>NC_133450.1:70843624-71443624 GCF_048565385.1 Saimiri boliviensis | reverse complement strand
GATCAATCATTCAGCCATGTCATTTTAGAAATGGGGAGCCTAAGCCCCCCTCCCTACACCCCCCTACTAAGAAGCCATGACTTGACCAAGGTCACACTGCCATTGAGGGGCTGAGCAGGGACCACAGCTGCTCCCAAACCAGCATCCTTTCTATCCCCTTCAAGGTGACCAGATTTTCTTAATCTAAATGAGGCCAAGTCTTCCAGTGAAGTTCTCCCTGGTTTGTGAATTTACTCATAAAACACACAGAGGCCTGACCACAAGGCCATTGGACGTGAAGAACTTTGGTGACTGTTGACAGAGACGTCTAATTGTTTCTGGTTGCTTTTAGAGAGAAAAATTAAACCTCATTTTATTTTCAGTGTAACCCTTATTATAAAACAAAATGACATTAGAAACAAACAAATAAATAAAATTCATCCTTACCCAACCCCTAAAAGAATTTTTTTTTTTTAATATTTGTCCACATTCTGTATTTTCTGGGGCAGATTTAAAACAATCACTGAGCTGTAAAGTAGAATCATTTCAAATCAGCCCAAGGTTGACACCAAGCCACATCACCCACCTCTCCTCCCCTCCAAGTTCAAAACAGAAGAGACTGGGAACAGGCGTGTGGGCTCCACACAGATAAAACACGGGCTCCGTGACTGGCCAGCAGGAGGGTCCTGCAGTCTGCAACCGTGGCTGCCTTTGCTCCACAGTAAACAGCTGATCCAACCAGTGTCAACTGTTTGCGAGCCACTGCTGATCCCAAGAAAGGGATAAAACAAGAGGGGCCGTGGAAGAGCAGTGATTCTGTCCTATCGACCCAGCCCAAGAGAGACCCCAGCCCAGGGCCTGGAGCTCTCAAGATACCCTTTTCCCTGCGGGAGGAAAGGGAAGGGAAACTCCCAGCCAGTCCTCCCTACAGATGGCTGAGTTGTTGCAGGAAGGTGCCCAGCACTTCCCTGGCGAGGCAGAGGTGACACCACTTTCTCTTTATGGGCCAAATTGGTGGCAACATGAGAGCTGGTGGCAACATGAGGGTTGAATGTCTCTCTCCTCATCTTAGTTTGGGTCCCCCTGTCTCTTCCTGAGACAAGGATTTGGGTGCAAGTAGTTTGTTTCAGAGGTGATCCCAGGAAGCAGGTGAGGGAGTTGGGAAGTGGGGTAAGAGCCTGTAAATGGTGGCAATGGGGGCCCTCAGGGAACCCCTAACTCATCCCCCATAGGAACAAGGAAGTGGGGGCAGGGGAGCATTTGTCTACTGGCTGCCCTTCCTCACTGGCTGAAGAGCACCCCCTGCTCACAAGCTCCTGGGCCTCCCCGCTGCCCTATGGGGAGGGAATACCCTTGGTGGAAGAAAGACACAGCAAACCATCAGCATGGGGGTAAGAGCTGCCTGCAGGTGGTCTCTGGGATAGGCTGCGGGATGTGGGTGGGCACTGACGAAGTGCCCTCTACCTCCTCTCCCCTCTCCAACCCACAGTGCAAACCTAGGAGCTCCACCTGCTCTAGCGCCATCTTCCTGCCTCTGGCCAGGCAGAGGTGAAAAGATTCCTAGGAGACCTGCCTGCTCCTGGAAGCCCCTCACTCACTCCCCGCGCCCACCACCACCACCACTCACAGCCTCACCCCCTCCATCTCCCTTGAGGTCACGGGGAAAAACAGTGCAGTGAGCCTTCCTCTGGCTTCATCAGTTCCCCCAAGGTGTCGGGGATTCCAACATCACTCCTCATCCCCATATGGTCCAGGGAAGCCAGGCAACCCCCAGGCTTTACCCTCCCACCATGCAACCCATTCCCTGCCCAGCTCCCCACTCTCCAGCCTCAGCTCCTGCATCATCTTCATAGCACATCCATCTGACATACGACACATTCGCCCACTTGTTGGTCTCCACCCACCCAGAGCACGGCCCCAGAAGGGCAGATGCTTCGCGCTTCACTTCCTGCCATATCCCTTCCCTGGAGCAGAGCTGGCCATAAAGCAGGCAATCAGTAAATATTTAATCCGTGCTGAACAACGAAGACAGCCAGCCCAGGTATCAGAGCTACTTTCTCCAAGGTCAAGAGAGGGTCAGAAAAACAGAAACACCACAACAGTCCCAATGCTTGTGATACACATCACATGTTTACATTTACTAAACTGACACTTTTAACCAAAAAAAACCCAGCATAATTTACTGTGCCAGTCACAAGACAATGACCCCATTGGTTTTGCTAAATGGATTTTTACCACCCTGCCTGCACCCCAGGAACAGGGTCTGTATTTGACCATTTTCATGCTGCTGATAAAGACATATTCGAGACTGGGCAATTTACAAATGAAAGATGTTTAATGGAGAACTCACAGTTCTACACGGCTGGGGAAGCCTCACAATCATGGTGGTGGGGGGCAAGGAGGAGCCAGTCACATCTCACATGGATGGCGGCAGGCAAAGAGAAAATGAGAGTCGAGTGAAGGTCATGGGTCCTCTTCTCCAACCATCAGATCTTGTGAGACTTATTCGCTACCATGAGAACATACAGAAGAAACCACCCCCATGATTCAATTATCTCCCACTGAATCCCTCCCACAACAGGTGGGAATTAGGGGAGTACAATTCAAGATGAGACTTGGGTGGGGACACAGAGCCAAACCGTATCAGTACGGAGGTTGCACAGAAAGAGTCTCCTTGTTTCCATCCTTCAGTGCCTCCATGCGATAGTGTCCAGAACATCATCTGGAGAACCTACCCAACGTCTACATTTGAGGCTTCC
The DNA here is from genome assembly GCF_048565385.1 of Saimiri boliviensis. NCBI lineage: Eukaryota > Metazoa > Chordata > Mammalia > Primates > Cebidae > Saimiri > Saimiri boliviensis. Next base: position 71,440,886 of record NC_133450.1, on the reverse strand, counting down.
TGTTACTATGGGCAACCCCACTTCCTCCCTCCATAAGCCCTGCTTTTCAGAACACCCTACTGAAGGTCCTCACCAAGCTACCACCCTGCAGTCTGTCCCCTGGCACCTATGCCCCTGCCCACAGCGGGTGCTAGGTGCATAGCAAATCACTCAGAGAAGGGCTCACTTTGGTCAACAGACAACCCGCGGAGAGTGTAAATCAGGTCCCGACACCCTGCTGGCCACCCAGTGCACAGGGTATGGAGGCCATGTCCTTCCCAACCCCTTCATCCCACCCTCACTCTGGCTTAGTTCCCCAGTGGCACTTCTACTATGGCTTCTACTGTGTTTTCTCACATGATTATTTCTGTCTTCCTCCAACACGAGGGCAGGGATGTTGCTCACTTACCAGCTGTGTGTCCCCTACCACTTAGCACTGTGCTGTACGTAGTAGGTGCTCAACAGCTGTCAAGTGAATGAATAAATTGCCCTCTCCCTCAAGGCACCAACCAAGCTACCAGGCAGATGGGGTGGTCTGTCCCCCGTGGGTGTTTCACAGCCAGCCCCAAAGCCTGGCTCCCAGGTCCTTCCCTCTGCTAGGATCAGCAGCCCAGGGGCTCAGCCTGCCACACTATGCCCAGGTTGACGAAAGCAGCCAGTTTCTCCACAGACACACACCTCCCTCAAAACTGGTACCGACAGGCAGATCTCCTTAATTAGGGAGGCTCAGCCAATAACCTATGGCATGAATACATTATGTGGATGTCTTGGGGGTGATATTTTCTGGCTTTTTGAACAGGTCCCTCATTAATGACCTGCTGGGTCCCCTGCTGAAACTGTGCCAGGCTCATCCCAGGGGAAGGCACGGGCTCCCAGGGAGAGGAGAGAGACACACAACCCAAGCAATCTTGGTTGAAAGCTGACCTATACCGCATGCTCACAGGGAAACTTACCCCAGCTAAGTCATCTGGATGTGCCTCGGTTTCCTCAACAAAATGAATGGGAAGGCCATTTTCCAATCCAGGAAAAATAAAATGGACATGGCACACAATACTCTGCAAAAGGACCCATCTAACCTGAATGATCTGGAAGGACCAAGCCCAGAGGCTGTGCTACATTGCTGCTGCTGATGGTGATGATGAAAAGCTTTCATGAGCACCTGTTTATGCCACTCTGTTAGGTGTTATCACAAAACTTTTCTCATTTAAACCTCCCTGCAATTCAAGATATAGGCATTATTACCCCCATTTCACAGAGACAGAGCTGGCCCTCGAAGGGTTGCGTGACAACGCCAGTGGAGAGGTCAAGTGGGGGAGCCGGAAGGTCTTTTGAGAAGGACCTTGTCAGGACCCAGCCCCTTGTGCTGCCTGCACCTCCATCTCAGGCTCCAAGAGAATCAAGCCCCTCCCCTGGCCACATGGCCTAAGTGTCCTGTTCCCAGACACACAAGAGAGGCCCCAGCCTTGCTGACCTCTCACCTTCTCCCCAAGCCCAAGTGCCCTTGGAGTATTTAGTGAGTGAAACCCATTGGCCAAGGGGTGAAGCAGCCTGAGCACAAGCAGGAAGAGACCAGGTCAACACAGTGAGGCCTCAGATGAAATCAGGAAGAGCATCCAGGGTGCAACTGAGTGCTGAGCCCCAGGCAAAAGGATCCGGCCACCTCTTGGGCCAGGGCTGGACCCTCAGGGGACATGGAGTCTCTCATTGGGAACCAAGTCCAGAGCGCAGAGCCCAATGGCAGGTGGAGGCCTGGGAGGATCGGTCACTTCCTGACACTTTCATTATGGACTGAGGCTCTTTTCCAAAGGGATTCCATAGAAAACCAGTCACACTCGGTGCTTCTAGGTGGGACAGGCAGGGGAGGGAGGTCCTAGCCCAGCACACAGCACAGTCCCACAGATGCCAGTGACCTATGGCACCAAGCACAGCCCCATATGGGCGCCTTTCCATCCACTTCCTCTCATTTAGAAATCTCAGCTTATAACAGTTTCTTTTCCCACCTTAAAGCAGGGCAGAAACCCTGTTCCCCTTGGTAAGTCCATTGAGACTAAGGGTCTACAAGAAGGTATTCAAGGAGCGGGGAAAGGAAAAGAATCTCATGTTTGCTGAAGTCCTGCCATCAGCAGGCACAGGCGAGGCACCTTCAAACGTCACAGCCTTCCTATCAGTCACGTAAAAGTGGGCATTGACTTTGACCCTGCCTAGTGTCTGTTCTCTATCTTCCAAAAATTTTCTTCCTTTAGGCACCCACCCCCTCCAACTCTTTTTTTCCTCAAATAACAGCTATATTAAGACATAATCACATATCATACAATTCACCCATTTAAAGTGTTCAATTTAATGGCTTTTACTTTCTTATTTATTTATTTTCGTTATAAACAGGGTCTTGCTCTGTGGCCCAGGCTGGAGTGCAGTGGCACCTCGAACTCCTGGGCTCAAGGGATTCTCCCACCTTGGCTTCCTAAAGTGTTGGGATTACAGGTGTGTGCCACTGTGCCTGGCCTCAACGATTTTTTAAATATATTCACGGCTATGTGCGAACATCACCACAGCCAATTTTGAACATTTTAATCACCTCAAAAATAAACCCTGGGCTGGGTTTGGTGGTTTACGCCTGTAATCCCAGCACTTTGGGAGGTCAAGGCAGGCAGATCACTTGAGGTCAGGAGATCGAGACCAGCCTGGCCAACATGGTGAAACCCTGTCTCTACTAAAAATACAAAAATTAGCCAGGCATAGTGGTTCAGGCCTGTAATCCCAACTACTCAGGAGGCTGAGGCATGAGAATCGCTTGAACCCAGGAGGCAGAGGTTGCAGTGAGCGGAGGTCAAGCCACTGCACTCCAGCCTGGGTGACAGAGCGAGACTCCAGCTCAAAAAATATATAAAAATAAAAATAAAATAATAAACCCTGCACTCCCTTTTAGCCTCCATCCTCATTCCCAGACCTAAGGAACTACTCACCTACTTTCTTTCTCTAGAGATTTGCCTGTCCTGGACATACTTTATAAATGGAACCATGTACTATGTGGTCTTTTCCATCTGGCTTCTTTCACTTAGCATAATGTTTCCAAGGTTCCTCCACATGCTAGGATGTGTCAGTGCTTTGTTCCTTCTTATAGCTGAATAATATTCTATTGTATGGAGAGGGCACGCTTTGTGTTTCCACTCACCCACTGTTGCACATTTGGGTTGTTTCTGCCTTTTGGTTTTATGAACAGTCCCGCTGTGAGCATTTCTGTACAACTTTTTGCATAGACGCATGTTTTCATTTCTCTTGGGTATGGACCTAGGAGCAGAATTGCTAGGTCATATGGTAAGTCTACACTTTACTATTTGGGAAACTGTCAGGCTCTTTCCAAAGTGGCTGTCCTATTTTACATGTCCACCTGCATGTACGGGGCTGTGATTTCCCCACATCCTCACCAGTACCTGTTAATATCTGGCCCTCTCTAACTCATGATCCACGCGGTTCCAAGGAGCTCCACAGCTGTGTGGAGACTTTACCTTAGCCACTCTCTCCTACCTGTACCTCCATACCAGTCACTTTGTGCCATGGAAAATGGTGGAATCTATACTGATGAGTAGTAGGTTGTGTGTTATGGGGGAGAAATTCTAAGAAGGCAGACACTAAGGGAAGTAGAATTGTGGGGCAGAAAGAGCCCAGTTCTGAGTCTGATCTCTGGCTCCCCCTGCAGGCTGGGTGACACACTCACAGCTTGAGCCACAGTTTCCTCACCTGTACAATGGGATCATGAGACCTTTCTCATGGGGCTGTCGTGGGAAGTGCCTGAGATGACACTTGCAGCATCCGTTACTTGAATTTGCCTCACATAAGCCCCCATGCAATGTCTGGGTCTTTCCAAACCATGCCCTGGGTGTTTCCCCATTCTGCTTGCTGGGATTTGACACACGAGTTCCATCTCTTTTCCAGCTGCACCAGCAATGCCTCTGCCTTTCCTCTGCAGCTCAGGGACCTGGTGACCACACCCGCTGTATTATTAAATGCTCATGATCTGCCAGACCCCACACTGGAGCTTCCTAGATGCAGTCTCTAATTCTCACAGCCACCCTGAGAGAGGAGGTTTCCCAGCTCCAGTTTCGTGATGCAGACATGAGCTCAGAAGGTAGAGAGCTCACCCCGGTCCCCCAGGCAGGACGTAGCAAAACCAGAACAGGACGCCAGGCCCTGTGGCCCACTACTGTCCTCATGTCTCACCCTGGGTGCTTCCTCTCCCCTTCGTTCCTCCTCTTGGTGCAGAAAGGGTGGTCCAGGGACTAACGAAGGAACCAGGCAGGAATCGCCTTCTCTCCCCGGCTCTCGCCCCCAACAGGCCGCCATCACCTCCACTCCCCGAGCCCACCTGGCCCAGCAGTTAACAACATCCTGGGTATCATGACGACGAGAAGCTGGCAGTTTTCAGCTGCAATGGACTCCTTTTCGGCTCTGCACTAAGAGTCCATTAAGGATGCCCTCTCCTCTAAAGTGTGGTGTTCTCGGGTTAAATTCTTTCTAAGCAGATGTTTATTTTTAGAGAGCCACTGTACGGGCTGTTATTGACTGCTTACGCAGTTCCTTAAGATGAGGGTCGCTGAAGGCTTCCACTGCAGAAAAACCTCCACATAATACCACCTGCTGAACAACACTGCTGAGGGGGAGAAAAAGGAGTCTTTCATTTAAAGAAGGAGGAATTTGATGCGGGGGGGAACTCTGAAAGCATGTCTGCTGAAAGAAGCAGACTTGTATGTTTGTATTCAATGTGGAAATAGATTCAATAAAGTATATTTTCCCAGGTATTTTGAATGACAATGACAACACCCAGGAGAGGCGCGGGGGACCGGCTGTGACGCGAAGACACGGACAGACCTTGACACGCAGCTTCTCTGGAGGTCGGAGGCTAATGTACGCTTCGCTGTGCCCTTCCGTGTGTTTTGTTTCTATATCACGCTTTTAGGTAGGAGAGGATAGAAGACCTCAGCTCTCAGACAACTAGTGGGAGCTGGAAGAGGAGGCTGTGGGGCTTCCTTTTGGGCTGGAGAGGGGAGGTTTTTATGAGATACTGCCAAAGGCGCTAATAGTTTTTGTCCCCATGCGGTAGTGCTGAGCCCAGGTTTGAAAACAACAACAATTTAAGAAGGAAAATGAGAGCTAACATGTCCCATGCACTCTCTGCATGCAGTTCCTCTGGAAGCTCATGCTATGTCTTGGCACAGGCAACCTCACAACAACAGAGAGGGGGTGTTACGGCTCCCACTTATCCAGCGGAACCAGGTCAGAGAGTTTAAGTGACGTGCCTAGGGTAAAGATCATGGTGTGTTTTCATTGAAACTCCTGTCCTTTTCCACGGGGACACATAGCTAATGAGACGTTCCGGCCTCTCTGTTAGGTGTGGTCACAAGACTGGGTTCTGGCTGAAGGATGGGTGCCACGTGTAGGCCCAGCCCATAACACCCTTCCATGCGCTCCTGCAAGCTCTTTTGAGGTCCACTGGCTTAACAGAAGAGCACCCCAAGACACAGGAACACAAGACGGAAGGGGCACAGTGACTGCAGGGTGGCTGACTGGCCAGGAACACCTGCATTCGATTGTGGTGTGAGTGAGAAATCAACTTTTGGGGTTGGAACCATTGACAACTCCGGGTGCAGCTATCATGAACGGACACAGGAGAAGCAGCAGCATCTGATTTCACTGTTATATGACCCAGAGGAAACGCGGAGAGTTGGAAACCCAGAGCTTGGCTCTAGTTGGTGCAAGACTCTTAGTTGGTTCTCCTTGAGACCACTCTGCCTCTCTCACTTAGAATGAGTTCCCCAGAAGCAGCTCCTGAAATGAGGATTCCTGTATTAGGAATTATTCCAGGAAGCATTCCAGGAAAATGGGGTAGGGGGATGAGGAGGTGGAACAGGGGAGGGAAGGAGGTCAACACGGAAGTGGCGTTGAACAAAGTCCCATGGAGGCAGCCCTGGCTCGGTGCCCAGACCTCAGAGTTGTCCCGGTCAGGGTGAGGGGCTGCAGCACTCATACCTCTGCACGAGTCTCTCACTGGAGAAGGGCTGGCCTCTGCAGAACATAAACCCAGTTCCCAAGCACGGCCAGGCCTTCGTGAACACGAGCTGAAGGCAGTCCTCGAGCAAAAAAAGACCCGTGGCTGGTTGCTGGGAGTGGAGGCACATCAGCAGCCCGTGGCCTGAAAATGATGAAGGGATGAAGCGGATGAGTGAACCTGAGGGGACCAGTGAAGCTTCTGCTACCCTCTCCAGGCTCAGTTTTGCCATCTGGACAAGGTGAGGGCTCAAGTCTCTTACAGTCAAATATCCTCTGGCTATGCGACCTCAAGGTAATACTCCCATCCCCAGCAGGCCATCCCAGGGGGCTCAGAAAGACACTGCAGCCATCCAGAAGTTATGATAGTCCCCTCAGCCGCATCCAGAAGCCCGGTGAGAAGCACTAAATGCTGGCGATGCTCTGGCAACAGTCTCATCAACATGGTACCATGCGCACCATGAGTGGCCAAGAGACTTCAACTGTCCCAGCTCTCGTCACTCTTCTGCTGTCTCTAGCAATCAGAAATGCAGTCTCGTGGGGCATATTCCAGCTTGTCATTCACAGCACAGGGTTCCAAGGGCCATGATGGAATTTTCACACCAGGAATGGTCAGGACTTACAGCTGCATGTGCCCATCCAGAGAAACAAGCTTAAGGAGTGCAGATGGACCAGGACTTGGAAGGAAGAGGGCTTTGAGAGAGGAACTGGATTTGAATTATGGCTTTGTCTTTGACAACTGTGTAACCTTGGGCAAGTGACAGACTTCTCTGAATCTCATTTTCACTGTTGTCAAACCACACATAATCTTAGGGTTGTGAGAATTAAATTGGGCATTTCATGGAAAGTGCTTTGTGTATATAGTAGGTGTTCTGAAAACACCGCTCTTTTACTGCACTTATTTCACTCATTGTATGTCTTATGACAGTGCTCAAAAAATATTAGTTGCAAGAATGAATATGTGGGTGGATGGATGGATGGATGGTTGGGGAAATAAACGGATGTCTGGAAAGGTGAATTCACAAATGCCCCAGACAACTCTCTGGAGATGATATGTCCACTAAAAATATCGATGTAATTTATGGTTCTCTGACAGTCTTTTCACAAAGGGTTCATTTACTCCTCTTTCTCAGGCAGTCTCCACTCTTCTTTCTGCCCCCTTTCCCTCTCTTCCAGCCAGAACTCCTACTTACCTGTAGCCCCTGGACAGCCCTCTTTCTGGGACTGGTTTACTTCCCAGCTGGGAGCTTTTAAGAAACGTCCTGGGAGAAGTACTTCAAGTCCAGGGAGTAAAGTCTCCTTGTAGTCTGTGTCCCTGACCCTCTTGCAGCTGAAACACTGTGGCCAGGTTCTGATCCTCCTCTTGAGTCTTTGCCTAGATTCTGTCCTGCCTCGTCGACCACCAACACTGGTCTTTGGGCACTTCCTGTCTCAGGCCTGACCTCTCCATTGGCTATTCCACTGGCTGGTGGAGCTGTTACCCCTCTGCCTTGGCTCTGACTCTCTGCTCTGCCATTCTCCTTGGAGCCTGTGTCCTTCTGCCCATTGACATTTTCCTGACTTGTTCTGACCTCCAGGATCAGCAAATAGCCCCCATTGAACTAATTAACGTAATTAGCCTTATTTTGCCGTGACCACATTACTTCCTAGGCTCCACCCATCCTCTGGCTGTCCCACATCTATGCCCTGTGACCCACAAAGTTCCAACCATCCCCTCCCTTTTGCCCCTAGCCACTCAAAACACCACCATTTGATAAATAAGGATATAATTCATATCTCCTCTTCAAAGAGAAAAGAGTGGGGTTGACCAAGGACAGACGACATGACCAGGATCATTCATGAAGTTTGGGACTGAGACTGGCACTAAGGTAGCCTTACTCAAATTCTGCACTAATCATAGTGAAGGTTTAGATAATCTCAAAAAATACAGCCTTAAATTTATATGGTGCTTGGAGATTCAAAAGCAATTTCCTACACACTGTCTCGTCTGAGCTTCACACAAGCTTGTGAAGGTAGGCAAAAATGGGATTTCCGTCGTATTTGCCAAAGGAGAAACCCCAGCATGGGTCTGTGGCATGGCAGGAAGAGTCTGGGTTCTGGAATCATGCAGACCTAAGTACTCATCCCAACTCTGCTGCGTAAGCTTCAAGTCACTTTTCCTTGTCAAATCTCATCTGTGGAAACAGTAATGCCTATTTCCCAGAATTGCTGAGAAAAACAAATGAGAAAGTACGTATCCCAGACCCGCATATGTGAATGGGACATGGTGGATGCTCAGCAGATGCCATTTCCTGAGGCAGATTAAATGGTTGGCCCCAATTCCTCACCTTTTCCTGCACTCACAAGCTTGAGATGGCCTTGCCGTGGACAAAGCGCTTTTCCCTACCTCCTGACTTTGGGCTTAGTGGTGTGACTTTCTCAGCAGTGGCCTATGGGCAGGAGTAAGCTGGACATTTCCAGACTTAAACTTTAGGAGACCTTGTTGTCTTGAGCTTCTGCCATTGCTGTGAAAAACCTTTCACCTGGGTAGCCACTGTCCCTTAGCCTGAGCCACAGAACGAAGATACACACAGAGCAGAGATGCCCCACCAAGCACTACCAGATCCAAGCGTGAAGCAGAGCTGCCATCTGAGCCCAGGCAACCTGCAGATTGGTAAGAATAAGTGATGTTTGAGACCACTGAGTCTTGGGGTGGTTTGTTATGCAGCATTTTGTAACAATAGCTAACCAATACATCTCCTTCCTTATGGGACTCCCTAGGTTCCCATCGGCTCACTTAGATACCTGAAATAGACCCCATCTCTCCTGGAAAGGAACTGAGCATGTTTCCCTCACCACCATACTGTGTCTCACTTCCTCGATGTACAAGTTTTCCTCCAAATGTCCATCTCCTGCAGACACTGGTGGGGAGTACCTCTCTCTTCCAGCAGCATATTAGCAGACCTGTTTTCACAGGCAAAGATAAAGCAACAGAGGCAAAGGCCTGCTTCTCAGCCTCTAAACGAATCCTTTGTTGGTGATAATGCCTTTGTTGACAGTGCTCACGTTCCTAGATCAACCACTCAGCATAAGTCAGGGATAGAGGTGTTCGTTTCACCAAAGCTGCCCACTTCAGTTTTCTCTTTGTCAAAAAAAGAAACATTAAAAGTGCTTCATGTGTACATTTAAGTATGTCGTTACTTTCTGAGTGATTTATCATCGCTGCTGAGTGTTCTTCCATCACAGGGAGACCTTGACTCGCAGTCAATCGCGCTGCCTTCTGCTTCGGGGCTCCTCCGCCAGGTGGGTTGCAGGCTTTGTTCTACCGCGCTATTGATGCCTAATGTGAAGGAGTTGGAGAGGAGGCTCTCCAAGTAAATAGATACACTTTCTGCTTCCATTCAAGGCTTTGAGCCATTCTTTAACCTCCAATGATGCTGGATAAGTCATCTTTGCTTAGGAGGTCTGAAAAGGCTCAAAGGGAAGAATTTTCCTCATGGACCTCCATTTATCTCAGTAGATAGTAGGAGGAATACAAAGAGAAGAGAGATAGTGCTGGGTGAACTCGAGATGATTGGGGGGCCTGTTTAGTTTGGTATGTGGAAAGTGGGCGATGAGTGTGAAGGTTATCTGAATTTAATTGAATTTCTCTCATCCCTTAAGGCACTTAGGTTTCACAGTTATCTAGTACCTCCTGGGTGTAGACAAAATAGAAAGTGCGGAAGAGCCCTGAGGTTGTCCCGGAACGCAGTCTCCCTTGGCACACCCCCGAGGCAAGTGGGGATGGATCCTGTCCCGTCCCCTCCAGCGCTCCAGCCACTCATGGAGCAAACTGTAGCAAAGATCTCTCAGCCTCCACCATTTGCCAAGCAGCACCACATCTGTTCTCTCCTTTAACCTTGGTGGAAGGGGAAGAGGGCAGCAGGACCCAGAAGGAAACTGAGGCTGGAAAGATTTGTCAGCTAAAGACACTCAGAGCTTGTATGCAGGGCTAGGCCGAGGCCTTAACTCAGGACACTTTCTGCTCTAAATCAAGAAATGAATAAATCTGCCATTTAAACAAAGATGGGAAATGCACTCAGAAATCATACATTCCTTTCCTGAATATTTACTGAGTGTCTACTATGTGTCAGGAACTACTTATTTTAGGTGCTAAATAATAGTGATTCCAAGCTGCCAAATCACAGGTCTGAAGATCAGAAATGAAGAATTCGTGGAGACAGCCGTGTACTCGTCTCAGATCTCAGTGACATGAGAGTGACAGGGGCTGGGCTTATTTGTGTCCTGATGCCCAGCAACCAGCGCACACCTGCCCATCAGGGGCCTCAGAGGTATTTGCCTGGTGGCTCCATGGGAGTCATCCAGACAGTTTCTATGCCTGCTGGTCCGTGGCCCGCCTCTACTCCTTGGGCTCACCCCTCCGGGCCATCCCCCACGGTCCTGCCTTCTGGAGGGATAAGACCACACATCACCTTACCTGTGACCAACTTTCCAGGGGCTCCCAGGGCCCCTCAGGATACAGCCAAAACCACCTAACGAGGCCTAATGTCATCCTCAGTCACCGAAGGTCACCCTTAAGCCTTCTTCTCCAGCCTCATCTCTCACCACTATGCACCTCTGACAAAATTATACACACATACCCACAAACACTCCATAGACACACACAGTATACACCACACACACACACACACACACTCCCACCAGCTATTTTTTATTGTATATAGTTAAGGGGTACAACATGATGTTTCGATATACACACACATAGTGGAATGATTACTACACTCAAACAAATTAACATATCCATCATCTCACATGGCCACCTCACATGTGCATGTGTATGGTAAGAGCACCTAAAATTTACTCTTGGAAAACGTCCAGTATACAATACAATATTATAAACTCCAGTCCTCATGCTGTACATTATATCTCTGCACTTACTCATCCTATGTGATGGGAGCTTCGTACCCTTTGACTTACATCTTCCCATTCCCCTCCCCTGATACCCACCATGAGTTTGTTTTTTCAGATTCCACATATGTGTGAAATCATGTAGTATTTTTCTTTCTATGTCTGGCTTATTTTACTTAGCATTATATCTTCCAGGTTCATTCATATTGTCACAAATGGCAAGATCTCCTTTTTAAAGGCTAAATAATATTCCCTTGTGCTACAGTTTGAATATGTCCCCCCCAAAATGCAGATGTTGCCAATGTCATAGTATTAAGAGGTAAGGGCCTTAAGAGGTGATTAGGGCGTGAGGGCTCCTCCCTCACGTACAGGATTGGGTGCCCTTATAAAGGGGCTTGACGAAGAGAGCTGCATACCCTCTTGCCCTTCTGCCTCCCACCATCTGAGAACACAGCAAGGTCCTCCCAAATGCAGGTGCCCTGATCTTGGACTTCCCAGACTCCAAAACTGTGAGAGAACAAGCCTTTCTTGATAAATTACCTGGTCTCAGGTATTCTGTTACAGCAACACAAGACAGATGAAGACACACCCCTAGTCTCAGGTATTCTGTTACAGGAACACAAAACAGACGAAGACACGTTGTGTATATATGCCACAAGTTCTTTATGGATTTGCCTGAGATACGGATCCTTTGTTTCCATCCCCCAGTATTGTGAATAATGCCGTATTGAATGTAGGAGTGTGCATATCTCTACATGGTGCTGATTTCCTTTCCTTTGCATCTAACCCACAGGGGTTGCTGGGTCATATGGTAATTTTGTGAGGAACTGCCACACTGTTGTCTATCATGGCGACACGAATTCACATTCCCAGCAAAAGCGTACACTCCCTTGCTGTTTCTTACCCCAACACTTTAACTTAAGCCATTCATTCCCCTAGCACACCTTTCCTGACCGGCTCCCCTTCTAAGTTCTCTCATTCAGGCATCCCAAGTGCTCACCTGAGGTTAGGCTGCTGCAGTGAGCATTTTTCATGCATCAGTTCATCTGATTATTGCTATAGTCCTGTAAGGTGGAGATTCTGTTTCCATTTTGCAGATAAGGAAACAAAGACCGTGCAGTTGTGCAATGTCACCAATGTCACAGTTACTAAGTGGTGGTGCCAGGAATTGACCCAGCCTGTGTAACTCCCAAGCTCAGCCATAGGAAGGTATAATTCCCTTCATCTCACAGAGGCTTGGTAGCCGGAGAAGTTAAGAGGTTCTCCTGACTCCGCCATTGTTTCACAGGGGCCCGATCCAGCAGCCAGATCCCAGCTCCTCCCTAGGACTGGGAGCTGTTGGAGGACAGAGAGAGCTTCTTACTTATTTCCACATCCCAGCCCTTGGCACAGGATCTGGCCCCGAGCAGGTGCAGCAGCAAATGGGAACTGAATGAATGACTGAGCCGGCCAAGTGACAAGAGATGGTCACACGCTCACGGTGTGTGTGCTGTATCCATGGGTCTGAGAAACAGAAGAAAAAGACTCAAAGGCCCCTGCCTGCAGCAATCAGTCCTAGTCCTCCAGGAAAAGCACAGGACTGAAAAGGCTCAAGTTCATGTCCTGGCTCTGCCCCAGTGCGCTGCATGTGTACTGCAGAGATCCCCTCTTTGCTTCATCATGTGTGAGGAAGGGACAGTAACATGACCTGCACAATAACGCTGTATCTTTGTTTCTATTCCTTTCAGCCTGGAGGCATTCCCTGCCCTGCACTGACCCCTGAAGGCTCTGCAAGCCCAGAAGAACATAATAGTGACTTGGACTTGCATCCTCAAGGCAAGGATGGTTTGCTTTGATCAGGGGCCTGTCCAAAACATTTGCATTGGAAAAAGAGGTCCTCTGAGGCAGAGACGGCAGGACGGGTGGCAGGTGGTCCCATGAGGGGGAGGCTGCATGCAAGTGGGTGGCGAGCCGTGCTCGGCATGGCCTGGGGTGGGGGTCTTCACATGGATCCTTGACAGCCCTGGTAACTGGTCGACCACAGAGCCTATGGGAGAGAAGATTTAAAGGTGCCCCCCATGTTTCTGGCCTGCGTGGATGATGATACAACTTACCATGTTTATAGGACCAAGAGAAGAGTATGAGGGCAAAATGATGAGTTCTGCTTGGGACCTATTCAGCTGGAGGGTCTGTGGGACAGCCCAGCATGACTTTCAGGAGCCAGTTGCATGGGTGTAGAGTTTGTTTAGAAGGAAGCTTTGGATTGGAATGCACATTTGGGAGAGTTGTACAGATGCTACAATGAGATGGCCCGGAGAGTGGGGGTCAGGAAAGCAGCAGCAACTGCGCTGGGAAATGTCAGTGTCAGAGGACGACTGGGAGGGCCCAGAGGATGAACAGCTGGAGAGATAGCAGAGAATCCCAGACAGATTGCTACTGTAAAAGCCAAAGGAGCAAAGAATTCAAAAAGAAGGAAGAAGTAACAGTGTCCCAGGGCCTAGACAGGTCAAGAGAAGAACTGAAAAGAATTCACTGGACTCATCAGCTAGTGGTGGGAAGAGCCATGGTGGACACCCTCTGCTTCTCCACCTTCCCCTCCACTCCTCCACCTTCCCCCTCCATTTCTCCACCTTCCCCCTCCGTTTCTCCACCTTCCCCCTCCGTTTCTCCACCTTCCCCCTCTGCTCCTCCACCTTCTCCCTCTGCAACTCCACCTTCCCCCTCTGCTCCTCCACCTTCCCCCTCTGCTCCTCCACCTTCCCCTCTGCTCCTCCACCTTCCCCGTTTCTCCACCTTCCCCCTCTGTTTCTCCACCTTCCCCTCTGCTCCTCCACCTTCCCCTCTGCTCCTCCACCTTCCCCCTCTGCTTCTCCACCTTCCCCCTCTGCTTCTCCACCTTCCCCCTCTGCTCCTCCACCTTCCCCCTCTGCTCCTCCACCTTCCCCCTCTGCTCCTCCACCTTCCCCCTCTGCTCCTCCACCTTCCCCCTCTGCTCCTCCACCTTCCCCCTCTGCTCCTCCACCTTCCCCTCTGCTCCTCCACCTTCCCCCTCTGCTCCTCCACCTTCCCCCTCTGCTCCTCCACCTTCCCCTCTGCTCCTCCACCTTCCCCGTTTCTCCACCTTCCCCCTCTGTTTCTCCACCTTCCCCTCTGCTCCTCCACCTTCCCCCTCTGCTTCTCCACCTTCCCCCTCTGCTCCTCCACCTTCCCCCTCTGCTTCTCCACCTTCCCCCTCTGCTTCTCCACCTTCCCCCTCTGCTCCTCCACCTTCGCCCTCTGCTCCTCCACCTTCCCCCTCTGCTCCTCCACCTTCCCCCTCTGCTCCTCCACCTTCGCCCTCTGCTCCTCCACCTTCCCCCTCTGCTTCTCCACCTTCCCCCTCTGCTCCTCCACCTTCGCCCTCTGCTCCTCCACCTTCCCCCTCTGCTTCTCCACCTTCCCCCTCTGCTCCTCCACCTTCGCCCTCTGCTCTTCCACCTTCCCCCTCTGCTCCTCCACCTTCCCCCTCTGCTCCTCCACCTTCGCCCTCTGCTCCTCCACCTTCCCCCTCTGCTTCTCCACCTTCCCCCTCCTCCACACAGCCCAACTTTCTCAGAGATGGCCTCTGCAAAACCCCTCCCTGCTCCACACTCTGACTCCTTTTTCAATATTCTTGACCTGGCTGAGGACCCCAGAGCCATAGAACTGATTTGTCCTTGTTTCCTTTGTAGATTCTCCTGCTCACTTTGATGGCAGGTCTCTCCGTGGAAACTGAGGCAGGAAGCATGCCACACTGACACTGTTACAGACTTTGGGGAGAGCAGGTTCAGTGGCCTGCTACAGGAAGGAGCTGGATGTCCCTGGATGGAGGACCTGATGGGAAGCAAGAAGGGCAGAAAGACGGGGCTGTTCAAGGTGCTACAGAAATAGAGGCATCCTGGGAGAAGGTGCCCAGCATCACTTCTACCGAGAACCACTCAGGCATACAGAGGAGGCAGGGACAGCTCCCAGCCAAGTCCACATGGCAACACCAGTGCTCAATTGGCTTTGTGCATGGAAGTGCTATTTACAAAGCTGTCCTCAAGATTCAAGGAGAAAGAAACTTAGTTGTTTTTAAAAATGGGAAACTAAAGGCAATTTTAAAAGAGAGAGAGAGAGAGAGAGAGAGAGAGAGAGAGAGAGAGAGAAGGGAAAACCCATCAAATGTCATTAGACTTCATCAGAACCATTTCTCATACTGACAAAAGAGAAATAACAAAGAGTGTGTTCCTGTTATTTTTCCAGAGGGACAGTGTGCATGCCAGTGAAGAAGGAAGTCATAAAAGATACCAGGGAAATGCAATAACTAGATATTTCAGTGCATGGGAGTCTGATTCTATGGGGGAAGGGAAAACCACAGTGGAACACTTTAGATGCCCTACTTAATTTTGAAAGAAAAGGAAAATTATTGGAGATTTCAATGGCAGCCCGATCACAGGCCTCTACCTCTGCCTCAGCAAGAAAATTAGTTACCATGGCAACCTCAGGTTGCATCATTAAGAATTTTTAAAATGTTGAGAGTAGGGAGGCAGGGCTTTAAACACTGAAGAAGGAGGTAGAGAGAGGGAAGAGAAGTGAGGCTTAAGAAGTAGAAGAAGTGATCCAGGGACAAGTGGAAACCTTGGCAAAGAGAGGAAAGGAGTGGGGCCTCCCTTCCCAACAAGTGAATGTGGTTATCTCCCTTTTAGAATCTCTGAAGGAAATAGTATATTGGGTTCCTGTTTGTTTCATGTCGTAATTTGATCATTTTTTCCTCTTGCCCATTAAAAGGAAAAAAAAATGGAAAGATGAAGGGGATCACAAGATCCTTTATTTATGTTTTATTTTTTGAGACAGGGTCTCCACTCTGTCATCAGGCTGGAGTGCAGTGGTGCAATCTCAGCTCACTGCAGCCTCAACCTCCCCAGGCTCAGATGATCCTCCTGCCTCAGCCTGCCGAGTAGCTGGAACTACAAATGTGTGCCACCATGTCTGGCTAATTTTTGTAATTTTTGTGGAGATGGAGTCTCAGTATGTTGCCCAGGCTGGTTTCAAACTCCAGGGCTCAAGTGATCCTCCCACCTTAGCCTCCCAAAGTGCTTGGATTACAGGCATGAGCCACCACTCCTGGCCTGTTTTATTGTTTAAAAGTATAGAGCCAGGTGTGGTGGCATGCACCTGTAGTCCCAGCTCCTCAGAAGGCCGAGGCAGGAGGATCGCTTGAGCCCAGACGTTTGAGGCCTCAGTGAGCTATGACCTCGCCTGAGAATAACCACTGCTCTCCAGCCTAGGCAACACAGCAAGATGTCATGTCCTAAAAAAGAAACATAAAAGTATTGAATGGATCATTATATTTCAAGTTATTTCTCCAATGCTCTTAAATGGTTTGGTCCTGAACTTTCCCATCTGACAAAATATAAATCAAATTTTGTGTTCCACGTCAACTTCTTAAAGTTCTTCCCTAGCTCTCCAGGTATATGGAAAAAAGCCATGGAATATTATTAAAGGGAATTATATTTCTGTCCAAGGAAGCATTTCTATCCAAAGAACCTTGGATGAGAGATTACATTGCCACTCCATCACTGTAATATTATTTCTTTTTAAGGAATGTGGTTTTTGTTTTCCTTTTGCCTGCATCTTCATACAGAAGGAGGAGAGGGAAATTCAGATGACCACCAGGTCATTAATTACCTGGGAAAGCTGGAAAAGTTCTCCAATTTCAGCTTGGAAATATGTGGATGGTGAAATGTCTGGGTCATCAGTTTGATTTTACACCTGTCCTTGTATTGGCCCAAGCAGTTCATAGCCCTTCCTTCCAATGTGGGTCCCCGTTTAAATCCTCAACTGTGGCTGCCACAGCCCTTTGAAAGGGGTTCCCCTGGCACACCGTTTCCCTAAGGGCAAGGGTTTCTGCAAATTCTGTGGAAAGCTGGTAGACATGTCTGTGTGTTGTGTTGACAGAGGGATAAACCAAATACAACACAGTGGGGTCTACAAGGGAGGGGCCCCACCTCGGGGCAGCAAAGCTGGAGTCAGGGAGCCCCAGACTGGAGACAGGCTGCGTGGGAGCCACCTTATTCTCTGCTTCCATTGGGGGAAGAGAAGATAGAGCCACCTTTTGCGGTCCTGAGCAAAATCTGCATACACTCTCCAGGCCTGTTTCTTCCCAGGACAAATGGGAACAGTAATAACTGCCGCTTACCTTGAAAAGCTGGAAGGGGGATCAACTGGGGTGAGACACAGAGACCCCTGTGTGGACAATAAAAGGTTACATGGATGTCAGGCATCCTCCTCAGGGGGACAGGTGCCAGGCTCCAGGTTTTGTGGCACAGGACAATGCTGGCCATGCCGAAGAGGCTGTTCAGGATCTACCTGCCTGGTTCTCTGGATGACGGAGCCCACTATCTTGGCTTTGGGCCAACTAAAGGCAAACAAGAAGCAACACTAACTGAGAAGGTCCACCCTGCCCAAACCATATCAACTCCATGGAGGCATCAACCCCAGGACACCAGCCTCTTCATTCAAAGGGGTGACAGAAGAGTGGGCTAAGTGGCACAGGATCCCAGCCACGGCTGTGGCAAGCCTCCCATTGCTCTCTGCTAGCTACTGCTCACATCCCTGACCCACGAGGCTGGCCTCACTGCACCCTCCAACTCTCCTTCCATGCCACCACGCCCAGGGGCCCCTCCAGCTTTTCTCAATGACCATCTTCTTCCTAGCAAGACAGCGCTCCCTGAACACAGGCAACTCTTTTTTCCCCTTTTGTGTAAGTGGCTATGTGGTTAGTAGCAGGGCTCTGACTTTATATACTTGGGTTAATCCAGTTTCCAAATACTCACAAGTTGTTCTGTCATCCATTCATCCATCCACCCACCCATCCATCCCATCAATCAACAAACATTACGTAACACCTTTGCTAAACACTGGCTGAACCAGAGGTCAGCAAACAACAGCCCATGGGCCAAATCCAGTTTGCTATCTTCAAGTTTTTGTCGATAAAGTTTTATTGGAACACAGCTGTGTCCACGGTTTACATTTTGGCTATGGCCGCTTTTACTCTACAATGAGAATTGAGTAATTGCAAGAGTCCTTACAGCCTGCAAAGCTGAAAATATACACTATCTGACCTTTTACAGAAAAGGTTTTATAGATTCTTGAGCTGGTCACTTGGCAGGACAGGGAGGGCCCCAATAGCAGAGGAAGGAGATACAAAGCAAGATCGAAGCTGGGTCCTTCCCACAAGGAGCTTACAGCTGGAAGAAATAAGTTGGACTTTCACAGGTCAAACTGTCTTCAGCGAGGATCAGAGAAAGTGCTAAGGGAGCCCAAAGGCAAACTGTCCCTGTCTGCAGGACAACTCAGGAAGTGTCTGGAGGCTGGGAGTGGCAAGCTGGGTTGGCTCAGCCATATGCCTGTGAAGAGGTGAGGGAAGAGCCTTCACAGAGAAGTGGCTCTGTGGACAAGGGCACCAGTGCAGAGACTGGGTTGTGCGCCTCGGAACAGGTGCTCCGGTTCAGTATGAAGGTGAGATGTCTGACGACAAGGATCAGAAGAAACAGTGCAAGGAGAGGTTGATTGAGGGTCCTGGAGGGTCCTCGATGCCGGGATAAGGAATTTGGAGCTTATTCTCTAGATGCAGAAAGTTTTTAAAAGTTCTTGAGCTGGAGAATGAATGGGGAAGCTGCACTTTGGGACCATTAAAAAGGCAGCCAGGTGTAGTATAGACTAGAGATTGATATTTCTAAGAGAAATTACACCTTAAGATTTATTCTCCCTAACCTAGTCAAATGAAGTAATCTATAAGAAGGATTTTGTAAGCTATAAAATGTATGGGATTATTGTGATTATTTATTATAACAATAATGCTAACCCAGGTAAGATTTAGGCCTTTCTGTTCAGATGCATTTCCATGTTTCAATCACTTTAACAATTCCCCCACACTGGATTGTATTTTGACTGCCCCAGACTGTAATGATAGCCCATTTAATATTGAGCATGATGTAATTCAACAGTAATGTCCTGAGCCTTCATTTTCAAGGAAGTTATTTTCGGTATGACACAGAACATGTCATGTCATCATAATATCACACAACAAAGGGTTGAACTCCACCCAGGACACACCACTTCCCACCAATGGGGCCTGGACATATCCCTCCCATGGCGTTGGCCCAGAGGAGGGCTGACTCTGCTGTAATAAGACCATCACCAAGGGCCAAGTCAGAAGGATAAAGAGCCACAGTGCCATGTAGCCCCAGGCAGCATGAGGAAGAAATGGATCCTTCAAGGCTGGGCATGGGAGATCTCTACTAAGAATAGACCACTGGGACCAGGAACCAACAGTTCATGCAATTGGTTAAAAATGTGACTAAAGTACTTTGTCTTCAAAAGCCAAACTAAAAACCTTAAAATCAAGCTTATTTTTAATAAAGTCAACAAAATTTAGATTACGACCGCAGCTGTGCATTAATTCTTAGAATAAATAAATGGGAAATTGGCAAGGAGGCATGATTTTCCCAACAAAATTGCAAAACAGGTTATAACATCCTTCATTCCACATTTGACCTCCCAGTATAGTAATAAAGTCTATTAAAAAAAAAATCAAGCATTTAATCCATTATCTCAAAGGCTTTTCTCTATCCATCGATACGAAATCATTCAAAACATCAATCAAACCATTACTCATGATGGTAATTAAGCACTAACTCTTCCAAGGCGGATCTTCTTTTTGCCAATAACTTTTGCAATAGTTCAAGCAGTTCTCTAATATCACTTGCAATGACTTTAAGAAATCCTTCACCATTGGCCAGATGTAGAACTTCTCTTTGTAACTGCTTTGCCACTGTTCTCATCCTACTCATTCCCAAACCGAAAGAGAGTGTTGGTGTGGTGGGCAGAAGAGAGATCATGGTTTTTCAACAGGAAGGAGACTTCCGGAGGCAGGGGCCAGAAAACTTCCATCCTGAGGCCAGGAGCTTCTACAGCTTCAAGAGGACCCCCAAACTGCCCAGCAATCCCTGCCGTGGCCCTGCTCCACTCCTTACACATTCCCAGAGCCAGCTGCAATTGGAATCCTCTGCCTCCTCCACTCACCCTCTGGGAATGACTCACCCACTACTCCGCAGAAAAAACAGAGGCCTGAGATGGAACGTCCGCCGTCTCTTGCCCCCACACCTACAGGCTAAGGGGCATCTGCATCAGATCTCACCCACTTTCCTCGAGCCCTCAGCGGGAGGACCCGTCCTTCTGCATGAGCTTCGTCTCTCCCTGTCTTCTGAGTGCAAGCCCCTTCCCATCAGTGCCTGGAAGCCACCTGTCATTTCCTTACCAGTCTTCCTTCCTTCCCTGCCTTCACTGGGGCTTCCTCGGGGGTGGAGTCAACTTCCCACCCCACTGGCTGTGGACCTGACCAGGTGACTTTGCTGTAACCAATGGAACGTGGGTGGGAGGTGTAACAGTTCCTGGTGGGGCGTTTAGGAGCGCGGCATGACCTGCTGCTCTTGTGCTGCTGGCATTTGCAAGGAAAAGCCATGCCCAATGTGGTCACTGCATTCTCAGCCCCGACCGTGGAACAAGAGCGGATCTGAACTGAAGGCCGTAAGACCCTTAGAGAGAAGGAAATATTTATTCAGAAAACCCTGGAGAGTTGGATTGTTTGCTGCATATCATTATTGCTACAAAACTAATACACTCTCTTCTCCACAAACTATGAACATAGATAAATTTCTATAATGTTTATCTTAAAATTCTGTGGGTACACAAGTGAAGGGTATAGTCAACCCTGCCAGAGAATAAGAAAGAAGATCCAGGTTATTTTGTTTTTTGGGGAGGGAGAGATGTATGTTTTTTATTCTCTATCCCAAAAGGCAGTCTTGCACAGCAGTAATGAGTGTGGATTTTGGAACCAGTTTGCCTAGATCCTGGCTCTATTACTGCCTGACTCTATAACTTTGGGCAAGTTACTCAACCTTTTCGTGTTTTGCATCTGTGAAAATGAAATGTTAATAATAATATAACCTCCATAGCAAGGTCATGGGAAGAATTAACTGAGCTAATACATGGCACTTACAGTCGAGCCTGGCATAAAGTAAGATGTATTCAATCAAGATGATCATTATTATTATGTGACTCTCTTCTCCTTCCCGCTGCAAACTGACACCCATCTCTGTAGCCCTGTGGTCTAAACACACAGCCTGCTTTATACTAAGTGCTTCATGAAGACCTCTCGAAATACCTGAAACTCACCTACCATTTCTCAGACTTCCCTAACTCTAACACAAGCAAAAGAGCCTGGGCTTCTTGGAGAGGCCTCCAGGGACTCAATACACAAACTCCCGATGTGTTTCTCTTTTAAAGGGATTGCCTAATTAGGTCAGACCAACCAAGAGAGTCTTCCTTTTGAATCATTTACAGCCAGCTGATTAGAGACCTTAATTACATCTGTAACATCCCTTCACCTTTACATAGAAGTAACCTGATCATGGCAGGTTACTAGTCCAACTAACTAACTAACCTATAGGTAACCTAATCATGGCAGTGACATCTATAAAATGTATGTAAATGCCTTATTAACAGGTCCCACCCACACTCAAGGAAAGGGGGTGTACAGGGTGTGTACACACCTACCACACCACATTAGAGATTAAAAACTTCCTTCACTGAGAAGAGCGTAGGGCAAGAAAGAATTAAGAGGACTTGATGCTGGTAGGTGCCCAAGAAGGAAACGTGAACCCTAGCATCCTGCCCCCAAAACCTGGCTGAGCTTCACAGGAACCAGAGTGGAGACCGAGAAGAAACCCGAAAGTAATGGGACAGGATTTGGGAGCAATAGGGTCTGTCCCTCTTTTTCTGGATGAAGACAGGAGAGGAGCAAGCTGACCTAAGTCTGGAAAAAGAACATTAAGGTATAAATGGCTACACAGGGTATTAGTCAGAGAGGACCTGAGACAATCTCTTGTATGTTCTAGAAGCCTCAGAGTGGCCAGGACAAGAGTTGGCCTCTTCTGCTCCTGCTGAGGAAGCCTGTGGAAGTGACTTCCGCACAGTCTGATGTGAAAAGACCTTAAGGTTAGGATGAGCAATGGCTCAGCTGCACGTCAGCAGGTCAAAACCTGGGAACCAGAGGATGCACATCTCAGACAGTGGCATAATGGACAGCCAATGACTGAGCAACAGACGTTCTGCTTTCTGGCCTCATGCTGTGCACTGTGTAAGGCCCTGGGACATAGTCAGAACCCTGGAGAAAGGCAGGAAAGAGCTACAGTGAGGTTGGATAGGATCACAATTGAGTGAACATCACTCAGTGGAATGGGATTTGGATTAGTTTCCGAAGACTGCCCTAACCAATGACCATACATTGGGTGGCTTAAAACAACACAAATTGGGCTGGGCGCGGTGGCTCATGCCTGTAATCCCAGCACTTTGGGAGACCAAGGTGGGCAGATCATGAGGTCAGGAGTTCAAGACCAGCCTGGCCAATGTGGTGAAACCCTGTCTTTACTAAAAATACAAAAATTAGCCAGGTGTGGTGGCGCTTGCCTATAGTCCCAGCTACTTGGGAGGCTGAGACAGAAGAATCACTTGAACCCGGGAGGCAGAGGTTGCAGTGAGCCAAGATCACGCAACTGCACTCTGGCCTGGGCAACAGAGTGACACTCCATCTCCCGGCTGCTGGGGGCAAACCTTGACTTACAGATTGCCCCAGTATCTGCGTCAGGCTTTACATCAGCTCTTCTCCGTGTCTCTCCACATTTCCTCCTTTTCTGTCTAAGGACACTCATCATCGGATTTAAGCCCCACCCTAAGTCCAAGATGATTTCAACCACAGTCCTTAATTTCAATACATATTCAATAAAATTATTTTTAAATAAAGTAACATTCTCATGTATTGAGGCTGAGGACTTAAGACATAGCTCTTGGCAGGAACATAATTCGACCCACTACAGGGTTCAAAATAGAAATTAAGGTAACACCAGCAGCTGTAACACACAAATCCCCAAATCTCAGCAACTGTACACATCAAAAGTTGATTCCTTACTTACATAACAGCCAACGCTTATATTCCTGGTCAGCAGGCGGGGACTCTACTCCACATAGTAGCTCCAGGACTCCAGTCCTGCCATCTTCAGCCTGCAGCTTCCAAGGTCATCTTGGGCTTTGGTAGCCTCCTGGAAGTTGCAGAAGAGAGAGGGAGAAGAATGAGGGAGAACATAGAGGGTAGAGAAGACACATCTGTTTCTTACCCACAGCCTGGTAATGATGTTGCTGAGAAGTAGTCGGTGATCCTACCTAGATGCTGGGGGACTGGGGCTCCCCTGGCTGGACAGCCATTCCCAGACATTCCTGAAAGGATTCATGAATCCTTGGTGAATAGTTGGCCATTTATGCCACAGCAAGTAATGAGAAAATAAAGTTTCTTACACATATAAGTTAATGGCCTGAGTTGTGTGCCCATTACACAACTATAACGTGTATTTTCCAGGCCACGTCCTCTGGGGGCACATTTAGGTCCTGTTTTATTCTGTTTGGGATGCTACAACACACCATAAACTGGGTCACTTTTAAACAACAGCTTTATTGTTCACAATTTATTGCACACAGTTCTGGAGGCAGGGAAGTCCAAGAGCAAGGTGCCAGCAGATTCAGTGTCTGGTGAGGGCCTACTTTCTGGTTCATAGAAAGCACTGGTGGAAGGCCAGGCATAGTGGCTCACGCTTGTAATCCTAGCACTTCAGAGGCCGAGGTGGGCCAATCATTTGGGGCCAGGAGTTCAAGACCAACCTTGCCAACATGGTGAAACCCCATCTCTAAGAAAAATACAAAAAATTAGCCAGGTGTGGTGGCATGCACCTGTAGTCCCAGCTACTCAGGAGGCTGACATGGTAGTATTGCTTGAACTCGGGAAGTGGAGGTTGCAGTGAGCTGAGGACACACCACTGCACTCCAGTCTGGGCAACAGAGCAAGACTTCATCACCGTAATAAAAAATTATAATAAATAAATAAATAAATAAATAAATAAATAAAAAGAAAGCACTGGTAAGAAAGGTGAGGTAGCTCTCTGGAGCCTCTTTTATAAGGGCACTGATCCCATTCATGAGGGCTCTACCCTCATGACCTAATCACCTCCCAACGGCCCCACCTCCTACTACTGTCTCCTTGGGTGTTGAGTTTCAACACAGGACAAACATCAGACCATAGCAGCCCCTAAACTGGAGCCAGTTAGTTATTCTGCTTGCCCCTGAAGGCTCCAGTTTCTGTCAGCACTGCATTTCCCTCTGAGTACTTCCCCTCTGCTCCAAGCAGGAAGGGTACGCCTCAGCTCTCCCTACTTCCCACCCAGGCCTCCACTTGTTAGGCCCCTGTGGGTTAGCCTCAGCCATATCTAACTCCTTCAGGAGCACTGTACCACCTCAGCTTCCCAGAGAATCCATAGCTCTTACCAGAGCCCAAGGAGAGTCAACCCCTAATGCAAAATGACCTTCCTAACCTGCTACACACCTGGATCATTTTCACTGCTGCAGGTGTCCCAAGCCAGGGCCTTTTCTCCCAGCTGGAGCTCATGTCAGCCCTAAAGACCTCCTCCCCAAGTCTGCCTGAAGGCCTGTGTCCCGCACAGGGCCAGCCCTCCTTCACTCTTCTCTAGGCAGCCTCCTTTCCCTTTCTCCAGCCAGATCTTCCCAACTCCAACAGCATTTCATGCCCTCACATGAACTGTGTGTTCTTTTGGAAAGAAGAGGTTTGCTGCTTCAAAAATGCCATTGAAGAAATACACCACCCTTGCATATGTTTCCAAAAAATACAGGCCACATAGCAGAGATATGTGACAATTATGGTCAGATGTAGGTCTTTAATTCTGTGAAAAAATCAAGAAGGAGGGTGTCCTAGAGGGAAATCGAGGGAGAAACTACCAATACAGACACCATCATGGCACTGTTCCTCTTTCTCTTAGATCCTCGCTGACATCCTTGGGGACTCCAGAAGGAGAACAAAGTATACAAGGTATGTCTCCACACTGGGGTGTCTCACCCTCAGCACAAGTGACATCTGGGCTGGCCAAGGCTTTGTTGTGGGATTGTCCTGTGTGTGGCAGGGTGTTTGGCAGTATCTTCCACCTCTACCCACTAGATGACAGTAGCACCCTCCCCACTGCAAGTTGTAACAGTCAAAAACATCTCCAAACATACCTCACGTCTCCTGGGTGACAAAATTGCCCCCAGTTGAAAAGCACTGCTCTTAAGCAATAGGACAAACTGCTATTGAAGAAACACACAGAGATTTACAGTCGGGGACGATGCTGTCCAGATATAATGTGAGCCACAAATGCAAGCCACAGATGTAATTTTAAATTTTCTAGTAGTTTTACATTTTTAAAAGTTTTGAAAATGGTGAAATTAGTTTTAATCATATAGTTTGTTTAATGCAACATGTATTATACAAAATGTTCTTTAACATGTCATCAATATTAAAGGTTACTAATGAATGGTCTTTTTTTTTTTTCCTGGTACTGTGTCTTGGAAATCCGGTGAGTGTTTTGTATCTAAAACACATCTAAAGCACATCTCAATTTGGACTAGTCACATTTTAAGTGCTCAGTAGCTACACAAGGCGAGTGGCCACTGTCTTGGCCAGTGCTGGCTGGGAAGCATGGATAGCTTTATGATAAAATCATAGACATTAGAATCAAGCAAGCAGTAGCCTCAAGTTCCAGCTCCCAAGCTATGTGACCCTGAGCAAGTAAGTCTCTCGGAGCCTTGATTTCTCTAACTGTAAAATGTAAAAGTGATGCATTCTGCATAAGGTCTATATAAGTCCATTCTCACTTTGCTATAAAGAACTATCTTTTACTGGGTAATTTATAAAGAAAACAGGTTTAATTGGCTCACAGTTCTGCAGGCTGCACAGGAAGCATGGCTGGGGAGGCCACAGGAAACTTACAATCATGGCGGAAGGTGAAGAGGAAGCAGGCGTGTCTTACATGGCCGGAGCAGGAAGAAAAGAGAGGGAAGGTGCCACATATTTTTCAACAACCAGAACTCATGAGAACTCACTCACCATCGTGCAAACAGCAAGGGGGAAATCTGCCCCATGATGCAACCATATCCCAACACGTCCCTCCTCCAACACTGGTGATTACAATTCAACATGAGATTTGGGCAGGGACGCAAATCCAAACCACACTGGGTCATTGTGAGAATTACGAAGGAGAAGAGAGGTTTGAAGAACCTCAAAACAAGCAGCACATACTGTCCCCCCTCTTTAGGGGTTAGTCCCCTTTCTCCAAGGAGTAGTCCCCTCCAGAGCAATGTATAAGCACACCTCAAGGCGGCCACCACAGGGAGTCCATAATGCCCCCACCAACCCACTTTTCTTTCCCTCTCTGGAAACAGCACATCCCACAGGTCACAGCCCCACTAAATCACCTCTTCCAGGCAGCAAGATTCATCTGTGGCATGTGTTTGCCCCTTTATTTGTTAATAAAAGTGCTTTTCCTAGAGTGCACTCAGAAGGAGGAGTGGGGAGTAATAACATGTGTTTGGTGTCTCCGATATTAATAGCACCAAGTGTCACATGCTATGACAGCAATGAAAGTGGGTATGGACTCGGGACCCCCTCTTTTCTGGGAGGCAATGCTCCCCCTTGCAAACAGAAAATAAACACAGCCCTGGTGGAGTACAAATGCCAATAACTGTGAGATTTTGATTAAATAATAGATATGTGTTCAGAAGCACTTCTTTATAGTATGTGATTAAGAAAGATAACTAGACATTCTTACAGCCCTAATGATAATAATTACCACAACACATAAAGTGCAGAATATGACACCAGAAAGGCCATTATTAACCTTTCCCAGGGTTATTTTTTGGGGGGTGTATTTTTGACACCATGGACACCGGCATTCAGAAACTAAATAAAACTATAGCTGAGGCAATTACCCTCAACCACTGCCCTGATCCAGCCTGGGATCAGGACAGATAAAGGGGGTGAGAAGGGGAGAGAGAGAGACAGTGTGCAGGGGGCATAAAAAGTCTTTTATACAAAACAGATGCTTGCTTAATATCGAACATCTGGCCAGTCTTATAAAGATTTGTATTAACATTTCTGCAACTGTCAGTAATTCAGAAAACTGACAGAGCTTCCCTGTTTAGGTTTTTGCTATAAATAACAACCTTAGTTTTGTTGTTTTTTTCTTTTACTGCTTGCATGTAATTTGGGTCCCTGACATCTGATACCCAAGGGCTCAGCACTTCCTGGCCTGTCTTGAGGGTGCAGAGGGGTGGCAGCTGCTCTGGAATCTCACTGCCCTGCACTTCCTCAAGAGCTGCCCAAATCTCCCCATCCTGGCTTCGCAACACCTGGCCTTAATGTCATTGAACTTTCCTCTACACCAACTGCATCGGTCAACTTTCGCCGCATAACAAACCATCCCAAAATTGAATGGCTTCAAAGAGTGACCATATATTTTGTGTATGACTCCAAGGGTGGGCTATTTGGACTGGGCTCTGCTTGTTAGTTCTTCTGGTCTTGACTGGGTTCATTCATTCTGTTGTAGTTAGCTCCCAGGTTGGCTCCAGGCTTGGTGGTCTATGTTGGTCTAAGCAGCCTCTAGCTCATCTCTGCTTCACATGTGCTCTCATCTTCCAGCAGGCCAGCTTGAGCACATTCAGACAACCCAGGCAGAGGTCCAAGAGAACAAACAGCAGCATGCAGGGTCTTTTGGGGCATAGGTTCAGAACTGGCATGCTATCACTTCTGCCGCATTCTACTGATAAAATTAAGTCACAAAACCAGATTCATGGGGTCAAGAAAAGAGTGCCATCCACTGAGAGGAGCTACCAAAATCTAATTGCAAGGATACAGGCTGAAGAACAATTGTGGCCATTTTTGCAAACAAGATCTCACCTCTGGTACAGTTTCTCTACCATTCTCCAATGACCCTCTGAGTTGGTCAGAGAAGGTATTATTATCACAGCTTTAATGCTATGGAACTGTAGCTAAGTGACTCACCTAGAGTTGCACGGCCTCTTGGAGAGCAAGAACCTCCCCAGATGCCATGAATCAAAAGCAAAGGCAACGAGATGCCTGGAGAAGATAAACAGCAGGACATCTTTCCAAGTGGGCAGTGGAGAAAATTCTTGAAGATGGAGTTTACCACCCGTTGTAGCTGCTGACCACGGTCAGGGCAGACTTTCTGGCTGATACAGTAGGAAGCCTGATGTGAGAGTGATTTGAGTAGCATCAAACGGTGTATTTGTTATTTCACAAATTTGTTTCTCCCACCTTCTTATTCCATAAAGGAATAAGGCATGTAACAAAAATATATCCAGAGGTTGTATTTTTATTCAAAAAATAAATAAGAGAGGGTGTCAGGGCACTGTGAAAATAGAATTAGCAGACACAAAGCAAATCTTACATTATCAAAGGCTGTAAGAAGGCATCTGGAGGTAGCAGGTCTCCTAGTCCCCCTTCTGAGCTCTCTGCTGGCCCTTTGGTGGGTGAGACCCTCGGAGGAGACCTTGTAACACACAGGCAGCTGCTCACCAGGGGAATCTAAGGTCAGTCCCTCAAGAATCAGATTCTCTCTGTGGATGAACTGGGACAATCCAACTGGGCTCTAATAGGTCACCTGATGCACCTGTGATCTCTGCCTCACGATGACTGGCTGCCAGCCATTCCTCCTGGCTGTGGCTAATGTCCCCTGAAAATCCTACCTCTGCCTTAATGCAAGTTTCCAAATCCAGCCTCTAGCTGCCCATTCTAGAATGCATGAAGGACTGGTGATTGGGCTCACTGCTATATTTTGTCAATAGAGTGTTCAGTGCCATACCAGGTGTTGCCCTCGGTAGTCATCGTGCAAATATCCAACTGGGGTGTGATTAATTCCTTCCCAGAAACCACTCATCCTTGCCTTGGCCCAGTGTTTAGAAGGCCCATAGCACTAATTACTCTGACTTGAGGCCCTCAAGGCCCAAGTTGAAGTGTAAATGCTCAGGGAGGATGAGGATCTACTAACCTACTAATATATCAGCTGGACAGAGTTCAGCACAGTAGTTCTCAACCAGGAACCAGGCAGCCCCAACAGCTGTTATTCAGAAATGGTATGAGATCATTTTTCATGGTTGCAATAATGGGGATGGGAAAAGCTACTAGCATTTAGCAGGTGGGAGTGTGGGATACTTAACATGATGCAGTCCCACCTGACACAGAATAGTTGCAACTAAAACATCAAACACAATCTCATTTTTCTGCTGCTGGCCTGCAGGGGTCTCTAAGGAAATGGGATCTAAGACCAGCAATCTTTGAGGAGAAAATAATGCATCCTATTTGCATGACTGCATTGTTTGCAAAGTTATACGTCTTATTTGTCATTTAATCCTCAAAGTCACCTTGTGAAATGCAGCAAATCTGATTCTCAGACAAGGAAACTGAGACTCAGGGATATTCACAGACGGGCTCAGATGCATCTGCTCAGATCCTTCAAGAAGCAGATGCCAAGAGGGATGAAGGGGAGACAAAGCAGGAGAGGGAGGGGAGAGCCTTCAGACTGGTGCACTACACTCCAGCCTGCACGACAGAGACTTTGTCTCAAAAAAAAATGAATGAATAAATAATAGATTGATTCCTTTCATTATAAATCATACCCAGAGCACCAAAAATTTAGAAAACAAAGAAAATGAATTGAATGGCATAACTCCACCAGGTCCGATACCTGGAAAAGGAGAGAGGGAAGGAAGGGGGATTGGGTTAGAAGAGACTCCAACCACAGGGAGCTCTGAGCAAGCATCAGCCACCCCGATGAGTAACCCCAGAACAAAAACTGCCTGTCAGAGGAGTCCTGGTCAGGCAGAAATGGTCCAGTTCCATCACCCCACCATTACCATGGGAGGCCATGGCCTCAGGTAAGCTCTACCTAGGACCGGAAGATGTAGCAGCTGAAGGCTCTCCACCTATGACCCTCTTGCAGTAGGGTCTCTGGAGGGAGACCTGGGCTGCCGCTCCACAGCTATCACGTCACACAGTTAAGATGAAGTGGAGTCAGGACTCAAGTCTCACTAGACAGCCAACGCAAATGCAAAGAAGAATAAAAGGACCTTGGTGCTTGAGGGACCAGAGGGGACACAGCCCAAGCGGGGCCTGAGGAAGTCCTTGAGTGGGTAGAATGAGAAGTCAAAAAGAGAGACAGACTCGGCCAGGAGCGGTGGCTCAAGCCTGTAATCCCAGCACTTTGGGAGGCCGAGGCGGGTGGATCACGAGGTCAAGAGATCGAGACCATCCTGGTCAACATGGTGAAACCCCGTCTCTACTAAAAATACAAAAAATTAGCTGGGCGTGGTGGCGTGTGCCTGTAATCCCAGCTACTCAGGAGGCTGAGGCAGGAGAATTGCCTGAACCCAGGAGGCGGAGGTTGCAGTGAGCCGAGATCGCGCCATTGCACTCCAGCCTGGGTAACAAGAGCGAAACTCTGCCTCAAAAAAAAAAAAAAGAGAGAGAGAGAGACAGACTCAATATCAGCTTCTGGCACCCATCTCAAAAAAAATCAACCAAAGCTAGAACACGCTGGAAAGGCTAGGCCAGTTGCTGCACTCTGTGTTCATGTGATAGCATGATGAGAAGGTCCAATTATCCAAAGCTTTGCAAACGCGGAACCCACAGTGCCTTACTGAAGGAGGCAACAGGAAAACAAGCAAATAGAGCACATGTTTGGGGGCTGAGAGTGTCTGCCTTCCAGGCTGGCATTTTCTAGTGACTGTCACTGCAAAGAGCCTCCCACTGGTGTCTCCCAGCTGAGTACCATGTCATGCAGGTGTCCTGGCATTGGAGATGCTATAATGGGGTCTTGGTGTCACAGGGACAGGAAGCCAGTGATGCAGAACCTCTGAGTCACTCTGAAACCAGAGATAAAATTAGATGGCAGAAGCTTTAAGGGACCTTGGGCATCATCTAGTGTATGACCTCCCCACCTGCATTTTTCAGAGGAGGAAATTGAGGCCCAGAGAGGCCAAGAGATTTCCTCTAGACAGAGTTTCTCAACCCTCAGCCCCACACTACTGACATTTGGGGCCATACATGGTTTTGTTTTGTAGGGGGGAGGAGAGGGAGGAGGGGAGGGGCTGTCCTGTGCATTACAGGTTGTTCAGCAGCATCCACAGCCTCTGCCCACTAGATCCCAGGAAGATTGTCCCAGTCACACAACCAAAAATATCTCCAGACCCAAATGACATTATAAAGGTCACCCTGCAAGCCACAGTTATACTCAGTTGAGAACCAGAGCTCCAGGCCAAACATCCAGAGACCTCCAACGGGCCTCCTGCCTCAGAAGACACAGCCCACCTCCAACATCACGACAGCATGAGAG
Organism: Saimiri boliviensis; assembly: GCF_048565385.1. Taxonomy (NCBI): domain Eukaryota; kingdom Metazoa; phylum Chordata; class Mammalia; order Primates; family Cebidae; genus Saimiri; species Saimiri boliviensis. Next base: position 71,409,651 of record NC_133450.1, on the reverse strand, counting down.
GACAGGATCAGTGTTCACCCTTTGACAGTGAGAATTTGAAAAGAAAAGTAGAGAGAATTTTGAACTTCACTAAAATGCGCTGGCTACAGCAGAGAGGCAGATAGAAAAACATTTGACCAATGTCTAATCAGAAAGAACGGCACTTTTTAAAAAACAGGCTAGGCACGGTGGCTTGTGCCTATAATCCTAGCACTTTGGGAGACCCAGTCAGGTGGGTGATCTGAAGTTCAAGACCAGCCTGGCCAAAATGGTGAAACCCTGTCTCTACTAAAAATACAAAAATTAGCCTGGCATGGTGGCATGCACCTATAATCCCAGCTACTCAGGAGGCAGAGATAGGAGAATTGCTTGAACCTGGGAGGCAGAGGTTGCTGTGAGCCAAGACAGTGCCACTGTACTCCAATCTGGGTGGCAGAGTGAGACTCCATCTCAAAAAAATAAATAAATAATAGATTGATTCTTTTCATTATAAATCACATTCAGAGCACCATAAACGGAAAATAAAGAAAATTGAATGGCATGACTCCACCATCTCTTTCAGTGCATTTCCAAATCTACTTTATTCCCCAGAACTACTTGGGATGCCTCCAGGTCACCACTGGATTCAAAGAAGTACGAAGGGAAATAACACTGTGTATTTCCTTCCTCTGCTTTGATTGGACTGTTTGGAGGCACTTGAGCTTGTCTGGCAGCATCCTGCAGGGCTCCACTACTCTGGCCTGCTAGGGCTCCCCTGTGCTGGGATCAATTGGCAATGCCTCATATTTGTATATCACTGATGACCTTTCAAAGTGCCTTACCTAATGTTTTGAGTGTTTTTGTTATTTTTTATCATAACAACCGTAGAGTTGTCTGGGATGACATCCTTAGATGAAGAAATGGAAGTTCAGAGACAGAGTCACTTGCCCAAAATCAGAGTGACCTAGAAGTCAAACAGGGTCAAGAACTTACATCTTCTGACTGCTAGGGAGTGATGTAGGATAGAAGAGCAAGGGTTTTGGACTCAAGTGTGCACGCCCATGCTGCTCTGGCCCCTATTTGCAATGAAACATATTCAGGCCTCGATTCACCTGTTAGTGAATGTGGAGGATGAGGATGTGGAGCTGTTGTGATAATTTTCTGAGGTCACATATATGGGACGTACAGGGAAGGTCTTCAGAGTTTGCCTGATATATCTGGCATTTATTTGGCAAGACTTTGTGAGCGAATGAGTGATCACCACCCCTATAAGTTATGTAGACAACTACAATTCAGTTCTAGAATAAAGGGAGCAGGCTTCTGCCTCCATGGGTGATGGACTGGAGGAGGCATTGCCTTTTTTGTCACAAGGTGTCACCAGCATCAGTTCAAGGCGAAAAGCACCTCTGATCCGAGAGCACCAGATTGTCATGAGTGCTGAGCAAACCCGCTGCTCTTAATCACCAAGATGGCAATCCACTGAGATGCTGGGACAGACGGTACTGGCAGGGGCTGCATTTTCAGTGACTTTGAAATGCTGCTGCTGCAGCTTTGGAGGGAAATGGGTCCCCATGAGCTCAAGGAGTACACTGGAAAAAGCCCCAAATGCATCTGAAGTCCTAAGTTCCCATCTCAGCCTTCCGGTTGCAGAATTTCGGGCATCATTTTCGAGTCTGCCCTGCGTGGTTGTGCAGGTGGTTTACTGCACAAGGCAGTGATTAGAGGTTGCACAAGGCAGTGATCTGGTCTGCACTTTGCTTGCCAAGCCACGCACCTTCAAACAGGGCTACTTCCGCCCAGAGGAAAGTGCACATTTTCCTTGTTCTCACAGGGACGTTCGAAGGGTCAATGGCAGGCCTGGTCTATTGCCATTTTAGAACCACAGTTTTTCTCTGTATGAAATTAGAGATTTTTAGGGGTCTGTCCCTAGAAATTCTAGATCCCTTTCCTTCCCACTTAACTATTACTTCTTTTCCCTTCCTTCCTATTCAAGGGGGAAAAGGGGCTTTTGGTTTTGTCACTCTGAGCTTGCAGAAGGGAAGATGGAGAGAGATGGAGAGTGTAGGCAGAGCCTAGAGTTATTTAGAGGATGAATATAGCAGGACTTACCAGGGACTGGATGTGAGGGGGATGGTGGGGGAGCTACCCCTCAGGCTTGAACTCAGGGTGGGTGGAGGAGCAGGAGGCCAAGTCTGGGAATGGGATATGGTGTGGAATGAGCTTATCCTAGGCAAGTGGGTTCATGGACCTTCTAGGAGAGATGCTCAGCCTGCACAGGTCTGAAATTCAGAAAATCAGCCAGGACTAAAGGCACAAATTGAAGAGTCATGGGGCACATCACAGGTGAGCCCATCAGATCTGCACTCACGACTCCATCTGCTGTCAAAGAAGAAAGCCATTTCAAAGCAGGAAAGGACAGGATCCTAGAGCCCACTTCGGCTCCAGCACTTCAGAAGGCTTTGGTGCCAGGTGGGACTTTATGTCACAAATGTGCAAGGAAAGGGCTCCGAATCTCTCTACAGGCAGAACAGGGCCACAAAGGCTGAGCTGGGTCAGGCCTGTCTCCCCAGGCAGCTGGGCTGACGGAAAACAAGATCACAGGGATTTGGGTCAAGCTCTGAAAAATGTTTCTGTCTGGGACACCTTCTCTGACCTGGATCTATTTTTAGAAACTCTTTTTAATGAACAGAATGCAAAACTACGGATTCAGCAGAGTATATTCCCCCTGAGCTCCCTCCACAATGCATTTTAAATGGAATCACTGGAGAAAGCAGCTATGAATGCTCATTAGAACCAGTTGAAACACTCCCAGACCGTGCTTTCTGTGACCACTAGCTGTCCCTTAATAATATTCACAATAACAACAGCCGCTCCCATGCCTGGAGCACTTTACAGTTTGCAGAATGCATTCATTTACCCCCATTGGCCCACTTGATCATCACAATAGCACAGCAAGGTGGAATTATTATCTCACCATACGAATGAAGAAACTGAGGCTAAGTGGGAGCCATCAGCCCACCCAAAGACCACACATATGGAGGTCCTCACAGAAGTGTAGGGAAGTTAGACTAGATACATTGGAATGGGACCAGGGTGGCTCTGGTTCTGTAGATAGCCAGGACTATATAGCGTCCCTCGCAGGCCATTGTTGGGATGAACCAGCATCAACCCTTTTTTTTAATAATACATGCCTGTCTCTGGTCAAAAATCTCAGGAGAGAATCTCATTGGTTGAGCTTGGGTCATGTGCCCACTACTTATCTAAAGAAGTAAAGGGCCCTTTGAATGACAGCTCCTTCCAGAAGGCATACAGAAGAGAAGAGGTAGTACTCCAGAAGGCAGCTAGGGTACATTAGTATTAGAAGAAGAAGTAGGCCCAAGAAGCGGAGGAAGCATCCGATATTCACTCCAATCTTTAGACGCTCTGTGGGGACCCGACTTCTAATGAGTGGGGTCCTGCGGTTCTCTTCCCTCCGACCTTCATTCTCTTTCTGGCACGACTTTCACTTCATCACTGAATGCCTCTGTGAGCAATGCCACCTAACATTTTGGCTGCACATGGCTGTATGTGACTTTGGACCTGTCTTACCCTCTCTGGACCCAATTTCCTCATCTACACCACAAAGGCAAACTCTGTGTTTGCAAAGACAAGTGAGCCCAGGAGTCCTGCAAACCCAAGGCAGAGACACAAGTTCCAAAGGCTAATAACAAATAGACACCAGGAATCTTGTCAGTGCCCCTCTCACTGGCCATCTTTTCCATCTGAAATGATGACACACTCCGGACTTGATTCCCCAGCAGCCTCATGGGAGCTACATGGCCTGGCTAAAGGATATTCACCACGCCCCCAACCGCCCGCCAGGCTTTTCCACTGTAGGTAGAAATTCACAAAGGCTCCTAACCCTTCAGACCTTCAAAACTTGCTTCTCTCCCAGCTTCCTCCTGCCCACAAGAGGCCCCTGCTCTTCCCATCTCTCTTCACTTGCCACATTCCCACTCGTCTGCCAAGCCCCAGCTCCAATGCCCCTGTCATCCTTGACCATCTGCCCTAGCTGAATGAAATCTCCTGTTTGTAACTGACCCTGACTCAGTGCCTCACGACTATCCATCCCACGTTAGCTTAGTTATTCACGTCTCCTACAAGACTGTGAGCATTCTATAGGCAGTGCATGTTTCTCACGGTATCTGCATTCTCATTGTCTACCGTGATGTCCAGCTTGAGGCAAGTGCTGAATGACGGTTTACGGGATAATGAATGAATGAATGGATAGGGGATGGATTATTTCCTGAAAGTCATGTGGACAGCTGTCTTTCCACTCTAGATCCCAGTCTTTCCAGTCTAAGACAAGGTACTCCCAAATGGATTATTTCATTTCCCCCAGTCCACAGATGCCTGTGTTCATTGTGACTGAACCCTGGCTCCACTGGACCTGCACCTCCAGGATTGCTGCCTCATTAATTCAAACACTCAGCAAACATGCACCAAGCAGCTGCTCTATGCTGGGCATCATGCTGAAAGCAGGCAGTCTAATAGCTACACTCTGCATGTGCACCCAAACATCTCCTGTTTACCCCAGCCAGTAGGAGGCACAGTCACACTCTGAGAGAAAAGGAGGGTAAGGACAGTGGAGAGTCTGGAAGAGCCTCCATAGGAAATGAGAGAAGGTATTGGCCACGAATCTTGGAAGCTTCCTGGGCAGCGTGGGGGACCATAAGGAATGCAGCATCACAGATCCATAGGGCAGCATCTGAAAGGGAGGAGTGGATCCTGGGAAGGTCCATCCAGAGTGGAAGCTGCCAAATGGAACTACAGTCTTGCAAATGACAGGAACTGCAGACAACCTAAAAGGAAGACGCTAACCACCACAGGCCTTCTGGTTTTGACTGGGTAGCAATTCCTAAGCTTCGCATATTGTCAAATAATCAGCAGCAGCCAATGGGGACATCACTCTTTTAAAAAATGTTTACGTCACAGAGAGGGTTTGGAGAGGGGAAAGGCAAGTCCACAACTTTCCCGCCAAGTCACTGAAAGAGGATCTGTTGGCCATAACTTGTTCTTAGAGTAGGGAAAGGGGTGGGGTGGGAATGTCTCGCATATATTCAGTGAACGATTTTTCCCATCTGTGTCAAAAGAGATGTCAAATATATCCAAATGTGCATTTGTCTGTGTTTATGTGTGTTTTTATAGGAGACAAGGATTCGCATCTCCCTAACTTTTAGCAAAGATGTAAAAGGCTGTGGCTACGCACACTTCTATTACTTACTTTATCCTTTTATCACATTTTCTTACATTTCGAGGGCAATGGAATTTCCTCCAAGTAAATCTTGTGTCTGCCACCAACCTACATAATTTCTCCAGACCTCCACTTCCTTTTCTGTAAAATGAGGGGCACAGAATCAACATTCAGTCCCTCTGAACCCTAATATACCACAAGTCTTTGAGATCAATAGGAAAGAAAAGTCCTGCATGGATGCCTGAGCGCCGTCACTTCTCCCAGAGGCACGGTGTAGACGCATCAAATCAAAATATAAATCATCACGCCCTGTTATGGGTCTCATACACAGTTTCTTTTAATAAAATATGCAAATATTTTGCAGTAAATTGATTTCCCAGTTTCATTCTCTTATCTCCATATTTATTATTCATGATTCCTGCATTCCTCACTTGAAGAAGCATAGGGGTAGTGGGGATAAATCTAGAATGTAGGGTTTGCTTGCTTTCCTACAGTTATTATTAGCACAGCGTTACACTCCCAGGAGTAAAAGATACATGTAAATATGACTCCCAGTCTCAACTCAACTAAGAACAAAATGCAAGAAAGTCTTCATTGATCTAAATGCATGCACTTAAACTTTCTGTCAAACTTTCATAAAAGTGTGACTTCGCTGAGGAAAATGATGTGGCTTAAGTTACGACTGCACGGATACTGCTGTTTCACTTGTTAAAAGCAAATGCAGTATGTCTCAGTCAGGAACTTGGAGAAATAGAAAAACCTAAGGAACTTTTTACTGCTGGACTAGAGGGCTTTTTAAAATATATGTATATGTATATTATATATATATTTATGTGTATATTATATATATGAAGGATATTCATTGTGTATCAAATATACATTGTTTTGAGACTGGAACATTTGGGAACATCCCAATGTTCCCAAATGTTCCAGTCTCAAAACAATGTCCCATTAAAAGCAGGGAAATCCAAACAGGAATTTTGACTACTAGTCACATAATCTGTAGCAACTCTTAATAAAACCAACACTCTTCTCCTTTCTTCTGACACTCTGCCACTCCTGGGAGCTTTTCCCTCTCCAGCCCCAGTAGCCTTTCCTTCGTCCTTGCCCCCTTCTTTCGGCTTCCTTGCTCTGGGTCTCTCTACTCCATCATCGTACCCTGCTTTTGCAGCCTCTCAGCAGCCCATATGTCCGAGGGCATCAGCCCTAGGGGGTTTGGTCTTTTCTGACTTCCCCCACTGCAGTGGATTTGAGGGATTCTGTGTCTGATCAGGAGAGAAGATATAACCATGAGGTGGCAGTAGTACACAATGGACTTTATTTGGGTGTCACTTTGACAGGTTTGCATGCAAGAAAGTTGATCACAGCATGATGCTGTCTAGGGGCCACCACCCGGAAGGGTAAGGGAGAGTAAGAAGAAGGAGGGCCAGGGAACTCCTGGCGGAGAGGGAGATTGGAGAGGAGTCTTACATGTCTAGGTGGTGTTACTCAGCAGCCCAGAGGGCAGTGTGGGTCAGACAGCTGAAATTTAGGGATCTTTACAGCTACAAGGTTCGTCTTATCTATGGTTAGCAGATGTTGGGCACAGTTTTGTAGGGTATGCAAATAATGCTCACTCTACTCGGCTAAAAATTTGCTCATTTGGGCTGTTTAAAATAATTGGATAGCTACAAGTTTGAGTCTAGTGTCTCTGAGCCACGTGAATGCAACCCCATTCACATCTGACAGTGTTGGCTTTTGGTTGGGATGCCTCAGTTCTTCTCAGTTGGTTGGGATGGTGTCTTGTCCTCCACTAGGCTAGACCAGACTTCTTTGTATGTTGGCAGAACTGCCCTAAGAGGGCAAAGCCAAATGTGCAAGTACTTGTTGTCTTCACTTACATCATATTTGCTGTTGTTTCATTGGGCAAAGTCACACAGCCTAAACAAGAGTAAAGGCGGGAGGGGACTACGAGCAAGCATGGAGACCTGGGGGTGGACTCACCTGGAGCCATCACCATCGCATAGACAATAGACCCCTAAGCTGCAGCCACAATAAATTTTTTTTATACGGTACCAACTTTCCTGCCTACTGGAAGAAAACATTTTCAGCCTGGAGGCCAATAAGAAAGTTACTTTTCCTGATAAAGAGTTCCCTCCAAAGCAGATCCTGGTGAAACGATTTTGGTGCAGGTAGCTTACTTGGGAGAGAATCCTAGGAATTAAAAGTGAAGAAGCAGGGAAAATCAGACAGGGAAAGGAGGAAACCCAATAAGCATGTGCTAAGGAGTGGATTACCCTTGGGAGAATCTGGATCTGCATGCTGCTGGGGACCCTCTGAGAAGTCACATGGGCAGGCCTCAGAATTGTCCATCAGAGAAGGGTTAGGCTGGAGAATTCATCCACCACTGGTTGAGCCACTTCTGAGATAATGGGGAAAGCACTAAGGGAGAAAAAGAGAATCTCAGGTACTTGAGGTGGGAAGCTGTCAGTGGGCTAGAAAGAGTCCACCCCAGCTGCAAGTGATCCAGTGGGCTCAGGCCATCGATGGCATCTGATACAAAGAGGCAAGAAAGTCCCTCTTATCATCAAAATGCAAGTGCAACCTGCCCAACACACATGGAGAACACAGAGCTCAAGAGCAGAGGGAGAGAGTATCGAGTGACAGAAAAGCTACATAATCATCACTGGGTATTCTACTGAGCAGGCAACCCACCAGCATCACCAGTAAGAAACAATTAGTACTGAAAGTCAACTTTGAGCAATCTAGAGACAGATACGTTTTCCGAAATAGATAAGGATCTATTTCCAGAAAGTGGGCCCTTCCTGGTATTCTTATTGTGGAACAAAATCTGCTTGGGATACAGAAAGTTCTCACCTATTTCTTAGCAAAAGCAGAACAGAAAGTTAACAGCAGAATTCTATGTAGTATACCTGTGGCTGGTTGTGGGTAATGATGCTTAAGTTAACCGTATGGTTAACTATATGTACCATACTTCATTGATCTAAAAAGCAATTTCTTCACATTTAACATTTCTGGAATCAGGATGCATCTTACAATTATAGCTGGCAGAATTTTTCCTTCCCTAATCTATAAAATATTGGTGCACTTTAGCATCTTAGAGATGATGAACTACGTGAGTTCAGAGCATGGACCAACCAGGTTGAAATAATCCTTTTATTGACTATTTAAACTCTCAAATTAAAAAGCTTTTCCAAACCACAGCTAGGGAGAGATCCTTAAACCAAGCAGTCCCCTCCCGCCTTCTCCAGTTAAAATTCTGAGGTCCCAAGGAGATACACAGAGAAGTTCTGCAGTCCTCCTTACAAAACTTTGCTTAAAGCTCCTACTTCTGCGTGGGTGGCTCAGGCTATTTTATTATTCAAGATGTTAACTTTTCAAAGAACTTTCACATCTATCAGAAAGAGTAAATGCTATAAAACCTAAAAAGAATGCAGGGAAAATGACAGAACTCTGGGAAGGGGAACTCGATCTTCACCAAGTTCCTTGGGTATTCTACCGAGCAGGCAAATCACCAGCATCACCAGCGAGAGAGAATTTGTACTGAAAAGATTAGTACTGAAGATTGGGTTCCACTGCACACAACAGAAAGCCCAGAATGATCCAGATTAAATAAGTTAGAAGTTCACTTCTCCACGTGAAAGAAGGCTGGAAGGAGACAATTCCAGGCTGTGAGGGAGAATTCTATAGTCAGCAGGGATCCAGGCTCCTTCTTTCTTACCCAACCTCCAAGTACCTTGTTTCCATCCTCAGTTTCCTCACGATCCACCATGACTACTGGAGCTTCAACCATCTCTTCTGCATCCCAGGCGGGAGGAAAGAAGAAAGGCTGAGAGCAAGCAGGAGGCCTTCTCCACCCGCTTTCAGACAGACTCTACAGAAGCTCCGCCCAGCAACTCCCGCATGCCTCTCATTGGCTAGAATTCAGTCATATGACCTCCCTCGCAAGGTGGGCTGGGAAGTGTCATCGTCCAGCAGGGCGCCATGTTGCCCCTTGGTGTAGGGTTACTAAGGGAGGAGGAAGGAGAGGGCGTTAGGTAGGCAGCTGGCAATCCAGAGGCCAGAAAGATTTTTCTGGGGCTAAACGACAAAGTGGGGTGAGGAAGAGTTCAGAAAACTGCAGAAGAGATGGTACAGGACCCTTGGCAGGGCAGTGCCTTGGCAGCTGTGTTTAGAACTCGGTGGGAGGCCTGGAGGCCTGTATCCAGCCGTGAGTCTGACACCACTGGCCTCGGAGGCTACTCGGGATCCATGCAGGATACGCGGCAGGCTGCAGAGGGAGGGCCGAGGCCCCCATCTCCGCGACGGGAGAGGGTCCCCGTTAGGTGAGGGCTGCTTTCTTCTCCGGGAGCGAACGCTGGCTCCAGCCCCTGCGGCCAGGCCTCTTGCTCCCATTAGGACCCCGGGGCCGCGGAGGCGAGTGGGCCTGGTTATTAATGGACTTTCCAGGCGGGAGTTCTAGAGTGGGCCTTGTTCGTGGTCACTGGTGGTCTCTGAGTCCCACCAGCTCCGCGGGAATCTGGGCCTTGGTGAAATGTTCTTCAAAGAAGAAAATTACCCAGAAAGCGACTCCCAAAGAAAAGTCAGCTTTAAAAAAGTTTGTGCGTGTTGCAAAGCATTATCTTTAAGTCCTCCAGCTAGGCTAAAAGCCTATCCCATTCCTCCCTGGGATTTCTAGTGAATTAATAATGCCGCTGATGAATATTCAAAAGTAGACAGCTATTGTGCCTCCAAGCACATAATTAATTATTCATTACACATTTTTATTCACTGAATTAAAAAACACAGGGTGCTCTGGGAAATGAAGTGTACTTCACTGCAGGAGCATGAAATTCCACACTGCCCCTTTAAGGACTATTATTCTCTATTTGTGGTTACCAAGCAACATAAATGCTGGGCAATTAGATCATGGGTTGTCCCTGAAGACTGATGGGATAATAAGCAGTAGTTAAGTATTAAGTTGACCCAGTGAAGGTCCCATATGAATAAACCTGGGTAGGACCACAGCTGGTGTCTTTTAAATGAAACTTTTACATTAATACCGTACAAAAGGTGATTCTGTTCCAGGAGCGTACATCGGCAAAACTTGCTCGTCTGCAAATCCCGCACAGGTTAAATGTGCTTTTCCTCCGATGCGACTGTACATGAGAGGTTGTGCAAGGAGAGCACTGTCCGCTCCTAAATGAGGCAGCAGCCTGCCTCCAGGGACCCACTTGGTGAAGACGTCAGTCTTCAGCCTCAGCCTCCCAAAGAAATGCATTAGTTGAGGGACTTCCAGGGAGGGTGCAGGTGGAAGTGATGAAAACTGAGCTTCTCTGCTAGCGGAGTTGATGTGAGAGCAAAGGCCAGCCCTGCCAGAAAGGCCCGGCTGAGAAGAGTACTGGTTGCTCCCTGCTCAAGGCCGCTCGCTCATCCTGGATCCCAGTCCCAGAAGAGCCTTCTGCCCTTGAACCCAGTGCAGTGTTATGACAGCCCAGGCCTGGAGCTCCGGGTCTATGCAGCTGCCTGTCTCTTAGACTTCAGATCCCCCAGGGACAAAATTCAGGTCGTAATTATGTCTGTACCTTCAGAGTCTGGCACACAGTCAGCCCTCAACAAATAATTATTAAAAAATAATAAGAATTTGGGACACTTAATGGTGTGAGTTGGCTGAAGGTGAAAATAAAGGAAAATAAATGAAAAGTTTGGGACACTTTATTAGTCATGCCGTTTGGTTATAAAGCAAAGCTTAGACTATTGATTGCAGTTAGCTGTTTCTTTACAGACTCTAGTGTTTGCAAATCTCTTGGCACTTTTCTTAAATTGAGTGCTGCCGGCAGGAATGCCATGTACAGTTGTACAGGATGTGCACTGCACAAGGGTGCCTGGCCAAGGGAGTATGATTGGAGCCTGAAATCAAGCCTGTGGTCCGGGTCATACGCTTTTCCAGAGTGGCCACCTTTTCTCAGCTCTCACAAAGGCACTGAATGGGCTGAGAGCAGCTCTGGCTATCCTTGGAATATGGGTGGCAGGAGGGGAGAGCTGGCTCTGAGGGAGTGGAGCCAGAGGTTCTGCTCAGGAAAAAGGAGTTGTCAACTGGGGCAGGCAGCGGGCAGGGCCCAGAAGGTTGTGGCCTTCACCAGTGTGCTATAGGAGAAAAATCCCCAGGTAGAGCCTGCTTTCTGTCCTCTCCCAGCCTCTGGTATGCGGTTGTGTACACCCCAAAGGCAAGTCCCCAGGTTATCCTCACTGTTGATGTAGGGAAATGGAGAGAAAGTCTGAGGTGCTAGCACTGGGAACTGGCAAGATAGAAACCAGAACATTTTTATTAGTGTGATTCTCAAAGCAACCCTATGAGGTGCGTATCCATATTTGCAGATTGGGAGACTGAGGCTTAGAGAGTTTAAACAACATGTCCCATCACAGAGCTGGAGGGAAACCAGGGTTTCAAGCCAGACAGGTCGGCTGCACAGCCCATGCTCTTTAGCAGGGCTTGTCTTGAAAATACTTAACAATCAGGAAAGTATTAGAACAGATACCTGCCTCAGGGCTAGAGCAGGGGCCTGGGGGTCCCTGCAGGTTCTTAACTCCTCAGCTGCTGAATTATTTGATGGTCAAGAGAAGAGGGGAGGGCCCTCTCAGGATCAGGCAGTGGCTGTTCACAAATTGGAATGCAAACGTTTTAGTGTTTTGACAACTGGTGCATCATGCAGGTGCCTACCTGCGAAATGTCAGCCTTCCTCAAAGGTTCCCTGAGTCTGAAAGAAGCATAAGGGAGGTGGCCGGAAGCAGATTCCTGAGCAGGGACCAGAGTCTGGAGAGGGCAGTTGCAGATGAGGCAGCAGGAAATGAGGGGGGTGGGGAACTTCCGGCAGCCGGCTGTTCAGGAACGGGACCTGGCCCCCGAGCTCAGGTAGAGAACTGAAACTTAGTGATGGGCAACTGAAGAAGGGAAAGCAAGGCTGATGATGGAGAGGCCAGGTCCTGGACCCAGCACCCCTGTTGACCCAGCACCCTTGAACACATCTCCCATCCCCTTCTAGGCAAATAAAGGATTTAGGCTAGAAAATCTCCTAGGAGTGCTCCAACAATAACATTTTATGATTCCATGTTTCTAACAAATGAAAACACCATTGAAGGAAAAGGAAAAATAAAAACATCTGCACTTTTTGCCATTGAGATTTTATGTTGCTGGCATTTTTTTTAAGCTTAGAATGTCCTGTGATCCCTGCTGGTGACAGGAGATGATGGTTTTATTGTAGTTGTAGATCATTAATTTTGTAGACAAAAATGTGAAAACACAGCTTATCTCTGTCTGCAGACACTTTGCTATGCCAGAGCATGAAACAGTTCTCAGTTGAAGATAAAGAACTGCTGTCTAGAGTTTTGTGATATGAAGCAGGGAAGACAATTCCCCCCAAAGCTAAGTAGGCTCCATGTTAGACATGAGAGATATTGATGCAGTAGTCTCTAGGTAAGGACTGAAGTGTGTCAGGCAGGAATGTGGGGGTGGGGAGGGCTGCTGGAGAAGCTGCTTCCAGGCCAGAATACCCTACTCTGCTGCACTTCCACCCCAGTCCACCCAAGCTGCCCTGATCTGTGTAGACTCTCTCAGAGCTACTTGCTAGGACACTATCACCATGATTTTCTTTCTTCCTATATGCTTTTCTTGAGAGTCAGAGTGTTTATTTTGTGTTTGTTCTCTGACCTGCTAGCACAGTGCCTAGCCAGTGAACACTGGATAAAGGTTTGATAAATGATGGGATGAGATGAATAGATGATGGATAGATGGATGGATGGATGGATGGATGGATGGATGGATCGATGGATGGACAGCAATCCAGAGATTCTCAATGGCTCCTCTCTCCCCATTTTCAAGAGTCAGCATTTGCAAATTTAGTAAATCTGCTTACTAGAAGGTTTGTTCTTGCAGATGGCCTCCAGGTCTTCTGTACTTCTAAATCCGAGCCCTTAAAAGTAAATGCTGGCAAGACTTTTCAGTATAGCAAAGTGAGGAGCAATGAGAAACTCAGCAATGTCAAAAACAGCCATTGCAGGCTGCGTGCGGTGGCTCATGCATTGTAATCCCAGCATTTTGGGAGGCTGAGGTGGGCAGTTCAGTTGAGGTCAGGAGTTCAAGGGTAGCCTGGCCAATATGGTGAAACTCTGTCTCTACTAAAAATACAAAAAAAAAAAAAAAAAAAAAAAAATTAGCCAGGTGTGGTAGTGCATGCCTGTAGTCACAGCTACTCAGGAGGCTGAGACAGGAGAATCGCTTGAACCCGGTAGGCAGAAGTTGCAGTGAGATGAGATCACATCTCTGCATTCCAGCCTGGGTGATAGCGTGAGGCTCCATCTCAAAATGAAACAAAACAAAACAAAACAAAACAAAAAACATCCATTGCAGAAACCTGTAAATCACTAAATTGAAAAGTGGTTATTCAGATAATGAAAGTGGAAGTAAGGAGCATTCTTGCCTGGGGCTGCTCCCATCTCCCACCCCTGACCGGGTCTCCCAAGGCCAGTCAAGTCATGACCAGTAGTTCTGATGTCAGAGGGGGCTGACTTGATTGGAGTGGAGCAGTGAAAAAACCCACACCCAGTGGCATTGTCGGGAATAGTAGCAATCTCAGTGGCAAATGAATAGGAATGATCATTCAGCTAGCCTGGGATTGAGGTTCTGAATGGGGCAAGCACAGACCAGCAGAGTAGCCAAAAACTTCACAGGGAGATGTAGGAAATGAAACAACAATAGGGAGCCTTGATAAACTCTTGACATATCCAAGCAGGAGAGACCTGAGAAGGCCCAAGCTATCCAGACTGACTGTGAACATGCACACGTGTGCTAAGGAGATAGGAAAGAAAAAATACAATGCAGACTGAACTTTGAACATGTTACCTGCACACACCGATATATCAGTAGAAGATGGAAACCTTACTTTCCCAAGATGGATTAGCACAACATGGGCAAACATTTGCTGACTAGCACTCTGGACAGACACGGGGGAAGTCCTACAGACCCAGGCTTAAAAACAAACAAAACAACTTTTAAAAACTGAATGGAGACATCTGCAGCTGCCTCCTGCAGTAAAATAGAAACTGCAGATTTTATTCAAGCAAATTATTAAACAGCAATCAAACAACTACAACAACCACCTTGGATCAGAATCTAGAGTGACTATAATATATAATCTTAAAGTATTTCATTTTTAATAAGAAATTACAAGATCTGCAAAGAAACAAGAAAGCATGATAAGAAAGGAAAAGGAGGCACCTTGGGAGTCTGAAGCAGGTGGATCACCTGAAGTCAGGAGTTCGAGACCGCCCTGACCAACATGGTGAAACTCCGTCTCTACTAAAAATACAAAAATTAGCTGGACATGGTGGCGCATGCCTGTAATCCCAGATACTTGGGAGGCTGAGGCAGAAGAATCGCTTTAACCCAGGAGATGGAGGTTGCAGTAAGCCTATATCGCACCACTGCACTCCAGCCTGGGCTACAGAGTGAGACTCTGTCTCAAAAAATAGAAAAAGAAAAAAGAAAGGAGAAGGAGGAAGCAATCAGTAGAAATTTTGTCTAAGGGGGGGTCCAGCTGTTAGAATTAGAAGACAAGAACACCAAAGTACCTACTATAAATATATTTTCTTTTTTTTTTTTTTTTTTTTTTTTTTTTTTGAGACGGAGTTTTGCTCTTGTCACCCAGGCTGGAGTGCAATGGCGCGATCTCGGCTCACCGCAACCTCTGCCTCCTGGGTTCAGGCAATTCTCCTGCCTCAGCCTCCTGAGTAGCTGGGATTACAGGCACGCGCCACCATGCCCAGCTAATTTTTTGTATTTTTAGTAGAGACGGGGTTTCACCATGTTGACCAGGTTGGTCTCGATCTCTCGACCTTGTGATCCACCCGCCTCGGCCTCCCAAAGTGCTGGGATTACAGGCTTGAGCCACCGCGCCCGGCTATAAATATATTTTCTTAAAACAAAAACAAAAACTACAGGTAACTGTCATTTAAAAAATTAAAAGAAAGTATGACAACAGTACTTCAACAAATAGTGAATATCTACAGAGATATGAACTACTAAAAATAACCTAATAAAAATTCTGAAAATGAAAAGTACAATAACGGAAATGAAAAAACTGTAAGAGGGACTCAACACCAGGACTGACATGGCCAGGAGACAGAATTAACAAACTTGAGAATACATCATAAAAATTATCCAAACTGAAAAAGATGGGGAAAAGAATACAGAAAAATGAACAGAACCTTGAAGAACCTTGGGACATTGAGTGTACCAATATATAAGAAATGGGGATTCCGGGAGAGGAGAGAGAGAGAAAGTAGACAAGTAGGAAAAACCAGCTCAGCTTCTCCTACTATAGTTTCACAACACAGAATGCTTCTGTGGCCCCATATGTGTTTGGGTTTATCCTCACACACCAAGCAAGTAATCCTGCAGTGGACACCAGCTGAGTGTTCTCTAATTTAATTTTGTTCTAACAGTGTCTATCTGGAGATAGCATTCGATCCCACAGATTAAGAGCTCTATCTCCAAGGCTGCCCCCACTTCAGATACCAGTAGCAAGCACAGGTTGTGGAATGAGCTTCTGACCAACCGACTATAAATTGAGGGTTCCCCTGAACCCTTCCTCAGGTTCAATTAACTTGCTAGAATGGCTCACAAAATTCAGAAATACTTTATTTACATTTATTGATTTATCATTAAGGTACTTACAAAGGATACTAGTAACAGCCAGACGGAAGAGATGCATAGGGTGAGGTATGAGAGAAGGAGCATGGAGCTTCCGTGCTCTCTCCAGTCATGCCAACACCAGGAATCGCCGCATGTTCAGCTATCTGGAAGTTTTCCAAACCCAGTCCTTTTGGGTTTTTATGGAAGCCTTATTACATAGGCATCATCGATTAAATAATTGGCCATTGGTGGTTAGCTTAACGTTTAGTCCCTCTCCCCATCCTAGAGGTTAGAGGGGTGAGGCTGAAATTCCTGACCCTCTAATCATGCCTTGGTTTTTTTTCTGTTAACAGCCCCCACGCTACAGACAAGTGGGGCTTCCAGCCATCTGTCATTAGTATACAAAAGACACATTACTCCAGAGATTCCAAGGGCTTTAGGAGTTGTATGTCAGGAAGTGAGAAAACCAATTAATATTTCACAATACCATCCAAAAAGAGAGAGAGAATTATAGTGAAATAATGGCAAATATTTCCCAAATTTGATGAAAAACATGATATATTCTATAAGCTTAATGAACCATAAGTAGAACAAACACAGAGGTCCACCCTAGACTTATCATAATTCAATCATATAAAGAGGAAATCTTGAAAACAACAAGAGAAAAATAACTCATCACATACAAGGGGGAACAGCAATATGATCAATGGTTGCCTTTTCATCATGAACAAGGGAATCCCAAGAACAGTGCAGTAACATATTCAAAGTGCTAAAGGGAAAAAAAAACCTGTCAACTAAGAATTCTATATCCACTAAAAGTATCCCTGAAAGAATAAAAGTGAAATGGGGACATTCTCAAACAAAAAGCAACTAGGTAATGTGTTGCTAGCAGACCTGCGTTACAAGAAACACTAAAGGAAGCCCTTCAGGCTACAAAAAAATAGCATCGGACTTGAGTTCACACAAAGAAATGAAAAGCACCAAAAAAAGGTAAATATAGAAATAATATAAAAGACTATATTTATTTTTCCTTTAAAAGATGTAAAATTGTAGAAAATAATGTAACATTGTATTGCTGGTCTTATAACACATGTACATATATATGCATATAGGATGGAGGAGGAAATAGACCTATATTGGAGCAAAGATTATATATTTTACATGAGTTAAATTAGTATTAATTAAGAAGCATTTTGTAATCCCAGATCAATCACTGAAGGAAATAAAAATAAACTGAAAAAAAAAACAAGAAATAAATTAGTATGCTAAAAATTACCTATTTAACACCAAAGAAAGTAGAAAGAAGAAACAAAGAAAGAAAAAAGGAATGGGACACAGAGGGAAAAAAAGCAATATGAAACATGAATTCAATCACATCAATAATGAAATTAAATGTGAATGGATAAAACAATCAAAAGGCAGAAATTATCAGACTGAATTTTATTTTCAATCCAACAGTCAAGTATATACAAGAAATTTCTTCTAAAGAAATGAAAATCAAAACCACAATGAGATACCATCTCATGCCAGTTAGAATGGTGATCATTAAAAAGTCAGAAAACAACAGATGCTGGAGAGAATGTGGAAAAATAGAAATGCTTTTACATTGTTGGTGGGAGTGTAAATTAGTTCAACCATTGCAGAAGACAGTGTGGGCTTCCTCAAGGATATAGAACCAGAATACCATTTGACCCAGCAATCCCATTACTGGATATATACCCAAAGGATTATAAATCAACCTACTATGAAGACACATGCACATGTATGTTTATTGCAGCACTGTTCAAAATATCAAAGACTGGGAACCAACCCAAATGCCCACCAGTGATAGACTGGATATAGAAAGTGTGGCACATATACACCATGGAATACTATGCAGCCATAAAAATGAGTTCATGTCCTTTGCAGGGACATAGATGAAACTGGAAACCATCATTCTCAGCAAACTAACACAAAAACAGAAAACCAAATACCACATGTTCTCACTCATAAGTGGGAGTTGAACAATGAGAACACAGAGACACAGGGAGGGGAACATCACACATAGAATTAGGAAAAATACCTAATGTAGATGACAGGTTGATGACTGCAGCCAACCACCATGGCACATGTATACCAATGTAACAAACCTGTATGTTCTTCTGCACATGTATCCCAGAACTTAAAGTATAAGAAAACATACACACACACACACACACACACACACACACACACACACACACACAAATAGGTTGAAAGGAAAGGATAGAAAAAGATACAGCCTGCAAGCAACAAACTTATAATAGAGCTGGAGTGTCTGTGTCAATGCAAGACAAAGAGAGATAAACAGGGACATTCTGTAATGATTAAAAGGATCAACTTATCGATAAAATATAACAATTATAAATATATAGAAACCTAATGAAAGAGACTCAAAAGGTGTAAAATTTGTTAATTACAAATTTTGTAATTAACAAAATTAGGCCAGGTGCAGTGGTTCATGCCTGCAATCCCAGCAATTGGGAGGCTAAGGCAGGAGGATCACTTCAGCCCAGAAGTTCAAGACCAGACAGGGCAACATAAGGAGACACATCTCTACAAAACGAAAAATAGCCAGGCATGGTAGTACACATCTGTTGTCTCAGCTACTCAGAAAGCTGAGACAGGAGGATTGCTTGAGCCCAGGAGGTCAAGGCTGTAGTGAACCATGTTGTGCCACTGTCCTCCAGCCTGGGTGACAGAGTGAGACCCCATGTGAAAAAAAAAAAAGGATGGTCATTGCAACATTATTTACAATAGCCAAGAGGTGGAAGCAATCTAAACGTCCATCAGTAGACGAAGGAATAAAGAAAATGTGGTGTATACATATAATGGAATATTACCCAGCCTTAACAAGAGGGAAATCCTGTCACATGCTACAACACAGATAAACCTGGCAGATATTACGGTAAATGAAATAAGCCAGTCACAAGAAGTCAAATGCTATACGATATACTAATATTTATATATATTATATATGTACTTATGTGAGACATCTAAAGTAGTCAAACTAGCAGACTGCAAAACAGAATGGTGGTTTCCAAAAGCTGGAGAAAGAATATAGAAGCTGTTGTTCAATGAATATAGAATTTCAGTTTTGTTTTTCTGTTTTGTTCTGTTTTGTTTTGTATTTTAGTAGAGATGGGGTTTTACCCTGTTGGCTAGGATGGTCTCGATCTCCTGACCTCATGATTTGCCCGCCTTCACCTCCCAACGTGCTGGAATTACAGGCATGAGCCACTGTGCCCGGCTGGAATTTCGGTTTTGTAAAATGGAAAGGTTTTAGAGATCTGTTGCATAACAAGTGAATACAATTAACACTTTTAAACTATACACTTAAAAATGGTTAAAATCGGTCGGGCACAGTGGCTCACACCTGTAATCCCAGCAATTTGGGAGGCTGAGGCGGGTGGATCACCTGAGGTCAGGAGTTTGAGACCAGCCTGGCCAACATGGTGAAACCCCATCCCTACTCATAATACAAAAATTAGCTGGATGTGATGGCACATGCCTGTAATCGCAGCTACCTGGGAGGCTGAGGCAGGAGAATCATTTGAACCTGGGAGGCAGAGGTTGCAGTGAGCTAAGATTGATTGCATCATTGCACCCCACCCTGGGCGACAAGAGCAAAACTTCATCTCAAAAAAAAAAAAAAAACGGTGAAAATGGCAAAATATATTACTTTTAACCACAGTTAAAAATGTTATATTCCTGAAAGGGAAAATGGGAAGTAAAGTTTTTTTAAATAATTAATAAATAATAAAAATTAAAGAAAGTGAAGGGACAGACAATTTAATAATCATAACTGGAAGTGTCAGTACCCCACTATTAATAATAAATAAATAATAAAATAACTAGACAAATCAGCAAGAATATAGGAGAAAATACTATCAATTAATTTATTCTAACCAACATCTATAGAACACTCACTTGATGAGGCAGAATACATATTTTTTTCAAGCACACTTGGAACATTCTCAAGGGTAGATTGTATTCTAAGCAATAAAACAAGTCTCAATAAATTTTAGAGAACTGAAATCATACAAAGTATGCTCTCATTATAATGGAGTTAAATTAGAAATTAATAACTGAAAGAAATTTGAGAATTCTCTACACATTTGGAAATTAAACATCACACTTCAAAATAACGCATGGGTCAAAGAAAAAATCACAAGGAAAATTAGGAAGTATTTTAACTAAATGAACACAAAATTAAAACATATAAAGGTAAACTGGGCACAGTGGCTCACACCTGTAATCTGAACGCTTTGGGAGGACGAAGCGGATAGATCACTTGAGGTCCAAAGTCGAAGCCAGCCTGGTCAACGTGGTGAAATCCCCTCTCTACAAAAATTCCCAGGCATGGTGACAAGCTTGGGGTCCCAGCTAATCAGGAGGCTGAATTAGGAGAATCACTTGAACCCAGGAGGCAGAGTTTGCTGTGAGCAGAGATTGGGCCACTGCACTCCTGCCCAGGTGACAGAGCAAGATCTTATCTCAAAAAAAAAAAAAAAAAAAAAAAGAGAGAGAGCGAGAGAGAAAGAAAGATAAGAAAAGAAAGAAAGAGAGGAGAGAGAGAAAGAAAGAAAGAAAGAAAGAGAAAAAGAAAGAGAGAAAGAGAGAAAGAAAGAAAGAAAAAGAGAAAGAAAGAAAGAAAATGCATGGGGCCTGGAGTGGTGGCCTGTAATTTCCCCACTTTGAGAGGCTGAGAAGGGTGGATCATTTGAGGTTAGGAGTTCAAAACCAGCCTGGCCAACATGGTGAAACCTGTCCCTACCAAAAATACAAAAATTAGCTGGGCATGGTGGCACATCCATGTAATCCCAGCTACTGGGGAGACTGAGACATGAGAATTGCTTGAACCCAGGAGGCAGAGATTGTAGAGAGCTGAGATGGTACCACTACACTTTAGCCTGGGTAACAGAGTGAGATCCTGTCTCAAAACAAAACAAAAACAAAAACAAAAAAATCAGACAATTTATGGGATGCCACTGAAGCCGTGCTTAGAGGAAAATATATAGTTTTAAACATTTCTATTATTAAAATGATATCAAATTATTAACTCAATTTTCCACCTTTAGAAACTAAAAAAAGGCAAACTAAACCCAAATCCAATGAAATCAAAAGCAGTAAAACAATAAAGAAAAAAAATCAATGAAACCAAAAGTTAATACCTTTAAAAGATCAGCAAAGTTGACAGATCTTTAGCTAGACTGATCAAGACAGAAAGAAAACAAGTTACCAAGATCAGAAATGAAAGAAGGAACATCACTGCCAAACAGAAGCTTAAAAGGATTATGGGAAAAACTATGAACAACTTTATGCCAATAAATTAGGCAATTAGGTGAAACTGATAAATTCCTAGAAAAACACAAGTTACCAAAACTGACCCAAAAAGGCAGAATCTAAATATATCTACAGTTACTGTGATGGTAAATTTAATGTGTTAACTTGACTGGGCTAAGGGATACCCAGGTAGCTGGCAAAACATTATTTCTGAGTGTGTCTGTGAGGGTGTTTCTAGCATTTGAACCAGTAGACAGTTACGAAGATTGCTTTCATCAATGTGGGCAGGCATCACCCAATCTGTTGAAAGCAGGAATAAAACAAAACAGCAGGGGAAGAGCAAATTATCTCTTCCTCCTGGAACTAGGACATCCATCTTCTATTGCCCTCAGACATCAAATCTCCAGGGATTTGGGTCTTCAGACTCAGTACTTAGACCAAGCAGTTCCCTGGTCCCCAGGTCTTCCACCTCTGACTAATTACACTGTACTGGTCTTCCTTGTTCACCCTCTTCAAGACAGCATACTGTAAGACCTCTTAGCCTCCATAATTGAGTGAGCAAATTCTCATGGTAAATCCCCTGTTGTATATGTACATATTTCCTATTTGTTCTGTTTCCCTAGAGAGCTCATGCAATTCATAAAACATGAATTTTAAAAAATAGTAATTTAAAAATTCTTCTAAAAAGAGAAACCCAGTCCTCAATGATGAATGCTATTAAGTATCTATATCTAAAGAAGAAATAATGCCAATCCTTTACAAACTTTTTTATAAAAGTCATTTTATAAAATGAGTCAGTGCCTTGATACCAAAGTAAGACAAGATACCACAAGAAAGAAAGAAAAAAAACTATACATCAATATCCCTCATGAACATAAATGTAAGGTTTTTAAACAAAATATTAGCAAACCAAATACAACAATATATTAAAAGGATTATTCACCATGACTGAGTGAGATTTGTCCCAGAAATACAAGGTTGGTTTAACATCTGAAAATCAATTACTATGATACACCACATTCATAGAATAAAGAACAAAATATGCATGATCATTTCAATAGATGACAAAAAAAATTGACAAAACCTAACACTCATAATAAAAATCTTTAGCACAGTAGGAACAGAAGGGAAAATCCTCAATTTGATAAAGGGCAGCTACAAAAAGCCTACTGCTAACATCATATGTAATAGTGAAATACTGAACACTTTCTCCCTAAAATCAGGAATAAGGCAAGGATGTCCATCCTTACCACTTCTATTCAACATTGTACTGTCAGTTCCAGCCAGTACAGTCAGACAAGGAAAATAAATAAAAGGTATCCAAATTGGAATAGAAGAAAAGTAAAACTGCTTATGCACAGATGACACAATCCTATAAGGATAAAAACCTAATGAACTCACACATACACATATGCATGCACTCGCACAACATCTAAATAAATGAGAAATTCCCAGTGATCCACATTCTTACTGTGGGCTCCTATAACCCTAGACACAAGATAACTCCTCAACCCTTGTGTGTCTTGAGATTCCCATAGGGAGCTCCCAGAGACCACATAAAGGCATTGCTCCAGAGAGAAAGCTCATTCTGGCTTCCACACACACTCTGAGTTTTGAACAGGTGCAGCAGGGGACAATTTTGAGAGCTCAGCCCCTACGACACTGCATTCTGACCTGGGTACCAACAGCCCCTGCATCTTTACATCCTGGGAGCCCCACTGACATCACATCCCCCTGTGTTCTCCCAGAGGGCTTCACTGGCATGATGCCAGTTGAACCCAGCAAAGTGATAAGATCCCCAGCTCCCTAGCACACACGGTGTCCTGCATTCCAGGGAATGGGCATTGCAGTACACTGGGAAGACTTCCCTAGGACAATGGAAGTCAAAATATGTACTCCTCATAGCATGAAACCCATCTACCTGGGCCCCTGTTACTGACAGCAACCCTTAGCCCACCAGCAGCAGGGCTACAGCAAGCTTCCATGCTCCCTGAGGACTCTCCCAGCCTCCAGTTGCCTCTGCTGCTGCCACCAGAATCCAAAGTACTTGCCACTTGCAGCAACATTGTACTCCTCAGCAACAGGACCACCACATATGTGAATGTGCCTTGGGGACTGGCTCTCCCCACTGTTGCCATTGCAGCCACCTCCATGAGGGGCCAAACAAAACAATCTTCAGATTCTAAGAGCTGCCTGCCGGCCTGTCTGCAGCTGCTGCCAGTGACAGCAATCCAACACTCCCTAACAGCAGGTTCTCAGCATACTTGCATACACCCTGAGGATAGACGCTTTCTGCCCTCAGCCATCTCCCAAGTACTCCACCATAGGGCCTGGGGATCACCCTATCCTGCCCACCAAGCCTGCATTCATGCACACCATCAAGAAGCCTGAGGACAGGCCTGCTCTGCCTGGAGCCCCTTCCTCAATGCACAAGCATATTCCCCAAGGTCCTGGCATCAGCTATCCCCACCTCCCACCACTGGCATCTGTGCACTTTTCCCAGAGACTTGAGGACTGGCACACCCAGCCTACCACTACCATCACAGCTGGAGGGCCTGGGGTCTGACCTACCCAGACCATTACAATGACCACTAAGACAAGCACATACTGCCTGGGAGTCTGAGGGTTGTCCCACCACCACTACAGCCATCACCCACGCCACACATGCTGCCCAAGGGCCTGAGGACCCACTCACCCACCCTACCCACTGCAGCCACTACTGACACCTGAGTAAGCATCAGGAGTTTCAAGACTTGGCCCACTTGGAAATGCTAAAATGGGTGATCTTGTATGCCACCTGGAAGCACAAGAACAGGCACACTTAGCATGCCGCTTTCACCACTGGTGACTGAGGAGTGGCTTACCAGGCATCCCTGTCCCCAGGAAAACCTCATCACAGCTTCTGCTAACAACCACAGCCTAAGCCACTGAGGAAATCACAGATACCATTGACACTGTTTACAGCTGTGGAAATCATATGAAGATTACACTATTGCATGCACCCAGAAACAAAGCTAAAGTACCCTCCTAAAGCAACACTATAGATACATCTTCTGAAAATTTTCATCCCTATGAATGCTAACCCAAAAATTGGGAGAGGCAACTGTTATGCCAGATGTGCAGATATAAACTGTTACACAGATTTGCAGATACCAACATAAGGAGGCAAGAAACATGAAAAAGCAAGGAAATATAACACCTCCAAAGGAACACAACAGTTCTCCAGCAACGGTATTTACAAAAAACATAATTATGAAATGCTGGAAAAAGAATCCAAAATAATGATATTAAAGAAGTTTACTGAGATACAAGAGAGCACAGATAAACAATACAAAGAAATCAGAAAAAGCAAGTTAGGATATGAATGAGAAATTCAACAAAGAGATTGCTTTCACCAAAAAGAACCAAACAATAGATGGAACTGAATAATTCAATGAATAAAATAAAATAATTTGGGAGCTTTAACAATAGATTAGACCAAGCAGAAGAAAAGTCCTCAGAACTTGAAGATAGATCTTTTGAAATAGCCCAGTCAGACAAAAGAAGAAGAAGAAAAAAAAGAATGAATAAAGCCTTGGTGACATCCATATAAGACTAGACTATGACACTGTAAAGAGACTAGACATTCTAATTTTGAGTTCCAGAAGGTGAAGAGAAGCCCAAGGCATAGAAAACCTATTTAACAAATTAATAGCTGAAAACTTCTCAACTTGAACAAGAGATTTAGATATCCACATACAGGAAAGTCAGCAATCTCCAAAAAGATGTAACCCAAGGAAGTGTCTCCACAGCACATTACAGTCAAGTTGTCAAAAGTCAAAGACAAAAAGAGAATTCTAAAATCAGCAAAAGAAAAGCATGTACTCACATGTAAGGGAGTCCCCACCAAACTAATAGCAGAATTCTCAGGAGGAACCTTACAGGCCAAGCAGAGTAAGATGACAGAATGAGAGAATGAGATAATATATATTCAAACTGCTGAAAGAAAAAAAAAAAAAAAAAAAAAAAGACTGTTGAACAAGAATACTATACCCATATAATTATTCTTCATAAATGAAGGAGAAATAAAGTCTTTCCCAGAAAAGCAAAAACTGAGGGAATTTGTAATTACTACACTCGTCCTACAGGAAATGTCTAAGGGAGCCCTATGGTTAGGACTGGTAGAGCAAACACACAAATGAGGAAGAGAAAGAACTCAAATATTACCACTACAAAACAAAACAAAATAAACAAAAACAGAGAAAGAAAGGAACAAAGAAACAATTAACAAAGTAACTGGAATAAGTCCTCATACATCAATCATAACCTTGAATGGAAATGGATAAATTTTCCACTTAAAAGATCTAAACAGGCTGAATAAAGAAAAAAAATGACCCCTACTCTGGAGGATGCTCCATGTGCTGTGAGGAGAATGTGTATTCTGCAGCTGTTGGATAAAATGTTCTGTAGATGTCTGTTACGTTGATTTGATCTAAAGCACAGTTTAATCCAATGTTTCTTTTGTAGGCAACATACACTATGTGTTGCCTACAAGAAACCTGCTTCCCCTGTAAAGACACATATAGACTGAAAATAAAGGGATGAAAAAAGATATTCCATGCAAATGGAAACCAAAAGTGAGCTGGAGTAGCTATGGTTATGTGAGATAAAATAGACTTTAAGTCAAAAATAGTGAAAGAAGACAAAGGTCATTATATAATGATAAATGGATCAATTCAGCAAGAGGCTATAACAATTCTAAGTATATATGCACCCAACACCAGAACACCCAGATATATAAAGCAAATAATATTAGAAGTCTATCTCTCCCTCTAGAAAGATAGACTTCAATTCAATTCAATTCAAGCTAGAGACTTCAACATCTCACTCTCATTATTGGACAGATCATTAAGACACAAAGATAACAGAGAAACATTGGATTAAACTGCACTTTAGATCAAATCAATGTAACAGACATCTACAGAACATTTTATCCAACAGCTACAGAATACACGTTCTTCTCACAACGTGGGGCATCCTCCAGAGTAGACCAATGTTAAGCTATAAAAACCGATCTCAATACATTTTTTAAAATTGAAATTATATCAAGTATCTTCTCAAGCCACAATAGAATAATTCTAGAAATCAACAAGAGAGACTTTTGAAACTATACAAATACATACAAATTAAACAACTTGCTTCTGAACAACTACTAGGTAAATAAAGTAAGAAGGAAATAAAAACATTTCTTGCAATAACTGAAAATGGAAACAGTATCTGGAAACCTATCGAATACAGGAAAAGCAATGCTAAGAAGGAAATTTATTGCAATAAACACCTACATCAAAAAAATAAGAAGCCTCTAAATAAACAATATAACAACACACCTCAAGGAACCAGAAGAACAAGAACAAACCAACCTCAAAATTAGAAGAAAAGAAATAATAAAGATTAGAACAGAACTAAATAAAATAGAGGCTAAAAAATCCAAGCATTCAATAAAGTGAAAATTTGGTTTTTTGAAAAGAAACAAAATTGATAAACTAGCTAGACTAACCAAGAAAAAAGAGAGACGACCCAAATGAACAAAATCAGAAACAAAAAAAGGAGATATTACAACTGACACCACAGAAATACAAAAGATCATCAGAGATTATTATGAACAACTATGCACAAGCTGGAAAACCTAGAGGAAAGGATAAATTCCTGTACACATACAACCTACCAAGACTAAATTAAAAAGAAATAGAAAACATGAACAGACCAATAATGAGTAACAGGCTGAAATCAGTAATAAAAAGTCTCCCAACAAAGAAAAGCCCAGGAATGGATGGCTTTACTGCTGAATTTTATAAAATGTATAAAGAACTAACACCTATTTGCCTTTCCAACTATTCCAAAAAGGTAAAGAGGAAGGAATTCTCCCCAACTCATTCTATGAGGGCAGCATTACCCTGATACCAAGACCAGACAAGGACACAATTAAAAAAAAAAAAAAAAAAGAAAAGAAAATTACAGACCAATACCTTTGATGAACATAGACACACACACACAAAAAGAAAATTACAGACCAATACCTTTGATGAACATAGACACAAAATTCTCCAACAAAGTGCTAGGAAATAGAATCCAATAGTACATCAATACACCATTCAAGTAGGAATTGTCCCAGGCATGCAAGGATAGGTTCACATATGCAAGTTAATCAATAAATGTGGTATATAACATCAACAGAATGAAAGACAAAAAAACATGATTATCTCAATTGATGCAGAAAAAGCATTTGATAAAATTCAACACCTTTTCATGATAAAAACTCTCAACCAACTAGGCAGAGAAGAAACATACCTCAACATAAAGGCCCTGTATGACAAACCCACAGCTAACATCATACTAAATGGAAAAATGCGAAAAAGCCTTTTCTGTAAGAACTGGAAAAAAAAGAAATATGCCCACTTTTCCCATCCCTATTCAACATGAAAGGAAAATCTTCCATGCCTGGAACCCCAAGCCAGAGCAATCAGGCAAGAGAAAGAAACAAAAGGTATCTGAATTGGAAGAGAGGAAGTCAACATTTTCATTTTTGCAGATGACATGATTTTATATTTAGAAAAACCGAAATATTCCACCCAAAAAACCTCTATGAAATCATTAAAAAATAAATCAAGAAAACAATTTAGTTTACAATAGGTACAAAAAATAAAATGCCCAGAAATAAATTTAACCAAGGAGTTGAAATACCTCTGCAAGGAAAACTCCAAAACACTGATGAAAAAAATTAAAGAGTACACAAACAAATTGAAAGGCATTTCATACCCAGGGATCAGAAGAATTAATATTGTTGAAATGACCATATTACCCAAAGAAATCTGCAGATTCAGTGTAATCGCTATCAAAATACCAGCATCAGGCCAGGCACGGTGGCTCACACCTGTAACCCAGCACTTTGGGAGGCCAAGGCAGGCAGATCACTTGAGGCCAGAAGTTCAAGATATGCCTGGCCAATATGGTAAAACTCCATCTCTACTAAAAATGCAAAAAATTAGCCAAGCGTGGTGGCAAGTGCCTGTAACCCTAGCTACTCAGGAGGCTGAGGCAAGAATAGCTTGATTCCAGGAGGCAGAGGTTTCAGTGAGCTGAGATCGTGCCACTGCACTCCAGCCCTGAACAATAGAGTGAGACTCTATCTAAAACAAAACAAAACAAAACAAACAAACAAAAACCCTCAAAATTTCAGTATCATACTTTACAGAATTAGTAAAAAAAAAAAAAAAATCTTATAATTCATATGAAACCAAAAAGGAGCCTGAATAGCCAAAGCAACCCCAAGCAAACAAGCAAAAAGAACAAAGCTGGAGGTATTACACTACCTGCCTTCAAATATATTACAAGATCATAATAAACAAAACAGCATGTTATTGGTACACAGAGAGACACACAATGGAACAGAATAAAGAATCCAGAAATAAATTCACATATTTAAAACCAACTAATTTTTGACAAATGCAACAAGAACATACATTGGGGAAAGGTCACCTTCCTCAATAAATGGTTTTGGGGAAGCTGGATATCCATATGCAGAAGAATGAAACTAGACCCCTATCTCTCACCATAGACAAAAGTCAACTCAATATGGATCAAAGACCTAAATATAAGACCCCAAACTATAAAACTACTAAGAAAACAGGGAAAAGATTACAAGATACTGATCTATACAAAGATTTCATGGCTAAGGCCTCAAAAGCATAGGCAACAACAACAACAAAAAATAGACAAATGGAACTCTATTAAAAAGCTCCCTGGCAGGAAAAAAAGAAAAACAACAGAGTGAAGAAACAATCTGTTGAATGAGAGAAAATATTTGCCAACTGTTCATCAAAGGACTAATATCTGGAATATACAAGGAACTCAAACAACTCAACAAGAAAAAGCAAGTAATTCCATTGAAAAGTGGACAAAGACAGCAAGACAGTGGCCATGGAAGTCAGAATCCACTAAGGAGTGTGTAACAACCCACCTGCCAAAAAAAAGAAAAGAAAAATGGACAAAGAATTGAATGTGGTGGCTCATGCCTCTAATCCCAGTGCCTTGGGAGGCCAAGGCAGGAGGATTGCTTGAGGTCAGGAGTTTGAGACCAGCTTGGGCAACCTAGCAAGAACTAGTTTCTATAAATAAATAAATAAATAAATAAGCTAGGTGTGATGTTCACATCTCTAGTCCTAGAAATGCGGGAGATTAAGGTGAGAGGATCACTTGAGCCCAAGAGTTCAAAGTTGCCGTGAACAACAGCCACGCTGCTACACCCCATCCCAGGTGACAGAGTGAGACTCTGCCTCTAAAAAAAAAAAAAATTTTTTTTAATGTGCAAAAGACACAAATAGACATTTCTCAAAAGAAGACATACAAATGGCCATTAGGTATATGAAAAAATGCTCAATGACACTAGACTTCAGGGAAGTGCAAATCAAAACCAAAATGAGATCTCATCCTAACCTCGTTATAATGACTATTACTAAATACATAATAGATGTTGGTAAAGATGTAGAAAAAAGGAAACTCATACACTGTTGGTGGGAATGTATATTTGCATAGCCATTATGGAAAACAGTATTGAGGTTTCTCAAAACACTAAAAATAGAACTACCATATGATCCAGCAATCCCACTACTGGGTATTTACCCAAAGGAAAAGAAGTCAGTGTGTCAGAGAGATACCTGCACTCCAGGTTCATTGCTGCCCTATTCATAATAGCAAAGATACGGAATCCTAAGTGTCCATCAGCAGAGGAAGAGAGAAAATGTGGTACATTATGCAATGGAATACTACTTGGCCAAAGGAAAGAATGAAATCCTGTCATTTACAGCAACATGGAATGGAATTAGAGGTCCTTATGCTAATAAGTCAGACACAGAAAAACAAATATCGCATGTTCTTACCCTCATATGGGACCTTTAAAAGTTAATCTTGGCCAGGCATGGTGGCTCGCATCTGTAATTCCAGCACTTTGGGAGGCCAAGGCAGGTGGATCACCCGAGGTCAGGAGTTCAAGACCAGCTTGGCCTACATGGTGAAGCCCTGTCTCTATTAAAAATGCAAGAATCAGCCAGGCATGGTGGTGTGCACCTGTAATCCCAGCTACTCGGGAGGCTGAGGGAGGATAATTGTTTGAACCTAGGAGGTGGAAGTTGCAGTGAGCCAAGATTGTACCATTGAACTTCAACCTGAGTGACAGACCAAGACTCTGTCTGGAAAAAAAAAAAAAAAAAAAAAAAAAAAAGATTTATCTTGTGGAGGTAGAGAGTAGAATGATAGTTACCAGTGGCTGAGAAGTGGGTGGGATGAAGCGAGGAGAGGTTGGTGAATGGGAGCAAACATACAGTTTAAGTTCCAGTGTTCAGTAGGGTAACTGAAGTTAACAAAATACTGTGTATTTCAAAATAACTGGAAGAGAGGACTTAAACTGTTCTCAACACATAGAAATGAAAAACACTCACGGTAATGGACACCCAAAGTACCTTGACTTAATCATTACATTCTATACATGTAACAAAATACCATCTTTCTCCATAAAAATGTACAAATATTATATACCAGTAAAAGAATTTTAAACCACTATGAGATGCCATTATATAGCCACAAGAACTAGCTGTCATGAAAAAGACAATAACACATATGGTAAGGATGTGGAAACTACAACCCTCACATATTGCTGGTGAGAATGTAAAATGATAGTCATTTTGAAAAACAGTGTGGCAGTTTCTTGAAAAGTTAAACATAAACTTATTCTACAATCCAGCAACTCCATTGCTAGGTATCTATTCATGGGAAATGAAAACATTTCTTCACACAAAGACACGTACATGATGAATGCTCATAGCAACATATTCATAGTAACCAAAAAACTTGAAACAATTTAAATGCCCATCAGTTAATGAATGGTTGAACAAAACGGGCAGTATCCTTACAATGGAATTACCTTCAGCAGTAGAAAGGCATGGACTACTCAAACGTATTACAGCTTAGATGAACCTCAAAAACATTATGCTAAGAGAAAGAAGCCAGCCACAAAAAACTACATATTGTATGATTCCGTTTATGTGATATGTCCAGAAAAGGCAAATTCATAGAAACAGCAGATCAGCGGTTGTCAGGTGCTGGGGCGGGAGCAGGAACTGACTGCACATTGGCAGGAGGAAACATGCGAGGAGGATGAAAGTTTCTAAAACTGGACTGTGGCAATGATTGTACAACTCTATAAATTTAGTAAACATTGAATCGTAGACTTAAAATAAGTACATTTTAGTATTTATAGTTTACTTGGAAAACGCTGTTTAAAAATAAAAAAAGAAAAGAAAAAAACTCAGGCTGGGCATGGTGGCTCATGCTTGTAATCCCAGCACTTTGGGAGGCTGAGGCAGCCAGATCACTCGAGGTCAGGAGTTCAAGACCAGCCTGGTCAACATGCTGAAACCCCATCTCTACTAAAAATACAAAAATCAACTGGGCATGGTGGCATGTGCCTGTAATCCCAGCTACTTGGGAGGCTGAGGCAGGAGAATCACTTGAACCTGGGAGGTAGAGGTTGCAGTGAGCCGAGATCACACCACTGACTGCACTACAGTCTGGGTGACAGAGCATGACTCTGCATCACTCAATCAATAAACAGAAAAATCATTGCCTCAGGACGGGATTGAATGTATTAATAATAGGACCGACCTCCACCCTCGTCAATCTGACCTTCAACTTCCACGAGACCTACACACCAGACAAATGCACAGTTTCTTTACTGAAAGGTTAGAGTCAGGGCAGTTTCAGAACAGAAATTATAAGGCTGAGAGGGGAAAGGTTAAAATGTCAAGATTTGGGCACCACCTTGAATCTCATAAGGCATTCACACTCACGTCCTCTGAGCAACTCCTACTCCCAAACGCTGCTGATTCCTTGGTCCTTTTGCATTCTTCAGCAGCCACCAGGCCTTATCCAGTGGATTTAGTACAACTCTGGAGTAGAGCCATGACTCCAGACCCATGGGTAAGGCCCATGCACCTTCCATTCCAGGGCCTCTGATCTCTCCTGAGAGCTGGGCCATGACTTACTTTACCAATTGCCCATTTCAGTAGGTCCACCTCCCAAAGCAGGATTTCTCCTGGAAACAGGCAGAGGGACCATAAGTAGAAAATGCCATTGTTCCTGTTCAAGACATAAGCTGGCCCTCAGAGCCTTTGAGACCCCAGTCCAAACCTGAGAAGATTTTCGGTTCTTTCCTGCTCCTCCTGGAGCCCGAGGGTCTCTCAAAAGAGCTGCTGCCTTGATTATACTCAGATTCTAGAATGTCAGTCCCCTCTGAAAGGCAGGTGGGTGGATAGCTTTATCCCTCCCCATGTGCTTGAATGAAGGTTTTCCATACCAGGACCTAAAAAGAGGGCATGATGGGCCCCAGAGCAGCCAGTCTGTATTTGAACTTGGCCAGGACCAAGTTTACCAGGGCAGGACCACAGGGGTGGGGCAGACAGGCAGTCGCAGCAGGAATGGAACCAGCTGAGCGGAGCCTGAGCAAACAGAAGAGCACTGTTGGTGTCAGCGTGCTGGATCCTGGATGGGGACAGCGCATCCCTAGGTGGGGCCCTCCTGGGGCTGGGGAGGGTGGGAAGCCAATCACGCACAGCTGGCTGGCAAGGGAGAGCAAGGCAAAAGGGCAGGAGACAGGTCCTAGACATTATCCGAGCCCAGAGAGCCCCCTGGGCCAGGGTGGCAGCCACTCTTTTGGTTCATACAACAGCCTGGCTTCTACTTTTGCCCAATTCTTGGCACGCAGCCACAGTGATTCTGCTAAAACCTAGTTCAGATGGCGGAACTCCTGTGCTGTGCATCCTCAGCCAGAGCGGCCAAGCTCCGAAGAAGGTGACACGCCCAAGCAAGGCCAGGGCCCTGATACACAATGACATACCCCCGACTCCTGAATCACCAGATTCCCCGCCCCCTTGGTGGCCCACTCTTTCCTATTAAAAACTAGCTCTCCCCCTTGCTCGGTGACAATGCAGAGACCCTCCCCTACAAGGCAGCATGTGCCCCCTCAGAATCAATTCCCATTTTCCCTTTAGACCGCTAGGCCTAGAATTAGGATTAAATCTCAACATAACTCAGTAGGGCACATGCACACCAGAGGACCTCCAGGACCCGGTAAGCATGACCAGCAGGAGCCTGCCAAAGTGTTTTCATGGCACTGGAGTCTGAGGGTGCCTGACCAAGGGGGTCTGAGTTCAAGACTGGAAAGGGAAGCCTTCATCAATGTGAGTACACTCCCAAGGTTTAACCTCCCAACGAGGACTCGCGGCGATGGTGCAAACTCTACAAGGATGTCTGCGGGAAGCATGAATAAAATGATGCCCACCTCTGAGAGGCTGACAGACGGGACTGCCATGGCAGACAGTGTCACGGGAAACTGAAAGGCTCAGAGATGTGGGTATGTTGGGGTGGATATGCCGTGTAAGGTCAGAAGACACACGAGATGAGTAGGTTCCACGGGAAGCCCCGAAAAATGTGTCATTTACTAATACTGTAATAAATAGGCTAGCGAGAGGGGCACCAGCGTCATTACAAAGTTCACTGGGGATGTAAGGGCGATCTGGCTGTGACAGCTCTCACCCCATTGATTGCCCAGGTTGATTCAGCTGATCTGGCTGGCTAGCCGGGTGTCCCCACCCCCTCACCGCCGCATGCGCATCCCTCCTGAAGTTGTGCCAAAGCTTCCCCAATAGAGGAGGACCAGTGTTTGGTCAAGGATATAGGAATAGCTGCGCTCCCCTGCTAGAATCTCCAAACAAGCTCTCAGTGTTCACTGGGGACTCCTCTCTGCAGGGGTTTTGCCTTTCCTGTCTACAGGGCCTCAGCCACCACCACTATCCCCTCTGCAAGCCAAGGCCGATGGTGGAGAAGACACCATTGCAGGACGAAGCTCACTGATCACAGGGGGATGAGCGCCTTCAGAAACCAGATGGCCACAGCTGTTGCAATGTACTGAAAATAGGGTCGCAGTGACAGCCACAGGGCTCAGAATGTGGGGGCAAGCTGAAGTCCACTTTCGTAACCTAAGGTTGGAACACACATAGCCTCACGATCCATGGCAATTATCTTGGCAAGCTGGACAGCAGCTTGTAGAAAGGAAAAGCTGATGATCTGGGATGAGGAGGTCTGGGAGGGAGACGTGGATGGACACCTGGAAGTGGGCACCAAGGGTGAAGACCCTCTTCTCACGAGAGCACATCCAACACAGAAGCGCTAAACAACCAAACGGCCTGGCCAGTTGGCACCGGCCGGCCCTGCCATCAGCCACGTGAATGCTGGCATGAGGGCCCCTGAGCAATGTGGAGGCTCTGTGTGGCCCCAACAGCATCAGCTCCCACTCGCCAAGGCTGGTCCAGTTACCGCCACCCCCAAACGTCCAACCAGACAGAAGCAGGGACTAATGCTGAGCCCCCAATATGGCACCATGTGGCACTTGGTGGCAAATGGACTACGCTGGACCCCTTCCACCCCGAAAATGCCACACAAACATTCCAGATACGGTTTTGCCTTTCCTGCCTGCAGGGCCTCAGCCAGCACCACTATCCAAGGGCATATGGAGCATTTCATCTCTGGGCGCAAGATCCCATGTGACCTTCATCAGATGAGGGAACCCGCTTTATGGCAAAGAAGGTGCAGGGAGTAGCCATGATCATGTGACCCAGGGGTTCCATCTATATCCAGAAGTGTGGGCTTGATAAAGTGTTAGAATTGCCATTAAAGGTGCAACTGAGGCCACAGTGTGCAAAGATGAGGTGTCATCCTCCAGGATGCAATATGCAGTTTAAATCAAAGACCTATATATGCTGCTATGTCCCCAACAGGAAGAATACGTGGGTAAGTTCAGAATTAAGGGAATGGATGTGGGCTCAGTTGTGGGCTCAGTTGCGTCCCCCACAAAATTCATATGTTGAAGTCCTAACTCCCAATACTTCGAAATGTGACTGTAATTGGAGACAGAGCCTTTAAAGACGTAATAAAAATCAAATGAGGTCATGGAGTGGGCCCTAATCCAATATGGCAGGTGTCCTCATATGAAGATATCAGGACACCCAGACACACAGGGAGGAGACATGAGGAGAAAGACAAGCTAAGGAGAGAAGTCTTAGAAGAAACCAACCCTGGCAACACCTTTACCTTGGACTTCCAGCTTCCAGAACCGTGAGGAAGTAAAGTTCCATAAATTCCATTTCTACCCAGCCTGTGGTTCTTTGTAATGGGAGCCCTAGTAGACTAATAGACCCTGATCACCTTCGCTTTCAGCGACTCACTTGGGGGATTTCTTCTTTCTACGCCCACAGTTTGAGCTCTGTATCTTAAGAGCTCCTGGTTCCTAAGAACAATTGCACCAAGGGCTCGCCAAGAATCCCATTAAATGATAAGCTCCAAGTGCTACCTGAGGCTTCAGGATCCCTAGACCGAGGAATCGTTAAGCAAGAGTGGAGTCAGCATCCTGGTGGAGCGGACTGACCCCAATCAACAAGAAAAGCAGGTTGGCTACACACAGTGAGGGCAGGGAGGAAAACGTTTGGCATCTCTTGATATTTCCTTGCCCAACTGTGACGGGCTGAGGAAGGGCATGGTGGCTAGGAGTCAGACCCTCCAAGGATGAGGATCTTGGCCATGCAACCAGATAAGAGCAGAAGAGGCACTAGCTGGGGGTGAGGAGAACCCAGAGTGGCTGCTGGAGGAGGGAGATGAGATGAGGACTATCAACTCATGGCCCCATGGTCAGCTGCAGCCTCAGAAGCAATAGTCTCCTTAACCTTCCCCTTCTGAGTTTCTCCCAGGAGGAGAGGTCCACCCAGAACTTGGAGGAGTGATGCCCCGAACATATATGAAGAAGTAGGTCCTGGAGGTCCAAGTGGCGGAATATGGTGGACACTGTGATGCTCCACCCAGATCCTCTTCATTGGGACTTTTGCCCCAGCTTCTGAGAATGCTGTAAGCAGACAAGAGTTCAGCTCTCAGCTTCTGCAGGGATCTCATCTGCTGCAGTAAGTCCCCGAGCCCAAGAGCACATTCCTTCCAGGGCAGCCCGCGTGCAACGACTGATCCGTGTGGGAGCACCAAAGCCTAGCCATGTCGCCCCGCTCGGGACAACAGTGATGGCCATGCTAATTCCAAAGCTCACCACAGGCTCCACCGAGGCTGTCCTCGGGCCTGCCCACAGCTCAGCTTCTCCCGGCGCCGTCCTTCTTCCTCGCCCTCCCATTGTTTTTGATTTCTCTCTAAATAAATGTATTTAAGTGCATTCATTCTTCACATGCCCAAGCGCTGTTTTTTTGTTTGTTGGTTGGTGTGTTTTTTTTGTTTTTTTTTTTTTTTTTTTTTTTTTTGAGACAGAGTTTCACTCTTGTTGCCCAGGCTGGAGTGCAATGGGGTGATCTCAGCTCACTGCAAACTCTGCCTCCCAAGTTTGAGCGATTCTCTTGCCTCAGCCTCCCAAGTAGCTGGATTACAGGCACCTACCACCTCACCCATCTAATTTTTGTATTTTTAGTAGAGACGGGGTTTTGCCATGTTGGTCAGGCTGGTCTCAAACTCCTGACCTTAGGTGATCCACCCACTGCAGCCTCCCAAAGTGCTGGAATTACAGGCATGAGCCACCATGCCCAGCCTCAAGCATTGTTTTATAATTATACATAATAATATAATTCCCTTCCATCTCAGAACCCACAGTTTTGTCCAAAATTCTAAGCTTTATCAATCTCCATGCCCACATCCACTTGTTCCCCTGACATAGTTTTCTAGGTTGCGTTGCCTGGCAATTTACAACAATATGGCTATGGTGGTTTTTTAGCACCTTTGCACCAGGTGTTTCTTCCGCCTTCTCTCATTTGATCCTTTTAACACCGCTACGAGTCAGACACTACATGATTTCCATTTCCAGTGAAGAACCTGGGTCTCAGAAGGTTCAGTTACTCTCTCAAGATCACATCCTGGGTCTGCGGGAAGACCAGGAGGTACTCAGACAGCCCAGCTCTGAGTCTACTGCTTCTCCCTCTGCTACTGCAGTTCTGACGCAAAAGGAGGACACCTGCTTGGTGGGCACAGCTGCTGGGAGGAAAAGCAACAGTGGACACGCAAAGGGAACACAAGGTCAACCAAAGGAGGCGCTCTAGTGGTGGGATGGGCTTCCTTGAGAGGTCATGAGACCCCTATCTATCCCTGGGAATATCCAAACTTCCACCAGGCCTATGAGAAATGTTACACTGGGCAATCAGAAAGGTCTTAGCCAACTCAAGGAAGAAAGGATTCTCTGATTCCATCCATGACATTCAAATCCCCCCGCACTGAGCTGATCCGAAGGTTCCGGCTGACAGTGATTTGAGGAGAGGCAGATGTGTGCCCACCACAGAAGTCCCAGAGCCGGATGAAGCCCTGCCCACCTCTGGACCACTGCCAACTGCTGGCGGCGACTCTGACTGGCCAGAGAGCAAGAGGCCAGACTGCAGTACCACTGGGGTCCCTCCACGGTCTCAGTGCCCTTGACTGCAGCCCACCAGGTGCCTAATGGATGCTGCAGCTGTGCATGGGACAGAATTCCAATCAGGCCTGGAGGGCAAACCTCATGGAGGTGCAGATGGAAGTTCACCAACACAGCCCCTCTTTCTACATTTCTTCCCTTACTGAAGAGGAGGGTGGGTCCAACACACTGGCAGGCACGTGTGTGTGCGCATGTGTGTGTATGTGCGTGTGTGTGCAGCTGTGTGTTACCTGTATACATCAGTGCCTGCTCCAAACACCGCCTTGGCTTGCCAATAGGCATCTGGATTCCCAGAGGAGCAGGGTAGCACCTGGCAGCAAGCCTGGATTTCTGAGGAGCTCAGAGTAGTTCCTCATTGAGGTAAAACACAACTGTCAACTCAATTCACCTCTTCTTCATCTCCCCATTTGACCAATGCGAAGCCAAGAGAATATCCACTATCAACACAACCAACTGGATTATTTGGGGTTTCCTACTCTTACCTGAAACTCATTCACTCACTTAACGAGCATAGATTGAGCCAGGACCTGTGATAGGCTCAAAGAGAGTCTGCAAACTCTTTCTTTAAAAGGCCAGATAGTAAAGTTTTGGGCTCTGTGGGCTCAACTGTCTTAGTCACACCTACTCAACCCTGCCATTGTAGCATGAAAACAGACACAGACAATATGGAAACAAATGAGCACGACTATGTGCCAATAAAACTTTGCTTAAACAAACATGCCACAGACCTGATTTAGCCCCATAGGCCTTCGTTTGCCAACCCCTGATCTAAGAACACAAAGAATGGATATTTTGCATAAGGAGGATGGAGGTGGGGTTCTTCCTGTCTTCTGAAGTTTTATAAAACTAGAAAAACAAGTCTTAGACCAGGCACAGTGGCTCATGCCCGTAATCCTAACATTTTGGGAGGCTAAGGCAGGAGGATCGCTTGAGCTCAGGAGTTTAAGACCAGCCTGGGCAACATAGTGAGACCTTGTCTCTACTAAAAAATTAAAAAAAAAAAAAATGAGCCTGGCATGATGTCTAGTAGGTGGCCTGTGGTTCCAGGTACTCAGGAGGCTGAGGTAGGAAGGTTGCTTGAGCCTGGGAGATCGAGCCTGCAA
Organism: Saimiri boliviensis; assembly: GCF_048565385.1. Lineage (NCBI taxonomy): Eukaryota > Metazoa > Chordata > Mammalia > Primates > Cebidae > Saimiri > Saimiri boliviensis. The sequence goes on along the minus strand of NC_133450.1, from coordinate 71,370,853 downwards.
TGTGCAATGATCGTGACACTGCACTCCAGCCCGGGTGACAGAGGGAGATCCCATTGGAAGAAAGGAAAGAAGGAAGGAAGGAAGAAAGGAAGAGAGGGAATGAGAGGGGAGGGGAGGGGAGAGGAGGAGAGCGAGGGAAAGAGAGAGAAGGAAAGAAGAAAGGAAAAAAGGAAAGGAAGGAAGGAAAGAACAGACGGAGGGAGGGCGGGGAGGAGAGAGGGAAAGATGGGAAGGGAAGGAGAGAGAAGGAAGGAAGGAAAAAAGAGGAAAGAAGAAAAGGAAGGAAGGGAGGGAGGATGGGAGGAAGGAAGGGTCTTTATCAAGGGAGGAAGGAAAGCAAAAGGGAAAGAGGAAAGGAAGAAAAGAAAGAAGGAAAGAAGAAAGAAAAGAAGGAAGGTCTCGATCTTAACTCTGACATGCCACAGCAAAACCAAATCATGGCCAGTGAATGACTTCTGACCCCAAGCTCCTGACAGAACTGGGCAGCCCTGGGGCAGGAGGCTTGGGTGTGAGCCCACTGCCTGCCAGTTAGCAATGTGTACAGCACTTCCATGATGTTCAGTTTCTTCTATAAAATGAAGCTGTTTTATTTTATTTTATTTTATTTGCTTGAGATGGAGTTTCACTCTTCCTTTTGCCCAGGCTGGAGTGTGATGGCATGATCTTGGCTCACCACAACCTCTGCCTCCCAGGTTCAAGCGATTTTCCAGCTTCACCCTCCTGAGCAGCTGGGATTACAGGCATGCACCACCATGCCCAGCTATATATATATATATATATATATATATATATATATATATTTTTTTTTTTTTTTTTTTTTTTTTTTAGTAGAGATGGAATTTCTCCATGTTGGTCAGGCTTGTCTCAAACTCCCGACCTCAGGTGATCCACCCGCCTCAACCTCCCAAAGTGCTGGGATTACAGGTGTGAGCCACCATGCACAGCTAAAATGAGGCTATTTTATAGAATACAGTGGCTCACACCTATAGTGTCAGCTATTCAGAAGGCCTGAGGCAGGAAGATTGCCTGAGCCCAGGAGTTCAAGGTTTCAGTGTGCTATGATTGTGCCACTGCACGCCAGCCTTGGTGACAGAGCAAGACCTTGTCCCAAAATAAATAAAAGTAAAATGTGAATATTAATGCACATATGCATCATGGAATCATTACGAAGATAAAAATCACATCATGTAGAAGTGCTCCGTAAATTATAAAAAGCTATGGAAATGTAAGAGACTATCATTGTTAGCCTCCAACCTCATGCAAAACTTGAGACGTGGTCCCAGCCCTGCAACTGATTAGCTGTGGGACTCTGGGCAGGTCACCTCTTCTCTCATCCCCTCGATTTCCTTGACGCTGAGATGCTGGAAGGTGATAAGGGAAGTTCTTTGTACAGTGTAGAGCGTGCATTTTCTATGTTGTCTTGATGTCGTCATTAGATAATAATTATTGTTATCATCATTTTATATCATTATAATGGTCTGTGTTTCTATCTAAAAGCTCCCTAGATATTTCCGATTGCCAAAGCCACTGAGTGGTCTCTTTCCCTCTTTTACTTTGGAGCAAGTCCTCCTCATTCTGTCAGCGCAGGATGAGGCCACTCTTCAAAGCAGTGGACAGTAACTGCCTCTCTGCCTGCCTGGTCTGTGTCTGCCTGTCTGTCTGTGTCTGCCTGCCTGCCTGTCTGTCTGTCTGTCTCTCCCACTGTCCTGTGAGCTCCTTGAATATGGGGAGGGGAACCAGGCCTGACTCATCTCTCTGTCCCCGCCCCTGCCCCAGCATCTGTTGCACAGTGAGGTCGGCCGGGTCCATCTGATGAGAATTCCTGGACCTCCCTAGCCTGATGTGCTGCTCCACGTTACTGCTGACCCTCCAGGAAGATCACCCAGCACCTAACGCCTGTTTGAGGGCCACAGAGTGGGGAGATTTGGATCTTCGTCACCGTTTGCATGGCAGGGTCACGCTGCCAAGGTGCTCCTGTCAGGCCTCCTGCTGTGTCCCTACCCCTGTCTCTCAGATCCCCAGGAGCCACCCCGATGCGACCTCACCTCTCACCTCTCACCTCTCATTTCTCACCTCTCACCCACTGCCGGGCGCACCCAGAGGTGCCACACACCTGCATGGCTCGCCCACAGGGGCCCGCGAGTTCCTGGCATCAGGTTCACGTTGTGCTTCCTGCTGCTGCTGTCAAGACACGTGGCTTCCTCAGCAGCCACCAGCAGACCCAGGTATCACTCCTTAAAAGCAGAAAGCTGATGGCCTATGGGGCAAGATGTCACTACTGGGAAAGAGGCTTCAGTGGGTCAAGTCTTCTCTCTTCTCCCCCAGCACAAACTGCTCAAAGTTGCGGTGGACAGGGCAGAAGACATTCTCCCAGGACCAGCAGTTGGCCGCTCCTGGTTGATGCTGAGTAACGCACTCTTCCGTTTTCCCTCCCTCTGTCTTCCCTCTGCTTCCCTGGGTCTTCACTCCGCAGTAAAGTGTGAGCATCCAAGTTTTTGCCTCAGACTTGATTTTCTAGGTGACTAGAGCCGAGACATGAGGGCCTAGGAAATGCCCACTTTGGTGTCCCCATCTGCTCTCTATCCTCTCAGAGCCTTCCAATGCCTGAGCCCGTGTTCTCTGCCAGTCCTCAGCACCCTCCCCCTCTTATCCTTATCCTTCCCAACCCAGCCTAGAGCCCACGAGGCCCACCTGGGCCACATCCATCCTCAGATTGCAGACCCGAGGCCCCAGGCTCTGTCTCTCCTGGCCTCTCTGCTAGCTGTGCAGATCACTGTCCCCATGAGTCTCCATTCACAGTGGACCTGTATGGAGGCTTTAAAATATGCCCATACCTTCTCCCCTCAAACCATGAAGCCTAATGCCCCCTCCCCTTGAGTGTACATCGGACTTAGTAACCTGCTTCTAATAAATAGAATTGGCCGAGCATGGTGTCTCACACCTGTAATCCTAGCATTTTAGGAGGCGGAGGTGGGCACATTGCTTGAGGTCAGGAGTTCAAAAACAGCCTGGCTAACAGGGTAAAACCCTGTCTCTGCTAAAAATACCAAAAAAAAAAAAAATTAGCTGGGTAGGAAGCTGAGGCAAGAGAATCACTTGAACCTGGGAGGCAGAGGTTGCAGTGAGCTGAGATCATACCACCACTGCACTCCAGCCTGGGCAACAGAGTGACTCCATCTCAAAATAATAATAGTAATCATAATAAATAGCATCATAGCATATGACTTCCAAAACGAGGCCTGAAAACGCACTGCAGCCTCCTCCTCTTCCTCAGGTCACTTGTGCCGGGAGAAGCCAGATGCCACAGAGAGGACACTCAAATGGGGCCATGGAGAGGCTCACTCAGCAAGGAAGAGAAGCCTCTAGCCAGTGACCATGTGAGGGAGCCAGCTCAAGCCAAGTTCTCCGGCCCCACTCAGGCCTTCAGATGAATGCAGTCCCAGCCAACGTCTTGTTTTGTATTGTACTCTGTGTTCTGGGGTGCACGTGCAGATCGTGCAGGGTTGTTGCATAGGTACATACGTGGCAAGGGGGTTTGCTGAGTCCATTCTCACTTCATCTATATCGGGCATTTCTCCCCATGTTATCCCTCCCCACCCTCTCTACCCCCAGCTGTCCCTCCCCTAACCCCTCCCAACAGACCCCAGTGTGTGATGCTTCCCTCCCTGTGTCCATGTGTTCTCATTGTTCAACACCCTCCTATGAGTGAGAACATGCGGTGTTTAACATCTTGACTGAAATCTCATGAGAGGTCTCGAGCCAGGACCAGGCAGCGAAGCCACTCCCAGATTCCTGGTCCTCAGGAACTATGTGTGATGATAACTGTTTGCTGTTTTAAGCCTCTATGTTTCAGGGTGACTTGTTCCCCAGCAGTCAACACCATCCTATCCGTTTACCTGTTTCAGGGGCTTTCTTCCCATTCCCCTCAGCCAAACCTCCACATCCTCAAGCATCTACCCAACATGCAATCCTTTCATTCTCAGTGAAGAAGCTTGTCTCCCACTTTCTGGGGCAGGAAGAGGAGAGACAAGATGCTCAAATGCGACACCCCCAGCTCCCTGACCTACGCCCTCCACAAACGCCTGTACCTGCCCCATTGTCCCTGCCTTGTGTCCAGTCCCAGGGGATGAGCTCCTCACTCCTGTTCAAGAGCAGCCCTTCCTGGGCTCCTGCTCCCCACGGTTATTCCTCACTCCTAAGCCTGCAGGTGCATCTTCTCCACAGCCTAGAGCTGAGTCTCTCCTTTCTGTGAAGCCCTTGACCAGAAGCCACTTCTCACTCCCATTCTCTCTCCTTCTCTAACAAGTTCCTTGAAAGGGCTGGGCGTGCCCACCATGCATGTGCTCATTCCTCAAGCACTGAGCAGTAGCCGCTGCCCCTCTTCCCCACTCCTGGTCTCTGGTTACCCCCAGCTGCCAAACCCAGATGTCACTCCCCAGCCCATCTCCCAGGGGCCGCTTTGCAGCATGTGACACTGTTGGCCACTCCTGCCCTCCAGCCCTCCTCCTTACCTCCATTCTGTGCTCCCTCCCGATGCCCTCACCGGTCTTCACTGCTTCCTGTGCAGACCCCACCTCCTCCTCCCACAGTGCAGACACGATGTTCTCGGGTCTCCGTCTTCAGCCCGTGCTCCTCTTACTCTTCCTGTCCTCCTCAAGAGGAGTCCTGACTCCCTCTCATGGCAACAACTACCACCCTGTATGGATGGCTGTCAAGTTCACGCCTTGCCCAGACGTCTTCCCAGAGTGTCAGATCGTATCAGCTGCCTGCCATCTCCCAAAGTGCTTCCGAGTCCCCATGTTCAGAGGATGTCATGCTGCATGCTTCCACAGTGTCTTTCCATCTTGCTGAATGGCACCTGCCGCCACCAGCTCACGGCCAAGACCAGGTTGTCACCCTGGAAGTCCTACTCCCACTTCCAAATACTCAGCAAGTCCAACTGAATCTTCTCCCAAGAGGGTTTTAAAATCTGGCCTTCACACTGTCCTGAGGATGCACTAGCCTGCAGGAGACTGTGTGGTCTCTAACCTGGACCCTTGGGACAGGGTCCTGACTGGTCTCTCTTAGATCTATAGATCTAAAAGGTAGAGATCAATGGCTTTATCCTGCAGCCACAGGGAACTTTCCAGAACTCTAATCATTTTGCCCCCTTCCTAAAACTCTTCAGTGACCCCCCTTCACCCTGTGATCTGTCCTCTGTCAGCCCAATCACCCTCACAGCCCACCACTCCCAGACTCACACTTGAAGACTTGCTAAAACCCGTGTCTTCTGTTTGCCCGCACACGCTCTGCACACTCTGACCTGCAGCCTCGGCTCATGTGGCTTTTCTGCCTTGTACGCCCTTTCCACCTGTCTTCCCCTGGCCAACTCTGCCATTTACCAAAGCCCAGCTCCTGCATCATCTCCCACAAACCCCCATTGCCAACATCCTCCTCCATCTCCACTGCAACCTTCTGAGCTTGGTGTGTAGGACACTGGGCAGAGTGAGGGTTACAGCCACCTCACCTCACTGTCACCAGGACCCAGTGAAGGAAACGTGAGTCCTGGCCCATAGTCAACAATTCACAGCTTGTAGCAGCCATGGCTAGTATCCTCTGTGCTCTCCCTGGTACCCATCCCCCCACCCCCAACACCCTGTCTTCGCCCTCATGGCAATAGGCTGCTTCCTTGTCTAACTAGGAGTTTGCTGACAGAAAGAGAGGTGGTGTTATTCCACACCCAGAGCCTGCACAGTACCTGGCACAGAGAAGGTCTCTGAACTGGACAAAGAGCTGAGAGGTAGGCTGGGTGCAGTGGCTCATGCCTGTAATCCCAGCACTTTGGGAGGCCAAGTTAGGAGATGAGACCATCCTGGCTAATGTGGTAAAACCCCGTCTCTATTAAAAATACAAAAAAATTAGCTGGGCATGGTGGTGCACCCCTGTAGGCCCAGCTACGCAGGAGGCTGAGGCAGGAGAATCACTTGAACCCGGGAGGTGGAGGTTGCAGTGAGCTGAGATCATGCCACTGCACTCCAGCCTGGGGCAACAGAGCAAGACTCGAGAGAGAGAGAGGGAGAGAAAGAGAGAGAGAGAGAGAGAGAGAGAGAGAGAGAGAGAGAGAGAGCACACACTGAGAGGTGAAAGGAAAGGCAAGGAGCACCTGGGCCCTTAAGTAAGTGCAGCACAATGGCTGGTCCTGCCAGGCCCCTCCTGCTCTATCACGGGTGACCTGGCAGCCTTGGCCAGGTGACCCCAACTCTCTGAGCTTTGGTTCAATTAGAGTGCACTGGGAAGTTGTGCACGAGGACACTCATTTGCTCAGGATCAGCATGAACCCACTGCACTACACTAGGGCCCTGGACTGTCCTGTCCCAACCCTGCATGGGTGCAGTGTGTCCTTCACCCACTTCTTCCTGCCAGGCCAGCCAGGCAGCATGGAGAGCCCGGGGGGCACACATATGTGCTGCAAACTTGCTTTCTTGGAAAGGAGACAACATTTTGTTTGTCCTTGTGGTTGCCTGCAGATGCCTGCAGACAGACTGTCGCGCTGGAGGAGGTGTGTTGGTGGGAGTGGGGGGCCGGGGGGTGCCCACCTGCACCAGGGGTGCCTGGCCCTGCCCACGTTGCTGCCTCTCTCGCCCCTCTCCCCTCTCTCCATTCCTCCCCCCTCTCTCCGCTCTCCCCTCTGTCTGGCTTTCTCCTCTCTCCTCTCTGCCTGTCGGTCTCCTCTCCTTCCTCTCATTCCCTCTCCCTCCCGTCTGCCTCACCTCTTCTCTGACACCATCTCTCTGCCTCTCATTCTCTGTCTTGTTTCTGTTTCTCTTCAGTGCTTTCTTTTCTCTTCTTTCTCTCTCTCTAATTGCTTTAGTCTTATTTATCCTACCTTCCCTTTCTTTACTCTCCATTCTGTGCAAAGAATTCTTCCACCGCTGCCTCCAGGCGAAGCTGATGGAGATGAATGAATTTTTCATTTGTTTTTCCATATTCTGCTCCTGTACCCAAGAAAGTGGAACTCAGGCCCCTCTGTATGTGTCTGGAGATATGACACACCTTGATCTCTGAGTTTTGTTTTGTCATTTCCCATAAAAGTAAAACCGGCGCAGAAAGTCGGGCGCTGGGCCCAGGGAATCAGAACGGCAAGCCCGTTGGCACGTCCAGCAGACTTTGCCCTGTTGGCAGCCCGGGGAGACGGGGAGTTTCCTTTGCCTTCTGTCCCACTGGAAGGGTAAGAACCTGTTAGAATGGCTGTGTATTTCCAAGCATGCCGGAGCTGGAAGTTCTGTTTCTAGCCAAGGATGCCAGCTGAGTGCATACATGCACGTGAGCACATACCCATCACCCACACACACGCATACTCACAGCAGCGCCTGTGTGGCTGTCCCCCACCTCCTGACAAATATGTTTACCAGGTAAGGGTCTTGAGTCACTGGAGCCCATGGGACAGGGAGGATCGTGGGGAAAACAGACTTCCCCTAATCAGCTTCTCCTTCCTTACTCTTATTTCAAAAGAGAAACGGAGTTAGGGTCAGCCCAGCTGGACTTGCTTTCTGTACACTTTGAGGATGTCCCATCCCTCCCTGCTCCTCCATTTCTCCCAACACAACTGGGTTCCGTGAGGCTGGAATGGTGTCACATGGAAGTGCCATGGAGTTGTTTACTGCTGCCTGAAAGGGCTGGGATTGTCCCTACCACTCCCCTGGCTCCCCGTCACCCTCCAAGTCTCAGCCTAAACGACGTCTCCAGTGACGCCCTGCTTGCCAACCAAATGGGAGAACGAGAGAGCTGATCGCCCGTACTCCCTTCCCGCCCCCAGCTGGTCCCGTCTCCATCTACGCACCTCCCTTAACCTGCTGCTGTCTGATTTGTTGGTTGATACTTGTTGCCACACCTTCCCTGCTAGAATGCAAGCCTCATGAGACAGGAGCCGAGCCGCTATTGTTCACCATAACATCCCGACACCTGCAGTGTCTGGCACGTGGTAGGCCACCAACAAATATCTGCTGAATGAGTGAGTGAATGAATGACTGAATGGGATCTTCTCATCCAAGCCCCCGATGTTGGCGATGATGACGCTGAGAGGGAGTCCCCAGGGGAGAAAGCGATTGCTGGAGATTGCACAGCCGCGGGTGCCTGGTCCTGGTGAGGGTTCTGGTCCCTCCCAGCATCCTCACCCCACACCACTTCCCCGGAGTCCCTCCCTAGCTGGGTTTCTCCCAGTAACCAACAGTCCTTCTATAAGAACTTCATACACCTGCCTGCTATCCTCTTAAGCCAGGCCTATATTTTCTTTGGAGTAATAATTAAAACAACATATTCACCAGCTGGTTTTTTTTTTTTTTTTTTTTTTTTTTACTAGATTTAATCTGCTCAGGCTCTGATTTGCATATTAAAAGCACTAATTAGCCCCTCCGAGTGCTTGTGCACGGAGAGCGCAGTAACTGGTCACGTAGTCCCTGAAGACCCATCCCCAGCGCTCTGGGCGAGGATGCGGATGGCGGCGCGAGCCCTGGGCAGGGAGAAGCAGCCTTTGTTTCCAGCATTCGGGGACTGGGACGCTCCACCGCTCCATCCTTGTGGCTCTTCTTCTCTTTGAAGTGTCGTGTTTGATGTGTTCACTTGTCTGTCAGTTTTTATTTTAACTCCTTCAGAGTGTGTGTTTTAACCCCTCCTGGTCACAGGGGGGCTGAGAGTCCCCAGAGAGTGTGGGCAGCCTTGGACCAGGGGGCGCCACGGTGAGCCCCGAGCCCATGGGCAGTGGGGCCGTCCCCCTTTCCAAGCTCGCTCCCACCCCTGCCTCCCAGCCAGGAGGAGAAGGGTGATTCCAGCATTCTGGTCCCTTTAAATTATTCCTCAACTGGACCCGTACAAAGGAATAGCTAATTGCGTTGTTATTATTTCCTTAAAAATAAAACTGGGGAATGTGTGTGCGGGGAGGCTGAGGGGCCTCGTCCATAAACACTGTGGGCCGTGCAGAGGGATTCTGCGCAGGCTCCAGCACGCGGGACCCCGGGGCAGCATTCGGCATCCCCCAAAGACAGCTCTTTCTGCTCCCCCAGGGCTGAGATCTCACATAGGGACCTGTCTGCTCCATCCCCGGCTCTGGAAAGGAAACCGAGGCCTAAGTCTCGCAGGAGCTGGCAGAGGCCAGCCAGGGACCCGGCGAGGGAGACAGTCCCAGCATTTCAGCCATTCCCGCCTGGCATCCCACAAGCTGCTCCCCCAGACCCCGGGTTTTCACGGGCGAGCAGCTCCTCCCGGAAGGCCCGAGAGCCTGCGGGGGTTGGGCCACAGCAGAGAGAGCCAGATGGCGGCTGTGCGAGCACCAGGGGCAGGGCCAAAAACCGTAACTGGGAAGAAAGCGCTGGCAAGAGAGCCCCTTTATTTCTTCTGCCCAGGCTTGGGGTGGAATCCAGCTCCGGCGGCTGGAGCCGGCTCAGCCTCCAGGCGACCATGGCCCGTGTCGAGGCCTGCCCAGAGCACCTGGAAGAAGGCCGTGGGGCCCTCCACCCACGAGGCAGCCCGGCCCCTCCCAGACGGATTCCCGGCCACTCTGCCTGTCCCCACCTGCTGCGCCCTGGCCTGTGCCGGAGCAGGAGCCAGAACACCCTGCACCCCTTCTGGGCCGAGCTGGAGCAGCTAGGGTCGACCTCCTTTGTCCATTTCTGCACTGGCCCCAGAGGCCTTGTTGGATATCTGGCCTGCTCCAGACCCCAGGGCTGAAGATGAAGAAGGTGTCTGGGAAGGAGAGCGGGTCCTCGGCTCTGCCTGCAGCGGTAGCCCCGTGTGCAGGAGGCAGCCTTGCTGGAGAGCCCACCTGGCTTTGACAGCAGCAACCCAGCAGGAAGCTTCCAAGTCAAAGCACCACCTCACAGTCAGCACGGAAATGCGGCGAGAGAGGAAGGAGCCGGTGTGGCTATGCTCAGGACAGAAGACCACCACTCAAGGCTCTCTCTTGACTTGGGTTGGGGGAAGGGGACACCCACTAGGAATGCAAGAAAACATGGAGTCCGCTAAAAAGCTCTGGGGTCCAGAGAGAACCTGTGGGAGAGAGAAGCCACGGAAGTCTTGATTCTGGAGGCAGAAGAACAGCAAGGACCGGGGGCTCCCCAGCAAGCCTTAGAGGGCTGGGACCTCAGGGAGACGGAGCCAGGGCTGCCGGCCTGAAAGAGGGTGATCGTGTGGGCCACTGGGGTGCCTTCGAGGTGCCGCGAGAGCAGGGAATGGAACGCAAGCCTGGAAGGAGAAAGGGATGCCCAACTGGGGAGAAGTGCTGTGTGGTTCTCGCTAGGCCTAGGGAGAGCTGCCAGATCTTTCCAGCTTCCAAGAATGAGGTACAGGAGGGAGTGGAGGGAAGCGGCACCCCTGGCAGGCAGGAACACAAGAGAGGAGCAGAAGCATGCCCACCATCCGCGCAGAAGGCAGAGCTCTAGGAGGAGCTTCGCCAGGCTGGACAAGGCAGAGATCCCTGCGGAGGCTGGAGAGGAGCTGGCCCGGGAGCTGCAGCAGTAGGGGAGCTGCATTTAGGTTTGCGCAGCAGCCTGTCTAGAGTGGCCTGATGTCACTGCATCCTGCTGCCAAGGAGCAACAGTCACCCTGCCTCCATCCAGGTTCCCTGGGTGGGGAAAATAGAAGACAAAGGAGAAGGGGCAGGTGACGGGTGCGTGACAGCAGTAGTGAGAAGGACGTGGACCAAACTTGGAAACTCAGGGATGATGAATTACAAATTTCTGTGTACCCCAGGAGGTACAGGTATTCTGGGGGCTACTTTCCAAGAATGGTGGGTGTTCTGTGAGGGAACAGAATCTCTCCAAAGGGGAAGCAGGGAGCCCACACCAATCTGTTGTTGAAAAATCCCCCACAAGCACATTCACAGCCCATAGAGGAGCAACCCCGAGGCACCGCGTGGAAGCTGGCAGCACGGAGCTTGACCACCCATCTCTCTCAACACGATCAGCCCCTCTCAGATACACCGGCTGGAAAAACCTCTTTTCCATGACCAAAGATCTAAACTGCCACCCAAAAGCAGGTCCCTAGGGGCTCCAAGAGAACAGCTTTGACTTGAGGAAGATGGGACCAGCGGCCATCGGAGATGGTCAGCCGCCCCTACCGTGGGCTCTCTGGGAAGTAGGATCCCAGTGTTAGTCAGTGTGAGGCTGGCAGGGTGTTCCAAAGAGGCCAGAAGTCCCAGAAACCACGCAGAGGTGAAATGCGGGGGTGATGGCAGGGTCGTGGCATCGCCTTTCCAATTGGACTCGCAGTTAGAGAAAGCCAAATTGAGACGAAGCAAGCTCACACCTTGTTCGACCCTCAGGGAGAGTTCAGGTTCACCATTTCAGATAGAAAATGAAAGACCTAGATTTGGACAGAGGCCCAGATGAGTGCATTTTAGCTAGAACTTGGTAGAACACGAAGACAACGTAGACAGGTGAGAGACTCTGTCCATGTGTCATCATTTAATTCCTCCAAATCAATCTCAAAAAGCCAGAGACTGATAGGCACGTCTAACTTTTCGACAGGGGAGAGTGCTAAGTGCCGTATTTGCAAGTTGGCCGGATATTTCAGTACTTCCTGCCGTGGAAAATGTGCTTGGACCGTCTTGTTGGCACAGTGAAGACACAATCGCCTGCTGCGGACGATGTGACCGAGGCTGACAGGCTGTTCTGGGGGACATCCCTGACAACCTTGGCAGATTAGGGGCCGAGGTGGAGCCTGAGCCTCGTCTCCAGTAGACTTGGATAAATGCCTGGTAGACGCAACCTGGCATATTTCAGGGGCTTCTCTGGGGCACCTCGGACTAGATGTTCACAGTCCAGAGGGGCTAAATTACACATTGTCTTGAACCTAAGAGGTTTCAAGGAGCTGTGGAAAGGTTAGAAATTGCACTTCCTGTAATCCCAGCACTTTGGGAGGCCGAGGCGGGTGGATCACAAGGTCAAGGGATCGAGACCATCCTGGTCAACATGGTGAAACCCCGTCTCTACTAAAAATACAAAAAATTAGCTGGGCATGGTGGCGTGTGCCTGTAATCCCAGCTACTCAGGAGGCTGAGGCAGGAGAATTGCCTGAACCCAGGAGGCGGAGGTTGCGGTGAGCCGAGATCGCGCCATTGCACTCCAGCCTGGGTAACAAGAGCGAAAACTCCGTATAAAAAAAAAAAAAAAAAAAAAAAAAAAAAAAAAAAAGAAATTGCACTTCCAAGATGCATCATCTCTGAGATGCCCTAATTTCTTCCCCAAGAGGTACACATCCACACCTGGCTGACCCAGGTCTGGAGGCCCAGCACCCATGGGGAGCTGGTTTCATGCTCTCCCCAGCCTTCCCATGGAGCACCCTCAGGCATCAAGGACTCCTTTGCAGAGAGTGCTAAACAATTCCCTCAGAGAAGAAAGACCTAGGAATAGGTAGAACGGAGCCCCATCTCTTCTTCCTAAGACCTTCTCTCCTCTCCTCTCCTCTCCTAAGAGACCTTTCCTTACCCAGAACATCTCAAGGAGGTGGGCAGCTGAGAAAAAAATCACAGGTTGTAGAAACTGTGCTTCCCTCTTTTGCCCTCTGTCCACCTTTCTCTCTGCTGGAGGGTTAGTCCAGGAAGATGCTGGCGGGGCTGACAGCTGCTCTCTCTGAAAGGAATCTTTGGTACCAAAGACAGCCTGGGTTCGAGCCAAGAGGGGCGGAATCAAGTTGCTGGTGACTTGGGGTAAGCCAAGCTGATGGCTTGCCTAAGGTCAGGCTAGTTGATGAAGCTTCTCTTCTTGTAGGTGGAGTCAATTTCCAAAAGGACAAAGATGGAAGCTGCAAGGTCTCTTGACACCTAGGCCCCGAAGTCGCATAGCATCACATCTGCCACATTCTGTGGGTCAAGGCAAGTCACGAGGCCGGCCGAGATGCAAAAGATGAAGAAACAGATTCCACTTCTTAATGAGAGGAGCTGCAAAACAGTGTGGCCATGTTTTGCCATCGACCACACACAAACTCCACAGTTCAGCAATTCTATTTCTAAATGTGTAGCCCAGACCCGGAGAGTCTCTTATACAAACTGACAGGAACAAGAATGTTCATTACAGCATCCGATGTTTTGGCAAAATTGAAAACAAAGATGCCCACCATTGGGAGAATATATAGGTGAAAAGTGGCATGCACTGGAAAACCAGACAGCAATTTCTAAAGGAACTAGATCTCTACTTACAACTGGGATGAAACAAAGATGATGCTGATCGGAAAAAAACAAGTTATAGAATGAAATGTATAAAAAATTAGCCAGGCATGGTGGTGCACTCCTGCAATCCCAGCTACTCGGGAGGCTGAGACAGGAGAATCGCTTGAACCCAGGAGGCAGAGGTTGCAGTAAGCCAAGATCATACCACTGCACTCCAGCCTGGGAGACAGAACAAGAATCTGTCTCAAAAAATAAAATAAAATAAAATAAAATAATAATGAAATGTACGGTATGATACGATTTTAAGGAAAAGTTTTCAAATACAAAGACAATACTGTATATTATTTTCAAATACATACATAGGTAAAAGGCTAAGGGGAAATGGAAGGGATCAGCATGAATGAGATGAGATTCTGTGCAATGGAGAGAAGTAGAATGGGCATGGAGGAAGGCTGGACTGGACTGATGAGGGCATGGCGTCTCTAACCAAGGAGAAAGGCGAGTTCATCCAGTTTGTGCACTTGAGATCCGCACACACAGAACCATTTCAAAATAAGAAGATACACTTGATGACAGGGAGCCACGAAGGAGAAGATAAAGAGGGCTAGCTGGCCGAGGAGATCTGCAGAACGTCAAAGGAAGGTCAGCAGCACACGCTGCGGGAGGACCCACATTCCCATGGGAGAGGCAGCACACACAGACTATTAACACTCAGTGCTTTGATTTTTTAAAATTGTTGCTTATGGCTGGGCGCAGTGGCTCATCCCTGTAATCCCACCACTTTGGGAGGCCAAGGTGGATGGATCACTTGAGGCTAGGAGTTCAAGACCTGCCTGGCCAACATGGCAAAACCCTGTCTCTACTAAAAATTTAAAAAAATTAAAAAATAGCCAGGCATGGTGGTACATGCCTGTAATCCCAGCTACTTGGGAGGTTGAGGCAGGAAGATCACTTAAACCAGGGAGGTGGAGGTTGCAGTGAGCTGAGATCATACCACTACACTCTAGCCTGGGCAACAGAGCAAGACTGTCTAAAAAATAAAAAACACAATTGTTATAACTGTTTATTCTTTTAACATATTCCCTTTGTCAGAGGTCATAAAGTTGCCAATTCAGTATCTGGATAAAGTTGGCATTGGCCATGGTTTAAACTTTGTGGGCAAAGCAACTGCTGCTTTTACCTATGTAGGTGAATATGGCTAAATTCATTCACTCACTACTTCAACGAATATTTAGGGAGTATCTTCCATGTGTCTGGTGTCTTAGTTTGGGGATGCACCAGTGATCCCAAAACAGAGCTTACATATGGAACGTTCTCATCCAGCGAGGAGTTCCTTTTTTTTTTTTTTTTTGTGAGACGTAGTTTCACTCTTGTTACCCAGGCTGGAGTGCAATGGCACGATCTCGGCTCATCGCAACCTCCGCCTCCTGGGTTCAGGCAATTCTCCTGTCTCAGCCTCCTGAGTAGCTGGGATTACAGGCACGCGCCACCATGCCCAGCTAATTTTTTGATTTTTAGTAGAGACGGGGTTTCACCATGTTGACCAGGATGGTCTCGATCTCTTGACCTTGTGATCCACCCGCCTCGGCCTCCCAAAGTGCTGGGATTACAGGCTTGAGCCACCGCGCCCGGCCGGTTCCTCTTGAAGCTTCCACTCCCCTGCTGAATGATGATTCGATCTGCTGAGGTTTTATGGTTTTTCCTATCTTCCCTTCCTGGGCGGAGTTAATACCCACAGGCCTTCAAGTCCCCACTCACGGCAGACTGAAAGGACTCTGGAGACGGCAGGCCCTCGCTGCCCTGCCGCAGCCCCTCCCTTGTGGTCTCCTGCGGAAGCTCTCTGTGTTCTCGACTCTGACCCTTTTCTTCCCAGGAGCCACCACAATGATCAGGTTCTGCCTCCTAATCTGAACCCCAGGGTTCCTCTTTTTTGTTTGTTTGTTTGTTTTCGTTTTTGTTTTTTAAGACGGGGCTCCATCTGTCACCCAGGCTGAAGTGCAGTGGCACAGTCTCTGCTTACTACAGCCTCCACTCCCACCTCCCAGGCTCAAGTGATGCTCCCACCTCAGCCTTCCGAGTAGCTGGGCCCACAGGTGTGCGCGACCACACCCGGCTAATTTCTTGCATTGCGGGGTTTCACCATGTTGCCCAGGTTGGTCTGGAACTCTGAGCTCAAGTGATCTACTGCCTCAGCCTCCCAAAGTGCTGAGATTGTAAGCATGAGCCCCGACGCCCAGCCCAGAGCCCAGGGTTCTGGATCCTCCTTTCCTCACTGTCTTTCTGCATCTCCATTGGACCAGACACAGAGGGGAGTGGGAAAATGCTGGGCAATCTCTGAACAGACAGCAATCCATGGAGGGCTTTCCAGTGGGGCATGAATGTGAGCCTTGCTCTGGGCTGGAGAGGTAGGGGTTCGATTGGATGAACGGGATAGAGGTCTAAAGAGGCCAGGCCTAGGGCTGACCCCTCTTCCTCTAACTGCTCTCCCCACTCTAAGCACACGCTACTCACCTGCCCCTCTGTGTCCTCACTCACCTTGAGTACACTGGGGGATGTGTCCCCACCTTGGGCATATGAGACCCAGCCCAAGTGTACCCACCTCTGGAGAGCCTCCCATCCACTTTCCCAGGCTGAGCTGAGAGCCTCTTCTGTGCCCCTGGCAGCTGGCACACACACCTACTTCCTGTGGCTCTCAGCAGGCAACCTCGTGATGGCAGGTGGGCCTGTGGGACTCCCACACTCCAGGCAACTCCTCTAGGGTTGTCCCCAGTGTTTCTCCACCATATAGACAGGAGGAAGGAGGAGGGCAGTAGCTGAGCACTGGAAGAGGGGAGAGGCAACTTGGGGGAGAATGCAAAGGTGAGGGAATATTGGCCACTCCCTGCAAAACACCCAGCGGGGAAGTGGCTTTGGCTGGGCCCTCATATGTCTCAGAAAATAGGTAGGTGGCCCGAAGCTATGGTCACACTCAGAAGGTACCCTCAGAGCACAGCGCACCGTGTGATTCTATCGCAGGATCAAAGGGTCTTGCCAGGGTCCAGGGGACAAGGGTTTCTGTCTAAACTCTGTGGTTCATGCAACACTCCAGCTCTCCCTAGAGTGACATTATCTGATTATCTTCCTTCTCGCGCATTTGCTGATTTAATATTCATCTAGTAAGAGCTGCAGGGCCAATGCCCTGGTTGGGTTCCTTTACACAGTTCACTACTGAGCTCTGGAGTCAGGCTGCCTAGAATCAAATCCTGCTTCTTCCTGGCTATGCAACTGTGGACCAGTTACTTAACCTCTCTGAGCCTCACGTTCCCATCTGGAAAGCAGAAGGGGTGCTAGCACCCACCCCACTGGCGGTGCTGAGACCTCATCCATGGAGAGCTGACTGTGGCATTGTGTATATTACCTCACTGATCCCTGTTTAATTCCCGCTTGAAGGAAATTGAGGCTCAGAAAGGTTACATGGCATGACCAAGGACTCCAGGCAGCAGGTAAAAGAGCCAGAAATGGGTCCCAGCTCCTCTGTCCAGCCCTGAGGGAAGGAAGGGTCCCAAGAAAGGCCACTGCCAGCCCTGCTCTCCTCTTCCCAGTTAGTTCCTGGAGCCCCCCTGCTGCAGTCCCCCATTGGACATGGTTCGGATCAGTGGTTCTAAGTGGCAGCATGTTGGTAGGCAAGAGGTCCCCTGTGGTCTCCAGCCCACTATCATCTGACTGTACCACACCCTGACTCTACCTACAGGATCATGCCCAGGCCACCAGAGACCCCCTCGTGGTCACACCCCAAGGCTGCTGTTCAGCCGCTGCATCCCCTGCCCCCACTGCACACACCTGCCCTTCCCTGACCCCCCACTGCATACCCCTGCCCTTCTCAGACCCCCCACTGCACACCCCTGCCCTTCCCTGACCCCCCACTGCACACACCTGCCCTTCCCTGACCCCCTACTGCACACCCCTGCCCTTCCCTGATCCCCCACTGCACACACCTGCCCTTCCCTGAACCCTCACTGCACACCCCTGCCCTTCCCTGACCCCTCACTGTACACACCTGCCCTTCCCTGACCCCCCACTGCATATCCCTGCCCTTCCCTGACCCCCCACTGCACACCCCTGCCCTTCCCACAGCTCTCCAGTTTTACTTCCTGAGTTCCCAGCAGGCTCCTCCTCCCAAGCCGGAAATGCTGCCTTCCATCCTCCACCCTCATCTGTTCTCAGCTCTCAGCCTCTCCCTAGGCTCATCCATGCCCACAGCTGATGACCCACAGAACTGGAACCCAGGCCTCTCTCTGGGGGTCTAGACCCCTGGGTCCAATGGAATTCTCCACCAGGACATCCCACAGTCACCCCAGCGGTCGCAGCCCACCCAGACCTGAACTCATCGCTCCTGGATGCCCGCTCCTCCCCTGCCTGTATTCCCACCATCTATCACCCAAAATGGAAATCCAGAATCTTCCTGGACCCCTTCCTTCTTTTGTCTCACATGGAAAGAGTGACCAAATCCCATGAATTCAATTTCCTTCATATCTTTTCCTTTTGTCACCTCGTTTCCATGTCTTCCACTCAAAGCTCCAGCCTCCTCATCTCTTACCTGGACTGTGGACATTTTATCCCATGAGGTTTTGTTGATCCAGATTCCCCGTCCTCAGCGCCCCCCAGCACTGCTCATATTTCTCCGATGGATGGTGGCCAATTCCATGAAAATGGCTGAGTGTCTACTGTGCTATCACAGTTCTGGGTATGAGGGAGTTGATGACAAAACATGGTTCTTCTCTCAAGGAACTCCCAGTGACACAGTAATGGCAGGTAAGGAGTGAGTCGCCGTACAGATTACAAATCATAGTCAACATCATCAAGTGCCATAGAGGAAGCACATGGGGCCATCTGACAGTCTTAGGGGGCCATGCAAGGCTTTTTGGAGGAACCAACGGCAGAGATGAGTGAAGTCCCCCTCATTGTCACAGGCTAACGTCCAAACAAAACCTCCGGTTGGCTTGCAAGACCCTTTGTGATCTGGTCCCAGGCTACTCCATCCTCATTCTGCTGCCCACCACCCCCCCCCCCACTTTACACACACAGCACTTCCGCAGGCACGCCCCACTACCACATGGCCCGGGGCAGGGGCCCGTTTCGCCCCCACTCCTGCCCCAGTACAACATCTTGCATCAAGGATTGTGTCAATTTGTGAGCTTGCAAATCGGCACTTAGCTCGCATGCCAAAGTCCACAGTCCTAAGTTTCAATGGCAGAAAGACATTGCTGAAAATAATTGTGCCTGGCAGCACTGGGGCCGGTTCCAAAAGCCGTCCGGTGATCCAGCGCACGCCGAATCTTCGCTTGCTCTATGCAGCAGCCAGATGCCTCTATACTCTGCCCAATTAATCTGGAATGAGTTGGATTATGATAATGTACATTTGCAACAACCTGCTACTGAAAGAAGGATCACAAAGCTACTTCCTGGTTCCTTCCCCTCCTCCCTGGCTCTCCCCGCTCTGTGAGTCACCCCAAGGGCCCTGCTGCTGCCAGCCCCTACAGGTAGACGGCACCAGGTTGTGGCAGAAAGCGACAGCCCCACCGGCGACCTGGCAACAGAGACCCCTGCGCTGCCAGCCATTAGCCATTGACTACAGTCCTGCTGGCTCCAGCAGGCAAGGCTTGCAAATTCCTGCTCTCTGAGAGAAGTCCTGCACTGAGCCCTTCCCTGGAATGTGACACTGGCCCGTTTCATGCTGTGAAACTCCAGAGGCATTCTTGAGGCGAAGCTCAAGTGTGGATCCCTCTTCAGGGAGACGTTTCCCCACCTTAGGGCTCCTCAAAGAACCAGGAAGATGAGAAGCAAAAAGGTGTCCAGAAACTCCAGGAAGGGAGAGAGGGAGAGAAGGAATGGATGTGAGAACCTGCCAGGTACTGACTGCGTCACCCTCCCAGCAGCCTTGCAAAGACAGTACTCCTCTTCCTGTTCTACAAATGAGCGAACTAGAGGCTCAGAGAGGATAAGTATGGTCCCCGCTAGACAACGATCAGGGTCAAGGCCTCCTGACTACAGCCTACCTGCCTCCCAACCCCTTTCCAGAGCGCCGCCCCCATCGCTCCAGCCCTTTACCAAGTGGGCAGTAGAGTAGAAGCCTGCAGGCCAGACGTCAGCATTCAGGGGCAGCACTCAGGGGCAGCATTCATTCAGGGCTCAGTTACTTCTTCCTCTCCTTCCCCCTTTCCTTGCCCCTCTCCTCCCAACCCTTACATCCCCCGCCCGGAGATCTCAAGGGGACTGTCCCAGTTCCCGCCTCCCTCTTCTCATCCATTCCTTGGCTATTCTTGGAGCACAGAGAACGCCTGACTCCAGAAAGGGCATCCGGGGCTGGTGGATGGCTGGAAGCATCCCGTGGCTTGCAGGGGAGTCATTCTTAGGAAATAAATGACCCAAGAAACCATTAATATTGTGTTCCTCTCGGGAACTTGGAAACTTCAGTGAACTCTCAGATTCCTCGAGCTGGTTTAAGTTTGGGCTTTCTTCAGAAGATGTTCTCGTTCTCCACCCCACATACCCCAACATCCCCAGGATCTAAACACAGAACAAACAGCCAAGCCTCAGCTTCCAGGCAGCTCCCCCCTCCACCACTCCCACTGGACGCTGGAAGCTGTGAGCTCTGACCTCGCCACCCACACCCCGCCGCTGTCACCACACACCCACCCTCACCCCCACCTCACTTCTAAGAGACTCTTAGCTTGCATGCCGAAATCCATCTGCTCACATCTGCTCTGGTCTTTGGGCACTGCCCTTGACCAAGAGGGGCACCAAACCTTCCCCTCCCACCAGCACTCCGAGTTCCAGTTTGTTCCTAGACTGTAACAGAGATCGGAAACAGGGAAAGAAGCTGGAAGGTGGCAGAGGAGAGAAGGAACATGATATTTAACTGCCTCCTCAAGAGAGCCACCATCAAAGTCAAGCAAAGTTTCAAGGTAGGGACGGACTATCAGCTGGGCTCCTGGCGGCCTCGCCAGTCATCCAAGAGCCCAAGGGTCTGGCCCAGTTCAGGCCAGCCTGGCACGAGCAACTCTCCCATCACGCAGAAAGTCGCCCCAACAATTAAGCTTGGTCCCTTTGTCTCTCCTCGCCTTCTTCCCGCTCCCTCTCCCTGCTTCCCCGAGTGTCCTACTGTGCTGGGCTCTGCAGCCACCCTCCCCATCAGGCCGTTTCGCAGTGGCACTGTGGCGCCATGGAGAGGAGCTAATTGGATTTGTTGTCAGCTCCTGAAGCTGCCAGGAGCTCACGTCTGCTCTGGTTACAGATGAAGACATCACGGTGACAGGCTCAGAGACAGCTCAGCTGGCATCCCAAGGCCACTAATAGAGCCATGTTGATTTAATGTCCGAGTGGAGAGGTGCAGACAAGCTGTTCAAGTTTTCCCTTCCAAACAAAGCAGGGACACACCATCCGTCATCTGTGGATCAGTAAATAAGCATCCGCGTGCCTCTAGGAGCTCTTAACCATTGCCACAAAAGAATGACAAACTGTTTTCCACGGGTAGACGGGACTTTGAAACAGAGGTTCTTCCTCTCTGGTGTATGCCACCCTCAGGGAGCCCAGCTAATTCCACCAAACATAAATTTTACTTAACTATGTAATTATGAATGAATTCCATTAGCCTTAAAATTGCTCGCTTGCTAAAGGTGTGCCCCTGTGTATGTGGGCTGCGGTGTAGGGGGGATGTGGAGAGGCGCCAGTGAAGATGAGAAGACCTGTTTATTGTCAATGAAGTTATTTAATGAGCACCTACTGTGTGCCAGGCACTGGGTGAATGAGATATGGCACCTGCATTCAGGAAGCTCATGGGTGAGGCAGTTCCAGCCCAGGGCAATAGTGCTACAAGATAAAACGGGACCACAGGGAGCACTGATGGGAGGTACCCCGTTCCCTTTGAGGGTCTGGAATCAGTTCCCAGCGAAAAAGCATCTAAGTCCAAGGTCTGCCCTAAGCCCCTTCAATCTGAGCAGCTGGGGTCTGCAGCAGGGGAATCCCTGTGGTGACCATCCCTCTGTCCCCAGACTGGGCCTTTTCCCCCAACCCACTAATGACCCTGTGGTCCTCCCCAGCCTTGCAGAGGCTTGAGGTGTCCTCACAGGGTGGATGGTGTCACCTGAGGTCCAAGAGCACCAGGAGGGTGTGGAGCCATGCACCCTACAGGGGCCGGTCTTAGCGCTCAGCATGCCTGCCCAGCGCATCAGGAGTCCGTGGGCTGGGCTCTGTCCTCTGCTTCCCCACAGCTCCCGGACCTGTGTGAGAACTCTACTCTGAGATCCTGCACATGCCAGGCTGCTGGCCGCCCATGGCCACCCTGACTTCTCAGTGATGGGGCCCAAGCAGGAGTGTATTAAAATGTATATATATCTATTTTTTGAGACGGAGTTTTTGCTCCATTGCCCATGCTGGAGTACACTGGTGCCCTCTCGGCTCACTGTAGCCTCCACCTTTAAGTTCAAGCGATTCTCCTGCCACAGCCTCCCGAGTAGCTGGGATTACAGGCACCCGACACCATACCTGGCGAATTATTTTATTTTTAGTAGAGACAAAGTTTCACCATGTTGGCCAGGCTGGTCTTGAATTCCTGAACTCAGGTGATCCACCCACCTCAGCCTCCCAAAGTGCTAGGATTACAGGCATGAACCTCCGTGCCCAGCATATATTTAAAATATTTAACATCAGACTGGATGATGGCCACTGCTTTCTGTTAGCTGCACATCACCCTGGGGCCCCAGCATCCAACTGCCTGTTCTCAATGCCCCTATTCTCATCCCTGCCAGGCTCCTCTGTAGACCCTTACCCGCCAAGACCACATGTCACTCTTCCTGCCCAGATCCCCCAGAGCCCACCTGAAACTCAGCGGGTCAACATGCCAGCAGAAGGAGTTCTCAGGGCTTTACCAGACTGGGGAGCCATCTGAAGCCCACCATGAACCAAGGATGCAAACTGGTAGAAGGCATTTAACATTCCCTCAGATGAAGCCGAGGAACCCCTGAGCCTGACAAAGACCGCCCCCCAACCCCGCTCCCTCGCTGAACCATCCCCCCTATGCCAGGGCCACCCACACACCCATAGGCCTGTACCAAAGTCCATTCCAATGGGGCAACTTGGAAAGCACCATGAATGCAGGCAGTCCTCAGGAATGAAAGAGGAGAGAGGGAGGGAGACATGGAAGAGCTATTCCGACCTAACAGAAAGCAAACTCGAGGAAGAGAAAGGATTCCTCATGACTGAACTATGAATGAGAATGGGAACTCAATAAAACAGAAGCACAAAGACAAGACACTAAAACAACAGGAAAAGATGAGCAAGGACATTGCTTAGAACTAAGGGTACAGATGGAAGCCAAACGGTGCTACAAGAGCAACCACCACCTTCCACATGAGGAACGGAAGACTTTCTTAAAAGTAAAATTCTTAACACAGTGGAAAAGCTTGAGAAAACTGGTGAATGCAGACGAAACAAAGAGATTAAAGTAAGTAGAGGTAAGAGGACATAGAGAGGCCAGCTGCAGAGGCTCACGCCTGTAACCTCAGCACTTGGGAGGCTGACGCGGGCAGATCACTTGAGGTCAAGAGTTTGAGACAAGCCTGGCCAACATGGTGAAATCCCATCTCTATTAAAAATACAAAACTTAGGGCCGGGCGCGGTAGCTCAAGCCTGTAATCCCAGCACTTTGGGAGGCAGAGGCGGGTGCATCACAAGGTCAAGAGATCGAGACCATCCTGGTCAACATGGTGAAACCCCATCTCTACTAAAAATACAAAAAATTAGCTGGGCATGGTGGCGCGTGCCTGTAATCCCAGCTACTCAGGAGGCTGAGGCAGGAGAATTGCCTGAACCCGGGAGGCGGAGGTTGCGGTGAGCCGAGATCGCGCCATTGCACTCCAGCCTGGGTAACAAGAGCGAAACTCCGTCTCAAAGAAGAAAAAAAAAAATACAAAACTTAGCTGGGCATGGTGGTAGGCACCTGTAGTCCCAGCTACTTGGTAGACTGAGGCAGGAGAATTGCTTTAACCCAGAAGGCAGAGTTTGCGGTGAGCCAAGATCATGCCACTGCACTCCAGTCTAGGCAACAGAGTGAAACTCTCTCAAAAAAAAAAAAAAAAAAAAAAAAGATGACATATAGAGAACTGGTAAGGATGGTACAATGTAAGAAATCTGGGTCCCTCATGTAAAGAATCCAATAAATTAAACAGAAGATGTAAAGAAATGATACAAGATGATTTCTCTTAAATGGATAAGTTTTCCAAAAGATCAAATATATCAAATATATATATATATATATACAATGTTCAAGAAAAACTTAATGGAGAGCCTTGAACACTGAAACATTGCCTGGTTAAACTACAGGACATCACGGATAAAAATGAGTTCTTTGGAGGTCAAGACAGAAAAAGCAAATCAGTCACAAAGTGAAAAAGCTAACTGGCCGAAGACCTCTGCAGCCATGTTCAGTGCCAGGCAGCTCCAGAGAAATAGCTGCAGGGTTCTAGAGTGACAAAGTGTGACCAGGAGATTATAACTTGAAAATACCCTATTGCAATATCATGGTAGCAGGAGATGTTCTCAAACATGAAAAACCCCGGGAATACAGCACCCATGAAAAAAATGACTCTCATCAAATTCATCCAGTTCTCATAGAGACCCACGAAAGAAAGAATGGTGAAAGCACAGGTGCCAGGGATTTGGTCCATTTAAGTACAGAGCTAAAATTCAACAGCCATGGAATGATGGTTTTAGAAGAGTCTTAGTGTTACACAATACTCAGCTCTGGGGAGTGGGGCTGGGAGGAAGGAGCAGCCAGTCTAGCTGATGGCGGCTCAAATGGAAACACAGAAAGACTTGCCCCGAAGCCAGATGGATGAGACACACACCTTCACTGTGGGTTCAGGAAGCCCACCCAAGGGATGGTAACAGAACAAAAGAGTTATCAACCCACAAGGACAAAGAACACAGGAAAGATGAACCAGGAGATGAGAGATGTCAACAGAATTCTGGAAGATGGACAGTTGATAGATCAGTGGTAATTGATTCAGCAGACCAGAGAACTAAAACTTAATTGATTTCAAGGGTTGGGGAGGAGGGCGGGCAATGAGAAGCAAGCCTGTCCCCAGCCCCCATATCACTACAGAAAAGCTGAAGAGCTAGAAGAATCAAAGACGTCTGAATGCTGGAGAGTGGGGTGGGGCTGAAGACAGGAGGATTGTTGGAAGGTACGCAGAAGCAGCAGCAGGATCGCCAAAAAGGATGACCAAGTGTCTCAGTTTGCCTGGGACTTTGAGGGGATGGGGAGGATGAAAAACTTTGCATACTAAAACTAGGACAGCCAGCCCCAAGCAAACCAGGATTAATTGATTATCTTACCACCAGATTTCCTCCCTGACCCCCAACCCAGGGCACCTATGAAATTGCACCTTCCACCCCAGTAGAAGACTGGAATATAGCTTATTTTGTGATGAAAATGAACTAGATTGTATATTCAACAACCCCAGGCCCAGCGAAGACCCTACTGAAAATAGAGGCATTAAGAGAAAGCCAGAAGTGGGGAACATGGGGGAAGCCTCAGGTCCCTTTCCTGACTTGGTTCAGAATCTTGGCAGCCAGGTTTATATATCACCATCTCCTCCACACACACACTCCCACTCCCTGTACAAGATTTGGAGAGTGTCCTTTGAGGAACTAGTCCAAGGGAAAAGATCTACAGATACAGACATTTGGGGCACCCTCCCCACAAGAGAATGACCAGATTGCCATCAAACCATCCCATAATGAGAAACATTAGTCTACAAGCCCCAGCCCTCGGACCAAAGGTTCCTGCTCAGCTTTTTAGTGCCTCACTCTTAAATATCTTTAGGGCATCCAAGGATCGCCAAATGTGATCACCAGATTGGAAAAAAGCCTTTCACAGAACAGTAGATTGAAGAAAAACATAATGGAAGGAAATAGCAACAGAACTAATGGAAGATGCTGCATTTGTTAAACAAAAATGGATGGTTGTGAAACAACAACAAAGGGAGCAGCCAGAGATTGAGAAAGGGCCTAACAAGTTAAAAGTACGACTAAAAAATTCTAAACTCGATAGATGGCTAAGCAAGCAAAGTTGAGGAAATCTCAAAAACAGAACTAGGCAAGGCAAAGAGACACATTCACAGCACAAATTCAGCTGCCAAAATTCAGCCACAAAATTTTCTTCTTTGTCATTTTGTGTGTTTTCCAAATTTTCCACCATGGACCTATATTAATTTTACAGTCAGAAGAAAAAAGTATATAAAGATGTCATTGTCAAAAGCCCATGACCACATGATAGGCAGCAAGCTTGGGGGCTCGGGAGTGAGGGCTTTGGGGGCCCACCTGGCAGGGGGAGGGAGTTTCCAGAGTCCTCCCAGGACAGACTCAGCGGCTCAGGGCCTGAGTGGGACTAAGCCTATGGGAGGCTGGAGATGCGGGCAGCCAGTTGGGCAGGGGCTGGAAAGGGGGCAAGAGCCTGGATTTAGATGAGATGGGTCATTTTGCTCCAGATCCACAGAGGACCAAACAGAAGGAGTGCCACATGAATGTCTGGGTGCTGCCAAGCAGGACGACTCTCAGGGGTCCCTTCATGCAGCTGACAGTGTGGTCCCAGCTCCCACCTCTCAAGAAGACTTCAATTCAGGCTTTCATCCAGCAAGCCTCAAGCAAACACCTTCTCTTTGCCAGGCTTCCACTAGCACTGAACCTACAGCAATGAATCAGGCTTCACCAGGCCCCAAAGCAGAGGCCAGACTCGCTCTGAGTCCCCCACACTCTACACCACAGGGGTAGTGGGGGACCCAGGAAGGGAGAGGAGAGACCCAGCTCTTTCAACAGCTCTCTTAGGTGAAAAAGATTCTGAAAGGAGAACAAAGGCAGAGAACAGCAGTGAATATGGTCACCATAAGTCCAGAGGGAAGAAGCGACAATGGTGAGGAGAGGCCCTCAGGCTTGCTGGGGCTACTGCAGGCCTGTCACCCTGTCCTCAGCTCTCCCAACAGCTCTGCAGGACACGCATGCCCACCTCCATGGCCACAGTGAGGATACTGGGCTCAGATGTAGAGACATCTCCCCTAGAAGGCCCAGTTGCCGATTGGGAAAGCCCAGCTCCAGCCCCAGCCCAGCCTCACTGCACGTTCTGGGCTCCAAGCTTTACCCAGCCACACGGAGCTAGGGCACGGGACAATCTACCCACAAGGTGATAGACGCAGGAGGGCAGGAAGGCCTGAAATGGTTTGAATGTGTATGCCCACCCCCCACCACCAAAACTTAGTGTTGAATTCTAACCTCCGAGGTGATGGTATGACTCCCACCTTTGGGGAGTGACTAGGTCACGAGGGTGGAGCCCTTATCCATGGGATTAGTGCCTTTATAAAGAGGCCCCAGAAAGGTCTCCAGCCCTCGTTTCTCCATGTGAGGACACAATAGGAAGGCGCCTTCTATGAATTGGGACGTGGGCCCTCACCCAATGCAGAATTTGCTGACACTTTGTTCTTGGGCTTCCCAACCTCCAGAACCATGAAAAATAAACGCCTGAGTTTGTTATAAGCTCCCCAGTCTGTGATGTTCTGTTATTGCAGCCTGCACAGACTAATACAGGGTCAGTCTAGGAACACACAACCGTTTATTCCAACTCTCCAGCCCAGTGGCCAAGCGTCCTGCCCAGACCTCACCATTCCCAGGCTTGGAGCACCACAGCTTTGGCAGGTCAGCCTGGAGTCCACCTCTCAGTCCCCAGCATCTCCAGGACACCCAAAGCAAGAACTCAAAAGACAGCACTGCCCCCATTTGGGGCTGTTGACTCGATTCCTGCCGTGCCCCACTAAGGAATGTAAAACTCTCCACCTGCCTTGGGTGGTCTGCCAGGTGGGAAGGAAGTCACAGGGGCAAGTGCGTGTCTTTCCAGCAGAATCCAAATGTGCCCTTGGTAAGTCCTTTCTTAGTCCATTTTCATTCCATTCTG
Organism: Saimiri boliviensis; assembly: GCF_048565385.1. Taxonomy (NCBI): domain Eukaryota; kingdom Metazoa; phylum Chordata; class Mammalia; order Primates; family Cebidae; genus Saimiri; species Saimiri boliviensis. Next base: position 71,343,734 of record NC_133450.1, on the reverse strand, counting down.
AAGAAATGCTGAAGACGGGGTAATTTATAAAGAAAAAGAGGTTTAATGGATCCACGGTTCCACATGGCTGGGGAGGCCTCACAAGCATGGTGGAGCGTCATGGAAGAGCAAAGGCACATCTTACATGGTGGCAGGCAAGAGCGTGTGCAGGGGAACTGCCCTTTATAAAACCATCAGATCTCATGAGACTCATTCGCTATTATGAGAACAGCACAGGAAAAACCCACCCCTATGATTCAATTACTTCCCACCAGATCCCTCCCACTACAAGTTACAATTCAAGATAAGAATTCGGTGAAGACATAGTCAAACCAAACTCATTGGGAGAGGGACCAGTGGGTCCCATCACAGTTAATAGGCAGTCACTGCAGACCAACTGAGCCTTGTCTTTCAGATATGCAGATGCATAGAAGTGACGCAGTCATCAAGTCGCCGGCTGATGCTCACGCCTTGTCCAAACCCTGATGGGCCAGACCCAGTGCCAGCCCCATCTCCTGCCCACACGCACTTGGAACCTGATTCCCCGTATACCCCCAAGCAGTTTCTCTGCCCAGAACCTCTTTCTCACCTCCTTTGTTGTGGCTGCCTCCTAACCAGACTTTGAAACCAGTTCGGATGTTGCTGAGGTTCAGAGAGGTGGACTAATCTCTACTACCATACCCAAGCCTATTGAATCTGAGTCACACAGCTGCCTCCTCCTCTAAGAAGTCTTCCCGGATGCCCACAGAGGATTGGGGTCTCTGATCTTGGCCCCTGAGCATCCACTGATCACACTAGAGTGTCTGTGTGTCTCCTGGACCAGACCAGCTCTGCATGGGCAGTGACAGTCCGTGTTTCCTGCTGGATTCCCAAAGCTGTCTGTCCTCCTCATTGGTCTCACTGCTATGGAAACACTTGGACCTTAAGATCTTCCTCCACCTTACACTACTGGCTCCAGCCAGGGAACAGAGCCCATTCTCAAGGAGACCACAACCACGTGGGAATCTGACTACAGGGCAGAGTTGGGAGCTGGCTGACCCTCCCTGACAAGGAGCCCCACAGGTCCCTGCCCACCACAGTGCCCTCTCCCATGGCGTCCTTCTATCACAAACACCCAGGAAGAAATAGTCCACTAGGTCACTGGAGCAGAGGGGCTGGCCAAGACACTTCCTCACTCACAAGGCAGCTGAGAGGTTCACTGGGTCCAAGACCTGCAGAGGAAGAGAAGGATCTAAATGGGCAGAAAGAGGGGGTGGGCCTCCCAGGGAAGCTGGACTTCACCCATAGGTGTCACCTTGCCAGCAGGGTGGCCACAAATAGGAGCTGACTTCTTGGAACCTCAGTTTCTCTCATAAGAAAGGCATCCTGTGTTCAGGCAGCCAAGCATACAGTAAGAGCATGGGAAATGGCACTCCTCTCCCCCAGCTCTCTCCCTCCCCTTCTCCTTCCTTCCTGAAGGCACCTTTATCTATCAGTCTGCTTCACCAACAGCTCCACGCAGAGTCAGCTGGGGTAGCTGGACGGGGCCTGGAAAGGTCACTTTCCAGGCAGCTCACGCTCATGCTGGCTTCGGCTGTGGTCAGAGATCTGCCTTCCTTTCCACACAGCCTGCTCGAGGTTTCTCCGGCAGGTGGCTGTGCTCCAGGAGTAGGTGTCCCAAGACAGCCAGGTGAAAGTCATGTCACCTCTCATGATCCCACCTCTGGAGTGTCTTTTTCGTCACAGTCACAAGCCCACCCACACTGAGGGGAGGAGACACAGGGCCCCTCCATGGGAGGGTGTCAGCATCACATTGTAAGAAGAGAATACAGATGCGGTCAGTTTGGGAAAAGACAAGCTGCCCCACCCACTCCAGAAGGAGTTTGGATTTTACTGTGTCCATGGCGGTAGGGTGGCAACAAGATGGGGTTTACATTTGAGAAGTGGCTGGGTAGAGGGGGGACTGGAAGGGAGCTGAGTGGAAGCCTCCCAGTCAGGAGGACTAGCCCTAGTCCCGCTAAGGGGTGATCCACCCAGCAGTGGAGATGGGCTGGGCACCAGGATGTGCATACTTTGTGGCTCACTAGCACTTAGAATGCCCAGACTCAGACATGTAAGACAGGCCATGCAGGACACGCTTGGGGGTCTAGACTTCATCCTGGAGCCGTGGGGACCTACTGAGGGAGCCTAAGCAAGAGAGCAATATGATCAAGACTGTGTCTTAAGGAAACTCTCAGAGAATGCTGAATCTAGGGCAAGACTCGCAATCTGACCTGTATAGTCATGGCCCAGAGAAACAGGTGTTGCACTGCCTCAGCAAGCCCAGTAAGTTCACCAGAAACCAGCATCCCCCAGTCTCCTGCCTCCTGTTTCAAGCCCTAAGCCAGGCATGGGGTGTTTCTCTCTGAATTCACGGAGCTTTAGGAGTCTGCCTCTCTGGGGCATAGATATTGTTCCCACCTACCCAGCACCCATTCCCTCTGTGTATCAGTTAGGTTCTGCTAGATGCTGCAGGAACAAATAATCCCCAAATCTCAGTGACTTCCAGCAGCAAACGTTTGTCTCTGGTACTCATTTCACACAGACTTCAGGTCAGCAGCAGCTCTGTTCCACGTGGCTTCTTCACAGCGGGGTCCAGGCTGAAGGAGCAGTCTCTATCTGGGACAGCCCCTTCTAGAGGGAAAAGGAAACGAGTAAGAGAGCTGGTGGAAATCTGTAATATTAAAGCTCTGCTCAGACATGGTGCATATCACATCTGCTCACATGCCGTGAGCCAGAGCAAGTCACATGCCAAGTTCAAGGTTAGTGGAGAGGGCAGGTGCATTCCTCCCACAGGACGCACTGCCAGGCATGAGGTGTGGGAGGAGATGTATGGTCTCCTCACAGAAAAGGAGGCTGAAGAGTTGAGAGCGAGAATACTCACTCCATCTGGGGACCCCTTTGCCATAGGTATTGGTTCAAGGACAGGCATGTGACCAAAGCCAGCAATTGAGTCAATGAGATTCATTGCTAAGCCTTTCAGCTGGGCTGACGGGAAGGAGAAGAATTCATTTCCATTGTCACTTCTGAGAAGGTGGCCGTGAGCCTGAAGCTTCCAGCAGCTATCTTGGCACCACAAGGGACAGAGCCCTCCCAGAGACAGCAAGCACAAGACCAGGCCCCATGAATGTCACCCGGGGTCCTGCAGCCAGATGCAGTGGAAGCCAGCTACCCTTAGCCTATTTGATTATAAGAATCTACTCAAACCATTTGCACTGGGTTTCTGACACGTACCACACAGCGTCTGATCAGTACCACAACTGAATCAGACCCACTCTTTGGCTATCATAGCCTGACTTCCCTGATGATGTGCTCTGCCTTCTCGACTAGACAGTCCCTCCTTCGGGATAGAAACCTATAGCAACAATTTTTAATGACCCTGAGTATCTTAACACACATTTTTGGAGAGAAGCATTTATTGAGCATCTACAATGAGCCCAGCATTGGGCTACATGTTTTTACATGTACTGTATCATCCCAGCCTTTGAGAAGTCCTGTAAGGTCAATGTTACTGTCGAGATTCAAAGAGATTAAACTCTGTCCAAAGTCGCACTCGAGTCAGGAACACAACTGGGACTGGAGTCCAGCTTGGCAGTGATAGGGACAGTATTATCTCCTCGGGCTTCCACACCAGCGCCTAGTGTGCCATGCAAGCTTCCGCGTGTCTTCAAGGGGAAGGATGGATAAAATGCATTGCTGCTCTCAGGCTGACCTATTTGTGAGCAGCGCTGATGAAAAGGCCGGCGAGGGCCAGGTCTGTAATGTGCGGTCAAAGGTGAGCCTGATTGGCCTTGGCTGAAGACCCCCATGTGCCACCCTGATGCCCAGCCTAGTTGGACCCCAAAACCAGGCACCAAAGCCCGTATTCATTCAATTCAACCCCTCTAAAGGCGACCTCATCTTTGTGTCAGCCTTCTGCATCCCATCCCGTAAGACTTGCAGACTGAAGCCACCTCCTGCCCAGATTCTAAGCACAGGCCAAGCCTCCAGATGGCTCTGCCCAAGCTGCCCCGACCCAAGTCCTCTGCCTTCCTCTAACTCCCTGTCCCCCGCATCCAACCCTCCTACCCAGAGATTATTAAATATAACCCCCATTTGCAGGAAATATGCAAAACTGTTTATCTTTGGAAACTAAAATATATGAAACTGAGTCATCAGGCAAATTATATGCATCAGTAAGTGATAAATGTTCAGGGCCAGCAATCCTGAAATAGCACATGAAAGCCGTTTTGCTACTCCTCTTTCTGCCTACAGAGCACTTTTGAGCAAAGTTCATTGCTGGCAGTACAAAGTCAAGCCCCACGGAGCCTCTCACATTGGTCCTGCCAGCTCGAATGGGTGCCGGGGGACTCCTGAGGCAGGGAAACCCCACGAACCCCTATCCCAGCCCGCCCTCTCTCAACCTCAGGGCAAGACTGTTGCAACATCTCTTTGCTCCAGATGCAACCCCTAGACCCCTAAGGCTCAACAGCCTGCGATTAAAAGTCCAGTAAATGTTCCCTTCCCTGACGTACTCAGTATACCGGCCAGAGAGGCCAGACACTGACAGCAGCTCCACATCCAATATGTCCACTCACTCTGTCGAGTTGGCCCAGAGAAGTGGCAAAGTGGAGGGCAGCAGCCGAAGGACCTCCTGACCTGGGAGGGACAGCAGCTCCTGGCGGCACCCCTCTCAGATGCAGTCCTGCTCAGTCTTCCGCATACTTCCCCTCTCCCCTCCCCAGACACGCATTCCCACCGCCTCCCTCTCCTCCCAACATAGCTCCTGACCACGTGGTATTTTCTACAAATAAGACATGGAGGCCCCCGGCCCATCTTGGCCTGCACGTCAGGAGGCCTGAACTCTAGTCCTGACCCTTCCCCAACACACAGCACGATCTCAGACCTTCCCCGGCCTGTTTCTACATCTGCCATATGAGAGGCTCCTACCCAAGTCCGACGGTGGCTGTTCACTTTCAAAACAACTGCTCTGGATAGCTCAGCCACAAACACAGACACTTGTTCATTCATTCAACAAACACCAGGGGAGCACCTCCTGAGTCCCAGGCACTACGCCGGGTCTCGGGGCGCTGGAGCCATTGAAGCAAGGTCCCAACTATGAGCTACTCGCTGTCCAGGGCCCAGGGTGCCACCTAAAGAACGTGCCTGCTCAACTACGAATGCGCTAGCTGTGCTTCATCCTAGGACCGCACAAGTGCTCTGAGCCATACATGAGCTTTGTGCGTTTGCGTCCTGGATGGAGACGCCGCGTTTCCATTTAGCACCGTGATGCAACACTGACAGAACTGAGTCCCAGCTCAGAAGCTTCCGCTTACTTTTCTCGACCATAGTTTCCTCCTCTAAGAAAGTGAACAACATAAGGACAGCCTTCTAGGAACTCTGCTGGGACTAGTGAGAACATGCGTCGGGTTTGGTCCAGAGCACACCTTAAAAAATGCTGCAGTTGCTATGATGAAAGAGGCTCATTGCTACCTCCCTGCGTCAGTGCTGGGCTGGTCTGGGCTGCACACGCTGGGGTTGCATAAAGCCTGGTGTGGTTTTCTCCAGCTTGTGAGTGGCTTCACTGTTACTCTCAACCGTCGGGTCACAGGAAAACCTGGAGCTGTCCCCTGCAGCCCTCCAATCCCCGCTCCTGAGTTGAAGTTCTGGCCCTGTCACCGTGTGGCTCTGTCCTGAGCCTTAGTTTCTCTCATCTGAGACAGGGAGCCAATGCCACACCTCCCTTGCTTCAGGGCTGCCATGGGATCAAAGGTGACAGCATCCACAGAACCTGTTTGTAACCCGTGCAGCGTTCCATGCAGATAGCATGAATCTCCCACAAAAGCAGAAAGTTTCCCTTCATATGTGGGGTCAACCGCGGTGCTTTGGGCCGCAAGCAACAGAAACACCAACTCAAAGAGATTTAAACATCCCACCAAAAAATGGGCTAAGGACATGAATAAACAATTCTCAAAAGAAGATATACAAATGGCTAAGAAACATGAAAAAGTGATTCGCGCCGGGCGCGGTGGCTCAAGCCTGTAATCCCAGCACTTTGGGAGGCCGAGGCGGGTGGATCACGAGGTCAAGAGATCGAGACCATCCTGGTCAACATGGTGAAACCCCGTCTCTACTAAAAATACAAAAAAAAATTAGCTGGGCATGGTGGTGCGTGCCTGTAATCCCAGCTACTCAGGAGGCTGAGGCAGGAGAATTGCCTGAACCCAGGAGGCGGAGGTTGCGGTGAGCCGAGATCGCGCCATTGCACTCCAGCCTGGGTAACAAGAGCGAAACTCCGTCTCAAAAAAAAAAAAAAAAAAAAGTGATTCGCATCACTAATGATCAGGAAAATGCAAATCAAAACCACAATGAGAAACCACCTTACTCCTGCAAGAATGGCCATCAGCAAAAAACAAAAAAACAGTAGATGTTGGCGTGGCTGCAGTGATCAGGGAACCCTTCTTCACTGTGGTGGGAATGTGAACTAGTACAGCCACTATGGAAAACAGTGTGGAGGTTCCTTAAAGAGCTACCATTTGATCCAGCAATCCCACTACTAGATATCTACCCAGAGATACAAAAAACATACTTGCACAGGCATGTTTATAGCAGCACAATTTGCAACTGCAAAATCGTGGAACCAACCCAGAGGCCCACCAATTAATGAGTGGATAAAGAAACAGGTATATGTATATATGATGGAATACTATGCAGCCATAAAAAAGAATGAAGTAACACCATTCACAGCTACCTGGATGAGACTGGAGACTATTATTCCAGGTGAAGTAACTCAGAAATGGAAAACCAAACATCATACGTCCTCACTGATATGTGGGAGCTAAACTATGAGGACATAGGAATGATACAGTGGACTTTGAGGACTGGGGGGAAAAATGGAAGGGATGAGGGACAAAAGACTGCAAATAGGGCACGGTGTTTACTGCTCAGGTGATGGGTGCACTAAAATCTCACAAATCACCACTAAAGAACTTACGTAACCAAACACCACCTATACTCCAATAACCTATGGGGGGAAAAAGACGTTTAAACACTGAGGGATTTCACGACCTCACACACAAAAGACCCTGAAGTCACCTGAAAGTCACCTGAAACTCAGACCAGCTTCAGTTTCAGGTGAATGGGAACCGTAGACCAAACGCAACTCACCTGAAGCCCGGCCAGGTGGAAGAGAGTGGAGCCTGAGCGAATCAGACTCCGCCAGCCAGGAAGTGGGGGAGTGGATCTGGAGGGAGCAGCAAGAGCGTCCGCCACACCTGCTTAGGAAAGAGCTTCGCAGGTGAGTGTTCTCATCTTGCAAAGCATTCTTAGCATTTCCTAACGACGTGGAGATAACAGGAACAGCGTTGGTAAAACCTGGATCAGGAAAGACGCACAGCCCAGTCCTTGGTGCTTCACACCCAAGAGCCACGGGCTCCTAACCCCTCAGGAGGAAGCAGCCTTCGGTGGCCTCGTTGCCCGTGACCCAGGCCTCAGTCAAATGCATGGCCTGGCAAAATTCCTTTCCTGGAAAATGCCTAAGACGATCTGCATGAGTCCTCCTGCGGCCTGGGGATTACAACCAACCGGAAAGGAGAGGAAGAGTGAAGTGCGGGCGGGGGCGGAGTGTGGGCGGGGCGTGCGGGCGTGGGCGGGGCGTGCGGGCGTGGGCGGGGCGCGTGGGCGTGGGCGGGGCGCGCGGGCGGGGCGTGGAGGCAGAGAGGCGGAAGGGAGGTCAGTGGCGCCAGGAGGGTAAATCACCCATCCTGCCGAGCCATTCAGGCCCCAGCCCACCCCCTCGCTGCTGACCTTCCGCTCTGATCTGTCTCTCAACAAACACTCTTGGCGCCATGTTCCTGACTGTGGGCCACACTCTGACCCCTTTAAGACCAGCACTTTCACAGGCCCTGCTGAAAGCACAGCCTCAGCTCATGGGGCAGTTTCAGCATGGCTTGCCTCTCAGGCCCCGCTGCCTGGAGAGGACCACACAGCCCAGAATCAGCCTCAGCCTCAGCCTCAGGAAAGCCAACTCCCGTCCCTGTTTGGCCATCATTAGCGGAGTGGCGGGGGGTGGTCCCGATCCCACTGCGATGAGCCCCAGCAACTGGCAGCTATGACCCCAGTCCTACAGTTGGCACCCAGCAAACAGTCCGGGAGGTGCTAGAGCTGGGCCCGCAGCAAGTGTCCAGCACGCATTAGCCATCGTGGTTACAGAAGCAGCAGTGTCCTGAGGGCAAGTGCGGGGCACAGCGGTGTGCTTCCTAAAGCACTGGTCCCCAGCTCAAGCATGGCCCCAAGGTAAGCGGAGGGAGCTGCGAGTGAGGCGCAGAGTCAGGAGGGCAGAGCCAGGCTAAGGCCTTGGCTGTCCTGGCTTCAGACCCCAGTGAGACAGGCACACCCATTTGCAGTTGCATGTCACGAGGCACAGTGTTCACATCATGGCTGGCCGGCTCTCTGCGATTTCCCCTCTTCCAGAAGTAGCTCTCTGTGCAGAGGCAGGTCCTGGGTATCCCCCACCCATGCACTGGAAAGACCCCCAAGTGGGTGGGCCAAAGAGTCTGCCCACCAGAATTCGGGAATTGACACCGGTGGTACCAAGACACAGGGCAGTGGGCACTGGGGTTGAGTCCCGGAAGGGCAAGGCCCTCAGAAGACGGCCCCGCCTACTGCTGCCCCAGTCCCCATGGCTGCCTGTGCCTGGCCCAGTGCCTCCCCTAGTCCACAAAACGCCCTCACTTCCTGCCAGGAGACTTTTTTTGTCAGATAAGACAGAGTCAGTTTCTGTTGCTTGAGTCAGAATGAATACAGGGCCCTCAGCCATGCCCTCATTTTACAAGTGTGACCTGGGGCCCCGCAGGCGTGTGATTTGCAGAGGTTGCTCCGGGCATGCGTGCAGGTCTGGGAGAACCCTAGTTTCTAGGCACCCCCTCACTCCTCTTTTCTGACAATCCCCTTAGTAAATGTGTGGACTCAGCCCCTTCTTGGGGCCCTCTTGGCTCTGGCTTCAGACGAGTCCGCATGCCCCACATTGGTTCTGCTGGCAAAGGTAAAGGTACCGATCTGCTCAGAATAAGCGGTAAGCTGGACCCAGGCCTCGGGGGAGCAAACCCACCCTTGCAGTGTCCCTCCCCAGGATTGTGTCCAAGGGCCCAGCATCGGGGCTTTCAGAACTATAGGAAAGGGCGCTCCACAGGTGAACACACCTCCAGCTCCGATAATTTCCTAGGGAAGAAAAAGTTGCCACACCCCCAGATAAAGGATGTGTGGAGCAGCAGGGAAAATGGTTTCTGGTGTGTGCACTGCTCCCTTAGCTGGAGGGACTGTTCCTGCTCTCGGTAGTACATAAACTCTTGGCAAAGTTGGGCTTTTCATGGTTTGCTGAACTCCTGAACACAGATGTCCCATTTGTGTTTCATTAGTACATCAGCCGCTCTGCGGCTTTCGACCTCTGCACCAGGCAATAATTACCTGGCTCGGGCCCATCCCCTCACCAGCTGGCCGGGGACTTGCTCTGCCCGACCAGGGCTGTGTCTGCTGTCAGCCCTTTCCAGGCAACTGGACAGCTCCGTCATAACCAGAGTGCCCCAGCTGGGTCTGTATTAGCATGGGGGGCTCCTCTAGACTCTAGCAGATACCTCCACAGGGAGAAGAGGCCTCCAGAGCCCAGGTACCCCAGGAAGGCTGGAGAGAGGGAAAAGGGAAGAGGTAGAGGAGGAGGAAGAAACCTAGAGGGGCAGGAGAAGGGGAGAGAAGGGGGGGGAAGAAGGGAGGAGGAAGAAGAGGGAAGAGGGAGGAGAGAGAAGGGGGAAGAGGAGAGGGAAGGAACCTAGAGAGCAGGAGAAAGGGAGAGGGGAGGAGGAGGAAGAGGGAGGAGGGGAAGAAAGAGGAAACAGAAGAGGGAAGAGGAGGGAGAGGGGAGGAGGGGGAAGAGAGAGGAGGAGGAGGGAGAAGGGAGAAGAGGAGGGATAAGGAACCTAGAGGGGCAGGAGAAAGGGAGAGAAGGGGGAGAGGGGAGGAGGGGTAAGAGGGGAGGAAGAAGAAGAGGGAAGGAGGACCAGAAAGAAAAGGAGGCAGAGATGGGTGAGGGACTAGGCCTGGAGCTGGGAACTGCATCTCTGATCAGAACACACTCGGGTGGGCCTGGCAGCCTCCATGGACCCCTGCTCTGTTGTCTTCTGGCTCCAGCCGAGGGCCAGGTTGACCTCTCAGTCCTACGGCAGAGGACATGTAGGGAGGCTTCTGACGGGATGTTGGCCAGATTTCAAGAGCAACCTTGACAAAGTGCAGAGCTTTCTCCACTCTCGTTCCAAACTGATGCACCTGGGCGTAGATGAGGGGTCAGGGCATTGCCCTCCAGCCCTATGGGTCTCCCCTCCCTAGGCTCTGCTCTTGGGGCTTTCAGACAGCCGCTGAGAAGGGCTTCGTGGAAGAAGGCATTGCGTCTAGGCTCTGAGGCACACAAACAGAAAGGTCCCTAAGTCCCAGCTTACTTGGGTAGAATTCTTTTTTTTTCTTTTTGACACAGTCTTTCTCTGTCGCTCAGGCTGGAGTGCAATGGCACAATCTCGGCTCACTGCAACTTCCGCCTCCCAGGATCAAGCCATTCTCCTGCCTCGGGCTCCCAAGCAGCTGGGATTACAGGCATGTGCCATCATGCCAGACTAATTTTTGTAATTTTAGTAGAGAAGGGGTTTTACCATGTTGGCCAGGCTGACCTCAAGTGATCTTCCCATCTCAGCCTCCCAAAGTGCTGGGATTATAGGCATGAGCCGCCATGCCTGGCCTATTGCATGTGAAATTCTAACATGGGCAGATTAAAGGGGTTTGCCGAGAAGCAAGTGAAACTTTAGCTCCAGGCCCCTCACTTGCCCAGGCACCTTCCAACACCCTGAGCTGAATTTAGAATTTAGAGTTCTGTAAGAAGGTGCCCCAAATTGTAGAGGTTCCAGGACCCCTAAAACTTGGATCTGTCCCTGGTATAAATTTCAATTCCACCTTTTCTTCTACACTGAGATGTGGAATATCTACACTCAGATCAAGGGTCGCCAAGGTGGGACTCAGAGAGGTCAAGTCTTAAATCAGAAATATATTGACTTTTGGGAGGAAGACCCACACAAAGAAGGTAGTGATGGGGTAAGGGTGGGAAGGGGAACAGAAAAGGGGGCCCAGATTTATTAAGCACATCATGCGCATACCATACTAAGCTCTCTGAATCATGATCTTGTTTAATCTTCCCAGCAGCCTAAGGAAAAGTTGTTCTCCCATTTTGAAGATGAGAAGAATGGACCTCAGAGAAGTAACGGTCCACAGAAGTGGAGCTGGAATTGAAGCTCAGGTCCGTGGGCTCTGGAGGCCACACTATTCCATTGCACATAGTGCGCTCGGATGCATGCGGAGCTGGCGGAAGGCAGAGTGACCAGAAGCATTTTGTTGAAACTACAGTCCTTGGTATCTATGGCTCCTGCATGTAGAAATTCAAGCAAATGCAGATCAAAAATGTTTGAAAAAATAAAAATACAACAATAACGGCCAGGCATGGTGGCTCACACTGTAATCTCAGTGCTTTGGGAGGCTAAGGCAGGAGGATCACTAGAGCCCAGAAGTTTAAGACCAGCCTGGGCAACATGGTGAAACATTGTCTCTACAAAAAAAAAAAAAAAAAAAAAAAAAAAAAAAAAAATTAGCCAGGCATGGTGCCAAGCACCTGTAGTCACAGCTACTTGGGAGGTTGAAGTAGAAGGATCGCCTGGACCCGGCTGCAGTGAGCCGAGATGGCGCCACTGCATTCCAGCCTGGGTGACAAAGTGAGGCCTTGTCTCCAAAAAACAACAACATCAAGCAAACAAAAAATACAACAATAAGAAATAGTACACATTTTAAAAAACAATACAGAATAACAACTATTTACATAGCATTTATATTGTATTAGGTATTATAAGTAATCTACAGATGATTTAAAGCACATGGGAGATGTGTATGGGTTACATGCAAATACTATTCTTTTTCTAAGAGACAGGGTCTTGTTTTGTCATTCAGGCTGTAGTGCAGTGGCACAGTCACAGCTCACTGCAACCTCAACCTCTTGAGACCAAGTGATCTTTTCACCTCAATCTCGTGGGTAGCTAGGACCACAGGTGCACACCACCACACCTGGCTAATTTTGTTTTGTAGAGGTAGAGTCTTGCTATGTTGCCCAGGCTGGTCTTGAACTCCTGGCCTCAACTGATTCTTCCAAAGTGCTGGGATTTCAGATATAAGCCACTGAGCCTGATCCACATTTTATATTGTCTGCTCATCCTCAGAGTTGGTGTCCAAGAGGTTCCTGGAACCAATCCCCCACAAATGCCGCGGGACCACCGTGCTGACCACATTGGTTGGCCCTAAGGCATTTCTCATGTGACTAGCAGATGGACATTAACTGTTTGGTACCCTCCCTTTGTCACTGATGCACAACATATGAAATGTCCGTGGTGCTGTCTTTAGTCAGACTGATGTTTTAGTTTTAGTTTTGATTTTTAGTGAATGTGAATAAATCTACTGACATCAATAAATTAAGTTTCACTTGTGATCTTGCATGTTCTTCATCCACAAATTCTCTCTCAAGGGCTTTTGAGAACAAAACCATCACCACCAAGGAGGAGAGAGAGAGGTGATACAGCCAAGGACAGTGAATTTCATCTTTCTGCACCGACTCCCGTAGGTCAGCAGCAACTTCCTGAAGTCCTGCGTGCAAAGGAACCTCTGGGCCCTGCAGCTGTGATCTGTCAGCAATGCCCACTCCAAACACGGGCGGGAAGAGAGGCACTTTTTCTGGCAGGTGTATGTCAGCTTCCAGAAAAGCAAAGACAGACAGGGAGGCCGGGCCCTCCAGCTACAAAAATGAATATTACTTTTGGGGCTGTGACTAGACTCAAATGTCCTCAGCTATGAAGGAGCTGGACTCCTCCCACCCCGGAGTCCCTGGGTGCCTTGTTAGCTAGGGTGGCCCTGGCCATGGATGAGGGAAGGCCGGGGAGGATTAAGACCAAGATTTGAACTTGGACAGCCGGGAAGCGGGCAGTGCCGTCATCAAAAGTCAGCAGCCCCCCTTGTGCTGAATAAGGTGGGCTCCCCCACACTGCCTGCCTGAAGAAGGTCACAGCCACTTCTGTCCTGACCTCCCCAGCTCACTGGATGGTTTAGTTCAAGGGTGGTCTCAAATTGGCCACCTTTGCTCTTCTTGCAAATGTTGCAGATGTCGAAAGCAGCACTTTCGTTTGTCCCAAGAAAATACTCATGTAAGACCCTTGTATATGGGGTTTTACTGAAGTCTGGGGCTGCAGGGGATCCCACTGCACCAATAAAACAGCTGAGGGGTTCTGTGGTAGTCTCCCAGATGCTCACGAACCCGCCGTCCTCGGAATGGGTGAAGCACACTTGCCTTGGGTACAGAGTTTAAGAGTTCGCCAGAATTCAAGGTGAATAATGTTAATGCAAAAAGTCATGGGAAAAAAAAATCCACCATGAAAAAATATCACAATTTTAAATAAAGACAGGATCAACTATGCTGATCGATATTGGAGCCTGAGGCAAAAGGAGATATCCGTGAGACTGATCCTGTCTGTGTGTGAAATGTTGATAGTTTGTTCATCATGGATCTCTTTCATTAATTTTGAGTTTTAAAAGATGGCATTAAAATACGATGTCTCTTCATGACTGCGATTTTTGCCACCACTTTCGATTCAGGCCAGTGCCTCACTCTCCTCACCCCTGCTCTGCTCTGCCCCTTTCAGCCTCTGCTCCCAGCCTCTGAAGAGCATTAAAAATGCCTTCCTCCTGTTTTCCCAGGGCACCTGAACCCTTCCCCCACCCCTACTCCCAAAGGCAGCACCCCATCTCCCGAGACCTGCCACTTGGAAATTGTTCTTGGCAGAGGACGGCTAGACGCAGACAGTGAGGTGAAGGCCACGTGCAGGGACAGGAATGAGTCCAAGAAGAGGTTTCCCCCAGTTGGGGCTTCTTCATATGGAGGGTCTTTCAGTTACTCTGACCCCACAGGACAGGTCCCAGAGCCAGGAGGAGGGTACAAAGGCAGATCCGGGTAAGGTGTCCTAGGATCTGGGGGGATAAAAACAGTGGCCACTGCACAGGAAGTCAGATTTACACGGACACAGAGTGCACTAGGGAGGGGGCCCCTTCTCTGGCATATGGGTCCTCCTCTGGGTCGTGAATATTCTGCAGCTCTGGCTGGCATTCAGAGAGGTGCGGGTGCCCTCTGGGCCGGATGCTGTCGGGTCCGAGGCTCGCCTGGAGGATGAAGGGGGATGATGAAGCCATTCTTGCCTCTACCTCTGGAGCTAGGCGGACTCCGCATGGCTCCCACCGGCCCCACTGCTCTTTCTGCTCCACCCTCCGTGTCCGGGGGAGCCCCAGAGAGCACGTGGAAAGAGCCAGGTGTCTACACTTCTGCGACTTGGGCTGCAGAGAGAAGTCAGGCGCTGGCAGAACACAAGGCAGTCCAGGGATGGCAGGGAGGCCCGCTGGGGCCTGACTTTGGTCCTAATGGACCGAAGCTTCGACGGAGCCAGGCCAGGTGTTCGGGGTGGCACCTCCCATCAGTGGACGCTGGCGAATGACTATGGAAACAACATCCAACAGCAGTGTTTTCTATGCCAGGGACACGGCCGCTTTGGCGTGGGTGGGTAACCATGCCTATCTCACCGCAGGGCACTGAGCAGACCGCAGACCCCCGGCCCGTGGCTCCACGGCTCGCGCACTGCGTGAAGCATACCCGCTGGAGCCGCAGCAGGAGCAGGGCTGGGCTCGGCCTGGGGGGCGCGCATGCGCAGACCGTGATCCAGGAGGGGCGTGGCGCTGAGCCCAGGAGGGGCGGGGCGCTGAGCCCAGGAGGGGCGGGGCGCTGAGCCGAGGGCGGGCCGAGGGCGCGGAGTGGGTAGGGGGGCGGTGGCTGCACCCTCCCGGGCTCCTCTGGGGTGACTGAGAACCGACCGGGCCCGGGGATGAGGGAGTCTTGTCTCTTGCTGCTGACCAGGTGCGTGACCTTGGGCAAGTCACTGACCCCGCAGGTCCCTCCGTTTTCTTGTCTGGAAAATGAGGGTCCTAGAATCGCCCACCTCCTAGGTGGTGGTAGTTCCGGGTGTAACAGGCCGGAGGCAGGCACGGATGCGGGCGCCTAGGAAGGGCTAGTCTTATTTTTTTATATTTCCTACCTAGTCCCAGCAAGATGAAACCTGGAAGTATTTCTCCACCACTCAGTGCTTCTCTTGCTTTTCCTCTACTAGAATCACTACTTTTTGTAATTTGGCAGGATGCTTTGCACACACGCCTTCTCACTTGACTGTCACATGAGCCTTTTGAAATAGATACGTTTTAGGATTCTCCCCATTTTCCAGATAAGGAAACTGAGGCTCAGAGCTTGAGTAGACAGCCGAAGGTCCCAGAGCTAGAAAGTAAGGAAGCCAAGACTGAAACCCAAGTCTTCTGATTCCACAGCTCGGGTGCTGCTGGCTCGTTCTGGAACAAGCAAGATGGACGTCCTTTCTAGACACATCCGTGGTATAAGTTCACACTGAAATTGACCTGCATAATTAAGGATTTTCTACTATTGGAGGGGAGTGTAATAATACAGTGATATGACAGTTACGCTTTCAGAAAGAGCCCTCGCCCATTAGAGAGACACACTGCAATCTTCCCAAATGAAAACATACGATGTCTAGTGCCCATTTGTTTTTAAATCATGGGGTGGGGTGCACAGATTAAGCAAAACTGACCATTAAAAAATTGTTGGAAATGGGGGGTGTGGAATAATACAGTAATATTACAGTTATGCTTTCAAAAAGAGCCCTCACCCTTCAGAGAGACATACTGCAGTCTTCTGAAATGAAAGGATGTGGTGTCTGGTACACATTTGTTTTTAAATAATGGGGTGGTATGCACAGATTAAGCGAAACTGGCCACAAAAAAATTGTTGGAAATGGGTGATGGGCTCGTGGGTTCATCACATGAGTATATGTATGTGTTGAACATCTTGGTACATGTTTCACGTTTCCATAATGCAAAAAAAATCAATCAAGTTTGCTTAAAACTTCTTAAACTGAAGTACACTCACGTTGCTGGAAGAACCCAATCCCAAGATCTGTTTTCTAGTGACTGAGAACCTACCCCACAGTCCAGAAGCCAAGGGGGAGTCTTGTCTCTGCTGCTGACCAGCTGTGTGACCTTGGACAAGTCACTCAAACTGTAAGTGACTCTGTTTCCTCATCTGAAAATGGGGATCATAGCGGTGGCCACTTCATAGGGAATGAGACCCCTTGGACTGGATGCTGGGTCCTTGGAAACCACTGAGCCAGGGGTCCCACACCCAGGGCCTCCAGGGCCAGGTAGGCAGTGTCACCGAGAGGAGTGGCAGGTAGGGACGGTGGGAAGTGGAACTCTTCCCTCCAGCGTAATGGTGTGAAGGGGCCACATGTTCTTCTTCAAGAAAGGTGTAGATCCAGCTCTTGACCTGGCATTTTATGGTTTCTTTTTTTTTTTCTTTTTTGAGATGGAGTCTTGCACTGTTGCCTGGGCTGTAGTACAGTGTCACCATCTCAGCTCACTGCAACCTCTGTCTCCCGAGTTCATGTGATTCTCCTGCTTCAGCATTCCAAGTAGCTGGAGGTACAGGTGTACACCACCACACCCAGCTAATATTTGTATTTTTAGTAGAGATGGGGTTTCACCATGTTGACCAGGATGATCTTGATCTCTTGACCTCAGGATCTGCCCGCCTTGGCCTCGTAAAGTGCTGGATTACAGGCGTGAGCCACCTCGCCTGGCCGCATTTCCTGGTTTCTAAAGGCTGGCAACTAATTCACATTTAACCACGAACCAACTGCCTGTATGTGGCCAATTTGCCTCCTGGAACCTGGGCTAGCTCTTCCTCTCTCCCCAACACCCTTTGGAGAAGAGAGAAACAAAGCCCAGAGTGAGAAAAGACTCCCAAAGTCTTAGAGTCAGACCCAGCCCTCGCACAAGACTCGGGTCTCCCCTCCCCTGGCTCACCCCTGGTTTCATATTTCAGTAGTTGGAGGACTTCTCCCAAAGAGACAGAACAAAAAGCAAGTGCCAGATAACAATGTCTAGGCAAATGTCAGTTCTGCTTCTGAACCCACATTAGTGAATATGCCCCAACAAAGGCAAGTGGGGGCAAGGTTAAGGCGAGCGGGAGAGGCCATCACTATAGACCAGGGATCCCCAAACTACGGCCTGTGGGCCACATGCGGCCCCCTGAGGCCGTTTATCCAGCCTCACCTCTTTCACTGGTGGTCAGTGATGCATCCACATCCTGTGCTCCTGGAGTATTGTGTGTGGCGGGGCCGCAAAGCGTGGCATCGCTCATGTACAGTACTACTTCCGGTGACGTGGGACGCGGGCGTCATGGCTCCAGAAGCGCGTCATATGACGCACATCCAGTCTGCGGCTGCGGCGCCCCACATCACCGGAAGCAGTGTGAAATAACAGCAGAAGTAGGAAGAAAGGCAAAGCACTATAACCATTACTACACAGTACAATGGCCCCCATACTCCCCCAAATGTACAACAACATAATGGCCCCTATAACCTCCCCTTGCCCAAAAGTCTCCCCCTACATCACCGGAAGCAGTGTGAAATAACAGCAGAAGTAGGAAGAAAGGCAAAGCACTATAACCATTACTACACAGTACAATGGCCCTCATACTGCCCCAAATGTACAACAACATAATGGCCCCTATAACGTCCCTTTGCCCAAAAGTCTCCCCCTACATTACTACACACCGTGTTTCCCCTATTATAAGACCCTGTCTTATATTAATTTTACCCCCAAAAGACGGGGGCTGTCTTATTTTTAGAAGGTGTCTTATAATAGGGGAAACATGCAGCAGTGGGCTTCCTACAGAAGAGGCCCTCCGCTGCTGCAGATGTCCAGGACGCTGTATACAGTGTCACAGGCTGATCACCGCCATCCCTGTATACAGCACCGGAGGCGGTGCTGGGCCTGGGACACTGTATACCGCTGTCTGGGACAGTGGAGGCAGCAGCGCTGGCTGTGAAGGGTGTCACACCTTGCATAGTCCGGCCCTCCAACGGTCTGAGGGATAGTGAACTGGCCCCCTGTGTAAAAAGTTTGGGGACCCCTGGTGTAGGCCTTCAGATCAAGCATTTGGGCCAAATGAGTTTTACTTATTACTTTGCTAGGTGGGTTTACTGAGCAAGTTATTTAATCAGGCATGACCTCTGTTTTCCTATCTGTAAAATGGTAGCATACAAACAGCTTGCCCTTTTCTATTTTATACATTATAAAAGCTCAAAGCATCTTACAAATTCTGGTGATCCCTTCAGAGCACGTGGCCTTGGACAAGCAAAGGGCCACTCCAGTGTATCACTGTTCATCACTATTAAGCACTATTATCAAAAGAAAAATGGAAGAGGAACCAGTGCCAAGAACTCACAGGTCTAAATGGTTGAGCTCTGGAATCTCTCTCTTTTCAGAAAGCAGTGTCTTAGGTGAAAGAAAGAGCATCGAAGATTAGAAAGCAACAAAGACTACCCCCTCGAAGTTCTCGTCACAAGGCAGAGACAAGCTCATGGGGGGAAGATGCGTATATACCACATTCCTTTTGGAGTTTTTCTAAGTTCAATAATGACATTTCTAACCCAGTGCCAATAGTGTTTGAAACATCACCCAGAACCAGCGACATGGCAAGAATAGGGAGCTACAGAAATAAAATATGCTGAGCATAGAGAGGGGAGGGCAGGGAAAAGAGAGAGAAAATCTCAAATCCAGAGGAGGAAAAGCCACCTGTGACCCTGAAGAATGCTAGACTCTGCAACCAGCTCAAGCTGCTGAAGACAGATCCAGCTCTTCCTCGCCCAGACAGTAGTCTCCCCAGCACCCCAGAAACAGAGCTACAGTCTGGCCTGTGGGACCCAACAGCCCTCTCGTAGCTGCCTTCTGAGCTGGGTTTTCACTTCTGCAAGATAGGAATAATGAGGTCCACCTTATGAGATTCTTGTAAGGGTTAAGAAGATGACTGTAGACAACCAGGAATTTTTAGAGACGCAGTAATTTATTCACCCAAGGTCATGCGGTGTCCAGGCTAGGACCAGATCCAGGCCTCTGGGCTCTGGTTCCCAACATTGTGTTTGTTCGCTAGGCCACCCTGAGTAGCCTGGTACCCTGTCACTTTATCAATCTACAAGGACAGAAGTCACAATCTGGTGGTATCAGAGACCATTTTGGTCTCCACGGCATTTAAATTGCTTTGTTTTGTTGCTGGCATTCTTTTTAAAGTGGGAAATTGCACATAAAAGCACAGATTTGCAGCTTCCCTTGAGAAATGATAACCTCTGCGATGCCAGGCCGGGTTTCCACATGGAGACAGCTGGCTGGCCTGAGAAGTAGCTGTCTCCCCCAGGGCAGGTCCCGGGCCCTCCTCATCCTCCACCAGGTCTGCTTCATCCGCTTCCTTCCCCCTTGGCCCGCGTGCACTTGGATGTGAGCCGCACAGCCGTTTAGAGGGAAAGCCCTTGGCCTGCCTAGGAGAAGCCAGGGGACCACTCAACAGCAGAGCCGATGAAAATTGTAAAGCATCCCTCGAAAAGCGTCCACGGTGATGAGCAGGCTGGAGATTGATTTATGAAGAATGAACACAGGAAATGTGCCGACCTTGGCTGAACAGTGACCTGGGCAGACATGGGCTCCATCCACAGCTTCGGGAAGGAGCCAGGTTTTTAGAGAGAAGCCCGGGGGGGCAGCTCAGGGAAACAGGAACTGAGCTGTGGAAATTTTTAGCTGAATTATCAGGAAACTAGCTTTGGAGTTGTGAAAACCTGGGCAAAACGGAGAGGTCGCCACAGAGAGGGAGGGGAAAATACCGTTCCTGTTTCTGCCTGACTTCTCAGAAGAGGTCACCAGATCCATTCACTGGACATCCAGGAAGCAGCTCTACGTAGAAGCTCTGTGGGCTGGAGGAAGTGGCTCTAGGAGGGGTGACCAGCTGTTCAGCCTTCAGCACCCAAAGTAAGTGACAAAGTCAGGGTCACTGGGGCCTGGCCTGCCTCGACGTCAGGGATAGGACAACACTGGGGGAAGGATCCGACCTGGCATAAGCAGCACAGTGGCTGGAGTATATGGGCAGTGGTGGTGGTTTTAGGCATGACCAAGGGATTCCGGTTTTGGAAGAGTTACCTGTTGAACAGGTGTTTTAGTCAGGCCTCTTTTCAGTTGCAGCAAAAACCCAACACAGATTGGTCTATGTGCAAAGGAAAATTGTTGGTTTCCATAAATGATCATTTCAGAGGTAAACTGCTTCAGGCGAGGCTGGATCCAGTGGTTCAGCTGAGGTCCTCAGGACCTGGGCTCTCTGTCTTCTAACTCTGCTTTCCTCTGTGTTGGCTTTGTTCTCAGGCAGACACTCCCCTATGGTGGTAAGATGGCACCCACTAGCTCATCTTAAGATCCCGTGAATCCCAGGAGACATCTAGAGGCCAACACTCACTGGTCTAGTTTTGGGTCACATGCTCACCCCACAGCAACCAATCAGGTTGGCATAGGCACGTGGTGCTATGATTGGCCATGCAACTCTCTGGCACCCATGGCAGTAGGGGCAAGCTGGGGGCTCTATCCAAATGAGCTGCCTGTGGACGGGAGGGTTTCTCCCTGGGAAAATTAACATGCTGTTTCCAGAAGCATCAGGGTTAGAACTGAGAGGGCAGGTAACGTGGTGGGGGAGGAGACGACAGAGGGTGCTGTCAGGACCCAGCCAGACAGGGTTGTCACCAGAGCCCTGGGGACACTCAGTGGGATCCGGAAGAGCACCTCTGAGGCTGGCCCAAGTCTCACATTGGACCCCAGCCCCAGGTGTCCCCACCAGCTGATAGGGCTGGGACCGTTAACATTCTGATCCCTAATGTGGGCCGCCTTTGGTCTGGGTGAGCCTGCAGCTTAGCGAGGTCAACGCCCACTGCCAAGAAGAGCCTAGAGAAGGCAGGATGCAGGGGCTTCAGGGTTCTAAGGCCAGAGGGACAGGCGGGCACATCCCAGGCACCCGAGGTGCAGTGTCAGGAGGGCATGCACTCCACTCTCCTTGCCCAGGAATGCCTGCCTTAGGTGTGGGCATGGGCATGTGTCCTCGTTCTAGTCTAAGACAGTGGCAGGGAGTTAGAGGAAGAAAAGGCCTGGGCTTCTGGACAATATTTTCCTTGCTCATTAAAAATTAAATTTTAAAAATCCCATTTGAAGGGAGTCCAGTTTCCACCTTTGGACTGCCTCGGGTCTGGGTGGCATGCCAGGATGGGGGTGGACAGCCAGGCTGCAGCCATGCAGAGGAGCTGAGGGTGGCCAGGGAGCCAAAGAGCCAGGGCCTCTCGTGGTGGCAGCGTCGCCCCGGGAAAGCCTGTCAGGTAATGCAGTCCCCCTACTCGCCTTTGCAGCAGGTTGAGTGGTGTTTCTGTTAGCTGCAGCTGAAAGCAGCCTCCCTGACACCAGGACTCAGAGCTGGGATCAGCATGAACTAGGAGTGACAGAGGAGGCCGACCGGCTGCTCCAGCTTCCCACGGGCCCTGAGCCCTGTGGCATGTCTTACTGAAGACACATTGGTCAGTTTCTGCTGAAAAACAAACAAACAAACAAAAAAAAAACCCTGCTTTTTCCTTCACTTCTAGGCCATGAAGGAAAAAGTGCTCCTAAATAACTTTCTTACCCTGGTTTAAATAAGCCTCCCACAAAATGGCCAGAGACTGTCATTTCCTTTTTACACACTCAAAAAAGAAATCTTCCCACCCGACTGTCCATCAATAGAGGGTAATTAAGTTCATTCAGCTACAGCCATTTGATAGCTGTGTACGCAGCCACTAAATTGATGCTGACAGATGATGCTTAAAGACACAGGAGATGCTTTGTATATACTATTCAATGAAAGAAGGAAACACGAGTTACAAAGCTATATGCATACAGTATGATAACATATATATATATATATATATTTAAATATGCACACACATAAAATAAGACTGGAAGGAAACACCACAGTGTTTGAGTGGTGGCATTTGGGGTAATATTTATTGTCAACTTTATATATACTTCTGCGCATTTTTCAAGTTGTCTACAATAAGTATATATATATATATAACCTGAGAACTAGAGTGAAGACGACGAGGACACACATAGCAGCCCCGGAGGAAGCATTTCAAGGGAGAGGAAAGGAAAATCTTTCATATATCCATCAAGGGCCCGGGCTCTAAGCACCCACAGACGCCACATCAGGCCAGAGCGAGCGTCCGGGTGTTTCTGGCTAGTGCAGAAGGAAAAGTCAGAGGCGCAAGATTCTGGGGGCCAGGAAGCTTCCAGGGTACGCGAAAGCCTCCTCCCTCCCTCTGCCTCCATCAAGTCTGCCTCCCACCAGGTCTCGACGGTTCTCTCACTCAGACCGAGCAGCGGCGAAGCCCCCGTGAAAGAGCTGGTGTCAAAGCTGACCTCACACAGGCCGATTCCTTGGGAGTCCTTCATACTCAGGGAGTTTGGCATGTGGGAGGTTAATTCTCTTATCAAAACTGTACAAAATCCTAATTTTGCAGAGTGGCAATTTGGGGGGAAAAAAAAAACCAGCAATGGGAAAATGTTGGTTATGCAGCACTAGACATTCAGTTCTCAGGGGATCAATTATAAAAACACTCATTCAGCTATTTCTATTCAAATGAACACCTGAAGAGGAGGCCTCAATGGTTTTAAAAGTGTGTGGATATTACTGGATAAATGTTAGTCCAATAAAAGAGATCATCATCCGCTATTTGTGTACATTTAAGTTGACACTAAAAAGATCTTTGTGGAGTATCGCTGCGGCTGCTTCTTTTTCTGCATGCATCTTTTTATCTCCTATTCCCTTAACACTTTAGCAACTGAAGAAAACAGACCAAACGTGCTGGTCATGGTTTCCTCCTGCTTCCCCTTCTTCTCCTTCTTCCCCCAAGATGAAAGGGACACGGGTGTTTCGAAGGCCACACCCGAAGTGGGCAGCCTGGTTGCTCACACTTATAAATATGTAATGTCCTGCTTGGAGGCGCAGTCACGAACTCCTAATAAGAATTCACCAGTCTGTGTTTGAAAACAGACATTTGCATTTGCCCTGTGGTCACAGTACATGGACCATTCTTATTCAAAAATTTATTTTTTTTCTTCTTTTTTTTTTTTTAAGGCCTGGAAATATTCCATGCCCTCTCTCCTACACACACACACACACACACACACACACACACACTTCTCTCTATATTCTCTTTAAACAGAAATCAACATATGGGAGCCCAGAAAACCCAGCAGCCCCTCCTGCAGCCACTGGGCCTGGGGCAGGATCTGGAGTTCCCAGAGAGATGGAGCCCCTCCAAACCTGCTCCCAGCAGATACTAGTTTTCTCTCAAGTCCAAGAGGTTTCTTGGTCCAGAGTGAAATGCAGAATTTTTAAAAGGGGAGTAAAACACCGTGGGGAGAGTGTGTTGAGGCTCAACAAGCCGGCTACAGCGAAACCAGGGTGTAACCCACTTGGCAGCTGTAGGAACCTGCCTGGCTCAGGGCTGGGACACTCTGCCCCAAGTCCGCGGGGGGAATTAGGTGGTGACAGGCATTTCCTGGTCAGTGGCTATGCTTTATGCAGTTAAATTTCCTGGAAAAACAGCACCCCACCGGTCATTTCAAAAAACACTTTAAAAAAGCACCCTTTTTTGTCTGTGAATCCTGAACCTCTAAGTCATTAGCAAGGTCTAGAGAGCAAAGTGCCACCATCTGTGGTCCAAAGAACAGATCATGAACACCCCCTGTTTATCTGGGTCTCTCCTCCTCTATAGCTTCCTCAATAAAGCAAAAAGCTCTTGGCCTCTTTTACCCCGGGGTCCCCGCCCTCCCTCAGTCCTCACGGGCCCCCCAGGCTGGCCACACTGACCGCATGGACATGACCCCACTTCTCTTCCCTGCGCCCCTTCTTCCTGAGAGGTGGGCCAAGGTGAAATGCTGATCCCACTAATCTCCGGGTTTTGAGCATTCCTTCTAATGGCAGGTGTTCAGAGCGTGCCTTGTGGAAACGGTGCCTTCTTGGGGCCAGGCTGTGGTCAGTGAGCATCCTCTTTACTTTAGCTAAGGGTGTGCAGTGCCCACACAGCAGGGAGGTGGAGCGTGAGAGGAGGGGGTGCTACACCCGGTCTGGGGCTCCCTCAGCCGGCCAAGCCGCTAAGCCAGGAAGATTCCTTTTCGGCTGCCCAGGGGCCGACCCAGCCAAGCCCCCATTCCAGGGCTAACAGTGACACCTGCAGTTTAACCTGCCACATGTCACTCTGTAGGACAATCACCCTGGGAGGGGCTGAGGGATCTTGGGCCACCCAGCCATCACTGTCTGGGGGCCAAGTAGGCCAGGTTTACCAGGGGTCCCCAGGGAGATGGCTGAGGAGACTGAGTTCTCTGGGCCTGGTGTGGGAGCCAGAGAGGGGGCAGACCCACCTGCTGTGCAGGGAGGAGACCGCAGGGCAACCATTTCTAGCCCCGAGCCTCCAGGACCCAGGACTGTGCCTGTTGCTGTCTGCTCAGCCACCCACCTGAGAAAGCCAAGGCCATGGGAGCTGGTTGGGCAGGGAGGCAGCAGGGACCCGAGAGCAGCGGTGCGCACAGTGGCAGCATCCAAAGAGCTTTTACTGAGAGCCAGCTCTGTGCAGCACTTTCCCTCCCCTGCTTCTCTCAGCAAGGCGGGACCACCTGGTCCAGTGCCCTCACTTTACAGCCTGGAAGACTGAGGACCACAGAGGGAAGGTGGCTTGGTCAAGGCCATCCAGGGGGATGGGACCTGAGTCTAACTACAGGACAGTCCTCTGGACTGCCATGGGGACTGGCTTGGGACTTGACAGGTGACATGCCCTTCCAGGTGTGGCCACCATGGGACAATGCGTGCACAGCTTTCCATAGACCATCTCCTCGCCCCCAACCTCCCCACATACACACTCACGTGCTTGCAGGCACGCGCACGCTCACACACACACACACACACAGGCACGCACCCCGAGAGATGGCAGCAGGTCAAAGCTGAATTCTCTGAATCCAGCCCAACTCCCAAGGCACGGCCCCAGCAGTTACGGCTCCGTTTCCTCCCCGACACTCGCTCACAGAAGTCTGAGAGCCAGGACACAGGGAGTTGGGAATGAAAATGAACCGATGCAAAGATTTCTTTATAACTTTTCTCAATATTCTGCTGATTGCTAGCTCAGTAGCAGATGTGGTGTGCTTAATGATGCATAGACAAGAAGCAGCCCCTGATCCCTAAATGAACTTCTTATCTCTAAATATATACAGGGAAGGCTATATAAACTCAATTTAGCCCCTCTGCTCTTCCAGCTATCCCAATTGAGGAGTGGAAGGAGAGAGCGGGTGCCTGGAAGGCCAGGCAGGGGCAGATGGAGGGCAGGAAGAAGAAGGTGGGGAGGCTGCAGGGACGACCAGCCACCGTGCTCACCACCCCCAAGTGACTGAGCTGGCCTGGCAGACGGGCAGCCACCTACCTTTCCATTTCCCAGGGTGAGGGGGTGGTTGAGGGGCTTCCTCCTGAGAAAGCCTGCAGTGGCAGGAGCAGCAACAGCAATGAAAACCTTCACCAGGAACCTCTCTGTTTAGCCATTTCCATTAAAGGTGCCGCATCTGTATGTGGCGAGATTCAGCAAACTTTCAGAACTCGGGTTCTTGGGAAAGAGGGTTAAAAGTACACCGGCCCTGAGCCTGTCTCGCTTGGTGGCTTCCACTGTGTGCAGACGCTGGGCCAGAGTCCCCGGGAGGACCCAGGGTCCAGTGAGAGCAGATGTGAGTTAAGTGCAGGTGTGTGTGCCAGAGGCAGGCACACTGGGCTCCAGGAACACAGAGGGGAGCCCTGGATCCTCCGGTCCGCACCCCCCACCCACAGGAATGGGCAGAAGAAACAGCAGGTGTGAAGGCTCGGGGGCAGGAAAGCGCCAGGCCTGCTCAGGAGCTGCGGTAAGTCTGGGCACGGGATGGTGGGTGTAACCGAGAACTCAGGGGCAGGGGGAGCAGGACCACCGACATCATGTAAGGAGACTGACCTTCACCCTGCAGGAGGTGAAGGGAATGCTCGGCCTGGGTCTAGGTCGCTGCTGATACATAAACGCTGCTGCTGCCAGGCTGAGTGGGTGGGCAGAAGGGTGGGTTCGGGTTCGACACTCAAGCCCCAGAGCTCCCAAGAGGCCAAACCAGGGCCTGGCCAAGTCACTTCAAATAGCTGTTTAGCCCAGATGGCCTGTTAATCTTGAAGGAAAACCAAAGAAGCACAGAGACACAGTTTACAAGGGAGTCAGTGCACCCAATGCCCATCGTACAGCCAAAGGAAAGCTTATACATATGCAGCACAGGCCCACTCAGAAGGCTTTTCCATTAGCCACGCGGAGACACCGTGGCCAGGTTGGGGGAGTCTTGATTTCACCTTACGTTGCACACAGCTGAGCTCAGACTGGCACCAGTGTTAATATGCAAACGAGGCAGTATCTGCATTCATCGGGGCTCTGAGAAGCCAGGATCCTTCTCTTCCAGAGCAGCAAACAAAGAAAGGTGGGTGGGGCATGCCAGAGGGGGTGTGGCTGGTAGGCAAGTGTTAGACCGGAAAGAGGCCATTGGAACAGAACGAATCATGTCAAATTAGTGTGGGGGGGGTGGGGAAAATTCTCAAAGAGGAGCCTTAGAACCCAAAGGGTTTTGGAGCCAGATGTTCCTCCTAGAACCATGGTCTAACAGCCTCATTTTATTGATGAAAAAACTGAGGGCGAGAGAGGAGAAATAATTTGCAGAGAGACAAACACCTAATTGCAGTTTTTTGTTCGTAGGGGAATACCGCTGTGTTCAAATTTAATTTTTTCTTATAGAGGTAAAAAAAGATCAAGGAGATCCTTAGACGGTCAGTCCTTTCAAGACCATGTGAGCACCGTGTGGAGAAAGAAAGAGAAGTCATAATCCATGGTCCTTGCCTTCGTCATGTAATAAGAATGTGTTCAAGGATGATGAGCGTCACTCAAAACAAGGAGAAAGTCATGAAGGGATCGTGCTACCTGCCAGGTGTGGGCTGGGGAATTGGGTGCTGCTGGTCTTATTTCAGAGGTCCCCAGGGTGGGTGGAAGAGCTGAGCCACACTGGCTCCTCTCTCCAAACCCCCTTCCTTAGGGTTTTCTGGGAGAACGATGCAAAACCTCACCAGTCTGTAGAGACGGATACAGTTTCTCTGGCTGGACAGAGCCCCGGTGGCTCTAAGTGTGCATCTCTTAAAAAGGCAACGGAGGCCAAACAACTCTCCTGTGTCCACCCCTCACAACAATTAGCAAGTCATCAGCACAGCAGCTGTCTACACTGGACACATGCGACCTACAAGCTCGACGTCTCTTCCTGGAACCAGTTTCCTGATCTGTGAAATCGTTTACGAGGCCTGTTTTCTGTGAGGAGTAAAAAGGATCAGGTATGTGATGACATTCAAGGTCTCACCTGGTATGCGTGCAGCTAGCTGAAGTTACAGGGCTCTAGGAGAAGCTGTGTGAGCTGTGAAAGCAGGCACGAAAGCTGTGTTAACCACGAATGACACGGGAGAGAGCCGTGAAGACCTTTGCTGTACACCTAGAGGGCAGGGCGTGGCCTTGCTGTGTGGGCTGTGTGGCATTTCTTCCCAGAGCCTAGAAGGCTTTCTACTTACTTAATGCTCGGTTCAGAGATGCAAGGCTGGGTTCCAGAGGGATGCAGGAACTGCAAGCCAGTCTTCCAGATAAACAAGCTTTTGCGTGTAGCTCAGATTGTCTGTCCTCCTTCCTGAGTCTTCCCTTCACCCTTTTAAATGCCAGCTCCATTTGTGATGATCACGGGAATTACTCTAAAGTCAGCCTGTGCTCCTCGGAAGGACAAACTGTTAAAGCTGAATGTAAATTTGGCATTGCTCTCCCTTGAATGCTCTTGGCATCCGTTTAAAGAAATGAGAATTAGGGCAGTGATCGCATATTCATTTTTATAAAAATGAATCACAGACCAAAGATTGGTTTCTTGAAATCCTGTAAGTTACAGCTTAATTTCCTTCACTAAAACTAGCCCGGTGCTCTGCTACACTGGCTTTGGCCAGACGCACAGATTTGTTTAGCCTCGGTCACTTTATTCTGCAAAACCTGCCATAGCCAGAGAGGTGACGGACTAGAAGACAGAGTAACCAGCCGTGAGCCTTAATCCAAGGGAAGGGCTTTGACAGTGACCCCGAGATCTAAGAGGACCGTCCAGTTACTAGTGCGTCTCAATTAGCTGGCTCCCTGTCATAGTTTATTCAGTAAATGACAGTAAGAATTGTCATGTCAGGCTGGTTGTGGTGGCTCACACTTGTAACCCCAACACTGGGAGTCCGAGGCAGGAGGATCACTTAGTCCCAAGAGTTTGAGACCAGCTTGGGCAACAAAGAGAGACCCTGTTTCTACAAAAGAAAAAAATGTAAAATTAGCCATGGTGCTGTGCACCTGTGGTTCCAGCTACTCTGGAGGCTGAGGTAGGAGGATCACTTGAGCCCGGGAGGTCAAGGCTGGAGTGAACCATGATTGCACCACCACATTCCAGCCTGGGTGCCAGAGCCAGACCCTATGTGAAAAATAAAAAAAGAATTCTCAATTCAGAGTCCTTTCTCAGTAAAGTGGGAGAGAGCACAGGCAGACACAGCTCCTGCCTTGAGGGGCTCCCCTTAGTGTTCAAGTTACGAGACCCAAGAGTTCTCTCTTTGGCGTCTGTCTGCCTAAGAACAGTCAGAGGGTTTGAATCTTGGGCTCCACGGCTTCCCGGCCGGTGGCCTTGAACAAGTGACTGACTTTCTCTGAATTCTTAGGTTCCAGGTAACACAACCAGTCCTGCAGGGCTGTTTTGAGTACTAGATGAGAGGCGTGCATAGTACCGAACAGTGCCTAGCACATAGTCAGGTGGCCCTCTTCTCTGTCCCATCACCCTTAACCATTCCCATCATTGCAATTGGCTCTATCATCTATGGGTCCTCGGACAAGAATTTCTCTGTGCCTCAGTTTCATCATCTGGAAAATGGGAACTGTAATATCTGCTTCAAAGGATTGTTGGAAGGATTCAATGAGACAGTCCATGTAAGACATTTAGCACAATCTTTAGACCATGAAGTCTTACTCCGCTGGTACATTGGGAGGTCCTCAGCGAAGAACCTGGTCAAGTCCTTCATTCACTGAGCTTCCGCAGACACTGACAAGCAGCTATCACAAAGCATGCCCTGTGTCTCTAGACGTGCATCAGGACACAGCCTCAGCCTTGCAAGAGCTGGTCCCACCTAGGGCAACACCACAATATATTAAGTGCTTTAGCGACAGAGTGCTTTGGGACTGGAGATCTAACCCAGCCTGAGGGATCAGAAGGCTTCCCAGAGAAGAAGATATCCAAGGCATATCCTGTGGTATGAGTCAAAACCAGCCGAGTACAACAGGGGTGAGCAGTGAGGTGCTGGGGCAACAACTTCCATGCACACGGAAGAGTATGCAGCGGCCAGCAGGAGAGGGGGCGGGCTTCGGCTAACTCATTGGCACACCCAGAACTCATGCCCAGCACTTGGGGCTCAGGCGTTGCTGAATGAATGAACAAGCTTGCTGTACACAGTTCACATCCTCCCTTCCTACCTGCTGCTCCAGGTTCCAGGGAAGACATGCCCGCTAGCTCTGGTGCCTAACCCAGAGCATAGCCAGGGAGAAACGGGCAGCATGCGGAGCAGCGTGCCACTGGACATGTCAGGCCAGGCTGCCATAGGACAGCACTCCAACCCTAGGACTGCCCACGCCCCCAGGTGCCCAGGCTTCCAGATTCTCAGTGAGAGGGACAGGCTGGGGCCCCAACTGCTCACAAGTGAACTCAAGTGGCTTGAATCCCAAAACCAAGGTGTGCTAGGCAAGGTTGGCCAGGGGCGGGGAAGAAGCACCTCCCCTCCCATGAGGTGGTTCTTGACAATGCAGGGGCCAGGTGTGTGAGCCACATTCCCATTATATCCTTCTAGCAGTTTCCAAAGCTTTGTCCTCATTCCTCCTCTTCCCACCCAGACCCACCCCCTCGAAACTCCTCTCCTGACTGAGATGTTTGCTGTTCACTGCTGAACCCTCCCCTTCATCCTTCTTGAAGGCTGTGATTAGAACCACCAGACGGCATCAGAACAGGCACTTCCCCAGATGCCTGTTGGGCTGTTTTCTCCAGTCTTCCACTGGGGCTACGAGTTGCCAAACACCTTGCGATAGGGCCATTTGGTCAAACTATAGCATCTACCAACAGTCAGTGCAAATTTTTGTCTTTGCCTACAAATTTGGGGGACACTGAAAGGAATCCCAGCCTTGATTTCTCTCTGAGGGGTGGTAGAGACTGGAGGGCATGCCAGGAACAGAATGAGGAGCAGCGCCAGGGCCGGAAGTTGGCTGTGGGCTGGTGGCTGGAAGGTGGTGGGGGGCACAAATGGGGCAAGGGGTGACTGCATTTATCAATGAAGGTATGAAAGGCTGTTCTAGACTTAATTAAATAACGACTCATAAATATTCAGCTCAGCAAAGCTGAGTCTCCACAATGATGGATGTCAGGGACTAAAAGGCTTTCAAGGGGAGGACTCTGCAGAGATGTGGGCCCCCACATGTGTCAGAATGGAAAGGGCACACTGCCCACAGCTTCCACTAGCTCGTGACACATTGTTCCCTTGTACCAGCCTTGCAAGTCAAATGCACTTTCAAGCAAGCGGTCTAGCTCCCTACGGAAGAGAATTCTCTCAGGACCTTGGAATTTGCAGTACCGTGAACCCCTTTATCCACGGTTCCGCATTCCGCGGTTTCAGTTACCTGCGGCTAACCATAGTCTGAAAATATTAAATGGAAAACGACAGAAATAAACAATTTGTAAGTTGTAAATTGTGCAGCCCTGAGTAGTGTGATGTAATCGGACACTGTCCACTCCATCTGTTTTGAGAGGTAAACATGTCCTTTATCCAGCCTGAATCTGGATCTGGAAGAGAGGTGCAAGAGCAAGTGTGCAATGGTGCAAGCCTCCAGGACGGGCGATGAGACCAGGTGCGAGCACCAGCGACCAAAGCCCAGGGTCTCTGCATGAGTGCCCCTTATTCTCCTTTACTTAGCTTCTATCACCACTAAGAACTTGGACCATGCTTTGATCATGCTGAGCTGCTTTGAGCCTCCAGGGCTTTCTCAACAGGGCAGTAACATCTAACCTACAACTCCCACCCACCCCCACCATGTCACATGCTAGCTTTGCTGCCTGCTGCTTTGTTCTCTGGCCTCCCCATGCTCTCCCACCCGTGCCCTGGTGCAAGCCCTTCACTCCCCTTAGCATGCTGTCTCCTCTGCTGCTTCTGATCACAACCAAATGACCCATCTAATGGCACCTGCTCTCCCACAGCCTCCCCAAGGCCACCAGGAAGCTACACGCTCCCTCAGCACTTCTGGACCTCTCATCACACTATGATACATCTGGGCGTCGACACCTCTCTCAACACCACTGAGCTCCAGAAACTCCAGCACCTTCCGGTTCCTCTGCAGTTGCCAAGCTCCTTCCTGCTTCAGAAAAATGCTGCTCCCTCACTCTGCACCACCTTATTCTTCAGGTCAAAGCTTGTCCAGCTCGAAAGGGTGCTCCTGACCCTCCGGAAGCGCTGTTATTTTCGTTGAGAGCCCACTAGTGCTTTACAGCTCATTGGTCAGGCACCTGTACCTCCTATGAGCTATCAGCTTTCATGAGGACAGGGGCTATTACCAGTTTTGTTCCCCATGTGTAACTAGGGCCTCTCCATAACTGTCAAATGTGTCTCAAAATGGCAACAGCTTGGGCTTTAGAACCAGACCAGTTCGACTTATTACGGGTTGACAGAGCCCTTGCTCTGTCACTACCCCAGGCAGTTATGGCAGCTGAGGGTGATGCCCACCACTCAGAGTGCCCCAAAGGGTCTAGAACACTGTGGATACTTGGTGAACCCCAGTTCCCTCTCCTTGCTTGCCTTTTTCTCACTGTAACAGCACCTGGTACATGGTAGGGGATCAACGAACATCTGTTGAATGAACGAATCCTCACAGGAGGCAAAACCATGCCCATTAAATTACAAGGGTTTGGTTTTTTTCTAACTTTCTGATAGGGGTATCAGCTAAAGCAAATCATTGTTGTAAGCCTCCCTGATTCAACCCTCACCCAGCAAATCAGGGAGTCTTTCCTTACCATACAGCCTGCTTCCTTCTCCACACCCCTCCTGGGTCCAAGCTCCTGACTTTTCTTCTCAGGCCTCAATCAAAAGGGTAGGTCCCCAGCTTGTGGAGACATACACAGGATATGCCTGATAAAAAATTACTTACCTAGTATGACCTTAAGTATGTTTTTATTTTTTTAAAGGATTAGGGGTGAAGTTTCCTCTTTATACTTTTCTGTATTTTTCAAGTATAACAATAACTATATGACAATAATTAGGAAAACAGCCAACATTAACAAATTCAAGGTAACATCAAATTTGCGTAAAACCAATTCACCTAATGTATTTTCCCAGTGACATATTCACCCGCAATTCACATTTTAGACATTTATCACATTCACATTTTATATACAACATAATGAAGCCCTCCTCACAAAAATTCATTTTTAGATGCCGATTTTTCTTTTTTAAAAACATTGTTTTCACCCAGTTCCTCTAAAAGTACACCTGCCTTTTTTGTTTTTAATAAAATGTTGTCACAGTGTATTAATGACTTCAGATATGATAAAGCACCTCCTGCACAACCTCTAAGCCATCTCTGTGAGGTTTCATCGACTCTCGTCTTGAGCAGTTTAGGGCTTTTAGCACGTCTTTTAGGAGGTCTTCCGTTTGAATTGGCTTAAAAGGAAAAACATTTCTAAGATGCAAAACTTCTCAAGGAGAAACCATACCAATCAATATGTAAAATTACATGTTTTAAACATCCAAATTTTAGTCAAAGCTCTTAAGTGATCTGAGTGTGAACAGGTCAGTTCACCCCAAACCGGTCAGGACCCAAACCTTCCAGTCCTAATGAACATAGTACAACAGCCTCATCGGAGCCCAGCTGTCGCTCTTTACAAATCTCTCCCCCTCCTCACCTCCAGCAGGCCAGCTTTAAGGGCATCCAAACAGCAGAAATGTATTTTAGCTGTTCTGAAACTAGAGGCATATGCAAAACAGAGCTAATTACCCTTGCCTTCTCAATAATATCCAAAGAGATGCTAAGGCAACGTTGTTGAGTGGGATAACACAGGGTCATATTTCAGGATTAAGTTTTAGAGTCAAACAGAACCAGGCTCAAATCCAATTTACTGTGTGACCCCGGGCAAGGTACGCTGCCAAAATAAACCTGCTTCCTCATCTGTAAATGGTGACACCAATGAATATGTCAAATCTTATAGGTTGCTGTAACAATTGGCCCTACTGCTTAACACCTAGTAGATCTACTCAGTAAAAGGCAGCTACTGTTGGGAATTCTCCCCAGATCCACTCACCGTACTTGAACTGTTGCCAGAGGCAGGCCGGCCATGCTCACTGTCTCCTCAGAAGCTGCACACTGCCTTTGTCTTCACACCAAGGCAGAGAAAGTTTTTTGATGAAAAGGTCAGTCTGCCCCAAACCCATATTAATTTTTTTTTTAAACAGGGCTTTGCCTGACTCCACTTTTTTCTCCCTACTCTGGTCCTGCCCAAATTTCATAGCAGGAAGACAGCTTTGAGAATTAGCAGGGGTGGTTTGCCAGATGTTCCTTTGCAGTCTGTCTTTGTGACTGCCCTCTTGACAAATTTCAAACTGATTTAACCTGGTACTGAAAAAAAAAAGTCTGATTGCTTAAACAGGTCCTGTCGGCTTCCTAATCCACATAAAGCTCCGATAAGAAAGATCTAAAGAAAAACTTACACTTTCCTCAGAAACTGGGTGAAGGTGTTCAACAGCTTACCCAGGGTTACTAAGCCCTGGAGGAGAGAAGGGTATTTGTCCTTCTTGAAGGCCAGGGCTTTTTCTTCCAACCACTGGACCAGGCTCCCTTGAGACATTAATCAAACATCACACCTCACTGATGGTGGCTTCAGAAGCATAAGGCTCAAGACTTCATGCAACTTGGAGCACAATTCAACTGAAAGGCCAAGGTTTGTCAATACTCAATTTGTACATCATTAAAAAATTATTTAACAATATCCAAGTCCTAGATTGGTCGTACAATTCAGCCAGGATGTAAAACCATGGAATTTCTCTCTCCAATTCAGTTGTAGCCCCTCAACTGTGTTATCTTCCCCTCCTCTTGTACTGCCTTTACCTTGCCTGGCATCCCGCAGAGAGGGGGCTTTCTGACACTACCACATATCTTGCTCCTCAGTTGTCCTGTCTTTTCTTCCTCCCACTCTTACCTGGGAACCTTCAATGGGTACTTAGGCTCACTCCAACTAGACATGCAAAATTTCGAGTAACTAGTTGGCAACAGTGTTGGGCTAAAATATGTTGTTTACAAACAAAATCCACAACCAGGATGACCTGACATGAACTTTAATGCAATCTCAAGCATTCAACCCCCTTCCAACATTAGATTTCCTCAATTCTAACCCAGACCATGTTTAAACAGCCATAGATCACTTTGGCTATCCCAAGTGAGGGAAATGGGGAAGAATTGTTAGAACATTAAGGCCAATGAATGCTGAAGGGTGAACGCTCAGAGAGCCTGAGGACACAGTAGTAACAGCTGCTGTATGAGGCTCTTCACTTACCTTTTATCCTCACAATCACCTTAAAGGGACACTACTCATCTCCACTGAAAAGGAATACAAGCTTCAAAAACATGCTGTAACTTCACGAGCTGAATAGTAGAAAGTGCTGAAGCTAAGACCTAAACGCAGCTCTGCCATGAGAACGAGCATTCTTTCCACAATACACAAACAAGTTGTGCACTAAATGTTTTAATTCAGCTGATATAAAATGGCGGTCAGGATGAACTGCCTGATGGGCAACTTTGCTGAAGAATATTGCTAGCATGTGCCAAACCCGACAGATGATGTATCCTACGGAAGTTAATTCTCACAACCAGTAATTAGGCATCCTGACCATAATGCCGGTGCCATTCCCCTGCCACTCAACAAAAGGCCTATATAGACCACTTATTTTCCATGAGGCCCCAATCTTCTAATTGGCCCCCACATCTGGTCATGCCTCAAACTCCCTGTATTCTTCTCCCCATGTTAAACAATATGGCAGGTTTCAAGTAAAACACCACTCAAGTCAGAGCCTCTAAGATGCTTCAACTTCTAACCCTTCCTTCATGGAAGCTCCATTGCTTTGGATGTTGTGATCCTGAGTGGTGATCAAATCAAAATTACAAACAAGAATTTCCAAAGAATTCAGAATTAATGAAGTTTGGCTAATTCGTGCAGTTTAGCCACTTACTGGCCATATTACTAATTAAAATTATTAAAATGTAACCAAAAAATGAACTTCCATTGGAATCTAAGTTCCATGAAGTCAGCACCCAGAAGAGTCCAGGCACAGAGACAACTCAAAAACATTTGTTGAAAAAACAAGGGGTAAGAGATTAAGTTATTTTCTCTACGTTTCTGGCCTAATCTTACTGTTCAATACTTGCTTCCCCACATCCCAGCTACACCACCCTTCTTTAAAAATTCTGTTCCTAAAACTTGAACATTCTACTTCAAATCCTTTTGAAAATGAAGATTTTCATGCTTTCCTATGGCCTGTTTGGTTAACAGCCAAAATCAAAGCTCTTCATAAAATTACTGCAAGGGGCCAGGTGCAGTGGCTCACACCTGTAGTCTCAGCACTTTGGGAGGCCGAGGCAGGCAGATCACTTGAGGCCAGGAGTTCGAGACCAGCCTAGTGAACACGGAGAAATCTCAACTAAAACCACAAAAATTAGCTGGCTTTGGTGGTGCATCCCTATAATCTCTGATACTTGGGAGGCTGAAGCACAAGAATCACTTGATCTCAGGAGGCAGAGGCTGCAGTGAGCTAAGATCATGCCACTACACTCCAGCCTGGGCAAAGCAGCAAGACTCTGTATCCAAAAAAAAAAAAAAAAGGTTCTGCAAGGCCAAGAGGGAGCTAAGAAAATGCCAGGAGTCCTTGCAGCTCACCTTTCTTCTACCCATCCCAAGTCTATTTTATAGGGATTACGATTTAGATCCATGACTAGAACTCTCCTTTCAAAAGCCAACCCTGGTAAATGTGGCAGAGGAAACCCTTCTTTGGAGGTCTCTGAGAAGAAATCTGGCCTCAGAAAACATGCTCTCAAGATGCTACGGTTCAGTTTGCTGCTCCAGAGTCCTGCAAGACATTCCATCTTACCTCTTCCCACATCAAAAGTGAGTCAGTAGAATGCAGAATAGCAAGAACACACTTTACGGGACGGTCAGAGTCTAGAGAAATTACCTGATCTTTGATGCCACTTGTTAGTTTCTTCATCTGTTGTAGATTACTGCTTTTATCTTCCTATCAGTGGATTTCTAGCTTAGCAATAGCTCATGCTCACCATGAACCTCAACAAAGCCTACTAAGAAAATCTGGTATCACCCTAACATACAAACTGTTCCAATACACCCACAAGTACTACTTTACCTGGTGGATTTATCCTGATTATGATATACCCAAGGACATGAGCTTAGCCTTATTTCCCTCTTCAGGTATGCCATTCCTAGAGAGTGGTGGTAGACTACCACTACTCAGATTACAGGAAATGTGTGATGTGCTAACATACTCTAGCTATAAAACACATCCCTACATTTACTTGGGATAAAAAAAACCAGCTAGTGACTCCTCAGAAATATTTTGAGGTCCCCTGTTTAATGAAGTAGAGATGGGTCATAACTTGCTTCTAAGGAGACTATGGAGATTAAGAAAATCACCTTGAGCCAAGCTAAAACTTCAATTACTGCCTAGAGATAGCAACATGAAATACAGACTCCTCTCTCAATGGAAATGGTTGAGCAGACTGTCACAGACCACACAAACGAGAAGGCTCATTAGGTGCCTTCTACTTTGAGATTTTAAAATTCAAACATTTTAAATTTAATTTTTAATTTTTAAAAAAGACTGGTTATTTTCAAGGAAAAAACAGTTACTCAACAATTCAGGCAGATGACAAAGACCATACTTGGAAAACTAGCTTTATAAGCATTTTTATTGTTCAGAAACCAGTGTTCACATCAGGGTCATTCAACCATGACAAAGGCCACAACAGAATTAGTTTCCTTAAAAGAGAAGTCTACGGAAATATTCTCATGTTTAAGAAAACTTACGTGAAAAACATGTAACACAGCTCAAAAATTATGGGCAAAATTTGTATCTTTAAAGTCAGCATTAAAGGGATATAAAACAGCCAAAAAATCTTATGTATTATCAAGGAGAACACAAATAATCAACAGCTAACTTGGATGCCAGTAGCCTAAGTTTACTAACAGTGATAGATGAAAAATACAGTTACAGTAGGGATGGCTAAATTGTTTAATATCCCATAACCAATGCCAATTGAAGCCAATGCTTATACTTGAGCCAGTCTTTGTAATGAAAACTGCAGTAATACTTTTATTATTTTACTATAAAATCCAAATTAGGATGAACTGAGTGCTTTAAAGAATTTTCAAAAATAATTATTTTACAATTGGAAAGTGTGTCACATATGCAGAGGTTTGTTTTGAGCATCCCATGAACTTAAGGATAAAAATGGTAATGTGAAGTAAGCCTAAGTGACGGAGAGAGAGGTAGTAGCCTAATAGTGTAGTAAAGCTCCCCAAACAGTCTTGGCATGGTGTCCAGGCACGGCCGGCTCTCTGCTGGGGGCGACTTTCTTGGCTGTGAAGGCAGATCATG
Organism: Saimiri boliviensis; assembly: GCF_048565385.1. NCBI lineage: Eukaryota > Metazoa > Chordata > Mammalia > Primates > Cebidae > Saimiri > Saimiri boliviensis. The sequence goes on along the minus strand of NC_133450.1, from coordinate 71,305,852 downwards.
CCCTCTGTCACTCATGGGGAGCAGTTCTGCCCAACTGTCTCTTTTCGACAACTTTATCATCAATCTCTTTATTAACAGCCCCACTGCAGTCAGAAAACGCAAACAAGGACCAATTCTCATGCCAGATTTCTGGAAATCACATAGCACCAGGCATCACACAGTGTGAAAGTTTCTAAGGAGGGTGCTGTGCCAAGAGAGACAGCATCCACCAGAACAGCACAAAGTTGGGACATTTTACATTATTATCCTGAGAGATATATACATACTTAATTTCTGATGCCTAAAATCTGAAAAGAACCCCAATACCCCATATGTGTGTATGTGTGGGGACTGAGAGGGGCACAGTAGTGACACAGAGACCACCTTACTCCCCAGAAATAACTTTATTTTGCACTTCCAAAGTCTTACAGCAAAAATAGTATTATACCCAAGAAAAAAAAAAAGTTTTAACTATTTTAGGACTACATGACATTATTAGAAAACACATAAGACTGAGATAAATGTCTCCAATGAGCTGTAAAAAAAATCCATAAAACTGAAATGTTTGAATTATTCAAAATATATATTTTCAGCATGAAATCTGTTGGATCAAAAAATAACATCCTACAAATTAATTAAAGGAAACACTTCTAAAAGTCTTGTGAAATATTTTTAAGAGACTATAAGAGACTAAGAGATAATTTTTTAAAAATCGGGTCATAACCGTATCACTAATAAAAGCCATCCAAGTTATGTAAGAAATGAAGATACTGTCTGTCTACACAGTTCCAAATAGTGATATGTGGTAATTAAAATAGGTGAGACTTTATCATTTAACTACTAATAACATTAAAACCACCCCAAGATTAAAACTTACCATAACAAACCTATTGACCTGTTTGAAAACCAAAGTGACAAAAAAAGTATTATCCAATGACTACTGAAGAAAACGCTATAAAATAATTTTAAAACTGATAATACATAACTGAATTTATACTGTTAAAAGATTTTGCATTTTGCTGTGGTATGTCTTAACTCTGTGATATCCGTACTCAGGTGAGAAGGGAACTCTGCTTAGACCAAGTCAGCAGTGCCAAGTTCAAGCCCAGGGTGAATCAGCTCTCTGCATTCCAGATTCTATTTATTCCAAAATGTAAAACACAACCAGCTCACCCCTGGGCTTTTCCCTAGTCAATTCTGCAACCCAGTGAGAGGGAGTGTAGAGGGTTTAGCAGAAATCCATTCTCGCCATTAAAAAATAAAAAACAACATGTAACAAAAACTTTTTTTTTTTTTTTTTGAGACGGAGTTTCGCTCGTTACCCAGGCTGGAGTGCAATAGCGCGATCTCGGCTCACCGCAACCTCCGCCTCCTGGGTTCAGGCAATTCTCCTGCCTCAGCCTCCTGAGTAGCTGAGGCACCACCATGCCCAGCTAATTTTTTGTATTTTTAGTAGAGATGGGGTTTCACCATGTTCACCAGGATGGTCTCGATCTCTTGACCTCGTGATCCACCCACCTCAGCCTCCCATAGTGCTGGGATTACAGGCTTGAGCCACCGCGCCCGGCAACAAAAACTCTTAAGCTGGTGGCACAAAGCATTATTCTGTACCTTAGAAATGTCAAAGCAAAAAAAATAATGCTTTGATTCACACACACACACACACACACACACACACACACAGTCTCTCGATCGCTCACTCTTCTGTTGTTTACTTGAACAGATACGTTTCCCAACTTATCGGAATTTAAAGATACCCAAACCAGAGGAAAAAATGATGGCACTGTCTTATTTACATCATATTAAAGTATGAATATTTTGAAAGTTAACATTTTAAACAGTAAATTCTATACATTCAACAAACTGTGCCCTTTGTAGGTATGACTCTTAGCTAGATTAAAATAGAAAAAATATTAAAAGATAATTGCAGAAAAAAAGCACAATAACTAAAATCACAACCTTTCACACAAATGTATAGAGTTTCTGAAGTGTTAACCTAAGCACAGTATTAATTCTACCCTTTTAAGGAAAGGCCTATAAATCGGGAAGGGAAGAAGAAAGAAAAAAATGGACTTAAAATTCCATCCCTTTCAACAGAACCCTTGGGTGGTGTGATTGGCTGTGGTGATGCTCCCCAAGGAGGAAAAGTTGAAATCATTTCCCAAGTACATGAAATCACTTCTAGAATGAAGTACAATCACTTCTGAAATACACGGCTCAGAAATATTGAGGCCATCTTCCTTATTTGGTGCCAATAAAAGATATATAAAATTTAACAAGAATTTTTAAATTGATGACAAAGGAAGAATGAATTGATTCCACAAATGTGAGAAATAGAAATTAGAATTAAACAGACCACTTGTTTCTATATGACTGAGGGTCATTTATTACAGGACACAATATTTCATTTACCAAATTCAGGTCTGAGTGAAGACAGCATCCATTTATGATGTTGGTTTGCTAACAAGCAAAACAATGTGGAGAAAACCAAACATACATTTCAGGGTAAAAAAACAACTAATTTTCCTTGTACTAATCATTTTTATTAGAATAAAAATAGCTAAAAGTATACCCAAAGGATTGCTCAGTGCTGCTTCAGGTAAACAATTTTGTCATTTTGTTTAAGTGCACTAACCGTATTGAGGCCTCAGTCTACAAGTTTGTATATATTAATGATTTATCTGTTCATATATCAATTATGACTTGGAGCTACTGACCATTTATTGTTATCTTGAATGCAGCCAGAATTAGTATTATGCAGAGCTCTAAAACATTTTTCGGTATGGTGAAAAAACAGGTGTGAATTAGAAAAATAAAAACTTTATTCTAGAACATACCCACAGCCACAAAGCACAACTTTCCATTACAATTTTACTAACTTAGCAAGAGGCATGAAAATGTCAAGAGGGCATGTGGATGATAAAACTCAGAAACTGTGATAATTCAGTCCTGCATCTAGGTGTCTATCAGAGTAGAAGAAGTGCAGCCAGTTCAATTATTTTAGTGTTAACAAGGGAGAGAAGGGTAATTCCTACATTTTCCCTTTTATGGAATAGTCCCAGAAGTTAAATTTTGCTTTTACTAAAAAGCTATCCCACAATGCAGCCACATGCCCAATTTTACATATAGGGAAGGTATTAAACGATTTTTAAACAGAATTTTAGGAATGATATATGAACAATTACATGTCCTTCAGAATAATGGCTTTGACATAAAGAGGTCCATCCCTCCACTCAAAACACAAGATAACCATAGAAGAGCTGACCATCACAAATACAGAGAGCAGCTGACTCCTAAACCATGAGTTAAGTATTCAATGCTGAGCATCTGGGAGGTTAAGAAAAGCAATATCTGATTTGCATTTAGTAAAATAAGAAACACAGGATCCTGGCTGGTTGTGGTCTGTAATTCTAAATTCACTGTTGTTTAACAGTGCCATCTGCTGACATTAAAGTGATAAATCCTTTGAAAAGGACAGTACACTGTCTACCGGCATAGAATAAATAGATAACGTATAGTGTCTACAGACACAGAATACTTTAAAGGACGGAACAGCTAAAAGTGAATTGTGACTTAATAGTAACTGTATTAATGTTTTCGTTCCTAAAGGTCAATTATATGAAAAACAAACACGTAATTATTATCTGAGATATAAATACTAGGCTGCTGCCAATAGTTAACCAGAAACAAATCTTTTCTAATGTAACCAAATTATTTTGCAAATTCTGAGAACCATACTATAAACTTATGAGAGAATGAATTAAATTACTAAAAAAAAAAAAAAAACAACAACAACAACAAAAGTAGTAGTCAAAAGAAATCAGCCAACTGTGAGATTGTGCTGTTTTTTTTTTATTGTGTTTTCAATGGAGAAATACATCATCTGTTTACAAAATAGCTCTTGAAAAATACAAGGAGTACAGATACTATAAAACAAAGCAAACTCCAGTCATGAGACACTACATACATCATGCGAAAGCAACAGTCTGATCTCCAGGTTATGAAAACTATAATTAAAAAGTCACTACACAGAAAAGGTCCAAGTTTCCAGCTTGGCAAAACTTGGGTGCAGTTACATGAAACGTTTAATAAACTGAATTGTTTTTTCCAATGTGTAAACAAAATGACAAGACTAAATCTGTGCCTGGTAATTTCAATCTAACTCTGAAGCTACACAAAACACACAGACACCTTGAACACTTCACCTGTTAGTATGACCATCTTTTTTCTTAGGTGGTGGGAGGAAGGGCAAGGTGACTGTGTAAAGCAAAGATGTGGGAAGTAGAAATATTGTATACTAGACATTATAAAGTCATGGTGAAAAGAAAGCTTCGATTAATGCATAGCCTAAGGGGGAAAAGACTACACTCCAACTTCGGAAAATTAATTTAGAAGGATAGGGGAAGAGTTTAAGTAATTGCAGTTTAACATGAAAAATGCACATGTGATAGAATGGAGCACAATGGAGGATTCATAAAACATGCTCATCAGAAAAATCTGTTAAGTTTACTTTGTCCAGATTAAGAAAGAGTAACTAAGTTTATCAACATCTGGCATCCCTCATACTTTGTAAAGATAGATGTTCTGCTGCTTAATTATGAGAAATTATTTTATTCAAAGAAAGGAGTTCTTTATCTTTTAATAAAACAAAACAAAGGAGTAGAGAGCTGACTAGATGTCAAGTGCTTGCTAGAAATGATTTTTAAAATGTTTCTACATGTAAAATGTACTGACAAATTTTGGTAAACAATTTAAAAATAAGAATTTGTTTTAAAATCTTGGAGAAATTGCCTTTTTGCCCACATTTAAAACTGAAAATCAATTTTACTACAGATAAGAGTTCTGTGGAGTGTACAAAATTCCTCTTATTTAGAGATCAAATGGCCATCTCAGATAGATATCATGTTTCACAGGCATTACTTTTTAGTCACCCTCAAATTTCAGCCATGGGACCAAAATTTAGTGTTCTGTGCCATGTGGCCACAGGGTCACTGGTTTTACATCATGGCTTAAGAAAATACTGGCATTTTGTTTCTTATGAAGTAAGTCCTACCTTGTGCATACAAGGAAAAAGAAAAAGGAAGAAAAGTGGGGAGGGAAAGGAGCAAGAAGCTTTTTGTTTGTTTTGAAGACAACAGATTGAAGGCAAAACAATACAGAGCTTTCATAAGCTCAAAGAAAAATATTTGCTGGCTGGTCGCTGATTTGTATGCACTATAAAACAATTCCATAAATAAAACCAATATATCATTTCTTAATCATGACCCCATCAAAACCAAGTTATTTCCTAATTATTCTTTCAGTGTCAAATGTACCCTAGAGTTGATGTTCCATTTTTAAGGGTTACAGCTACCTCACAGGAACTGAACTAGATGTACTCTTATCCTTTCTCTGAAGTATAACAGTACACCACTGCACAATGGTATCCAATTTGAAGACTAATGGTAAAGAAAATTCCTCAGGAAAAACTGAAAATCCATCAAGCTGAAAATCTAAAATTATTTCTACTTTCTAATAAAAAATACATAAAAGTGCATCATCAGAATAAGTAATTTTTATGCCAGTTTGTATTGCAAATTTTCCAAACAATGCATCAAACATAAACCCAATCCAGATGTCAATTATGGATACAAATATAGCTTGAGGTTTTTTTAAAGGCAGTAATTTTTGAAATAGTTAATGCAACTGTTGCTAACACAATAATAATAGTACTCCTGGCTTCACATACTAACCTGGACTTCCGATCAAGTGCTGATTAGCCCAGTAAGGGAGGTCACCAAAAAAACCCAAATCCATTTCAGTCATGTCTAGTCTTGTACCCTCCATTCTCCTTTTTTTAGCATTTGAAGACAACAGGTTGAGTTGGCAGATATTGTTTATGGACCCCTGAGGTTGTTTTTACCGATTCAATCTCAGTTTTATTGAATTCTTGATAACAGGAATAGGATTTGCAGGGAGAGCAGGGATATCAGAAAGGTCTGTACTGGATGTTTTCTGAGAATGAAAGCAAAGAACACAACATTGTTCAAAGCACCACAATTTAACAATGAGATGTATTTTCTATTGCTTTACTCCCTAAGAAACCTTATCATAAGAAGAAAAGTATTACAAATTTTTTTAAAAAAACAACCCTATACTGTTGAAAAAATGGAAGGTAAATATGACTTACTTTCACATTATTTGTTCAACAGTTATAGTTATTTTCAAATAGGTATATTTTAACAATATTTTTTAAACTCTTAAGTAATTTCAAATAGTTTTTAAAATTGTTCCTCTAAGAATCACCTATCATAATGATTAAGCTGCTGCTAAACTGTATTCACTTATCACAACACTAACAGCTGTAATATTAACTAGTATTGGAGCACCCCCAAGTGGGAGAATATGTCAACTTCACTTTATACACAGAAGCAGCAGTAAATTTATTATTTTCTAACACTGTAAATTATACAATTAAGTCTATACAGCTGAGCAATAATTTCATTATCCTAAATTTTAGGTAGATCATTATCATATTAATTAGATTAAATCACAAGCCTTCTTTAGTACTAAAACATACAGAGATAAATCTTTTAATGTTTTATAATGGAAAATTCCAAACATACACAAAATTAGAGCACTGCATAACAGATCCCCATGTATTCATTACACAGCTTCATCAATTATCAAATCAAAGCCACTGTCTCCCCACCTGCAACCTGCCTTGTATTATTCGAAAGCAAATTCTAGAGATCCTATCATTTCATCTACAGATATTTCCAGATTTATCTCAAAACAATAAGGACTCGTATAGCCACAATATTAACACCTCCCCAGAAATATCTATGTCCCTAACATTACCAAACATAGGAGTGTATTTTTCAAAATCAACATAATCATTCTTTTTATAACTGGGTGATTTTTCTATGGCTCTATGAATCCTTTCATTAGAAAGAAAATTCTAGTCACTCATAAAAATATCTAAAATGCAAATATTCATGGATACTAATTACTATAGGGATAAATTCAGCAAGACAAAACTATGAAAACAGATCCCTAGAGAGTATGTGGCAAACCAAAAAAACATGCAATCACAATCACAGGACAGTTTACGTCTGATAAACAAGTTTGTCCATGTATCAATAGTAAGCATACTTCCTGATGTTAGTTACTCCCCCTTAAGTTTTATTAGATTACGGAAAAGATATTCCAGAAACTAAACATAATTTTTATGTATCTTTAGAGACTCTAAAAGTTAACATCCAGCAAAAGCACATTTTTAAATGATCATGTTAAAATAACTCTGAGCTGCAAAGCAGCAAAATGTCATCACAGTATCAGCACAGCAGCAGTTGTTATCTCAGTTACTTTGTAGAGATTAGCCAGTTTTATAATCTATTAAATAATATATCTACTTTGTGTCAGCGTTTGAGCTAGACATTAGGGTTCACTCATGTGAAAGGATGCAAGAAGTAAATTATTTAACAAAATGAAGGTTCACAAACAAATCAATGAAAAAAGATTCCAGATGCCTACTGTATTCTGTATGTGAGGGACTGTCACAAGCAGAATTGCTAGGACAAATGAAAAAGTAACTCTGAAGAGCTATGAGCTATATTAAAAACTAACTGAAATCAGTAGTGAAAACTAAGGCAGAAATACATTTTTAAAATTAAAATACATTAACCTTGCAAAAGAAATCCATGAAGAATGGTTTTTAGTTCTTTCCTAAACTTCACTCTTTGACCTACAAATAAAACCTATATATAAACCCTGAATAAATGACTAGTGAGAATTTAAATGATTTGCAGTATCAAATAATATGTTAATATAAGGGGATGAGTTAACACTGAAATAGTCCCAAAGAATGGTTCCATCAAATCCAGGGCCCTGCCTTAAAACTACAATAAATAAATTTATAGGCTAGTAATTACTTTCACAAAGATTAATTTTAATAGCCTTCTATGAACTCTCACTTTAATTCAATATACCACACTAATCTTAAGGACATTTTAAAAATTCTCCTTGCTTTTTGCACTTAGTACCTGAGAGGCCAACACAGAAGCCGCTGTCTGAATAGTTTCTGATTGAGTTGTACTTGTCTCTGTATCAAGTTGTTCCTGTGAGACAAAGAGGATGGGGGAGGGGGAAAAGAGACTTAAAAAAGAATAAAAGAACATAACTGGGTTTGGTGGCTAATAAAGAAGACAAACTGGAAGACAGGAGGGATCAAGAGAAAGATGTGACTACATTACAAAAACATCTAGTAAGCCTCATTGTAGGTTATTTCACCAATTCAGATATTAATAAATTTCTATTTGCCTACTTAAATCTTATAAGGCAGGGGTCAAAATAGCTCATGACTTTCCAACCAGCTCCCATGGACATTTTAAGCAAACGAAAATTAAAAACACACATAGGCACATCATGAAATGTTGCCCAGACAATAACAGAGCATAAACCCAAGGAAAGCTCTTAGCTTTGTGGGAAAAGAAAAAAAAAAATTCTTGAATACTACTAAATAAAATTGCCCCATACCTTTAATTAAAAGCAAGAAATAGGCCTCTAAAAGATTTCTCCCCCCTTGTGGCTTCTTCACTCCTCCCCGATAATCAGTGCACTGACTCTGCTCATCAGAAAATACAGGGTAAAGCATGGCATACCTGTATCACTCTCAACTTTTTAAAAGTAGTACACAAAAGAAAACAATATATACACAAAAATAGGAAAATAAAAATATGGGCAAGGTATGGTGGCTCACACCTGTACACCCAGCACTTTGGGAAGTCAAGGTGGGAGGATCCCAAGTTCAGGAGTTCAAGACTAGCCTGGCCAACACAGTGAAACCCTGTCTCTACTAAAAACACAAAAATTAGCTGGACGTGGTGGCAGGCACCTGTAATCCCAGCTACTCAGGAGGCTGAGGCAGGAGAATCACTTGAACCTGGGAGGTGGAGGTTGCAGTGAGCCGAGATAGTGCCACTGCACTCCAGCCTGGGCGACACAGCAAGACTCTATCTCAATGAAGAAAATAAAATTATAAAAACTGCAATTTCCATGAAACAATATATACAAAAATTAAACAATGAACTACTGTTTTCTCCTATGAAGTTTAAAAAGGTAAATAAGGTGTAGGAAGTAGGAATGGAAGACATGCAGCCTTTCTGAAGGACAACTTGGTGATGTATACCAAATTTTAAGATTAAGCAAGCCATTTTCTTCAATAATTATTCTTTCATTAATTTATGCTAAGTAAATAGACATGAACGGATGGTATTTAGCTGCAGCCAATATTACAGTAGGAAAGCACAACTTTCTTTTTCAAACAGAAATAATTTGCTATGGACAGGAAATTGGGTGGATAAAAATAATAATAACCTTAAGATGGCATTCTATGAAGCCATTAATAATTTTGTAGATTACAAAATGAATGACATAAACATTTTTTCCTTGATTTATAAAGTGAATAAAATTAGAAGGCAAGGGCATTATGAGGGCACACACGAAACCTAAGAGAATAGTTTTTAAAATATCCATCATAGAAATCTGGATAATTTGGGAGATGGGGAAAAATTTCGGATTTTCCCACAACAAAGGGGAAGAAAGTTAAAAGCCTTCAATATATTTCAAGTTCTGGGGAAAAAATGGGTCTTTCACATTTTGGGGGAAAAAAAATTTCTTCTACCCCATCTAAACCTTGTGAAAGTTTCATGACCCCCAGGTTCTAACCAAAACCTTATGCCAAAAACTGCTTCTGTAATCACACCATATTCTCAATCAACCCAACAGAGAGAGATCATGATCTCATCCTGTACTGTCAAAAATCCTATGTATCCTTCAAAGACCACTTCAAATGCTACTTCCTTCTTCAATGAAGATGTTTACTATTTCTGTTTACTGTCTTCAATGAAGATGCTTACTATTTCTGCAGTCAGAAATAACATCTTACTTTTCTTGCCCCTTGACCCCCAGCCCTCAATTACTTTTTCTTTGATAATGTAATTAATTAACATTCATGACTTAACTTTCCTACGTAATTCTGCACCTTTAAAGGCACAGAATGTGTTTCACTCATCACTATATTCCCCTCAGTGTTCAGCATTACATGATTAACAGTAAAAACAAACACACACTTCTCCATAATACTGAAAAAATCCAAACCCTATAGCACAAAATACAATATTCTAGAGACATTTCTATCACATCTCTGTACTCTTAATTGTGTATGTATTCTAAAGGCTAAATAGTATACCTTTGCTTCTGTTTTATCATGTCCACTCAAAGCAAGACAGTTAGCATCTTCACTTGTTTCATCCTGTTTTTAAAAAAAAAAGCTTTATTCTCTAAAATGAAAAATTTAGATTATTTGCCAATCAATGCTTTACTTTATAAACTTTTTTAAAACTATAAAATAATTAAACTTGTAAGATCAACTTTAGCCTTAAAACAGATAACTAGTTTCTCTTTTAAAATGTTTTTATAAGATTAAATTTGGCTTCAGTAGCTAATAAAATTAAAAAGAGCATTAGCAAAACTGTTACTGCAGATCACCACCTAAAGTGCATTTCCAAAACTACTATGAGTTCATAGAAATATATTTTGTAAGGAAAAGGAAAAAGAAAAAAAAAAAAAAAAGAGTTCCTGATCAAACAACTTTAGGCGCTTTGGCATAGTATCACCCCCACTCTGGGAGACTAAAATAGAGTGGCACATAAAAGATTCTAATAAATTCTATAAAGAAAGGACACCACCTTAATTTTTCCAAGCTTAGTTAATCAGAGAATCCTTGTTCTTGGTACAATCTACTAACATCCTGCAGAATACAGGCTCGAGAAATGCCTTGCTTGGGTCTTCAGAACTATTTTAACACTATTTTCTCAGCAGAATTAACAATTTTAAATGTGACTTTAATACGGTATCAACCAATTTCAATAAGGACTTTATTTGGACCCTGCAAATACGCAAATTTTAAAAATTGTAGTGTGTCACAATTGGCCAAATGTGAATACTGACTGATCTATAAAACTATGGATTATTAATATTTGTGTGATAAATATACTATACTTATATTTTATATAAGTCCTTATTTTTAGATATACAAATAAATATTTTTGGTTGTTATACCTGGGATTTGCTTCAAAACAATGGGAGAGGAAGTGATGTGGGTATGTAGATAAAACAAGGCTGGCTATGAGTTGCTAACTGCTGAAGCTAGGTGATGCAAACATGACGGTTCATTATACTTATGACATGTTTGAAATTTTCCATACGAAAAGTTTAAAATAGATACATATGGAGAGAGAAAGAGCTTAATTTAGCTATATAGTCCGGGAAATACAGCAAACATTTTCTATTTTTATTTTACATTATCGTCTATATTTATTTGAAAAACCTTAGGATCTCATGACCACTAAGCAGAAGTAAACTGCCTCAGAGTATCTAAAACTCTCCTATCTATAGTACATTACTGAGTGGGGCCAGTATTTCTTTCTGGTTTGCTACAATTTCTAATACCAAGTACTCATTAGCAGAGAATAAAATACCCACTTACGAAGGGCTTCCAAATCAGGATATTTCTGCTACAGCAAATTTGATTTTAACACCATGAGATTTAGCCCTGGGTTCTAATCCTGCCTCCTACAGTAACTAGATCTGTAACTGGAAAAGCCACTAAACAGCAAGTTCTTCTGCTAGGAAATGAGACTAGCCCATGAAATAACCCAATGTCCCTTATCTTTTTAAAATGCTACCCTTCTGTTAATCAACTCCACAGAAATGCCATAAGCAAAATCCAGACTGAGAAAATATATACAAAAAAAAAAATCACAGGAGAAAGTGGGGGAGGAAATCTATATTTTAAAGGACACTTAGAGGCGGCAAACCATTACAACTCAGGGATCTCTTTCTACTTCCAGATTTGAACAAACAGCTTATTTTTTTTAAAAAAATCAGTGAAACAATCAGGAACATTTGAGCACTGACTAGAGATTTGATGATATTAATAAATTGTTAATTTTTTTAGGTAGGCTAATTTGTTAATACTTTCATTCTTAGACATGATTTTTAAGATTCTAATGAAACATGTCTGGATTTTACTTTTAATTAACTCAATGACAAGAGAAAATGAAAAAAGCTGAAAGAAGATTACAAAGATTGGCTGAGAGTTCATTATAACTGAAGCTGTGTGATGGGTACACGAGTATATTAAATGACTCTTTTATATGTATTTTTAATTTTCCACACTAAAGTTTAAAAATTCTATATTCTTACTGCTTTTCTAAACCAGACGAGAAACACAAGTGTTATTCTACCAAGGTAAGTGCAAACAAAACTGCAAAACACTGCACTGGCATCAACTCGCGGAGAGCTCTTAGGATATCATTTTTAACATTTAAAAAAAAAAATGTTAAGTGCATAGTTGCATAGAGTTACACTTAAATACACTTTACTAATGTCAAAAGAAGTTTAAATTTTGAAATGTTGTGACAAGTTCAAACCAGTATCAGTAGTCTGAATGTGTAATTGACACAAAAATTGGGTACAAGCTTAATTAAGCTGCTGTATAACACAATCATGTGGCAACAGGGCTCTTAATAAGATCCCCAGGTCTGACTTCTAGAAGACCTCTGATTCAATTTGTGTGGACAAAGCCCTAAAACCTTTATTGAAAAACAACCAAAAAACCCCAAAAAACTAATTCTGAGGTACAACTAACAATGAAAACAACTGCCTTAAGAGATAATTACACAGACACAGGTGAGTTTTCAGAACACATCTTCTAAGTTATGATGATTTACAGTGGGCCCTCCATATCTGTGGATTCCGCATCTGCGAATTCAACCAACCATGGATCAAAAATACTCAGAAAAATAAAAAATAATACAAGAATAAAAATGACACAAATTTAAAAATACATCATAACAATAATTTAAACAGCATTTACATTGTACTAGGTATTGTAAGTAACCTAGGGAGAATTTAAAATACTATACTATTTCCATTTTTCATTCTCATTTACCATGGTAAGAATGACAAAATTCATCAGATTACTTTTAGTTAGTAGCAGCTATTTCCAAAAACAACAAAAACAAACAAAAAAAAAAACAAAACACTAAAACAAGTCTTCAGAGAATAAGCTAAATAATAAAATAATAAACTAGAAAAAAATAATTTTTCCCTATTCTTAATCAAAACATAATAGAATCCATGAGAAACCTAGAGGAGTTTTTTTTCCCACTCTAAAGAAATTTTGTTGTAATAAGTAAATTCCTAAATAAATTCTCAGCTAAAAAAAAAAAAAAAATCACTAAGAAATTGGTGCTTTTAGGCTGTCATCTATGGGGCAATAATGAATGCCTCATTGACTGGAAAACAACATGAAAGTGTCTTGAGAGAAATAAAATTGTGCAACAAGACTACCTCTATTTTAAGACACATACCAAATCAATGTACAGTTTTCATGGTTTTCCCAAAACTAAGACTGCAACCATTATAAACCAGATAGTATAAAAAGTTAATACAAGTTTGCAAAGCATAGTGGTTCACACCTGCAATCTCAACACTTTGGGAGACCAAGATGGGAGGAATGCTTAAGCCCAAGAGCTGGAGAAAAGCCTGGATAACATAGCAAGACTCTGTCGCTACCAAAAAAAAATTTTTTTTTTTAATTAGCCAGGCATGGTGGTGCACAACTGTAGTCCCAGCTACTTGGGAGGCTAAGGTGAAAGGAATTGCTTGAGCCTAGGAGGCAGAGGCTGAAGTGAGGCAATTGCTCCACTGTACTCCAACCTGGGCAACAGAGCCAGATACTGTCTCAAAACAAACAAAAATTTAAACAGCTATTAACCGGTATGGTGGCATGCACCTGTGGGTCTAACTACTTGGAGGCAGAAGGATCGCCTGTGCCCAAGAGTTCAATGCTGAAGTGAGTTATGTACTGCATCACTGTACTCCAGCCTAGGCAACAGAGTGAGACAACCCCACCTCTTAAAAAAAAATGCAAATGTTGCTAGAAAGTTTCCTGAAGGGTTAGAGAATCTGGCTGTGTGCACTTATTATTCACTAAGAATTCCCTCAGAACCTCTAGTATTCAATGGTACCATAATACCAAGTACAGTATAGAAAGTTCAAAATTCCATTTGGATCACAGAAGCAAAAAACTGTGTAAAGGGGCCATCAAAATATCAGTACAAATAAAAGATAGTCATTAGAGAATAATAAGTTAAGAATTCCATGTTAAATTCTGTTGCAGACTATACCTACTAACTACATGTACTAAAGAAGTTTAAATGAGAGGCATAGCTTTATGGTAGAGGTAGTTACTGAGAAGAATAGGAAAGGTGAAAAACCATGGCACTAAAGCACTATAGACACACCTGAAGTTTTCTAAAAGCTTTGTTCCTTGATCCTTCTCTATTTTGGTTCATAAAGTTTTCTTCCACTGGATTTAAAAATAGGCAACTTGGTGTTGCCATGGCTAACTAGTATGTTTTTTATATATATACCTCTTCTGTTTTGGTTTTCTTGGGACTCTCTTCTTTATGAGGTGAGGATGTCCTCTTGACTCCTACTATAGGAGTAGGTATTTTTGTTGCTGCATTTCCTGAAGTTGCTGCATTTCCTGAAGATCTAGGTGGTGGGTTTACCAGACGTGTTGAAGAAACAACTCTGGAGACCGTAGGCTTTGGTGGTGGAGAAATGGCTGGTTGTGTGGCAGTTTGAGGAATGCTTTCACTCGATGTACCTAAACAGCAAATATATGAGCACAAACAAATTAAAATAACCATATCAGTATCAAGTTGTAAGTTTTTATTTCTCTAAATTTGATTTCATGAATAACTATACATGCAAATAATAAACTGGCATTTAAAAACTAAATTTCAAGTACTTAACAAACCCGCTTTTCAAAATGAAGGCTAAACCAAATCTAATGTAAGAATTCTCAAACCCGAAAAACCCAATCTCCTTACCCCCTGAGCTTTCACTGGAATTTACTTGTGGCACAGAAACTTCAGTAGCCTGTATGTTGGTCACAGATGCTGCTGTTACAGCTGGAGCAGGACTGTTTCTGCTAAAAAAAAAAAATTAAGAAAATAAATAAAAATAAAATGCAATAATCTATAATGTGTACAAAGTTATTTTCTAAAGTAAACAATTCTTTGGTTTTACTTCCTATACATACTTTAGTAATTGACTTTATTGGATAAAATATAACAACAGTAAAAAGCTCACAAACTTTCTAAAGTGGCACTGTCTAATGTTACTTCCTGGGATGACAGAATGTTCTATATCTGTGCTACTGGATACGGTAGCCACTATTAAAACAAAGTTCCTCTGCACTTAAAATATGACTAGTGAGAACTATTTAATTTTAATTAAATTTAAATTGTCACATATGGCTACTGGCTACTACATTGCCAGAGTGGTTCTAAAAGATCTGTTCTTAACTGATTTGGGCTAAGACACTTAACTGAAGGATTTTTTGGAACAAAAGTCTTTCAAAAAGTTATTAAAAGAGTCCAGGCACGGTGGCTCATGCCTGAAATCCCAGTACTCTGGGAGGCCAAGACAGGAGGATTGCTTGAGGTCAAGTTTCAAACTAGCTTGGGCAAAACAGTGAGACCTCATCTATACAAGGAAAAAAAAAGGTAACTTTTTTTTAAAGTTATAAATGAGAAAATGTTCTGAGAAACAGAAAACATTAATAAACTTCTGTATACAAAGTATAAGGGTTTTATAAAACCCTAAAAGCCTCTCCAGCAACCCAGTTGAACAAAGACCTTTAAGTGACAAAGGGATATTTCAATATTTTACTTTAAAAATAACTTATTTTAAGCCCTCTTTACTCTCCCAAAGTTTCTCTCCCATTTTCTTTCTCATGCCAATCTCAGATGACCTTGTTTCCCACTTAACAACCAAAAGCCATTAGCCAAGTATTAGCCCAGATTCTAAGTATAAATATTAAAGACACACATTTCTATAATTAACCCCTATTCTTTCCTACATAATGAAATTTTTTTATTATATAACAAAGCCCAATCTATGTTCTAAATCTCACTAGCTCCTGTCATCTCAAGAAACTCAAACCATCACTCCTTTACTCTCCCATCCAACTTTTCTGTCTCAAGCAAATCCTACACATTAGCATTTACATAAACTCAAGTTTTTATTATCTCCTAAAAGAAAAACAAAACCAGAGAGTCTTCTGATTTCCTTCTCTGCCTCTCTTTCTCTTTCAGAGCCCACACTCTGAAACTGATGAATGATGCCGCCATGAGGAGGTAGGCAACACTTGAAGGACTTGTATTTTTGGTACCACTGTGACATCCACATGGAAATCCAACAGGAGTCAACACATTAAGGCTATGAATATCACTGGTATCATGAATGTAAATGTAGTCAATAGAGCAGGTATTACCACTCAGGGACAATATAAAGATGGGATAAACAGACAAAAGTATAATGAGAGAGTTCTCAAGGGCACAAATACTAAATAATCAAAAAGAAAAGGACAGTTGGCCAGAGAACCACCACAGATGCAGGAGAAAACCTGAAAAGGCTACCAAAGTGCCTAGTACACAATAAACACTCAATACTTGTTGAGCAAATATACAACTGTATTCTAAAAACCCAGAAGTTTTATCTATACGAATTATTTAGTATTACTTCAAGAAACTAAATTTCAAAACTAAATTTGTGAAATTAATTTAGTTGTCCACATTATATTCGTGCACAAACTCAAAGGACACAAAGGGTTTTACAAATCCCAATAATTCTTAAAATGTTAGCTTCTTCACTTAAAAAAAAATATTTTAAAATGGTAACACTTGGCCGGGCGCGGTGGCTCAAGCCTGTAATCCCAGCACTTTGGGAGGCAGAGATGGGTGGACCACCTGAGGTCAGGAGTTCAAGACCAGCCTGGCCAACATAATGAAACTCCATCGCCACAAAAATACAGTAATTAGCCAGGCATGGTGACATGCACCTGTAGTCCCAGCTACTTGGGAGGCTGAGGCAGGAGAATCACTTGAACCTGGGAGGCAGAAGTTGGAGTGAGCCGAGACTGCACCTCTGCACTCCAGCGTGGGCAATAGAGCAAGACTCCATTTCAAAAAAAAAAACAAAACTGTAACATTAATATATTTTAAATAGCACTCAAGTTTTAGGCATGAAATTGAGTAACAAAGAGATCAATATGATCATCAGTTTAAAACACTACCAACATGCCAGAAGTCTAATGTAAATAGCTCTCTTTTAAAATACGGTAGCGTGCCTTTTTTTTTTTTTTGAGACGGAGTTTCGCTCTTGTTACCCAGGCTGGAGTGCAATGGCGCGATCTCGGCTCACCGCAACTTCCGCCTCCTGGGTTCAAGCAATTCTCCTGCCTCAGCCTCCTGAGTAGCTGGGATTACAGGCACATGCCACCATGCCTAGCTAATTTTTTGTATTTTTAGTAGAGACGGGGTTTCACCATGTTGACCAGGAAGGTCTCGATCTCTCGACCTCATGATCCACCCGCTTCAGCCTCCCAAAGTGCTGGGATTACAGGCTTGAGCCACCGCGCCCGGCCCAGCATGTTCATTTTTAAGGAATTCTGGAAGGTAAATTTATGGAAGTTAAATACAAATATGGCTTAAGTCTGTTCTGATTTTTACTGCCATAAACACTGTATTTCTTTCATAGTAAAAAGAAAAAAAAATTTTTTTAAGACAGGGTCTCATTCTGGTTGCCTAGGCTGGGGTGCAGCAGTGGGACCACAGCTCACTGTAGTCTCAACCTCGTGGGTTCAAGCAATCCTCCCACCTCAGCCTCCTGAGTAGCTAGGACCACAGGTAGACAACACCACACCTGATTAATTTTTTACTTTTTTCTAGAGATGGGGGTCTTACTATGTTGCCGCCCATGCCTGGTCTTGAACTCCTGGCCTCAAGTGATCCTACTACCTCAGCCTCCCAAAGTGTTGGGATTATAGGCATTGAGTCACTGCGCCTGGCTGAAAATTTTTAGCTGCTTTATACCCAGAGCAGTGGCACACGCCTGTAGTCTCAGCTACTCAGGAGGTTGAGGTAGGAGGATCACTTGAGTCCAGGAGCTTGAGGCCAGCCTAAACAACACAGCAAAACCCATTTCTAAAAATAATGAATTTTTAAATTTTTAACTGCTATAAATGTTGGAGAGATATTTAAGCTCTTCTAAAACAGTTTTCCCTAACTATCATAGATAAATTCCTCTGTTACAAAGGTACAAGCAGCTCTAGGACAGAAAGATAGTTTTGTTCCTTTTGTCTGTTCTCATTAGCACACCATACAGTGCGCTGTAGCAGTAGGTGTCTAAATACATAAATTTGGAGGGGTTACAGTGCTAACATTCATTCACATCGTACTGAAGACATTATCAGTCTCAAAAATAAAATGTTGGCAAAACAAAACTAAAAAGAACTATCCCCAAATCTAGGAATTAAATTGCTATTTAAAAAATATTAGTAGATGGAATGAAAATAACATTCTAAATAGATGACTTTAATAGCAAAAGAGAATGTATCTGATTGATTTAGCAAACAGCCACTCCACTTTTGTTTCCCTCTTTTTCCTTACCCCTGAGAGCTGCCAGAACTGTTCAATGGACTGGTCTTCGTAGCACTAGTAGGTGAAGGCACAGACATGCTGTTATCACTGTCCATAGACAAGTCGAGGCTGCTGTCATTGAGAGCTGTCAATTTGACACTTTCTGTTGAATGCTGCAAACCATGAAGGATATATTATCAAATATATCTTTATTTCATCCAGATGTTGAAACATGGAAATCTTTTACTTAACATGTATGATTTTTACTAAAAAGCACAATTCACTAAATCTACAAGAATTAGATGTTCCATGCTGATTCTAAAAGACAATCTGAGAGTCAAGTACTTTCTTCTAAGAAGGCTTCAACATTACATATAGTTCTTATGTGGGAGAAAAAACGGAGAAAGGAATGCTATATTAAATGTACATACTGACTGTAAGATACAACACAAATTAAAAACACTATAATATGAAAACACAAGAATCTTGAATCAGAGGGCTGTAAATATACACACACGCACAAGAAAAAATGTCTCAACAATAAACATGGGACTACAATGACTGAGAAGTGAGACTGGAAGTGATTTTGTTTACATACAGATTTCTAATTATCCCATAATAAATATAATTTTTTTAATTTCAAAAAGTGTAACTTATTGCCACTCATTACAGTTTGTCAATAAAAGAGCCTTTCTCAAAAGCAAGATACCTCAGTGCTCTAATTGCAATTTAGAATTTTTTAAATGGCATGCTTAATAATAGTATAAATTACCCTGTAAAAACAAAAGTAGAAATAATTTTCTGAAACTAAACATAATATACATATATAAATCCTAACGCTGATCCTCCTTAAAAAAATCAAAGCACTGCAAAACAAATAATGCAGAAAAAACCAAAAAACTATGGATAGTTTCACAAAATTAAAGTTGCTTTCTGGTAACGAAGTTTTATTTTTCGCTATTTGGTGCTACTGTAATATTACAATGATCCCCTTCAGCTTCATTTGTTTCCCCCAGATTATTTAGCCTGTGTACACTTACCTACAGAAACATTTTAATGAAAATAATCTACTGTTGAAAAAAATACATTCCTTATATATGTACCTGCATGCTCTGCTTTCTGATTCCACAAATAACAAAATATTCTTATCTTTGATTTAGCACTAGACATAATGACTTATGTACATGAATGAAAACTGATCAAATGGGGAAGATGAGATTTGGTAGAAAGGAGAGGGAGAGTAATGCCATTTGCTTATGAAGTCAGTTGTGAAATAAAAGGACCTAATGCTATAAATGAGTATCTCTTCTATTCAACAGTGCTACCAATCTTACTCTTCACTAGATATGAAGATTTATTCAGTAAGTAAATTATATTCAATTCTACAGTTACCTGCCTCACTAGGTGAACAAACACCTGTGAGATAACAAGCCACTGCTGGAGATAAACTGTGAAAGTTTAACTGGTTGGTCTAAACACAAAACAGCAGTAAACTACTTTGCTTTGTTTGCATCTATATCTAGATCAAGTTTGGTAGCAGGAGACCTCAAAGCCAAATAGTCGTAAATATTCTATCATAATTTTTAAGAAAAGATAAATAAGACAAAGAACATACTACAGAAACACACACACACATAGTTTGCAGTCAGACCTAGGTCCAATTCACAGCTCATACTACATGATCCAGGGCAAGGTTCTTAACCCCTCAGTTTCTGCTATTAAAAGACAATATTCATGGGCTGCTGGAACATTAATTATAAAAAGAAGTGGTACAGTGCTTTGCAAATAGCAGTTAATAAAAGAAAGCTATTAATAAGAGTCCAAACAAAACATTCATGGATCTTGATTCCTAGACACTTGTTACTTAGTAAGCAAGAAAGTGTTATTTTACTAACACAAATAGAAATAATCTAAATGATCTCAGATACAGAGTAGATTTAATCATACTATAGCTATATAAATAAATATTAAACAGCCACTAAAAATGTAATTTGGATAGATGGTCACAACATGTTAACACAAAAAAGGCAGGTCATAAAATAGCAAATTTAATCAAAAACCTTTTAAAAATATGTATGTGGTAACATGTACTGAACAGTCTGTGCATAAATGAAATGTTAAGTTTGCTATGAAATTATAGTTACTTCATCTGATAAAATTTTTGGACATTCTCTTTATATTCTAGAAGACTATAAGAAATACTAGCAACAGAAACAATAAAAATAAAACATCTTATATTCAAACTTACTTAAAATGTACAAAAGATGGTTCCAAATACCAATACTGTCATGGAAATAGTAAGAATTTAAAAAGGTAATCTGAATATAGGATTCTGAGAAGTCTATCTGTTAGAAATAGCTGTTTATTAAGTAGCTATTTGATTATTATTAATAAGAAATAGCAAATTGCTAAAGAACATAATCTACTTTTAATTCTGAAAACATAAAACATTTGTATACTTTTTTTAAAAATTATTTTTTAAGAGACAGGGTCTCGGTCTATCACTCAGACTGGAGTGCAATGGCACAACCATAGTTCACTGCAGACTTGAACTCCTGGGCACAAGTGATCCTCCCACCTCAGCCTCCAGAGTAGCTAGGACTATAAGGTACATACCACCATGCTCAGCTAATTAAAAAAATTTTTTTAGAGACAAGGTCTTGCTTTGTTGCCCAGGCTGGTCTTGAAACTCCCAGCCTCGCCGAGCGCGGTGGCTCAAGCCTGTAATCCCAGCACTTTGGGAGGCCGAGGTGGGTGGATCACGAGGTCGAGAGATCGAGACCAACCTGGTCAACATGGTGAAACCCCGTCTCTACTAAAAATACAAAAAAAAAATTAGCTGGGCATGGTGGTGCGTGCCTGTAATCCCAGCTACTCAGGAGGCTGAGGCAGGAGAATTGCCTGAACCCAGGAGGCGGAGGTTGCGGTGAGCCGAGATCGCACCATTGCACTCCAGCCTGGTTAACAAGAGCGAAACTCCATCTCAAAAAAAAAAAAAAAAAAAGAAACTCCCAGCCTCAAAGGATCCTACCTCAACCTCACAAGTCATTGAGATTATAAGCATGAGCCACCATTCTTGGCTCCAAAATGTTTATATTTAGTGTGTGTGATAAATTACATTTAAGTACAATTGATTTAACCCATTAATAATACAACACTAAAGGACAATTAGAAGGCAAAGTGTTTAACTTGATATTTTAGTTTTGTTTTCCTGAGGCTAATCTCTAGCTGAGATACTTTAGTTTTAAAATAAAACTTTGCTTGATGGAAAAGTTTACAATAAATACAAATACATAACTGTTCAACAATAGCACATTTTTGTCAATTTGTAATTATCAGTTAACTAAATTTTTAATAAACCATTAGGTTAAGAATAAAATTTTTAAAAATAATATTTAAGCCTTAAAAACTGATTTTAGACCCCTCCCCATCTATGTACCTACCCCCAAGTTGTTAATAATAATGATGGTGATAACAGAAGCGAATATGAGCATTTACTATGTGCCAGGAGCTAGTCTAAACCACCCTTACATGTATTGGCTCATTTAATCCTCACAAAATACCTAATGAGATCGGTAAAAATACTGCCACAATTTTAGAGATGAGATAAATCAAGAACAACATTTTTAGCATATCTCTTGCTTAAATTTCACAGGTAGGAAACAGTGGAGCCTGAATATGAACAAAGCAGTCCACTCCAGAGTCCTTGCCTTTAATTAACATCAATGCTTTTGTATCATAATATACTATTTTAAGAAATAAAACATTGGCCGGGCACGGTGGCTCAAGCCTGTAATCCCAGCACTTTGGGAGGCCGAGGCGGGTGGATCACGAGGTCGAGAGATCGAGACCATCCTGGTCAACATGGTGAAACCCCGTCTCTACTAAAA
This sequence comes from Saimiri boliviensis, assembly GCF_048565385.1. Classification (NCBI taxonomy): domain Eukaryota; kingdom Metazoa; phylum Chordata; class Mammalia; order Primates; family Cebidae; genus Saimiri; species Saimiri boliviensis. The sequence continues at coordinate 71,283,441 of NC_133450.1, read as the reverse complement.
ATACAAAAAATTAGCTGGGCATGGTGGCACGTGCCTGTAATCCCAGCTACTCAGGAGGCTGAGACAGGAGAATTGCCTGAACCCAGGAGGCGGTGGTTGCGGTGAGCCGAGATTGCACCATTGCACTCCAGCCTGGGTAAAAAGAGCGAGACTCCGTCTCAAAAAAAAAAAAAAAAAAAAAAAAAAAGAAAGAAAAAAAAGAAATAAAACATTATAAAATTAAAGCCTTTTGTGTATTAATTTCATTCCTTTCCTCCCAACCCCAATCCCAGACAACCAGCCATTATCCTGAATGCAGTGGTTGTTACTCTGTAACATGTACTATTTCATATACTCTCCTAAACACATTAAGTTTTTACACTTGTAAACTTCATATGGAAGCATCAAATGATACATACACACATGTGTTTTCTTTTATTTAACTGACTAGTATATGCAGCTGTAGTTAATTTATTTTCACTGCTGCGGATTATAAGGTATTCTATTATAGGAATAATTCCATTATAGGAATAAGCCACCTATTTTTGAATAAGCAATCTATTTTTGAAATCACTTAAAGAAAAAAATGTAATTTTTAACTGTGCACTAAAATTCCAACATGCTCACCAAAGTCCAAATAAGGAAAAATTGGCCTTAAGTTATTCAAAAGGAAGCCCTAATAGTAGAATAATGTAATGCAAAATATTAACTCAGTGACCTCTGTTCATGAACTCTTTTATACTCGGCAACTTTTAGTTTTTAAATAATATGTTTTATTTGTTACATTCACCAAAAATGACATTTTCATTTTTTACAAGTCTCACATAATTTACTTGACCCATATAGTTCCTTGCTAATTTTAGTTTACTTTTTAAAGGAAAGAAAATTAAATACTGACGTGGGATTTTTAAATGAATAAAAAGTTCTTTAAGAGAATATGGGTATATACAAAGTAGGGATACTAATCCTAAAATCTGAAGCAATTGTGTGCAAGAAAATTGATTAGAGTCAGATTTCACATAATGAAACTGCTCCATGGAACAGATTTTTAAAATACTGTCATCTATTTCAAATGACTTATCAACTGAGCCTAAATTCTAAAATAATGATAGTCCAGATGCATAAAACATTATGTTAGTAATGCTTTTGTAAGTACTTTCTAAATTTACCTTTTTCTTTTTCTGAAGCACATGATTAGGTAGTAGTTGATGGAGTTGCTTTCTTTTTACATGCATTGCAGCAATTTTCATATCCACCTCAAACATCTTGCTGTTTATTGCTTGCCTATAAACTATACAATTAGGAAATCGTTACAAGAAATAGAAACATTTTAATAAAGGCAGTTAAACTCACTCCAGAGAAACTATTCTAAGTAGGGATCCTTTTTCCACCAATACTGCTTATTTGTAATCAGGTCAAGACTTATTCCTTAACTGACATAATTCATTGCCTGGGCAAACTCCTTTAACCACAGGATGTGCTGAATTAAAGCACAAAACGTATCAATTCTTCCAGCATAGTAACTCTTTAAATACCTCTTAAAGTAGTAACTCTAAAGAGTAACTCTTCAAGAAATGGCAAAAATGGGGAAAAAGGGTTTCTTAAACCCATACCCTTTTATGCTACCAGTACTATTGTTTAAAACTTTACCCAAGTATGTAACACATGCTGTAAAATAAATCAAACTTATTAAACTATACCTAAAGGTACCTTTACAAGAATCTGCAAGATAAAACTTTAATGACATACTTTCTAATATGGTAATAATTTAAATAACAGAGGTCACAGGTGAAAATGCTACAATTAAATAAATTCAAATTACTTAGATCCAGAGGGCCCCAAAAAAGGAAAAAAATCAGTCATATAAAAAATATTTATGAAACACCTATACTTGATTCACATTGTTGTAGACACTGGAGGTAAGCAGTGAACAAGCACCGAAGTAGCTTCAGAGGATCTACATTCCAGTAGAACAGTTCAAACAACAGAAAAAAATAAATGGTAAAATACAGTCCATGTCAGATGATGATAAGTACTACTGAGAAAAACTGCATAGGGAGTAGGATAGGAAGCTCAGCCTGGAAACTGAGTTGGCATTTGACTGAAGATTTAAATGAACATGAGGATGTAACCTGAGAGTAGTCGGTGAAGTAACATTCCAGGGAGAGCAAACTTCAAGAACAAAACGCCCTAAGCAGGAGAAAATGCCTGGAACATTTGAGAAACAACAAAAATGCCAATGGAAAGGATGAAAAGTAGAAATCCATAATCCCTTACGTGCAACTCTAAAATCCCAAATACTTCCAACATGCAAGTTTTTCTAAGACAGGCAACAAAATTTATCTAGTAACAAACCCTGTTCCGAACTATTTGTGGCTGTGGTTATTTGGTCTTTACCTTTTGCTCCATGTGAGTATCAATGGTTCCTTGCAGAAATGTTACTGTCTGTCATTACCAAATGCTGCTCCAGGCCTCACTGGATATATTACTTACTAACTTTATTACCTTTCTGGCTCCAAAACTTATAGATATAAAGGAATGTGAACTTATAATAGGAGGTAAGGTCAGAGACATAATGAAAAAGCCAGATCAGACAGAGACTTGGAAACCACAGTCAAGACTTGGACTTTTATTCTCAGTGAGACAGACACTCAAAGGTTTTAAGCAGGCAAGAAAAGATCTGGCTGGAGCTCGAGACCAGCCTGGCCAACATAGTGAAACCTCGCCTCTACTAAAATACAAAAAATTAGCTGGGCATGCTGGAACGTGCCTGTAGTCCCAGTTACTTGAGAGGCTGAGGCAGGAGAATCACTTGAGCCTGGGAGGTGGCAGTTGCAGTGAGCCAAGATCACACCACTACACTCCAGCCTGGGTGACAGAATGAGACTCTGTCTCAAGAAAATATATATACATATCTATATCTATATCTATATCTATATCATTTAGATACTAGTTAAGAACAGCTGAAGGGAGCAAGGGCAAAACAAAATTCTGGCAATGACAGAGATCAAACAGCACTACAGTAGCTAGGACTTAGGGTGAAAGCCACGGGAATAGTATTAAGTAGCAGAAACCTCAATGTATTCTTAGGAGAAGCAAAAAGATTTTACAATGAATTAACATCAAGTAGGAGAAAAACAGGAGTCAAAGACTGATTCCAATGTCTCTAGGTTGAACAACCAAAATAACTTGAAAAGAAACTGGTAGGGGTTGGGAGTGAACATTTGTGTGCTGAATATGTGAAACCTATTTTCTTTTTAAATGCCATAGAGTACTGGATTAAAATGTTTCAAGACAAAGGACAACTAAATATTTCCTTCCCAAAAATACCTAAAATATCCTTGAAAATCTTGATGGCTCATTACTGTAATATTTGATAAACAGCCCAACTTGAATGCAATGTGCAAAACAAATTTCTAATCCAGGTAGGTATCCATGACTTGTTAGTTCATAAATATGTTAACATCAGAATTTTTACTTCAGAAAAAAATACTTCTGTGGTGTTCAGAAGGTGGAGTACACCCTACACATGACATTCCAAAAATCTGTACCGGCATTTTTGTTGTTGTATTAATTAAAGGGTGCTATGACTAGAGACACTATATATCCTTCAATGTGGACAGTTCTACGCAATGCAGAATTATGCCATGTCCTTCCTACATTCCTAAAGATGAAAAACCTACTTTGCAATTATTTGAAACGAATTCACTTCAATTTTACATTTAAAAAGTAGAGTATTTTAAACAATTAAAAAAAAAAAAAAACAAGGAAAAAAACAAACAAAAAATAGAGTATTTTAATTTGAAATTTCCAGAAATACAACTACCACCAAGCATATAAAAATTAGATCACCTTTTATTTGCAACTTTCACTTTTACCATGTCACCAATGCCAAAACTGCTGGTGATATCAGAATCTCTACAGACAACACCTGTATCCGGCAGAACTTATAGATGTTACACTGCCAGCGATTCTACGTAAAGTGCAAACACCTGATACTTAAGTGTGTCTTCTAGAGTCGCTGTATCTGAGCACTGACATACTGAAATACATATTCTTTTCCTTTACTTCTCCTCTATATCGCAGTTAGTGTACGATACTGACTTTTTAACAAACTGTCACTAATTTTTTTCTCTTCTGTAATTAGGTAAAAAATTTCTAAATTTTAAATCCATATGTTCTCAGGAGAAAATTCCTCACAGAGAATAAAAATGCCATTTACTACATTTTTTTTTTTAAATGGGGGAGAGGAGGACAGTATCTGAGAGAGAAAAGGATTAGTCCTTAAAGAAGATGTGCAGTTGTCTCTATGCATAGTATTCGCCATTCCCAGGAAAAGTTGTGCACCTATATACAGCCTCAGATTATCTCAACTACATCCACCATTTGGTCTTTAGTTAAAACGAACTATCTTTTATCTTAAGAGTACAGGTCAATCTGAAATCTACACTTCATCAGTCTATTTCCCACCTATGCACTAACATTTGAATCTGTATGAGACATAGGAAAATTTCTTCACGTCATCACAAGTTCAGCTTCATCAATTTCTCAGGTTCAGCTTCATCAATTTCTCAGGTTTAAGATGATTAAGACAGCACAAGATTCAGTCCAAAAAACCATATATTCAAGTTATTTCCCATTTCTTAAGAAATTATGGACAAGTCAAGTTTGAAATGGTTCTACTTTAAGGTCTACCACAAAAGAGAAAAATCATGTATATATAGGTTGAGTATCCCTAATCCAAAAATCTGAAATTGAAGCTGCTACAAAATGGAAAAATGTATGAGTGCCAACATGACACTTAAAAGGAAAAACTCATTGAAGTATTTCAAATTTTGTATTTTCAGAGTAGAAATGCTCAACTGGTAAGTATAATTTAAATACTCCAAATCCTGAAAAAATCCTAAACACTTCTGATCCCAAGCATTGTGGATAAGGACTACTGAATTTGTATTAGCCCAACACAAAACCATTATTCTGATGAACTTCAATATTCGGAAGTATTTTCAACAATTATTGTAAATATCACTACGGTGTGCATCAAGACAAATTCAAACATGCAAGCACCGAAGTATTTTGATTATCCAAGTAAAGACATACCTGTATCTGTGAAAGACTGAATATCATAGGTGAGATCAACACTGAGGTTTTCAGAGTTTTCTGTTTTTTTAAACACTAATCCAATCACCCACATCGTGCGAAATTCTTCCCTGCAAAGAAGAACATTACCATAGGTTATCTGGATTTCATGAAAATGTAGCTATCAATGTGTCTGACAATCTGAGACACTGAAAAACTTGTAATACAAATGTATGAGCAAACTAAAGTTCTAATCCCAAGCTCCATCAAAACACAAAGTCCTCACCCCTATCTGTCCTCTATATTCCTACTACAACATAAACAATCAGTTCTAGGACAAATATAAATGCACTCTAACTGTATATTGATAGTCAATGTTCTTTTTTTTTTTTCTTCCCGAGGCGGAGTTTCGCTCTTGTTACCCAGGCTGGAGTGCAATGGCGCGATCTCGGCTCACCGCAACCTCCGCCTTCTGGGTTCAGGCAATTCTCCTGCCTCAGCCTCCTGAGTAGCTTGGATTACAGGCACACGCCACCATGCCCAGCTAATGATAGTCAATGTTCTTAATGATTCCAAATAACTAAAGCCACTGAAATCAAAGAAAAATTATGTTTAAACTAATGAAGGAAAAAGAATAATCTTTTTAGAAAAGTCTGGGGAAAAAAGGATTTTCTAAATACAGAAATTTAACTAGAACTTAATATGTATTTCTTAAATTTTAAAAATTCAATTTAAAAGGCCACATGAACAGAAGCCTAATAACAGCAGTAATTAGTGATTCAGCTACTTTTGAACATTTAACAGTGTAGCTACTGAATGGAACATCATACAGTCTTGTAATAATTAAGATTAGAATTGCCACAAAATGCAAAAAACTCTAGCTCTTATCACGATTACAAAAGAAAAAAATTACACAACCAATAAGAATATTGTATAGTGACACAAACTTAGTGATCCTTTCACTTATCTTTCTTTAATGCTGCTTTATTTTTTAAGACAAGCTCATTACTAGTACTTTCCAACCCACCAATGCAACAAACTACAGTCCAGGCTCATATTAACAGCAAACAATCAAACCAGCAACTAACCCACATAAAAGACCCCCTAAAAAGGTAAACTGACTCTGCTTTTAATTATCTTCTCAATAGACCAGAATCAATCATAAATCAGATTTTTTAAGTTCGTATCAAAATGTTTGTTCCCTTTTAACAAAATAATTAAGATAAAAAGCAAAGACTGGGGCCGGGCGCGGTGGCTCAAGCCTGTAATCCCAGCACTTTGGGAGGCCGAGGCAGGTGGATCACAAGGTCAAGAGATCGAGACCATCCTGGTCAACATGGTGAAACCCCGTCTCTACTAAAAATACAAAAAAATTAGCTGGGCATGGTGGCACGTGCCTGTAATCCTAGCAACTCAGGAGGCTGAGGCAGGAGAATTGCCTGAACCCAGGAGGCGGAGGTTGCGGTGAGCCGAGATCATGCCATTGCACTCCAGCCTGGGTAACAAGAGCGAAACTCCGTCTCAAAAAAAAAAAAAAAAGCAAAGACTGATGTATGGTATACCAGCTATTCTGATACCTATTGAACAAAATAGAAGAAAATATTAAGGAATGCTAAAGACAGTATTAGAGCAGAACTGTAGAATGTGAACTCTAATTAGCTAATAGACACCTTATCACTGGAAGAATATTACCGGAAAAGAAAAAGGTATGCTGATTTTTTCTCACAAAACAGTCTTTCTCTTCAATGTTTCTGATCAGGAAAAACTATGTTATAAATTCTAAATCGTCTGTTAAGTCATATGTAATCAACAGAATAGTGATATTAGTTATAAAAACTAGTATCACATAAAATCTAGTATCACATAAAATCACATATGCCTGTAAAAGGTTCTATGAATAAAAACTGGAAGTGAGAAGAAGAAATTAAATTAGAAAAGTGCTTACTTGTCAGGATTTTCTTTGGGTGCTGGAAATGACTGGGGATTCACATGAGCCAGTGTAATAAATTCATTCTTCTCCAAGCTTCCAACTAGGATTCGGATTTTTGACTCCACCAAGCCCACCCTGAACAAATGTCACTTAGTATTAATGAAAAGTTTTGGTTAACTTAAAAATAAGTAAATAAAATGCACACACCAGGGCATTTCAACTGGCTGAACTCTCAGAGAAAAAACCAAAAACCTTATCTTCTACCCAAAATTGCCAAACAACGAGGAAAAAAGAGCCAAGAAACACTCCATTCACATCAGCAAAGTTACCTAAGTTATACCCACAAATTTTTTTAAAAAACAAACTATAACAGCACTTTAAATATACAATTAAGAAACGATACTTGGATCTCTATAAAGCCAACAAAAAAATAAGTTGCATATGGATCCCCTAATTTCCAGACTTTCATTACACATGGCTCCGTTTCTGAACAAATCAAACCAAATTAGATGTTTTAAGGACTTCCTCCCATCTCCTACTGTGTTCAATGTCTATGTGATTCATTTTGAAGTTTGCTTTTTCTGTAAAGTCTATTCTTATACTCACCATTCTAGGCGTTGTTTTTCTGTTGGTGCACTTGCTAGAAGTACAATATAATGCCTTTGAAGATAAAGACAACATGCTATTTATTTAATTTACATGCTTTGTGCTGGATATTAAACCAGAAAGTAATTAAGCTTCCTTACAGTTATAGATCCACATCAATTTAGCAAGGGGGACTACAATCTCAATATGCACATAAAATCACATATGCTAAATTCCACACTTCTAACTACTAGTGAGTTTAATTCTTCTGAAAAAGGCAGTGAATTTCTGAATAATTATCAAAAAGCAGCATAATTCAAGAAGTAAAAAAAAAAGCATTAATAATTTTGCTCAACATTTTGCTTTAGATACAAAAGCTTATCATTAAATACACATACTACAATAGTAACTTCAAAAACAACACATCATGCTTTTAAATTCAAATTAAATAGTAGTGAAAATTAAACTGAATACTGCAGTTAGGTCCAGTGATTTTCTTTTCCCCCCAATTAACAGTATACATTTTCGGGCCGGGCGCGGTGGCTCAAGCCTGTAATCCCAGCACTTTGGGAGGCCGAGGCGGGTGGATCACGAGGTCAAGAGATCGAGACCATCCTGGTCAACATGGTGAAACCCCGTCTCTACTAAAAATACAAAAAATTAGCTGGGCATGGTGGCACGTGCCTGTAATCCCAGCTACTCAGGAGGCTGAGACAGGAGAATTGCCTGAACCCAGGAGGCGGTGGTTGCGGTGAGCCGAGATCGCACCATTGCACTCCAGCCTGGGTAACAAGAGCGAAACTCCGTCTCAAAAAAAAAAATATATGTATTTGAAAAATGCTTTCAATTCTTCACAGCTGTGTAGCCCTAGGTAATTCTAAGACTTGTGTAAATCATCTGTAAAATGGTATAAGAGTACACATTTTGCCAGGCGCGGTGGCTCAAGCCTGTAATCCCAGCACTTTGGGAGGCCGAGGCGGGTGGATCACAAGGTCAAGAGATCGAGACCATCCTGGTCAACATGGCGAAACCCCGTCTCTACTAAAAATACAAAAAATTAGCTGGGCATGGTGGCACGTGCCTGTAATCCCAGCTACTCAGGAGGCTGAGGCAGGAGAGTTGCCTGAACCCAGGAGGCGGAGGTTGCGGTGAGCCGAGATCGTGCCATTGCACTCCAGCCTGGGTAACAAGAGCAAAACTCCATCTCAAGAAAAAAAAAAAAAAAAAAAAAGAGTACACATTTTATTGGGAGAGGTATTGCAAAGTTCAATGGAGTTAACTTGAAGTCTATAAACTTAAGGTAACAAAGATAGATACATAAAAACTAAGGTATATAGAGATATGTGAATATGCAGTCCAAACCCATATAAACCGATAGTTCCATTACCAGTTTAATTTGCTCACCATTATATGGAATATGTCCAATACATGAGCTAGCACAGACAGCCCATATAAGTCAACTAAAGTCACATAAAAGTATTAAAAATTCATGTATTTTACATATAGAGAAACCCATATTCAGAATTCCAAATGCTCAATCAAACAAAATCCTAACAAACTCAGTAACCTGATTTCTAGGTCCCTAAAACATTAAAAATGGCTAGGTGGTTTAAAAAAAAAAAAGTAAAGATGAAGAGCTGTCTCACAAAATTATCACAACTTGTAACAGGAGACAATGAGGTATAAAAATCAGACATGTACACAAAAACACAAAGCTGTCTGGGTCCATCTAAGGGCAAAGACAAAACTCGCCCAGTCTCTAGGATCACTCTTAAAACACATTATTAAAATGGAAATTCTTAATAGCCACCTTTGTCTTCAACAAAACCTTAAATGATACACAATGTTCTTTATTTATAGAAGGAAAATATACAATCCATTTGGATATAATTTAGTTGGCAATTCAAAGTTTTGAGTACTAGAGTTCAACATTACTTCCTACTGAAATCCAAAAGGGAAATAGTAACTACTCTGTACCTATCTTACACACAAATACATGTATTCACGTGTAGGTAGACATGTTAAGTAATTCTAACAAGTATTTATGTTCAAGTTAAATGTCCTTTACTCAAGACACATTTAAACAAATTTGAGTTGAGAGATATAAAATGTAAGTTAAATTTAATAAAATTAACCTGCAAAAATTGAGTCATTAGGAATTCATCTAGAAAATTCCAACTTCATTCTCTCAATCTCTCTATTTCTGATTTTTAAAACCAGGATACTCAATTCTTAAGGTCCCTATCAGACCACAGAAACCTAGTGTACATCTAAATTAAACTACATTTTGTTGATGTACCAAAAAACATGGTTCCCTATTTCACAACTATGTTTAAAACTCATGCTTATGATGCTCAAACGCCTCCATCTGAAGTTTTAATGCAATTGCCATTACCTTTTCCCCAAGTTTGAAAATAGTTTCTAAGTTTAAAAAGTTAAAAATAAGCTATAAAAAAAGTATCCCAAAATAATAATAACTTATGTAAAGTACCTAAAAACATTTTATTTTATTACCTAATTGCTATTTGCAAAACAAATTCTCTAAGTGAATCTCTTGACCATTTCATCTCACCTGGGAAGAAAACTCACATACGTACAATAAAAAACTGGCATATCTTAGTCAAAAATGCTTGCAATGCTGTATTTAAGTAATTCAAGACCAAGATTTAGCTTCCTGGTTTTATTTTTTAAACAAACTGAAGGTCAAGTTACTATATACACACATAAAATTATAGAATCGTCTTAGAGAATACACTGGTTTTCCTAATGCTTTTCCTTTATTCCTAGTGAAATCTAATCTAACACCTCAAGTATTCACATTTCCCATTGTTACTGATTTCTTGCTAGTTACATGTTAACTTGAATTATCTCAGAGGAGGCAGTAAAAAAAACTGTTTTCTTAGAACTCCAAAAATTTCACAAAACAATGTTAACCCTTTCTCTTAAGGAACACTGATCTCTCTTTCTGGAAGATGATTAGTTTGCACTTTAAGACAAATTAGATTTTTCTCCACGGTTCTGCTCCTTCCAAGAATGTGAGGTATATTTCACATGACTTAAAATCCTACACATATCAAGTAACAATACTTCAGGATCAACTTTGACTCAAGAGAAAACTAGATTTCCATTTGGTTGTATAGTCAATCTTTGGGGTATTTTATATGAGGATGTGTTTTTAAAAATTCAAATCTGTGAATACCTCCAAAAGCCTAATCTCAAAGAGGCAAATCTCTGGAGAACAATTAGAAACATAAGCAGAATTTGGTGTGAATAAAACTAGCCCACTATCATTTTCAAGTTTTCACAAGATACTCAGCTGAAATGTAAATTTTTCTGATATAATTTCCTTTATTTGTTGCTACTTCCTTTTTTACAACCTAAAAAAATTTGTTTCACAAAAAATTCAGTAAAAATTAGTAATATATCTTTGAACCAAAGAACTTACAGGTACTATCCAGCAAGGACTGATGTATAGTTTAAAACTTTGAAAGAAACTCAAGCAAGTTTTAGAAAAAGCACCAAAGTTCTAATAATGTGAATTTGTTCAAATAATATGACTCTATAAAGGTCTGTTCAATTTCAGAATTAATATTCCTTAAAGTGAAGGAAGCCCCATCTTAGTCCTATAAGAAAGTGAATAGAAAAAGTCTGAATATCTAGTTTCATCACTGATTCCAGGAATTAAGGGATACTGCACTAATACTTTACTGTAAAAACAATTCCTTTATTATTCTCCCTATATGTAACTATGTCTCTTTTATATCATAGTTCTTAAAGTATCCATATACATGTTTTTTAGTTTAAATGTTCCAAGGTACTTCCTCTGCATTGGTTAAAATAAAAACAAAAATTATCTGCCAAACAGAAATCACAATTTACGGGGGAATTCGTAGTAAAATAAAAGTATTTAATGATTATGCTATTTTAATTTTTACTGACAACACAGTGCTCCCAGAACACATTTACTGGCTCCGTTATTGCTTTTTCATGCAAAAGATATGGAAACAAAACACAGAGACATCATGAAGGTCATCATTCTTGCTTTTAATTGGGGAATACCATAAAGCAATCTTGCTTAGATTATTACAAAACACAATCCAACACAAGATCAAATGGTCAGAAAAGTTTCGATCATTAAAAAAAAAAATTTAAGAAGGACTTTGGCAAATTTTCAGCCCAGGGCAAATAAAAGTTCAAGTCCATGGTTTGTCTGTTTTTTAAAATAAGATTTATTATGACTTACATTTCTCATCAAAACACAACGAAGCTTTTAACCTGTACTAAGGTATTAAACCATTATATTTAAACCATTAATTAAGATTATTAACACCCAGTTAGATTCATGAAAGCTAGTTGTAGAAATAGTTGAAGGGGCTTTATTAACACTGGGGGGAAATGGCTAGTGAAAAATGCGCTGTAACTATTGAAAACATTTAATTGGCTACCTATTGACATTTTATTAGCTTTGTCTTTGTTTTAAAGATTCTTAATAATTAACAAAGTTTGCAGAATTAGATGAAAATAGTTTCTTAGTAAAGAATATTAACTACAAATTTTAACAGTGCATCCACTTGCCAGTGTATAAAGATTTACTGTTTTTGTCATGACTGATATATGCCTATGAACTGACGTTGCTACAAATATAGCAGGATGGGTTCAGTTAGATCAGGCAGAAAAACCATAGGGGTTTCATATTCATTACCTCAACCAAAAAAAAACTAAGTAGAGTTCACTAAAAACAGCATGTCCTTGTGACAGGAAAGATAATTCTACAGATGTTTAAAGGAAAATCAAAAACATTAAAGCAAGAAGAAATGTCATATATGCTACCATTAAACCGTTACTTAAAGAGAGCAACATGTGCGACATGCCTTAAAATACATACTTGTACTTTTGAAAGAAGTTTGGAGCTTCAAAAAGTTTGGACCACTCTGCCTTACTCAGCAAAATTTCATCTGTGATAGCAAGACCTAAATTAAAAACATATTAACATGTTTGCATACTTCAGTCTACAATCTAGAAGTTTTAATAATCTTAATCATACCACATGCACTCACTATAATCCTAAAACCAGAATTTTAACATATATAGGTTTAGCTTATGATTTTAGAGCATATTCTTACATAAATACATACTTTTTTAAAAAGCTGGAAGATTTTTTGAGAACCAGGTTTCTGGTAAAGTATGACTATTCTAAAATGCCATCTTGATAGAATGACCTTCTTTCTTAAAACTGAAACACCACAGTTACCCGAGAAGGAAAAATTTCCAATATATTTTGTTTCTTGCCTTTCTAAAAACAAGTTTCCCTGTTGTTTCTAAAGGGATAGAGGCATCTTCCCTTGATGTGCCTCTTTAGACCACAGATTAAAATATTCAGAAATTTTAAACTTCTAAATTTACAGCTAGTAGTCATTCTATTTCCTTTACTATTTTCAGTCAAACCAAACAATCTTGTTCCAGTTACTTCTCTCAAAGACTATTTGGTAATAGCTATACATTCAAATTAACAGTACAACTAGGGGTCAAAAAAAGTTTCTCCAAAATAATGGAATGTAATTGGGTGGTATGGCCTCATTCCCGCTCAAAGTTTGTCCCAGGAGTATGCAGCCTGCAAATCATCTCTCATTTCACCAGTGTAGACAAACTGTTATCATTTATAATTTTACAAGGCAATAGTACGGAACTCAACCAGCCTACTGGTTTTAACTGTTGCTTAATCTTCCAACTTATTTTAAAAAATAAATTGCCTAAAAGGAATTAATTTTTTGAAGTCAGTTCTCAAACACATACTGTAATAAACAAAATGAACACCAAAACCCACTTCAGTGAATCCTTCTTCAATTTAAGTTGCACAGCTGACTACTGGGTCTACAATGGTATGTAAATCCTTCGTGTATAAAGCAGAGCATAAGGATAAACACTTACCTTGTTTAAACTCCTCAACCATGACCATCCGTGTTGAAACGGACACATTGTACGTGGAGTTCTGTTGTGGGTATGCTGGTGTAATTATAGGCATAAGATGGTACCTATCACTGGGATTTACCTACATACAACAACAGCCAATCAGTTTCTTCAAGTACATATGCAACAGATACTTGGGCTTTTTACCCCTTGTTAAACTGAACCAATGATTATATTTTTTTAAATTTCATTCATAGCTGGAGTTGAGAAAGAAAAACCATGTAGAGAGACATTGTTTTTACAAGAATTTTTTATAGTATCAAAGATTTCGTCTAAACTAATGATTTGTTTCTATTTGGATTTTGGCAACCTTACTATAAAGTGTACCTGCTGAACCAAAAAAAAAAAAAAAAAGTTCTGCTTGGGAATCTACTGATGTTTAGTTTTTCTTTATTCAACAACAGAAATGGGGATGCACATACAATTACCTTTACAGACATGTAACGCTATAGTATGTTTTGTAAAGCTAATTTTAAACAAGATAGAAACGTTTAAGTTCTTAATACACCCTTAAATTATTAAGTTTGAGCTTATTAACACATGGTGAAACTACATTGTCCATGTTGCTATGTTAGAAGATAATGAAATGATTTACTGTTAATTTTAAATCTGTATACCAATAAGTGGCACATTTCCACAAAAGAGGTGGTAAATTCACATCCTCTAAAAGTAAATGCCCTGAGGTTTGCAAGACTTGAAAATGCATAGCTTGATGTAATTCAACAGAATTTAAAATTTGGGGTATTATAATAAGATAAATTAATTTAGAAAAATAGGATTTCATAAACTTAGAAAATCTTATTCAAACCTAAATTTCTTCTATCAGTTTATAAAATGCAAGCTGTTTACATTTAAAATGAGTAAGCGGTAAATGTTGTAACTTCCCAAGAAACAGAATGGAAGGTCTTCTTTAGCCCAACCATGTTTTTATAATATCTGAAATATCTAAACCAATTTTTACAATTACATCGTGGTTATTAAAGTGAGACTGCTTAGAAGTTATATGCCACATGTAAACATTAAATAACAGCTTTCCTACAACAACCCAACTTTAGGAAAATACTTAGATAAAATAAAAAAATACAGGGATTTTTAGTATCCTTTTATTTTTTTAAAGCACAAACGCCCACACAACTTTGACTTACAAGGTAGTGCTATATAGAAAAAAATTAAAATGTTAGTAAAATCTGTATTAAAAACTATGTACAATTAAATGTGGTTTACAGGGTACATAATTATGCTTCTCACATCAATTATACTTGAGGACAATTATAGTTGAGGTTATCTAAAAGAAAGTATAAACGGACATGACCACTCATAAGTAAAAGGTTGGAAAGTCTCCCTGAAGTTTATGCAGATGATTTTTACTTGTTATTGCACAGTGTGAATTGGTAGGGGAAAAAATAATACACTAACCCTTGGGTCCCATACAGGCAAATTAAGATTGCATTCTTCAGGCTGTTTCAATAGCACGGGATTTGGCCATTCCCTGTTTAAAAAGATTGTAGCACTTGATAAGACTATTGGATATTATCATCTAAACGTATTTTGTTAAACATATAGCATTTGTGAAATGTGATCCTTCTTCATTCTGCCCTCTTGGTATATATAACGTTTTACTCCTTTCTGACGACATTAGACTACTCCATATCTTTTCTTCCTAACTATGAATGAACTTAAACCATTTGGTAGCCTTCTTAGACTGAAACCAAATACATTCTCTACCACTCAAAGACCTTTAAAAGAACTAAAGAAGTACCATCCCAAAATAATGATGTGTCCACTTCCGCCTTGAACAGTATATCCACTGAAAGATAAAATTCCTGCCTTTATACTAGGTTCCATCCAAAGTCAACTGAGAATTTTAAAATTTACTTCTGATCATAGTCAAAGGAGTACAAATAATTATAAAAATTAATTAGGATTCATGACTTAAAGGCTGTAAGACGAGTAAGTGTAGTAGAAAAATTCTGTGGCATAAACACATTTTCCTATGTGTTCTATAAACTAGCTGCTTTGATCCCTTATAAAAGAGGTAAAAACTGAAGAACATTTGCCATTCTTAACATCAGGGGTAGTTTCTTAAAAACATTATTTGCTTATATATGTGCAGCATTAAGAGAAATTCTGACATTCTTCAATCTTATCACACCTGATTTTAAGCGCTACTAAATCCCAAAACAGCAGAATGTGTACTGAAAAGTGTGGCATGCTTCTAAATTTTTTACTTTTTCCTCCAGTTGAAAACAGTTCTAAAATGTCTCAAATAACTCTAATTTTTACAAAATTACTAGAAAAGAACATCTCTTTTGCAGAGGGAGGAGCAGAAGTTCACAAGCACAGGAATGGAAGATTTATCTTTTTTTTTTTTTTTTTTTTAAGACGGAGTTTCGCACTTGTTACCCAGGCTGGAGTGCAATGGCGCGATCTCGGCTCACTGCAACCTCCGCCTCCTGGGCTCAGGCAATTCTCCTGCCTCAGCCTCCTGAGTAGCTGGGATTACAGGCATGTGCCACCATGCCCAGCTAATTTTTTGTATTTTTAGTAGAGACGGGGTTTCACCATGTTGACCAGGATGGTCTCGATCTCTTGACCTCATGATCCACCCGCCTCGGCCTCCCAAAGTGCTGGGATTACAGGCTTGAGCCACCGCGCCCGGCCCGGAAGATTTATCTTAATTTGATTAAAAACCAAGCACCCTTACCTTTTGGGCCAAGGCAATTAATACGAAATGGCACTAATATTTTACCTACTTTTCTTAAATCATAGTTGACAAAAGTGGAAATGAAATGAAGAAACTTAAAAAAAAAAACTCTCCTGGATTAATGACTAATCTCAAATTGCTTTTTTTTTGTCCCGAAACACTTAATGTTAATTTATTCTTTGAAAGCTTATTATTAAAATTCATCTATTTAATATTCGGCCAAAATAAATGCTGAAAGCAAAAGGAAAAAAAAAAAAACAGTCACAAGAAACTAATGGCCTATAGACAGAGAATTCAAAGAGTGAAAGAGGTGGTTTGTACAAGTTTTATCCAAAAGTACAGTAACTGATTTCCCAATCTATCAATAAATTGAATCTTAGCTGCTAAAATTCAGTTTATTCAGAGGGTAAGTTTATGCAAGGAAGTATAAATAGAATACTGCCTTACTATCCTGGCAAAACTAGGGGAAAAAAAAAAAATAAGAGTTTCAGTTTGCCCTTTTATACGGAATGTGATCTCCAAGGCTACCTAAATGACTAGATCATGAACTGAAATTTGAATCTGAAACCAGCTGCAGAAATGTCATAGAAATAAGACTAAACTTCAGTGTCTACAATCAATTTTATTTTAATATAATCTAAACACATACCATTTAGAAAATACCAAGAAAAATTTATGTACAAGTGTTGATGCTATTGCATTTGGATAAAGCTGGCAAGTTCTTGCTACTAGCATAGCCCAGGAAACACCACCGAGGAAACCTAATATATTGGAATAGATGTTGTGGCCTGTTGATAAGGGAAAAGCAAAAAGATAAGTTAGTGTTGAACAAAAGTTTGAACATTTTTAATAAGCTAGCCAACAAATTCTGAACTCACGTTTGGCCCATAGTTTGATAGCTCTCAGAGTTAACCTGAAGTTGTCAATGTTTGGTACTAGATGTAAAATTTCATCGGTTACCCTGCAACCTGATTAATGGGGGGGAAAAAGAAACAGAACATTAAATCATCAAAAGTTTAACAATGCTTCCAAATTTCCTGAGATTAAAATTAAACATAAATTTCTATTTGGTAGAATCAGTAAAGCTAATTCATTAACAGAGGGAAAAAAACAAAATCTGAAGCATTTATCTCCTATCATAAGCACTGATCAAAGAAAACTGTAACCTGCCTAATTTCAAACTTTAGATTCACAATTAAAACTTTCCACATATACTGAGGAGGACTTAATTCACTGAAGTTTCCAAGAATTGCTCTTCAAGAGCACAGTAACAAGCTATGGTAATATAAAATTGTGCCAAAGTAGCCATTCTGACCTCAGCAATGCTAACAGCATTACTAAAGAATAACAGGATCAAAATTAATTAGTGTTTGGCAGTGAAACCTAAATCACTAGCAATAGAGTACAAAAGTCAGATGGTCTTTCTCAGTGTCCTGAACACCATAAATGACAGAAGAACTACAGTATAAAATACTAAAGAGTGAAATAAACTACTACTCTTCTGTAGTTTATTGGGTAAAGCACATTTTTTTTAACTCACTACGGGGTTAACAATATAGCTATAAAAAGCTTCAGTACAAAACTTGTGTAAAAATAACTAATATATGACAAAAACCGAACGACAGAAAAGGAAGCAGGCTTTCTCATACCATTAAGACTTCTTATACATCTTATATCTAAATTTTTAAGCAGACTGTCATCTCGTAGGTCCAAATCTTCTGGAATTGTCTGCAGTGCTAATCTTGCAAACAAAATATCAATCTGAAACACAAACAAAACAACATTCTGTATCTGTCAAACTACTTTTAAGGCATTTCTATTAAAAAAAAAAAAAAAAAAATTCCAGCACTTTAGGAGGCTGATAGGCTGATGCAGGTGGATCACTTGAGCAAGACGGGCCTGGGCAACATGGAGAAACACCATCTCTACCAAAAAAATACAGAAAAAAAAATAGCCAGGCATCGTGGCACGCACCTGTGGTCCCAGCTTACATGGGAGGCTGAGGCAGGAAAATCATTTGAGCCTGGGAGGCAGAAGTTGCAGTGAGTCGAGATTGTGCCACTGCACTCCAGACTAGGTGACAGGAGTAAAATCCTGATTGAAAACAAAACAGCAGAACAAAACTCTAATTTTCCTTAAAGCCAGGATCGTCTCATTAACTATAAACATAACAGTGTCCCTGGCAAAAGTCCAAACTATATTATTTCATATCATAGGTACTTTAATCAGATAATTTTAAAACATAGCAATATAGGCCAGGGGTGGTGGCTCCCACCTGCAATCCCAGCACTTTGGGAGGCAAAGTCAGGAAGACTCCTTGAGGCTACAAGTTCAAGATCAGCCTGGACAACATAGCGAGACCCCATCTCTACAAAAAAATTAACTACTGGCCAGGCGTGGTGGCTCAAGCCTGTAATCCCAGCACTTTGGGAGCTGGAGGCGGGTAGATCACGAGGTCAAGAGATGGAGACCATCCTGGTCAACATGGTGAAACCCCGTCTCTACTAAAAATACAAAAAAATTAGCTGGGCATGGTGGTGCGTGCCTGTAATCCCAGCTACTCAGGAGGCTGAGGCAGGAAAACTGCCTGAACCTAGGAGGCGGAGGTTGCAGTGAGCTGAGATCACACCATTGCACTCCAGCCTGGGTAACAAGCGAAACTCCGTCTCAAAAAAAAAAAAAAAAAAAAAAAAATTAACTACTGTCAGGTGTGGTGACAAGTGCCTGTAACCCCACCTACTTGGGGTGTTAAGGTAGGAACATCCCTTGAGCCCAGGAGGTTGAGGTTACAGTGAGCTGTGACTGCACCACTGCCTCTAGCCTGGAAAAAGTGAGACCCTGTCTCAGAGGGGGGAAAAAAAAAAAACCAACAACAAAAACATGATAATATTTTTAAAATAGAAATGAATTTACAAGAACATAGTTATCAGTTTAGTCACAATTACTAAGTTTGATGCATTGTCTGTTAAATGCATCTACCGGATACATTAAGTCTGCTATATATACTGAATTAAAGTTAACTCTTCATCTATATGAACTGTAAACTGATTACATACTAACAAGTACCCAAATGTAAGGCAAATCACCTTATATTCAGCCAAAAATACTTCTCAATAAGAGATTTCATTATATATGAGAACTTAAAAGTACGCAAAGGCAAGCATCCTTATATTTAGCCAAAAATACCTCTCAATAAAGAGATCCCATTATATCTGAGAACTTTTATATCTATAATACTACAGTATGTTTTTCCAATTGAGTTTTAAGTAAAACAAAAACAATAAAGTACAGCCTAAAACAACCAGAGTTATGGCTAATTTTGAAGACTTCTAAAATTCAACTGCAAAATTGTTTCTTTTCTAAAAGAAAGGTGAGAGCATAAAAAACAGCACAGATTTAGTAGTTAGGCCTGAGGGTATGACTTCGTGGTTCCAAAAATATGGATGCTGCTGTAAACAAGTCTTTTATAAGATCACTTTTTAAAAAACAGTATTTTAGGAGCACATTTTAAAATATCATTTAAACACACCTACAGGACAGAAGGAAAAAACTGTACTGTTACGCAAATAAGTACTTGTGGTCCAGGATAAACTATCCAATGAAACAGAACAGATTTCAAAGTCTAGTATCTCCCCCAGTTTAGACAGAAATAAAGATTATGGCTCATAAAACTAGGTAACTGAAAAACCAACTCAGTTAACAATACTGAGAGATTTCTTAAAGGATGGAATTACTTCAAAAAATACTAAAATGTGAAAATGATTACTAAATTTCCTAAAATATTATGTTCCTAAAATACAATTTTTTAGTATGGCATGTCTAACAGAAAACTAACACATTAAATGCTTTAAGTGGCCATCTAACTTTCCATCTCGATCCTGTAAAGTTTACAAAATCAGGTCAGGTCTCCTTCCAAAAAAATTTCCTCTTTGTCAGTAATATTCTTTTTGGGAAAATGAGGCACCATCTTATACTTTATATTACAGATTATTTTTATATTTACTTAATTGACAATAAATCAAAACTACATGAATTTGATAATCCCTTATCAAATTTAACATTTTATGCCTACTTATTAAGGTCACTTGACTTTTCATAAAATACAGAGTTGAGCTTTTTATGCAGCAACCTTAGATGCACCCATTTTTCAAAATAGCAAACCAGTGAATTATCTTTTTTATTTTTGTAAAGAGATGAAGTCTTGCTATGTTGCCCAGGCTAGATTTAAGCTCCTAGGATCAAGAGATCCTCCTGCGGCAGTCCCAACTGAATAGTTGGGACTACAGGTGCACATGACTCTGCCCAGCTTCAATAAACTTTTTCTTAGTTTCCAAAATGTTACAATCTTCACTTTATTATCTGTGACTTTCCAGTACCATTCTGTACAGCAAAAGTAATATAATAAATTACTAAAGTTGCTTCTTCTGTCAACTTTGTTGTAATCACTTTAATCACATACACTGAAAGCAGCAAGGAGAAATGATCATCTCAAGAATTTCAGCTCATAAATCTTCCCCATAAGAAAATATTTCAGCACTCACACTTTTCTCCCAATTAAAGCAAAGTGTTACTCGCAAAAATACATTATGCTACTGCCTTAATGAGACTAAAAGCACACAAAACTGGCATATGGAGAAGCTACCAAAAAAACTTTTTTGTAATAGCATTTCAATCTGAAGGTTTCATTACTTCTGTTTTAGCTCCAAATTTCACTTGGTATTTTTAAAAAGACTAAAAAATGGTCTTTTCTACAAAGAGCAGGCAGTCACTTCCATTTAAAAGCCTAAATTGTTATTAATATCACAACCAACTCACTAATTATAAACCTTAAAATAAACCAAGTTTTTAACCTATATCAATCAGAATTAGTGACAGCACATAGGAAGAACTGTCAATTTGAACTATACCTTACCTCTATCCCATCAAAACAGAGTTTAATAACTGGTACAAATGCCTCTTCAACAGCCTATAAGAAAAGTAAACAAGTTTAGGGTCTCTGAAGCTACATTTTAGGCCTCTACTAGTTTCAGTACGTTAGTAAAACACCTGACACAAAAATAGCTAGCTTTAAGACTGGGCTCTTGAATCAGACAAATCAGATCAGAAATCAAGGTTCAAACATTTGATTTCAGCCACTCATCACATGTATGATTGTGGCCAGATTATTTCAGATTTATTTTGTTTGCCTCAATTTCCTAATCTGTAAATGAGTTTATGATTTTAGGCTTGCTGTAAAGAATAAACACAAACACATAAGCCAAGTGCTTAGAAGGGTTAGGCAAACTACAAGAACTCAATAAATGATGGCTATATCATAAAATTCACTCAACTGACTAAATGAATTCTTATAACTCCTCCCATTTCACCCCGAACATTTACGCACTCTTAAATCTTTTACTTCTTCCTGTAATTTCAACTTATCATAGAATGAGGTGAAAAAGTCACTTCGATCAACATGTCTTGGTGCAACACACAACGCATCAATATCAGCACCTAAAAAAAATTAAGCCCATCAACCACTAATTAATATTACAAGAAAATTATTTTGCATCTTATCATGGTAGTATTTGATGTTGAGAATCTATTTAACATTATACTGGTGAGCTTCTAAAAATGTTCCACCCCTTATTAAAAATTACCAGTCAATGGAGGATAAACATGGTTTTAATTGATGGGATATATATATATATATATATATTTTTTTTTTTTTTGAGACAGAGTTTCGCTCTTGTTACCCAGGCTGGAGTGCAATGGCGCGATCTCGGCTCACCGCAACCTCCGCCTCCTGGGTTCAGGCAATTCTCCTGCCTCAGCCTCCTGAGTAGCTGGGATTACAGGCACGCACCACCATGCCCAGCTATTTTTTTTTATTTTTAGTAGAGACGGGGTTTCACCATGTTGACCAAGATGGTCTCGATCTCTTGACCTTGTGATCCGCCCGCCTTGGCCTCCCAAAGTGCTGGGATTACAGGCTTGAGCCACCGCGCCCGGCCAATGGGATATATTTTGATCCTGCAGCATCCTCTATTTATAGTGGCCCAGGTGAACTGGGAACCCAAAGAAAGATGGCTCAGTGAGTACTTTCATGGTGGAGCGGTTCAAGCATACACCCAACATCTTGACGTCACTAGTCACAGCCATGTTCATTGGTTAAACAAAAAAAGTAGTTTTCCTCTATGTACTATGTGTCTGGTGCTTCCAGGCTCTCTACCAGGCCCCTAAATGGGACTTATAAAATAAATTTCGAGCAGAAGAATCCAAAGAGGTAGACCATGGTAAAGTATCTGTTTTAATTCAGTGTTTGATAAGAGGCCAGGACTAAGTACATAGGCAGAATATTGAAAAAGGAGAATTAAAATCAATTAATTGGGCTCATATAAGGGAGAAATCAATGTGGAATCAGGTCAATGGTTATTTTCCTAAAAGACAAGATGCTGAGGTTGACTCTGAAAGCTATTTATTATAATAGAATATTCAAGAAGAGGAAGAAGAGGATACAGCACACAGGATATATCAAAAGTAATGTACTAATGGGACAGTGTGATGGGAGATGGAGAGAGGGAAGGATTCTAGAACACAGACAACACTATACTGGGCAGATACAGTTCATGGTTAAAGAACACAGCCTTGGCTGGGTGTGGTGGCTCATGCCTGTAATCCCAGCACTTTGTGAGGCCAAAGCAAGTGGACAGCTTGTGCCCAGGAGTTCGAGACCAGTCTGGGCAACATGGCAAAACTTCGTCTTCACCAAAATAAAAATTTAAAAATTAGCCAGGCATGGTGGCGTGTGCCCGTAGTCCCAGCTACTGAGGAGGCTGACTCCTGAAAATCACTTAAGCCCAGGAGTTGAAGGATGCAGTAAGCCAAGATTGTGCCACTGCATCCAGCCTGGGCAGTACAGCGAGACCCAAAGATAGTACAGCCTCAGGATGCCTGAGTTCTATCTATTCTGCTATTCTGCCAGTAGAAGGCTGAGAGAAATTGTTCAAGCTTTATTGCCTCTTTTAGTTTCAGACTTCTGTTTGTTATGTCAGAACAGTACTAGAAGAACTAAGTAAGATAATGAAGATCTCAGTGCCCACTGAAAGAAAAGAGCTCAATAATTCTTTGCCATGGTAACATTTGTATTGTGTATTTATTTGCATAGAGGAAATAACTACAAGTATAAATAAACTATTAACTGATTATCAGTGGCTATGAAAACACATTTTTGGGGATTTGCTTAGCTATATTTTACGATTTGTCTACAAAGGTATTGGAGGGTGGCATCCACGAGGTTTTCTTAAAAGCAAGAATTCATTTTTGTTCTGATTTCCAGAGTGATATTCTTCTGGTGAGAGAAAATGATATATATGTAGATAGCAGCACTGTCCAAAAGAGCTCTCCAATGGGAAAATTACTCTTCATCTACACTTTCCAATGCAGTTACCACTATTTTATACATGGCTGCTGAACATATAAAATGTGGCTACCTCTACTGAAAATCTGAATTTTTAATTTATTTTTAAATTTTTTTCTTGAGATGGGGTCTTGTTCTGTCACCCAGGCTGAAGTGTTGTGGTGCAATCACTGCTCACTGCAGCTTTGACCTCCTTGGACTCAAGCAATCCACCTGCTTCGGCCTCCCAAGGTGCTGGGATTACAGGTATGAGCCACCACACCAAACTAATTTTATTTAATCTTAATACTGCTTTTGGACAGTGCTGATGTAAAAGACAGCATTATTTTTTATCTCTCTTATTGAAAAATTTAGATTCCTTGAAGCACTCTCTCTTTCATAAAAGTCTAAGCTGTATGATACACGAGTAACTAAGACAGGCATGTCATCATTATTAAGAACTAAAGGGTCCCTTTCCAGGAGAAATAAAATAATACTTACCTTTTGTATGTACGCCTAACCTGTAAGATCCAAATGTAAAAATTTTTCCTCCAACATTTTCAATTACAGATTGTGGAAGATTCTGTTGAAACAAAAAATGGTTCTTTTGCCAGTGGAGTACAAGGGAAACTATTCAAATGACACTACTGTACTGAGGTGGGGGAGCGGATCCCAAGAAAGATTACAGGGTAAGTTTACATAAAGGGTATTCAAAGTGTATAAAAGCTCTAAAAAAAAAAAAAACACACAGCCCCTCAGATCAATCTTATTTGAAATTCAAAGAATTTTCAACTTTTAAAGAAGTTTATTTATTGAAGATCCATAGTATTTTAGATTTCTGCCCTATTTCTAGAAACTGCTATAAAGAAGTCTGATTGAGAAGATCACATAATCCCCCAGGAGCACATTAGAATCAGGGACTTTATTTATAACAAAGATGCTGTATAAAATGAATCATCAATGTTAGAGTATAAGAAAAACATGATTGCTTTAAAGAAAAAGATTAAATTCAATGGTTTTACCAAATATCCCATAGCACATTAGAGGATAATTTTATCATATCAAAAGTGACTTGATAGCCAAAAAGGGCCAAGCACAGTGGCTCACACCTACAATCCCAACACTTTGGGAGGCTGAAGACAGGCCAATAGTTTGAGCCCAGATTGAGATCAGCCTGGGCAACATGCCTACAATAAATGTTTTAAAATTTAGCTGGGCATGGTGGTGTACCCATATAGTTCCAGCTAATAAGGTGGCTGAGGTGGGAGGACTGCTTGAGTCCTGCAGGTCAAGGCTAGGGTGAGCCATGATCATTCCACTGCACTCTAGCCTGGGCAAGAGTGAGATCCTGTCTCAAAAAAGGAGAAGGAAAGGGAAGAAGGGAGGGGAGGGGACAAAGGGAAGAGAAAGGAGAAAGAGACAGCACAGCAGAGAAGAGAAAGCCAATATTGGTAAACAACTGCTTAGTTTTCTTAGATTTCCAAAAGGCTTTGGTGGGGTAATTTAGAAACAACTAAATTTACTGACAGTTTCTTACTCAGAAAGAGTACAGACATCAGGAAGAGGGAGAAAGCATTCAAAAACTGCCTTCCTGGCCCTGGGACTAGCGTAAAGTACCAAGCTTTACAGTTTAGTATTCAATGGCCCTTTTCATAAGAATGACAATGTCTGTCCAAACAAAAATAATTTTAGTAAGTGTTAGGTCAATATTTCCTTTTACCTAACTCCTCAGTATAATAAAAGCTCAATTCAGTACCAAAGCATGTACAAGACCACCCCACTTCCTCGCAAAAAAAAAAAAAAAAAGACATAAATGAAGTTATTTCACACTCCAAAAAACCCTAAAGACAAGTTCTAAAGAGTCAGAGACTCCTGTTTAAGAACATATTTAATCATCACTATAGAAAATATCCAAGTTATGTGTGTAATGTTTTCTTTCTTTTTTTTTTTCTTTTTTTTGAGTCTTGCTCTGTCGCTCAGGCTGGAGTGCAGTGGTGTGATCTTGGCTCACTAGAACCTCCACCTCCTGGGTTCAAGCAATTCTCCTGCCTCAGTGTCCTAAGCAGCTGGGATACAGGTGCACACCACCATACCCAGCTAATTTTTGTAATTTTAGTAGAGACGGGTTTCACCATGTTGGTCACGAACTCCTAATCTTGTGATCCACCCGCTGCAGTCTCCCCAAGTGCTGGGATTACAGGTGTGAGCCACTGCGCCTAGCTATAATGTTGTACTTCTTAAAAGTAAGCAAAGCCTTTGTCTTCCTATATTTAGGTATTTTTAAATCTCAATGGCAAAGTTGACCTGGTTATTTAAACTAAGCCAGCAAGATGTGCACAGAAGTAGCCTACAAAGGAGGTGAAGGAGAAACTATCTTAAAACACTGATCCACAGACTTCCCTATTAAGACATATCAGTCTTTTGAGGAACACTCTCCAATGATACTTTCTGCAAGGCTATAAAGATTCGGTCACTATTAATTATCACTGTTGAGCATTTGATATATAACTAGTGTAGTCAAGAATCTGAATTTTTTTTTTAATTTTAGTTAATTTATATTTAAATACATGTAGTAACTACTGTATATAATACTAATTGTATTAGTAACTACTGTATTACTAATTGCACTTTAAGATGTTAGTATGTTTATGCCTATTTCGTTATTGCAACTCAGAAATTAAGATTTCTTAATTCAGGTCGCGGAAAAACATTTTCACTTGCAAAAGATTTTTTTCATTTTTAAGACAAGAGTATTAGATGTCAAACAAACCAAAAAAAAAAAATCTTATTTTCTATCAGAAGCTATAATCAATAAGAAATACATGGTAAGTAAAGTCCACAATTTACAATACTACATTTGCTGAAGTTTAATTTGTATTCTGAAATATACATATACATTGCTTTAAATAAACAGTACTATAAATCTGACTAAAACAAAAAGACTACAACTTTTCTTCTAAGTTGACACCCTCTCTTCCTGCTCTGTGAGATTTTTCCTTTACCCCTGGTTCTCCTTTTAACCTTTCAGTTATATTATAGATTAAACATGGATTCTGTACTACCCTGGAAAAATTACCACTATTTATGTTATTTTTTTAAATGTGTCAAATGAACACCACATACAACTCTACAAATATATTTTCCCTACCGGAAGAAGCCCAGCCATGTATTTATGAGTTGTATTGTGTTGTATGAGTATTCATAATAAAGTACTAGAAACTCAAAAGGGCCAGAGCATCAGCTCACCCCTGTAATCCTGGCACTTTGGGAGGCCAAGGCAGGCAGATATATTAAGCCCAGGAGTTCAAGCCTAGTCTAGGCAACATGGTAAAAAGCCATCTTTACAAAAAAGTACAAAAAATTAGCCAGGCTTGGTGGTGCCTGCCTATAGTCCCAGCTACTCAGGAGGCTGGGGTGGGAGAATCACCTAAGCCCAGGAGGTGGAGGCTACAGTGAACTAAAATTGTGCTACTACACTCCAGTCTGAGCAACAGAGGAAGACCCTAACTCAAAAAACAAACAAACAAAAAGCCCAGGCACAGTACCTCATGCCTATAATCCCAGTACTTTGGAAGGCCAACGTGGGCAGATCACTTGAGGCTAAAAGTTTGAGACCAGCTGTTGGTCAACACGGCAAAACCCCATCTCAAATACAAAAATTAGATCGATGTAATGGCACACGCCTGTAATCCCAGCTACTTGAGAGGCTGAGGCAGGATAATCAGTTGAACCCAGGAGGCAGAGGTTGCAATGAGCCAAGATGATGCCACTGCACTGCAGTCTGGGCAACTGAGCGAGACTGTCTCAAAAAAAAAAAAAAGAAAGAAAGAAAGAAAGAAAAGAAAACAGGTTAGGTGCAGTGGCTCATGCCTGTTAATCCCAGTGCTTTGGGAGACCAAGGAAGGTGGATCATTTAAGGTCAGGAGTTCAAGACTAGCCTGGCCAACATGGCAAAACCCATCTCTACTAAAAACAGAAACATTAGCTGGGTGTGGTGGAGCACACCTGTAATTCCAGTTACTCAGGAGGCGAAGGCATGAGAATCACCTGAACCCAGGAGGCAGAGGTTGCAATGATGCCACTGCACTGTAGTCTGGGTGACAGTCAGACTCTGTCTCGAAAAAAAAAAAAGAAAAGAAAAGAAAAAGAAAAAGAAAGGAAACCCAAAGAATGTTATTATAAGAAACTAACTAGGCCAGGCAGTGGCTCATGCCTGGAATCCTAGTGCTTTGGGAGACCAAGGTGAGAGGAATGCTCGAGGCCAAGAGTTTGAGATCAGTCTGGGCAGCATAGCAAGATCCCACATATACCATTAGCCAGGTGTGAAGGGGACATGTCTAATAGTCCCAGCTACTCAGGAGGCTGAGGCAGGAGGGTTGTTTGAGCCTAGGAATTAATTAGAGGTTACAGTAAGCTATGATGGTGTCACTGCACTCCAGCTTGAATGACAGAGCAAGACTCTCGTAAAAAAAAAAAAAGCTAAACTAAATAAACACATATTCTATTTGAGTAATACCTGAAAATCGTTTTTAAAAACTGTGGTAGAATTTCTTAAAAAGTAGGAAGATTCTCAAATATGTTTAAAGTGTCTTTTTAGAGAAACATCCATTATTTCTGTGAAGAGTGTAAGTAGTTTACAATTATTGAGTTTCAGCTTTGAAATGTTACAACCAAAGACTGCTATACTTATTTTCAAAAATCACTTAACTCAGTTCAGTTTCTCCTGCTTCCAAATTAACTAGAAAGAAAATGTAAAATCTGTTCTCAGTAGTCTAAACTGACTCCACATTAAAGACTCTAAATCCACTCAAATAAGAACAGGCTATATAAGACACTTGCTGTGTTCACCTGGCTCAGTAACGACAAATTATTTCGTATACAAAAAAATTGCCTTACCTTGCTTTCACTGATTTCTCGTATCCACTCTTTTACCAGGTTATTTAGTTTTCCCAAAATTAGAATCCTGTTGATAAAACAATTACCAATCAAGTATTCCAGATCATTACTGATTAAATTTCTTAAAGCTTTAAATAAGTATCTTCCTAAATTTTGAGTTTTTAAGTGATCGGAAGCACAGTATATTGTAGTTGGCGCGCTCTCACGCTCTCATGCTCGTGCGCGCGCGCTCTCTCTCTCTCTCGCTCTCTCTCTCTCTCTATATATATATATATGTATGTATGTATGTATGTATGTATGTATGTATGTTCCTCTTCCTCCAGAAAATTCAGAACTATAATAACCAAAGTATTTAAAAAATATCAAAATTATTGCTTTAGAAAAAAAAAAGTAACATCAAAATTAAAATTGAGAACTCTATGTAGAAAATGAAGTTTTCAGCCGGTGCAGTAACTCACACCTGTAATCCCAGCACTTTGGGGGGCCAAGGCGGGTGGATCACCTGATCATCTCAATCAGGAGTTCGAGACCAGCCTGGCCAACATGATAAAAACCCTGTCTCTACTAAAAATACAAAAAATTAGTGGGGTGTAATAGCACAGGCCTGTAATCCCAGTTACTTGGGAGGCTGGGACAGAAGAATTGCTTGAACCCAGAAGGCGGAGGTTGCAGAGAGCTGAGATCATGCCATTGTACTCCATCCTGGGCAACAAGAGCAAGACTCTGTCTCAAACAAAAATTTTTCTCTCTTAAGTATTCTCTTCTCCAAAACAGATACATAGATCTGGGCAAATAACCCTGGCCTTCTAAGTGAATAGAGGATGCCTCAAAATTAGTTTATTTTAACATTAATAAAAATTTCTGAGTTAAAAAAAATATAGAATATACATTTACCTGCGCTGCAGTTCCTCTTCCTCTTCAAAAACCCCGAAGGGTTTCAGCGTCTCAATTAGTTTCTGTGTAAGTATGCAGTCAGTCTCCTTAGGGGCTGCTAAGCTGATAGGAGAAGTGATGCCATAGTGCTTCTGTGGCGGTTGTGTTTGTTGTGATCCCTGTGTTGTAACTGGACTATAAATAAAATTGGATAAAATTACTGCCAAAAGAATTCTACAATTTGAAATAAATCAGCATGAACAGAAAAACTATGTTAGTAACATACATTTCTAAAGATGATTGGTTCTTTGCCATACCCCCAAAATTTTTATGACAAAAAGTGACCAAAAGCAAGTGACCAAAAAGAGAAAATCCTTCCCCAAGGATTTTAACCCTGTCACTACTTAAACACCTAAGTTAGAATCCAGACCAAATACATTGCTTGAGAAAACACTATCCAGAATATAGTAAAATTCTGAGAAATTTCAACTCTTGAAAAGAAGCCAAAAATCTTGTTTCTTAAACATTGATAAACATACTACAAAAATGCCACTTTACCAATATAAGACAGTCCCCAAATGAAACTTGGCATCTTGCTCACAATGAAATCAAGCTCAGAGATAATGAAGCAAATAGCACAAACTTAAAATTTGAAGGGAAAGAACTATATTCACCTCTAAGCTTGTTACTGATTTTTTAAAGAGATTTACACTTCAATAATGATACTAGTCTAAAAGGTTTATTTTATACACACACAGCTACTTTTTGATCCATTTTAAGAGAAGTTCCACATTTGTAAAAAGGCACAGCATGCTCTAAATGCTTAGGAAATTAATTTGACTCAAGCTTTTTTCATAAAAATTTTTTTTCATTAAATTAACTTTAAAAAGTCAACACAATATTTTAAAACTAACAGTTGAGTAACATTCAAAACCAAGTAGGTGGCCGGGCACAGTGACTCACGCCTGCAATCCCAGGACTTTGGGAGGCCGAGGCAGGCAGATCACAAGGTCAGCAGATTGAGAACATCCTGGCCAACATGGTGAAACTCGTCTACTAAAAATATAGAAAAATTAGCTGGGGGTCGTGGTGCACACCTGTAGTCCCAGCTACTCAGGAGGCTGAGGCAGCAGCCTCAAATCCGGGAAGCGGAAGTTGCAGTGAGCCAAGATCATGCCACTGCACTCACTCAAATCCGGGAAGCGGAAGTTGCAGTGAGCCAAGATCATGCCACTGCACTCACTCCAGCCTGGCGACAGAGCAAGACTCCATCTCAAAGAAAAAAACAAAAAACAAAAAACAAGTAGGTGACAAGGAAAGACCCAAAATCTGGATCACTTATTTCTCCCAAATTCCATTCCTTAAGAAATTAACTGTTTATAGGCCAGGTGTGGTGGCTCCCACCTGTAATCCCAGCACTTCAGGAGGCTAAAGCGGGAGAATGACTTGAGCCCAGGAGTTGAGGCCAGCCTGGATAATGTGTTGAAACCCTGTCTCTACCAAAAATAAAAATAAAAATAAAATAAAATGTTTATTTTACAGACACACACACACACACACACACACACACACACACACACAGCTACTTTTTATTTTTTGAGATGGAGTCTCAGTCTGTCACCCAGGCTGGAGTGAAGAAGTACAGCCTCAGCTCACTGCAATCTCCAACTCCCGGGTTCAACTGATTCTCCTGCCTCAGCCTCCCGAGTAGCTGGGATTACAGGTATGTGCCACCACGCCCAGCTAATTTTTATTTTTAGTAGAAACAGGGTTTCACCATGTTAGCCAGGCTGCTCTCAAACTTCTGACTTCAAGTGATCTGCTGGCCCCAGCCTCCCAAAGTGCTGGGATTACAGGCATGACCACGGCCTGTAGAACTTTTCTACCAAGTTCTAAATACATTTTCTACTTTAAGTTAAAGTGTGATAATCTGCATAAGCAGTAAGATGCCAAATCTAAGAATGCTACAAAGGTGAGGCTTATAATGCATTTACTATACAAATCCACTGGGTTCTAGTCTATACCATGACTACTAAACTGTTCTGTAATTTGTCTTGTGGTACCAACACAGACCTAAGAATGCCAGGAAGCCCACAATGCATGTCACTAATTAGCCACTGGGCTGCATGTCATCTATTTACTGTTGCCTGGTCTAGTTACATAATGTCTTAATTTTAATTCAGACTTTATAATAACATTTACTGAATAACTATGAATCAGACTTACCTCTTGCAGAAATTTACATTAGATCATTTCCTCCTACCCCTTTAATCTAAATTGCATAGCTACTCAAAACTATAATGTTAATCCCCATCAGCACTAAATATTTGCTGAAGACTTGGCCAAGCATGGTGTCTCACACCTGTAATCCCAGCAAACTTCAGGAGGCCAAGGCAGGCAGATTATCTGAGGCCAAGAGTTCAAGACCAGCCCAGCCAACAAGGAGAAAACTCATTTCTACTAAAAATGCAAAAATCAGCCAGGCATGGAGGCATGCCCTTGTAATCCCAGCTACTTGGGAGGCTGAGGCAGGAGAATCGCTCTAACCTGGCAGGCAGAAGTTGCAGCGAGCCAAGATCAAGCCACTACACTCCAGCCTGGGCAACAAAGCAAAACTCCATCTCAAAAAAGCATTTGCTGAAGACAAAATAAAAATGTTCCATTTTCTAAACATATGCAGCGTCTCCCACTGTATTAAAATATGCACATGAAGGCTGGGCGTGGTGGCTCATCCCTGTAATCCCAGCACTTTGGGAGGCCAAGGTGGGCGGATCACCTGAGGTCGGAAGTTCGAGGCCACCCTGACCAACATGGAGAAAGCTCATCTCTAATAAAAATACAAAATTAGCCAGGCAAGGTGGTGTGCGCCTATAATCCCAGCTACTCGGGAGGCTAAGGCAGGAGAATCACTTGAACCCGGGAGTCAGAGGTTGCAATGAGCCAAGATTGTGCTGGTGCAATGCAGCCTAGGCACTCCAGCCTAGGCAGCAAGAGCGAAACTCTGTCTCATATATATATATGTATGTACGTATACACACACACACACACACACACACAACACACACACACAAAGTGTAACTGAATTCATAATGTCTTGGTCATTACACATTTTAATCAATAAATCGTTATCAGAATAAAACTGCTATCAAAAAGGTGGCCCTCAAATCTGCCTAACCACGAAAAGCCTCATACCATATACCAACAGATTTCAAGCAATTATTTATTCTTTGCGGGAAGGTTTTTGTTTTCCCTAGCTTTGAGATATCACTGACATACCAAAAATATTGAATGTAATTAATGTACATAATCTGGTGAGTTTGGACATATGCATACACTTGTCGTTAGCATAATAAAGGTAACAAACATACCCATTACCATTTCCCTATGTGCCCCACTGCGTTTTCTGCATTAAGAGCACACAACTTGAGATCTACTCTTTTTTTTTGAGACAAGAGTTTCACTCTTGTTACCCAGGCTGGAGTGCAATGGCTCGATCTCGGCTCACCACAACCTCCGCCTCCTGGGTTCAGGTAATTCTCCTGCCTCGGCCTCTTGAGTAGCTGGGATTACAGGCATGCGCCTGCTAATTTTTTTATATTTTTTAGTAGAGACGGGGTTTCACCATGTTGACCAGGATGGTCTTGATCTCTTGAACTCGTGATCCACCCACCTCGGCCTCCCAAACTGCTGGGATTACAGGCATGAGCCACTCTTAACAAATTTAAAATTTAACAAAGTTAAGAGATCTACTCTTAACAAATTTAAAATTTAACAAATTTTTAAGTGCACAATACAAAGTATGCTTACCACATATCCTAACATAATTGTATTATCTTGTGTTATTCATTGCTTTATGAGTTTTTCTGAATAAACTACAGCCCTTCATAATTATCCTGGGATTATGAATGCTTTTATAAATGATTTTAACACAAGTATAAGCCAAGGGAAAAAAAGTATAAACAGTTCATTTTGTCTAGGCTAGATCTGGTTCAAGCAAGGAGAGCTTTTAAGTCAAGTATAAACTGAAATCACATTTTTGTAGTTTCAAGGAATAAACCTCTATTTTTGTTTTGTGCAAGTAATATGTTTCTCTGCATTCTTTTCCATTCTCAAAGAATTAAATTCATGACCAGTTCAGTCTGAATCATTAAAAAACAAAGAGTATCTTTTTTTTTTTTTTTTTTTTTTTTTTTTTGGCGCGGAGTTTCACTCTTGTTACTCAGGCTGGAGTGCAATGGCGCGGTCTCGGCTCACTGCAACCTCCACCTCCTGGGTTCAGGCAATTCTCCTGCCTCAGCCTCCTGAGTAGCTGGGATTACAGGCATGCGCCACCATGCCCAGCTAATGTTTTGTATTTTTAGTAGAGACGGGGTTTCACCATGTTGTCCAGGATGGTCTGGATCTCTTGACCTCGTGATCCACCCGCCTCGGCCTCCCAAAGTGCTGGGATTACAGGCTTGAGCCACCGTACCCGGCAAGAGTATCTATTTTAAGATTCCTCTAACTTTCCCACTTTTTTCTTACTCAAATCTTCAGATTTTCATTAACCCAATAAACAATGTTTGGAAAGCTCTTGTCTACTTTAACTTTCTCACCAGAACATTAGAACAGGCCCTAATTTCTTAATGTGCACAAGATTTGTTCAGCCTAATTAGAAAAAAAAAAATACTGATGATTACACTAACATTTTAATGGGGAAATAAATCATATGCAAGCTGGAAATTTTTATTTACTTTATTCCAAAGGTAGGCACATCATCCAGCCTCAGTATTACTTTGTGTCTAGATAAAACCACATGTATTCCATCTAACTCAAGAAAGAACATGTATAGACCAGGTATGGCATATCATGCGTATAATCCCAATGCTCAGGGAGGCACAGCAGGGGGGAAAAAAAATCACTTGAGGTCAGGAGTTTGAGACTAGCCTGGGCAACATAGCGAGACACCCATCTCTATGAAAAATAAAAATTAGCTGGGCTTGGTGGCACATGCCTATAGTCCTAGCTACTCAAGAGGCTGAGGCAGGAGGATGGCTTGAGCCCGGGAGAGAGGGAAGGAGGCAGAAGGAAAGAGGATGGAAGGGAAGAGAAAGAGGAGGGAAGGAGGGGAAGGAAGGGGAAGGAAGGAAAAGGAAGAAAAAGGAACAAAGAAAGAAAAAGAAAAACATATGCAACATAGACCTACCAAATAAAAACAAACAAATACATACTCTGAAATTTATAAGATATTTGTGTCTCCAATAGAAATGGCTCAGCATAAGCTTAAGAAGCTACACTAAGAATTCCAGGCTGCCAGATGTTTCAAATGTCCAAAGTAGAAACATTAAATGGAAGTGAAGATTTTTCTTTTAACATTAGAAATTAAGTAGAGTGATAAAACAATTTAAGGAATCTTTTTGTTGCTGTTCTCCCTCTAACAAAACTATGTACTCCAATATTGGGCAATTTGGAACACAAACCTCCAAAGATTAAGGACTCTTCTGCCTTATATACATACACACTGATGCTCTCCTGTAATCACACACCAGACACGTATCAATCCCAAGAATGCAAAGTTCTTCCTCCCATTCTTGAACACACTAGACATCAGCCCGTTCTAGAAACATTTTTACCAGTCTTTTTCTTCAGACATTATTCTACTTCGAAAAATAAACGTCTACAATTCATATAACACAAAAAGAAAAAATACAAGCCAGACATATAGCTACAGTATTTGTGATACCTTAAAATGTCTCCCTGGTTTTTAATATGAAGAACACTACCTTGCTTGAGCAGCTGGTCTATTTTCATCTTACCAACATAATTAGTATTTTACCTTTAGGGTACTGCCTGAATTCTTAGAGTAAAACTGGTAGCCATCTAGCAAGTTCTCTATAAAAACACAAGAATTACTGTATTTCCTTAAAAACTATTTTTAGTATCCTAATTTCTTGCTCCATTGTATATCTATCTTTTTTCTTCCTTTTCGTTTACATCTAATGCAAACATCTTGCCAGTTTTAAATATTATGACTAAAGCATTCTTAAAAGTCTTAATCCTTTCTGGATCAGAGTAACACATAAATACCTATACATAACAGTACCTATATGAATTTTGTCCCCTCTCAAAATCATAAAGGACAGTCAAACTCTCCTCTATATCCCCTACCACATACACACCTTTTCTTACAGGTTCAAGGCACTGTGTAAAGAATTCTCAGAACTCTTCTCTCCTTAGAATGAGTTTTCTTTACAATAAATTATTCTTATCAAGCCAAAGTTCACATAGAACACATGCCTCTTAATTTTTTAAATTTTAACATTCTATATAACAATCCCTTTTTAACTATTCTAGCTTTGACTCTTGGCAATTTTGGTCCCAACTCCTTTCCTTCTACTCCTTTGTCACATGGTTCCACCATGCATACTACTAAGCATGTCTTCCTAAAATACAACTTTCCAAAAACTGTAACTTCTGGTAATGGCATTTAAGACAGACTACAAAGTCTGGTCTCAACTCAAAAGCAAACTGATAAAAAAGAAAGGAGGCTTGATTTCCCTTCTGCTACTCATTGTATTACTCTGGTTTCATTTCTGCCACTAGTCGTATCATTCTAAGTAAGTTGCATATCTGCGGATTTACCTTAGAATTTATTATATCTCTTCTTTACTTTGGATAACAAACTAGGAATTTTACAACTACAACGCATAACACTACAGAGCAGTTTCCAAATACCGAAGTTTTTAGACCAATGCTGAGAGGCCTAAATGCTGCAGGTCTTTCCTTTCCCCATGCTAGGCTGTCAAGATGATTTTAATTAGGATAAATATTTAGGAACTTAGAATAGTGACATTTTTGTCTAATCAGCATATGACTGTTAGCTATTTTGGCTGGACATTTGTTTCAAAAGGTTAGACATAGAATTTTAACTATCAAGAACCACCTGGCTGGGCGTGGTGGCTCACGCCTGTTATCACAGTACTTTGGGAGGCCAAGGTGGGTGGATCACCTGAGGTCAGGAGGTCGAGACCAGCCTGGCCAACATGGTGAAACCCCATCTCTTTAAAAAAAAAGTAAAAAATCACCTTGGTACAGTAATTATAAATCTAATTCAAATAGTGCAAGTTCCTATGATTTGTTAACTGGAGTTTAATGGTCATACATTCAAATAGGCAAAGTACGATCATCTTTGGACATATACTGATAACCATTTTAAGTCAGTGGAGAAAACTATGAAATACGCAAATGGCATTGATTATCCACAGTAAAATCTGAAAGCGAGATGCTATGATTTCGAAAATATTTAAAAAGCATAAAGGCACTAAAAGAAAATGAAAAACATTTTCAGAGCCTTACTCAAGGCAAGACACAAAATGCAAAAGTCATACACAGAAACATGTTAACTTATATCAAAATATTCCAACTTTTATATAGTGACAATACAGCATAAGGCAAAGTTAAAGCAAATGACAAAAGGAGAAAATACATGCAACTTACACCAAAACAATACTCTTATACATAAAGAACTCTTCAATCAATTTTTTCAAGTTTCACTGCATATCAGGGAAGCAAATTAAGACAACCAGACTAAAGAAAAAGAAAATTTAATGTATGGTAAGAATGAAAGACAAAAAACCTCCAACGTTGGCAATGCTGTAATCAAATGAGCCCTTATTCATCACGATGAAAGCAAACGCGTTACATCATTTTAAAAAGCAATCCGGTATTTGCCAAAATTAAAAATGCATATACCAATTTTAAGTTTGTCTAGCGACTTTATCTCTAGCCGTCTACAGAAACACCAGGACAGAAGATTCAAACTGAAAGCCTGAAGCTGGAAGACTTATTCTCTTTAATCATGCATTTTTAAAATATAAAATATTACATAAAAACCTAAATCGTCAGGCCTGATGCAGTGGCTCAGACCTGTAATCCCCACACTTTGGAAGGCTGAGGCAGGAGGATCCCTTGAGCCCAGGAGTTTGAGATCAGCCTGGGCAACACAGAAAGACCCCCATCTGTGAAAAAAAAAAAAAAAAATTAAAAATTGGCCAGCCGTAGTGGCATGCACCTGTAGTCCCAGCTACTCAGAAGGCTGAGAAGAGGATTTCTTGAGCCCAGGAAGCTGAGGCTGCAGTGGGCCGTGATCACAACACTGCAATCCAGTCTGGGCGACAAGCGAGACCCCCATCTCCAAAAAAAAAAAAAAAACAAAAAAAAAAAAAAAAATTTCCAGCCACTCCTAGAGTATAGGTGAAAGGACCGGAGACAGAGCAAAATAGGGACCGGAATTCCAGCATAACAGAAACCAGCTTGAAACTGAGCAGTGTCTATATCCTAGGGCTATCCCCTAAAAAGGGAGTTTGTTTGGTATACTTCGTTCATTCATTTGTAAATTAACTCTCTTGATGTAATTGGTTCTGGAATTTGAACCTTGCTCACAGAACTAAGACAGAAAGGCATTCAAGAGTGTTCACTGAGCAAAGTATGCAATGAGGTAAAACTGGAAACCACCTAAATATCCATCAATAAAGAACTGGTTACTTACAGTACATGCTTACAACATAAAACTATGCCAAAATTAAAAAATGAGATAGTACATGTAGCAGCATACGTATCAGGAAAAAAAAAGTGGCAGAATATAATTATGATCATAGCTGCCATTTGTTGAAATTTCAACATATCCCAGGTACTATGTCAAGCACTTTACATTATTCCCAATTTTTTTCTAGCAACTCTTACTATCAATAAATGATCTCCATTTTAAGAAACTAAGAAAGAAGAGTTGACTAAGTTTACTGGACCAGAATGTGAAGCCAGATATCTGATTCCATAGCCTATAATGATAATAATCTCTATACTGAGGCATCTCTGTACATCATTTACAATATATAGTCATATAGATATACATTTTCTTTTTATTTTAGAGATGGGGTCTTGTTCTGTTGCCCAGGTTGGTCTAAACTCTTGAGCTCAAGTGATCCTCCCTCATAGCTCAGACTACAGGCACATACCATAACAGCCAGTTGTTGTTGTTGTTAAACTATTTGTATGTTATGTCTATAATATTCATAGAAACACAACCAAGCAAAATTGAGACAGGAAAATGTTACTTTATATTTTATAAACTTGTTTCCACTTGTTAAATTATTTTTTAAAGTAGATATTAATAATCTTGCAAAAGTTGAAAGTCAACTAATTCTACCATTCAGCATGAAATTAGAATAGTGGTAGCAAGGAGGCTAAAATCGCCCCATGAAATGGCAGCAAGGGGCACCAGACAAATCCTCAATTTAAAACAATAATTAGCTTTTGGTTATTAGCTAAAAACTCAGTTTCTGCTAATTAAAGCACTATTTTGTGAAATAAACCAAAATGTTTAAAATAGCTTTTTAGTGCAATACTCTGTGGCTAGAAATAATAAATCCAAAGCAAATCATGATTTATTTATTGCTCCAGAAAGCTGCTAGGGCAGCCAAGGTTATTAAACACCAACTCAATTTTCCTAAAAATACTTTTTTCTCATCTACTTTTTGTCCGAAAGTACAGTATTAGGCTGAAATGTACCAAATTCCTAAATATGCATAAAAGACAATGCTAAATAAAATACAAAGATGCTTAGGACAGTCTCTGTTCTCAATGACTGTCTCAATCCTAGTCTGGGATTCAGATCCTTAAACGACAAGTAAGCAAAAAATATTAAAGAAACAAAGATATGCTGGGTGGATCAAGAAGTCAGGAGTTCAAGACCAGCCTGGCAAACATGGTGAAACCCCATCTCTACTAAAAATACAAAAATTCAGCCGGGCATAGTGGTGTGTCTCTGTAATCCCAGCTACTTGGGAGGCTGAGGTAGAACTGCTTGAATCCAGGAGGTGGAGGTTGCGGTGAGGGGAGACTGTGCCATTGCACTCCAGCCTGGGCAACAGAGCAAGACTCTCTCTCAAAAAAAAAGAAAGGGGGGAAAAAAAAAGAAAGAAAAAAAACAACAAAGATAAAATCATGGCTATGCCAGAAGGTTAAGGTGTCCACATTAAATGATTCAAAGGGGGAGGGGCAATCTAGGCAGATGACTAACACACAATAGGACAGAACATCCTATTACCAATGGTGCTTTCCTCAAATAGTTAATGCTTAAGTACTTTGTATCTCAATTTAATTTTTTTTAATAGAGTCAGGGTCTCACTATGTTGCCCAGGCTGGTCTCAAACTCCTGGGCTCAAGCAATCCTCCCATTTTGACCTTCCAAAGTGCTGGGATTACAGGCAGGAGCCACCACACCCAGCCTGTGTCTCAATTTATACAAAGCTCATCAGGCTCTACTGATCAATCCCCACCTCCTGATATCAGGTGTTCAGAAAAAGTTGTGGCGCATGAGTTTAACAGAGTCAACTGCCCCAATTTATAGCTACCACTTAACAGAAAATGCTTTATTATTTGCATGATAAAGTTAAAACTGAAAGCTGAACTTGCTAAATATTCTTCTTTGGAAGCAACAATTCAACACAGTACAATTTGCTGTTTAAAGGTCTTAACCTTAAACATAACATGTTCATTCAAAGGACAAGGACAGATAAGGCATAACAGATCTCTCTAAAGTATCTCAATGTGCATTAAATATTAATTCTTAGCCAAAACAATACAATCTCCTTTTTCACAAGGTATTCAGCATATAATGGTAGTAGCTTAGAGGCAAGCATATTGCTACAATATGTATTTGCTAAGAAATTAAAAGGATGATTAACTGGCCCACCACAAGGTGCTCTGTGCTAGTGGTACTAAAAACATTTACAACCCAACTATATTCTTTTTTTTTTTTTTTTAAGACAGAGTCTCGCTCTGTAACCAGGTGCCAGGCTGGAGTGCAGTGCCACTATCTCGGCTCACTGCAACCTCCGCCTCCCAGGTTCAAGCAATTCTCCTGCCTCAGCCTGGGACTACAGGTGTGCGCCACCACACCCAGCTAACTTTTCTTTCTATTAGTAAAGATAAGGTTTCACCATGTAGGCCAGGATGGTCTAAATCTCTTGACCTCGTGATCAGCCTGCCTCGGCCTCCCAGAGTGCTGGGATTACAGGCGTGAGCCACCACACCCGGCCTGAACCCAACTATATTCTTAAAAACGTATTCCAGGTCCGCCATCCAGCCAATACTTAGTAAAGTAGCAGCAGAGGCTCAAAGATGATGTAATAGCTTGTTTATGCTGAAGGGGAATAAAGTATGTATGATAAAGCCCAAGGCCAAACTGAAAATTCAAGGTTGCTTATGCAGAGAAAGGGTACTTACTCTTCAATTACTACAATGGCCAAGTTATTTTTCCTCACTTCCTAAGGGTATTTTCAACTGCCCCTTTGCACGGCAGTGCATATATTTTTTTTTATTTGTGTGTGTGTATGTCCCTCTCTCTCATATAACGAGAAGAAACTTAGAAAGAAAAAAAAAAAAAAAGGCAAATTGTGCAGTCCCACATCAACTTGCCAATTACAACTTGAAAATGAAAGAAATGTAAATTTAATAAAGTAGGAAACGGAACCTGAAAAAGTATGAAAATGTACCAGAAAATAGTCAAAATTATAGTAAGTCATAGTATTACATACATTAATTCCAGGAAATGCAATTTAAATGTTTCTAATCATCACAATAACAGGAACGCTATTGTTCATCAACCCCAAAATTATAAAAACTGCCATAAAATGCAAGAAGCCAATTTCTGGACAAAATATAGAGGGAATGCAAATTTGAAAAATAATTCTGTAACAAAAGAGAGGAAAGAAATATAACAAAATGCCTTTAATTTTTTCTTTCCCAAATCCTTAAGTTTCCACACATAAGAATGCGATACAGTGCAGTACGCCTACATACAATCCAAAGATTAAAAAAATTAAAAAGGAAACTCCCATCAAAGGTACTGGCCACAAACTGGGGTCTGTACGTGGCAACTCTGTGCATGGCTTTAAATAAGAATATACACACAAATGGCCGGGCGCAGTGGTTCACAGCTGCAATCCCAGCACTTTAGGAGACTGAGGCAGGTGGATCACCTGAGGTCAGGAGTTCCAAGACCAGCATGGCCAACTTGGTGAAACCCTGTCTCTACTAAAAATACAAAAATTAGCCAGGTGTGGTGGCATGCACTTGTAATCCCAGCTACTCAGGAGACTGAGGCATGAGAATCGCTTAAACCCAGTTGGCGAGATTGCCCCACTGCATTCCAGCTTGGGCGATAAGAGCAAAACTCCGTCTCAAAAAAAAAAAAAATATTATACACACAAATAAAGCCATTAAAAGTATAGTCATGTGCCACATAACAGTATTTTTCAGTCACATAACAGTATTTTTCAGATGGACCATGTATAGAACAGTGGTCCCGTAAGAGCATTAACACCATACTTTTACTATTCCTTTTGTGTTTACATATAGTATATAGATACACAAATGCTTCCTAATATGTTACAGCTGCCTACAGTATTCAGTACAATAACATGCTCTACAGGTTTATAGCCTAGGAGAAATAGGCCATAACATAAAGCCTAGGTGCATAGTAGGCTATACCATTTATGTTTAAGTGTACTGTTCCCATGATAAAATCACCCAACACGTTTTTTCAGAATATATCCCTAAGCGATGCACAAGATCTCGGGTTCTACAGTATGTTACATTCTGTGTATACTACAAGTATATATGATGTTACTTTTGTTTATATACTTTTGTACATACACTTTTAATCATGTAAATAACTTGCGATTTAAATGTTATACACACATAAAAAATGAGCTTGAAAATTAAATGTACTTGAAACTATACACAGAGATCCCAACTGGCCAGGCATGGTGGCTGAGGCCTGTAATCCCAGCATTTTGGGAGGCCAAGGTAGGAGGACTGCTTGAGACCAGCCTGGACAACATGGCAAAACCCTGTCACAATAAAAAAAATACAAAAATTAGCCAGGTGTGGTGGCACATGCCTGTAGTCCCAGCTACTCGCAAGGCTGAGGTGGGAGGATCCCCTGACCCTGAGAGATCAAGACTGTGGTGAGCCATGATTGCACCACTGCATTCTAACCTGGGCAACAGTGAGTCCCTGATCTCAAGACTTCAACTGAACTAACAACACATGGTTCCCTACAGTGTCCACAGGAGATGGTATAGTGTACTGGAATGAGGATGGAACATGGAATCAAGAGCTGATTTAAGCCCTAATCTACAATTTTGCACCTTGATGAATTTGGTCAAGTATTCTTTTAAGCCTCAACTTTAACCAACTTTTAGGGGAACCTCCTATCATGTTGCTGCTTTGTAAATCATAAGCTGGCATTGTCGAATTATTTAAAAGTTGCTAAGTAATTAGTACCCTGAACATAACAGAACATACAGAATAAAAGAGACACACATACCCTCCCCCAAAATGATAACTAGCTAAGAATCCAGATGGTCTCATTTTACCCGAAAGTAGTTTTATAAACTTGCCTAGATAAAATTAAAGGTGAAATTTAATTGCAATGTTAACCTTAAGCTGACTTAGTTACCCAATGGAGTGTTCTGATAAATCAAAACATTTTTAAAGTTGTTATCCAGGCAGAACTGGCTTCTGCCTTAAGGTGAGGAAATGAGTAGGTTCATACGTTTACTCAACTCCAATACCTTACCTTCCAACTTCTCTATCAAACAGTATGAACCGAAAACATGTTTAAGGTAGAACACATCTCAAAAGCATAGCCAACATTTACTGAGCAACAGAATCCCCAAATTTTAAAATGTGAGACAAAATATCTCACAGTTCTGTTATCTTTCCTAAAGGTTATGTAATACATTGTTTTTCACCGACAACAAATCAGAGGGTTGGGGTGGAGTGAGGTCCAAGTCCATCCCCAGTGTTCAAAACACCACCAGAGGCCAGGTGTAGTGGGCCTGTAATCCCAGTGCTTTTGGAGGCCAAGCCAGGCGGATTACCTGAGGAGAGGCGTTCGAGACCAGCCTGGTCAACATGGTAAAACCCTCTACTAAATATACAAAAATTAGCCAGGCATGGTGGCACATTGCCTGTAATCCCAGCTACTTGGGAGGCTGGGTAGGAAAATCGCTTGAACTTGGGAGCTGAGCTTGCACCACTACACTCCAGCCTGGGCGACAGAGCGAGACTCCATCTCAAAAAAGAAACACCACCAGAGATGCTGCATGGGTAACTCACACCAGCACTGAAAAGTCTACTTCATCTTGGGGCAGCTGTTCTCAAGCAGGATTTCTCAAGCTTTCAAACATTTTGGTCTCATGACCCTTTACAACTCTTAAAACATACTGAGCACCCCAAAGAGCTCTTATTTAGATGCATTATGCTAACCAATATCCACTGCATTGACAATTATAACTGAAAAACTTTTAAAGTATCTGTTCATTTAAATAACCAGAAACTCACTACATGTTAACATAGCTTTAAAAAACTGCTTTCCAAAACAAAACATTTAGTAAAAATGGCATTCTTTTGCATTTCTGTAAATCTCTTTAATTCTGGCTAAACCAAAGATGGCTGGATTCTCATAGCTGCTTCTGCATTCAATCTGTTGCAATAAATTGTTCTAGTTGAAGCATATGAAGAAAACCTGGCATCACACCAACATTATAACCGTTTCGTTTTGTTTGTTTCATGGAGACAGCTATGTCACTCAGGCTGGTCTTGAACTTGTAAGCCCCAACAATCCTCCCACCTCGGCATCCCAAAGGGCTGGGAGCAACATTACAATTGTAAAAGAGGAGTATTTAGTCGTTTCAATTAATTGTGGGTAGTCACACCAGAACTCCACAAGTGGCAGTTTTACAAAGATTAGTTACAATATGAAAGTTAAAATCCTATTAATAAACCCTCAGCACTCTGTTGTATTAAAATCTGGTTTACCTTGCACTCTGAATGTACCCTTGAATGCACATATGATTTTATTACATCACGACTGTCATTTGGAAAAAATGAGTTCACTGAATTATACAGGTCTACCAGACATTAACAACTATTAC
Organism: Saimiri boliviensis; assembly: GCF_048565385.1. NCBI lineage: Eukaryota > Metazoa > Chordata > Mammalia > Primates > Cebidae > Saimiri > Saimiri boliviensis. The sequence goes on along the minus strand of NC_133450.1, from coordinate 71,239,066 downwards.
TCATTTTTTAAGCACACATTATACAGCATCAAAACTATATGCATTAATATTACTACCAATCTCAGCAGAAACATCTTTTAAGTATTGGGAAACTGGTAAGCTCATGATGGAAAAACAAGCTTCCTAAAATTCTAAATTTTTCTTGAAAGCTCAAATTTTTCACTGGCCACGAACAGAATCAGCTGTTTATCTTGTAGTGACAGGCTCGAGTTATTCTCACATGTCTCCTAAATACTCAAATATGAATACCCACAGTTCAACACTTTGTTCTTTCAGATAAAAATGGAGCACCATAAAAACACCAGTTGAGCTCACAAATCAATATACAAGTGCTTCTCAAAAGCACTGTAATACGCCCCAGTATGCAGCTTAACAAGTACTTTCCATGGTCATGGTGCATTAAAAAGACAAAGTGTCAAGATTTAATAAAATCAACCTTCTTTTACTGCTTCATCAAAAACTTTTTAAACTAGGAGTGTACAGTCGTTAAGAAATAAAATGATCAAAAAAAGAAAAAAATGATTATATACAATATGGGTCCCTATGCCTTGACTGTGTCTATGATGGATGCAGCATTTCCCACCAATGCTTTTGACCATGAGTGCAAAAGCTGAAAGACAAAACATCTCAATAACATGAAAACAGTTTGAAGCTATGTGACCTCTGAAAGATCTCAGTGGTCCCCCTCCCCAGGCATCCACAGATCATGCTCTGGGAAACACAGATACACACTATCACCATCCACCGGTAGGTACCAGTTCTGCTTGTTATGATGTAGAACTACTCCAATCCCCTCTTTCTTGGGCAGCCTTTGCAAATATTTGAGAGGAAAGCTATTGTCTCACCTAAATATCTCTTTCAGTAACTTCAACAACATTTTACGCATGTGGCAGCATAAATGCCACTGATACTTAGTACTCTCCTTTATGTCTTTTTATCATACCTGTGATAGCCAGAACTGAGCTGATGCCAAAAATGATCTGACCAACACAGAGTAAGGCAGAAGTACATCTAGTTCCCATAAGGACATCACACTTTTCATTAAGGCCGTGGTTCTCAACCAGGAGATTTTGCACCCCAGAGTACATCTGGCAATGTCTGGAGACATTTTTGGTTATCATTACTGGGGAAATGAAGGGGTGGGACGCCTAGAAACCAGCAGGTGGAAGCCAAGGATGCTGTTAAACACCCTACAACACACAGGACAGACACCTGAAAGGAACGAAATCGGCAAAAATGTCAATAATGAGTAGGTGAGAAACTCTGTATTTAATAGATCCAAAGACTATCAAAACTTTTGGAAGCTTAACCAAAGCATGACTCTTAAATCAGACTATAATCTTTTCACATATATGTATGTAGCTACATAGGAAATTTAGACAAATATGGATACGATCAAAATGTTCTGTAATATCGTAAATTTCAGTAATTCTGATTTAAATCCATTCTGACAACTCACCTAGGGTCCATGCCCCAATGCCACTCACGCATCCAAATTTAACATTAGGGCAGGCATACCAAAAATGAAAGTCAAACACAATATAGCCGGGGAATCACAATCCAATACATCAAAAAAACAAAATTTATGACAGTGTGACAGTAGTACATGAAAAAAAGCAAGCAAATTAATGAGAAAAAAGCCCCATTTTTCTTTAGGCATTCTTTTTTTTTTTGAGACAGAGTTTCGCTCTTGTTACCCAGGCTGGAGTGCAATGGCGCGATCTCGGCTCACCGCAACCTCCGCCTCCTGGGCTCAGGCAATTCTCCTGTCTCAGCCTCCTGAGTAGCTGGGATTACAGGCGTGCACCACCATGCCCAGCTAATTTTTTGTATTTTTAGTAGAGACGGGGTTTCACCATGTTGACCAGGATGGTCTCGATCTCTTGACCTCGTGATCCACCCGCCTCAGCCTCCCAAAGTGCTAGGATTACAGGCTTGAGCCACCGCGCCCGGCTTCTTTAGGCATTCTTTGGACTCTATAGTAATTACAGTATACCTAGTTTTTGAGCCTCACTGTTTTGCCCAGGTTGTAGTGCAGTGGCATGACCAAGGCTCCCTGCAGGAGGTGCTCCCTCCTGGACTCAAACAATACTCCCACTTCAACTTCCCAAGTAGCTGGGACTACAGGCATGAGGCACCACGCCCAGCTAACTTAAGTGTTTTATGTAGAGATGAAGTTTCGCCATGTAGCCCAGGCTGATCTCAAACTCCTGGCCTCAAGGGATTTACCTGCCTGGGCCTCCCAAAGTGTTGGGATTACAGGCGTGAACCACCGCACCTGGCCCTGTCTTCCATTTTAAATACTTGAACTGACTCGCAAAGAATTTGAAATACCTAAGGTCTTTCATGGAAATGTGTATCTTCCCTCTTCAAAGAATGTTGGGGGAAGGAAGGTATAAAAGTACTTTTAATTCCTAGAAATAAGATACAAACTACTTAACGTTATTTCTTCATTGAAGCCTTTAAAGATGTACATCTATCACTTTTAATGCGGGCATGACTATCAGAAAAAGAAGTCTCTTTTCAAAAACGGCAAAATGTTAACTGTTAATAATACAGTTATCACCTGGCATCACTGCAAACGTTTATTTCCTATTTAACTGAGAAACACCACAAAAATCTTGCTCAGACTAAGTTCTCCTAGGGTCGCTTACCATTCCATGAAAGGGAAAAATCAGTCAACAGAAATTATACAGATTCCAAGATTTTAGACACGTATAGTTAATTAAGTCTAACCAACGTTTTCATCATATAAGTAATGTAACAGACTTCTTAATAACTTAACAAGGGTGGGTGAGTTGGGTTGAGACATGAGAAGCAATTCCTGGAACCATGAAAAATCCTTTTAAAATACATAAATTGCGATAGAAAATTAAAGTCTGTGTCCAAGTTAGAGTCTCGCTTGTAAAGAAACACATCCATACACATATGTAATTATAAAACTATAGTCGGTGATTATTTGCAAAAAAAGAAATCAGCCTTAAAAAAAAAATGGACCTGAGTTACACTACATTCGATGTCTAGAAACCACAAAAATCTCTATCCTGATTTTAACTAAAACTTTGAGTGTCAATTACATGTTGCGTTTTGAGGCTACTAAGATGAAGAAAACTCGGTCCCTGGTCTCAAAGAGGCATTCTTACACTTCAATCTTCAAAAATGGAAGAAATGCAGTCTCACTATTTAGGCCTCTACAACGCTGTATATTTGCAGAAAAAAATAATCTGTCATCTACTGGCAAGGAGCTGCCAAGCTATATCTCATTATCAGAAAGAAAGGGGGAGGGAAGAAAAAAACTTTTTAAAAACCCTCTAAGAAAAGAAAAAGGCCTAGTGGGATTAGAAAGCATAAAGAAACTAGCTTTAAGCCTACAACCAACAACAAAATATCACCGAGAGAGAGGAAGAAGGAAGCAGAATGAAACCCGGTTACCCCATCAAAACAAAACAGGGAAAGCAATGCCTAAGTCGTTTCGGAGGAGGGCACCCTGGTAAGTGCCCCCTCCTCCGACCGCGAATGCTGCGGGGGACTGGGGCGGACGTGGAGGCAGGGGGGGCTCCACGCTCAAAGCTAGACTTTTAACTCGTGCTCCTACATTCAAACAAGGTCAGTGGAAGGGGGCTGACTCGGGCGCACCGCACAGGCATCTGGAGACCGGAGGAAGCGAGGGAGCAGGCGGAGGCAGACCAGGGACAGCGGAGCCGCAGCCAACGGGCCCAAGGGTCGCCGAGAGCGAGCCCGAACCCCAAGTGCTGATCCCGCCTGGAGTTGTGCCTCGGTTCCCCGCCGCCGGGCAAGGTTTTGTTTTGGTTTTCTGTGCCGACGGGGCGGAGAAGCTGGAAGAGTCAGGCTCGTCAGAGGTTCCTCCAGCTCCTCCGGAAGGGGAAGGCGGCCGGCCCGGCCGCCGCGGACCCAGCCAGGAGGGGTCGGGGGACGCGGGAACCCTGCACATGGGGGAAGTGCGGCGGCGGCGGCAGGCGAAGAAACAGGAAGGTCTTCAGTGCTGCCTGCCTCCCACCAGCGGGGAGGGTCGGGCTCGCGTGCCACCCTCTCCGCCTACCTCTTCCCTTCCCGGACGCCCCCCAAGGCCCAGCCGGCGTGCGAAAGAAAACAGAATACAAATTACTTACAACGGCATCGTCTCCTGCGCCGGCACCGCCCAGTCACTTCCCCCCCGCAACCGCCGCCGCTGCCGCCCTGGGCATGATCCACTGAGGCGGGAGGGAGGGGGGGGCCTGCCTCAGCCCTGGGTCCAACCCCTCTCCCGCACCGCTCCCGCCGCTTTAAGCGCTTCTCCTCCTTCCCCTTCGTCCTAACATGGCGCCCGAGCGCTACCACAGCAACGTTCTAGAACTGCTGACGCCACCACGCACGCTGTGCGCACGCCTGCGCACGAGCCGCCGGCCGCCGCGAAGCCTCACGGGAAGCGTAGTTCGTAAGGCCGCCGGTGGCCCGGCAATTACCGCCCGAGTCCTCTCACGCTTAGCAGTGGGTGTCAGATGGTGGAAGGGGACGGTCAGGGAGGCTCCGGGCGGCGGGTGGTACGTCGGGCGGGGATGCTCTCGTGGGTAATGCGGCGTAGACGGCGCGAGGAAGAACCCGGAGAGACCCTAAGCCCACGAGGCGCCGCTTCCGGCGCAGTGTGAGGTCCCTCCTTTCCCGCCGCCTGAGGTCGCGGCGGCTGCTCTTTCCCGGAACGGCGTCCCTGGAGGCGCTGCCGGGGGGCTGAGGCACCCACGCGTGCACCGTGTGTAACCCACAGCGCGGCGCTCAGCACGGCTCGCGTGAGTCGCTGCCTTGGGTTGGAACCGGTTTATTCAGCCGGTGGGTACTGGACTGCGAAGTACCGAGTACTTCTCCCGACACGTTGCCGGCCCGGTGTGATGCGGCGGGTGGTGCCTGGCCCGGAGCCGACGAGCACGTGTGCCCAGTACCCTCTTTCCCTCCCAGTCTGCGTCCCACGCGGATAGCGCTTTCCGTCTGTTTGAAGCACCAGTGTATTCCCGATGCCTGACCCCAGGCGCTGAAATATTTGTGGAGCATTCGCCTACACGTGTGGGTTAGGACTGTGATGGCAGTCCGCGAATTCTAGAACACGGGCTGACGTTCCTCTTGAGCAAACGATGCCCTGGAACTTCCTGATAAGGCTGATCTTCCATAAGAACACTCGTGGCAGTCACCGCTGGCATTTTAGCAGAAGCTGCCTTGGTCATGATTTCCCCCTTGACTGTGTGTCCAGCCCTTAGTCTATCTCAGGTGGGACCTGGAAGTCTGCCTTCTCCCGACCCCTCGGCGAAAGTTCGAGAAAGTGCTGGAGGGAGAACCTCCGCTCTCATATTCCCTTCATCTTGGAATTAGAACGGGTAGTAAGTTCTACAGTGTCACACCGGGAGTTCCTGGAGAGGAGGAGGAGGGAAAGAATCAAATACGGGACGCTGCGTCCACCAAAGTTCTAAACTCTAAATATATTAATATGCTCTTGTGCGTCCTCAGGACGTTTCACAAAGGCTTTCCCTTTCTTTTCTCAGAATGTCTAGTAGGACTAGTGACTCAATGGGAAAGGCTCAGGGCCTAACCTGCTCTGTCCAGAGGGTAGCCCCTTGCCACTTAGGGCCACTGAACACGTGAAATGGGGCTACTTCGTTTAAGTGCAGAATACGCACGGGTGTTAGAGTTGGAGGAATGTGAAACACATCCCTGATCCCATTGAAATATGTTAGATATGCTGCAGTAAAGAAAATGTAAGCCGGGCACAGTGTCTCACACCTGTGATCCAGTACTTTAGGAGGCTAAGGTGGGAGGACCCCTTGAGCATGAGAGACCAGCCTGGGCAATATAGGGAAACCCTGTCTCTACAAAAAGTAGATAAATAAATTAGCTGGGCATGGTAGTACGTGCCTGTGGTCCCATTTACTCCAGAGGCCGAGGTGGGAGGATTGATTGCTGGAGTGGGAGGTGGAGGCTGCCTTGAGTCGCCATCTCACCGCTGCACTCCAGCCTGCCTGACAGAACGAGACCGTCTCAAAAAAAAAAAAAAAAAAACCTAAAAATTAATTTTATCTGTTTTTTCACATGTGACCACTAGAAGATGTTAAGTTACATATGTGGTCTTCATTTCCGTAAATTGTGCTGATGTGGACACAGATTTGTATTTGATTCTTATTTCTTCTACTTAGTTTCTTATCCTCTTGTCATCAAGGTGGCTTTGACTGGGGACCCAGAAGCATAATTACCCTTAAAACACTGAAAATCTGAGATCCAGATAATTTAATAATGTATTAAGGCTGTGGACTTAAGAGTTGCTTATAAAGATACGCCCTAAGGCCGGGCACAGTGGCTTACTCACACCTGTAATCCAGGCACTTTGGGAGGCCAAGGCGGGCAGATCCCAAGGTCAAGAGATAGAGACCATCGTGGCCAATATGGTGAAACCCCTTCTCTACTAAAAATACAAAAATTTTCTGGGTATGTTGGTGTGCACTTGCCTCAGCCTCCCAAATAGTCCCAGCTACTTGGGAGGCCGAGGCAGGAGAATCGCTTGAACCCAGGAGGCAGAGGTTGCAGTGAGCCGAGATTGTACCACTGCACTCCAGCCTGGCGACAGAGCAAGACTCCGTCTCAAAAAAAAGAAAGAAAAAGAAAAAAAGAAGTGCCTGAGGCCAGGCACAGTGGCTTACTCATACCTGTAATCCCAGCACTTTGGGAGGCAGACAATTCCTTAAGCTTGGGAGTTCTAGATCACCCTGAGCAACATGGTAGAATCTTATCTCTACTAAAAAAATAAAGTCAAAAAAATGAGCGGTGGCTCAAGTCTGTAATCCCAGCACTTTGGGAGGCCGAGGTGGGTGGATCACGAGGTCGAGAGATCGAGACCATCCTGGTCAACATGTGAAGCCCCGTCTCTACTAAAAATACAAAAAAACTAGCTGGGCGTGGTGGCGCGTGCCTGTAATCCCAGCTACTCAGGAGGCTGAGGCAGGAGAATTGCCTGAGCCCAGGAGGCGGAGGTTGCGGTGAGCCGAGATCGCGCCATTGCACTCCAGCCTGGGTAACAAGAGCGAAACTCCGTCTCAAAAAAAAAAAAAAAAAAAAAATTAGCTGGGCTTGGCACAGGCCTGTAGTCCCAGCTACTTGGGAGGCTGAGATGGGAGGATCACCTGAAGTGAGGAAGTTGAGACTGCAGTGAGCCCTGGTCCTGCCACTCACAGTAGCTTGGCAATAGCCAGACCATGGCAGGGGGGGGTGGGGGGAGGAAGGAGAAAGAAAAGGAAAAGAGGAAGAAAGAGAGAGAAAAGAAAAAAAGTATTTTTAGTAGTAATGAGCCCAGGAAGTCAAAAAGAAAAAGATACGCACTAATGATGAACTGTATAAATTAAAGAATGGGGACTTTTCAGCTTGTGCTGTCCTCTGCCAGGCATCTCGGAAGGCAGGGAAGAAAAGGATGGTAAACATCCATGCTTTTGGTCTATAATTGCTTCAAACTATTTTTGTTTCAGCCTTTCATAGAATGAGGCAGCTAGATAGCACAGCTGATGACTATTTTGTACCTAGAATGTGCTAGATACCACTCTTCTTGCCTAAGACATTTAAAAGGAACAATATTGAGGTTGGAGTCAAGGTAGACTTCATGTTAGAGGTCACTTCAGACACATCCTGATATGTTAGGGTTTGGTAAGTGGACAGGAGTAGAGGGGCATCTCAGGTAAAGAGAACAAGTTTTAAAAATAAAATAAGGCCAGGCACGGTGGTTCACACCTGTAATCTCAGCACTTTGGGAGGCTGAGGCAAGTAGATCGCCTGAGGTCAGGAGTTCAAGACTAGCCTGGCCAACATGGTGAAACCCTATCTCTAGAAAAAACAAAAATTAGCTGGGCATGGTGGTGTATGCCTGTAATCCTAGCTACTCAGGGAGGCTGAGGCAGGAGAATCACTTGAACCTGGGAGGGCAGAGGTTGCAGTGGACCGAGATCATGCCATGGCATTCCAGCCTAGACAACAAGACCAAAACTCTGCCTCAATAAGTAAACAAATATTAAAAAGTGCAGGCCGGGCGCGGTGGCTCAAGCCTGTAATCCCAGCACTTTGGGAGGCCGAGGCGGGTGGATCACAAGGTCAAGAGATCGAGACCATCCTGGTCAACATGGTGAAACCCCGTCTCTACTAAAAATACAAAAAAAATAGCTGGGCATGGTGGTGCGTGCCTGTAATCCCAGCTACTCAGGAGGCTGAGGCAGGAGAATTGCCTGAACCCAGGAGGCGGAGGTTGCGGTGAGCCGAGATCGCGCCATTGCACTCCAGCCTGGGTAACAAGAGCGAAACTCCGTCTCAAAAAAAAAAAAAAAAAAAAAAAAGGCAAATAATTTATTTGGAGAAAGAGATTTTTGAAGACTAAACCACAAAATATTTAGTGAGGAGTGGTGGAAATAAAGCTGGAAAGCAAGTGAGAGGCAGAAGATAAGGGGCATGGTGGTGCACATCTGTAGTCCTAGCTATTTGGAAGGCTGAAGTGGGAGAATCACCTGAGCCCAGGAAGTCAAGGCTGTAGTGAGCCAAGATCATACCACTGGGCTACAGCCTGGGTGACAGAATGAGACCACGTCTCAAAAAAAAAGGGATATGGGAGGGCATATAATGACCATAAACAGACAAGGGAATTACAGATGGTGATAAGAACCATGAACAAACCAGGTGATAGAGTTATGGTGGAGGTCAACTTCAGATAGACAAGGCTTTTCAGAGGAACTGACCTTTGAACTGAGACCTGAAGTTAATTCTAAGAGATTTTGAATTTTTCTTTTTGTGAATGGAGGAGCCATTTAAAGTTTTAAAACTGGAGTGAGGTTACATTTATATTTTTGGAAAGATGACTGAAAGTGTAAGGAATGAATTTGAACTAGGAGAGGTTTTGAAGATGGAAGACGGATGGGGTGGCTCTTGGAATTGTTCAGATGAGAAATGAAGTTTGAAATAAGGAAGAGAAGAAGGGAACAATTTGAGAAAGGTTGAGGAGGCATAGTTAATTCTGGATGTGAGAGGTGATGGAGAGGAAGAAACCAAAATGATTTAAGAGGTTCTGGTTTGGGGCGGGTGACAGTGCTGGAGCCACTGGTAAATGAAGTAGAAAATACAGGAGGAGAACTAGGTGAGTGGATGAGACCAGGAGAGTAGTAGCTATGTGTTGACTTTGAAGTGCCTGTGGGATTCAGAAATGTCTATAAGACAGTTGAAAATATGCTTCTGGAGCTAAGAAGAGAAATCTGGGCTGGAAACAAACTCTGAAAGCAAGAATCATGGCTTGGAATCATGTTTTGGCTCTGGAAGGACCTTATATATACACCCTACTCCAACTCAAATTTTATGAATGAGTAATAAGCTAGATGCTCACAGATCATATTTAGGACCCAGTTAAGAATAAAACTCTCACCAAGGAAAGTGAAGAGTGAGATAAGACCAATTAACAGTATACTGGTACCAGTCTGCTGTTACCCTTGCCTTGCTTGTCCTGAGTCCTGCCCACCTCCCTCCAGCTGCTGCTGGTCTCCAGGGCTATTGCCCCATCAGCCAGTGCCTGTGTTCTCCTGGCTGCGGAGAAGGGGGAAGACGTGTTCTACTGGAATTTTAAGTATAGTAATCTCTCTTTATCCCCAGGGAATACCTTCAAAGAGTCCCAGCAGATGCCTGAAACTGAGAGTAGTGCCGAACCCTATATTTACTACATTTTTTCCTATGCATATATACCTATGATAAAGTTTAGTTTGTAGATTAGGCACAGTGAGAGGTTAACAGCAACAATAATAAAATAGAACAATTAGAATAATGTGCCAGCATGACTACTCTTGCCCTTTGGGGCCATTATTTTTAGTATTAGTTTTTCCACCCGCGCCTCTCTGGGGCCATTATTAAGTAAAATAAGAGTGACCTGAACACAAGCACTGTAATGTCGGACAGTTGATCCGATCGTAAAGGGGGCTGCTAAGTATATACAGTGTGGAAACACGGGACGGGATGATTCATGTCCACCTGAGCAAGAAAGCACAAGATTTGATGACACTACTTGGAGAGGTATGGAATTTTAAACTTAGGAGTTGTTTATTTCTAACATTTTTCATTTACTATTTTCAGCCCACAGTTGACCACAGGTAACCAAAACAGTAAAGAGAAACTCCAGATAAGGGGGGACTACTGTATCATCCTGATTAAATTTTCCACAGAACAACGTCATAAATAGTGAAAGAATTTCAAAACTGGTTCCCAGAAGACCACAGTGCATTCAAACAACAAAAAGTGCATGAAAATGGTTTTGAGAACAGAAGCTCTTCCTATATTGGGAACTGCAGGAATTTGTGTTTTGGTGTCATTTAGGAGTAGTAATGGGAGATCCTGTGTGACACTGAGATTTTTATCCAATAAGGAACGCTGATGGTCCACTGGGCCAATACTTTTTTTAAAAAGACCTATTAATTACTAAAATAAAAATAATAATATAAACATTTTTATCCAGTGAATACTATACTCTTGAGCAGTCTTTTCATTAAATTCATATCCCCTTTTATTTTACTTATCTAATTATTTTTTGAGACAAGGCCTTACATTCTGTCACCCAGGCTGGAGTGCGATGCTGCCATCTTAGTTCATTGTAGCCTCCATCTCCCAGGCTCAAGTGATCCTCCTGCCTCAGCTCCCAAGTCGCTGGGACTACAGGTGCATGCCACCACACCCGGCTAATTTTTTTTATTTTTAGTAGAGACAAGGTGCCAACTGTGTCACTCGGTCTGGTCTGGAACTCTTGGCCTCAGGTGATTCTCCTGTCTTGGCCTCCCAAAGTGCTGGAATTACAGGAATGAGCCATCACCACATCCAGCCACTTGATTATTTTGACTTTCACATGTAATTCTATGCTCCATTTCAAAATAATTTTGTGTACAGTGTGAAATAGAGGTCAAGGCTTGGCTTTGTTCTGAATATGCGGGTCGCCAGTTGACGGCCATGGACCATTTATTAAAAGACCATTCTTTGCTATCGAATTGCCATGGGATGTTTGCTGTAAGTCAGGTGACTGTAAATGTGTGGGTCCATTTCTTTTATTTTTTATTTTTTACTTTAATCTTTTCTTTTCTTGTGTGGGTCCATTTCTAAGTTCTTGATTCTGCTCCATTGATCTATGTGTCTGTTCTAATCACTGTAGCTTTGTAATAAGTCTTGATACTTGGAGTGTTTAAGTACTATAGGTTTGTTCTTGAAGATTGTTTTGATTGTTCTAGGTCTTTTGCATTGCCATGTAAGTTTTAGGACCAGATTTCTGATTTTTTTTTTTTTTTACAGATGGGGTTTCACCATGTTGGTCAGGCTGGTCTTGAACTCACAACCTCAGGTGATCCGCCCACCTTGGCCTCCAAAGTGCTTGGATTACAGGTATGAGCCACCATGCCCGGCCTTTTTTTTTTTTTTTTTTTTTTTTTTTGAGATGGAATTTCGCTCTTGTTGCCCAGGCTGGAGTGCAATGGCACAATCTTGGCTCACTGAAAACTCCATCTCCAAGGTTCCAGCAATTTTTGCCTCAGCCTCCTGAGTAGCTGGGATTACAGGCATGCGCCACCACACTCAGCTAATTTGTATTTTTAGTAGAGACCGGTTCTCTCCATGTTGTTCAGGCTGGTCTTGAACTCGCAACCTCAGGTGATCCACTCACCTTGGCCTACCAAAGTTCTGGGATTACAGGTATGAGCCACTATGCCCAGCCCGGATGCTGATTTTCATCCCCTAAAAAAAAAATTAAGTGAGAAGGAAGCAAGCAAAGAAGGAAGGATGGAGGGAGGGAAGGAAGGAAGGAGGGAAGGAGGGAAGAAAGGAAGGAAGGAAGGAAGGATAGAAGGAGGGAAAGCAGGGAGGGAGGGAAGGGGAGAAAGAGAGAAAGAAGATGCTGGGATTCTGATTGGTGTTACATTGACTCAATAGATCATTTGGAGGAAGAATGGAAGCATTAACAACATTAGGCTTTATAGATTATTAATATGGTCTGTCCCTTCATTTCTCCATTTAGTTCATGTTTAATTACTATCAGTAATGTTTTGTAATTGTCAGTAGAATTCTCACACATCTTCCTTAGGTTACCCCTACCGATTTTACTTTAAATGATACCAGCTTGCTATGATTCGAATATTTGATCCCTCCAAAACTCATATTTAAATTTAATCCCCAATGTGGCAGTATGGAGATGTGGGACCCTTAAGAGATGATTGGGCCCTGTCCTCATGCATGCATTAATCCATTCATAGATTAATGGAATAATGGGTTAATGGATTAATGGGCAGTAGTGTTGGAAAGATGAGAAGCACAGAGATTCCAGATATTTTCAAAGTTGAGCCAATATAATGCATCCATATAATGGATGGGTGGGTAACAGAAAAGGAAAAGAGCTGGGCATGGTTGCTCATGCCTGTAATCCCAGCACTTTGGGAGGGCAAGACAGGTGGATCACCTGAGGTCAGGAGTTTGAGACCAGCCTGGCCAACGCGACAAAACCCTGTCTCTACTAAAAATACAAAACTTAGCCGGGTGTGATGGCACCCACGTGTAATCCCAGCTACTTGGGAGGCTGAGGCAGGAGAATGGCTCGAACCCGGGAGACAGAGGTTGCAAGAAGCTGAGATCACACCACTGCACTCCAGTCTCTGGGTGACAGAGAGACTTCATCTCAAAAAAAAGAGAGAGAGAGAAAAGAAAAAGAATCGAGAATGACTCCAAGGTTTTGGGCCTGAGTAACTGGAAGGATGGAGTTGCAGTAACTGAGGTGCGAAATGGGGGAGCAGCAGGTAGAGGGGAGGGAGGAGGGAGATCAGGAATCAGAGTTGGCCTTGTTAAAGTTTATCATGCCTACTAGACATTCAGATGGAGAGAAGAAAGTGTTTCAAGGAGGAAGTGATAAAATGTGTCAGATGCTCAGAGACGCCCAGTAAGATGAGGCCTGAGAATTACCAATTGGATTTGGAAATGTGGAGCTCGCTAGTAACTTTGCTATATTGGGACCATAGCTGGAGGAGGATGTGGAGGTGTGGGAAGGTTTTTGCATTTTAATTTGGTTTTGAAGTACAGAAGCTAGTACCTCATGTTTCAAGCTTGGCATGATGATCCAGAAGTGAGAGAAAAATTAAGCTATGAGAGAGCAGACCATTTTAAGAGTAGAATCTGATAATGTGAGGAGGGACAGGAGCGAGGGCCTAAGTTGAGGGCTGACCTCAGATAGGAGCACACATAGTTCTCTGTAGCAGAAGGGAAGGCAGAGATAGGTTTGTAGTGGGAGGATTTAGAAGCTCTCTTTAATTCTTTTGTTCTGTTTTTTTCTTTTACTGGTTCCATGACCCATGGAGACAAAGAAGCTCTCTTTTGATGCCTTGCTTTTTTCCCCAATAAACTAGGAAGCAAGGTCATGAAATGAAGGCATGAAAATGTAACTATTATAAAGACTAATGATTCCAAACTGTGGAAAATGTATTCTCTTTATTTAAATAAAGACTCTTATTATAAAATACATGACTCTTATTAAAATAGAAAACTATTCTCTTTATTTAAATAAAGACTCTTTTAAATACATGACTCTTATTAAAATATAAGAGTCAAAACAGTATAAAGTACAGCCATGAAAAATAGTGAAATCATGGCCTTTGCAGCAGCATGGTGCAGCTGGGGGCCATTAGCCTATGCTAATTAAACCTGGGTTCTCATGGACGCAGAGATGGCAACAATAGACCCTGGAGACTACTAGAGGTGGGAGGAAAGGAGGGGAGCCAAGGTGGAAAAACTCTTGGGTACCGTGTTCACCACCTGAGTGATGGGATCACTTGTGTCCCAAACTTTAGCATCACACAATATACCCATGTAACAAACCTGCACATGCTACCCGCTGAATCTAAAATCAAAGTTGAAATTATAAAAAATAGTTTCCAAAAATAGTGCAGTGAAACAAAATTAAAAATAGGTACATTAAGCTTTCTCAAAATTAAAACCTTTTGTGTCTTAAAGGGCACTCTCAACAGAATGAAAAGACCCATGGGATGGAAGGAAATCTTTGCAAATCATTGTTTGGTAAGGGTCTTGTATCCAAAACATATAAACAACTCTTTTTTTTTTTTTTTTTTGAGACAGAGTTTTGCTCTTCTTACCCAGGCTGGAGTGCAATGGCGCGATCTCAGCTCACTGCAACCTCCGCCTCCTGGGTTCAGGCAATTCTCCTGCCTCAGCCTCCCGAGTAGCTGGGATTACAGGCACGTGCCACCATGCCCAGCTAATTTTTTGTATTTTTAGTAGAGACGGGATTTCACTATGTTGACCGGGATGGTCCCGATCTCTTGACCTCGTGATCCACCCGCCTCGGCCTCCCAAAGTGCTGGGATTACAGGCGTGAGCCACCATGCCCAGCATAAACAACTCTTTTTTTTTTTTTTTTTTTTTTTTTTTTTGAGACGGAGTTTCGCTCTTGTTACCCAGGCTGGAGTGCAATGGCGTGATCTCGGCTCACTGCAACCTCCGCCTCCTGGGTTCAGGCAATTCTCCTGCCTCAGCCTCCTAAGTAGCTGGCATTACAGGCACGCACTACCACGCCCAGCTAGTTTTTTGTATTTTTAGTAGAGACGGGGTTTCACCATGTTGACCAGGATGGTCTCGATCTCTTGACCTCGTGATCCACCCAACTCGGCCTCCCAAAGTGCTGGGATTACAGGCTTGAGCCACCGCGCCCAGCTAAAACAACTCTTAAAATTCAACAACAAAAAGACAGACAACCCCAAGAAAAAGTGAGCAAAGTGCCTGGATACACAGGCATACCTCATTTTATTGTCCTTTGCTTTATTGTACTTTGCAGGTACTGTTTTGTACAAATTGAAGGTTTTTGCAACTCTGCATCAAGCAAGTCTGTCAGCACCATTTTTCCAACAGCGTGTGCTCGTTTCATACCTCTGTGTCACATTTTGATAATTCTTGCAATATTCCTAACTTTATTATTATTTATCAGTGATTTTTGATGTCACTATTGTAACTGTTCTGGGACGCCACAAACCATGCCCATATGACAGCAAGCTTCATTGATAAATAAATATGTGTTCTGACTGCTCCACCGACCAGCCATTTTACCATCTCTGTTCCTTTTTTTGGACCTACCTTTTCCCTGAGACAAAACAATATTGAAATTAGAGGAATTGGCTGGGTGTGGTGGCTCACACCTGTAATCCCAGCACTTTGAGAGGCCAAGGCAGGCAGATCACAAGGTTAAAAGTTTAAGACCAGCCTGACCAATATGGTGAATCCCTGTCTCTACTAAAAATACAAAAATTAGCCAGGTGTGGGCCAGGCGTGGTGGCTCAAGCCTGTAATCCCAGCACTTTGGGAGGCCGAGGCGGGTAGATCACGAGGTCAAGAGATCGAGACCATCCTGGTCAACACGGTGAAACCCCGTCTCTACTAAAAATACAAAAAATTAGCTGGGCATGGTGGCGTGTGCCTGTAATCTCAGCTACTCAGGAGGCTGAGACAGGAGAATTGCCTGAACCCAGGAGGCGGAGGTTGCAGTGAGCCGAGATCACGCCATTGCACTCCAGCCTGGGTAACTCTGTCTCAAAAAAAAAAAAAAAATTAGCCAAGTGTGGTGGCATGCACCTGTAGTCCCAACTACTCAGAAGGCTGAGGAAGAACTGCTTGAACCCAGGAGGCAGGGGTTGCAGTGAGTCGAGGTTGCACCATTGCAATCCAGCCTGGGCAACAAGAATAAAACTGCCTCAAAAAAAACAAACAAGTAATAACCCTATAATGGCCTCTAAGTATTCAAATGAAGAGTCACAAGTCTCTCACTTTAAATTAAAAGGTAGAAATAGTTAAGCTTAGTGAGGAAGACCTATTGAAAGCCAAGACAGACCAAAATCTAGGCCTCTTGTGCCAGGTAGGCAAGTTGTGAATGCAAAAACAAAGTTCTTGAAGGAAGTTAAAAGTGCTACTCCAGTGAACACACAAATGATAAGAAAGTGAAACAGCTTTATTGCTGATTTGGAGAAAGTTTGAATGGTGTCTACAGAAGATCATACCAGCTACAACATTCCCTTAAGCCAAAGCCTAATCCAGAATCAGGGCCTAACTCTTTTTAATTCTGTGAAGGCTGAGAGTGGTGAGGAAGCTGTAGAAGAAAAGTTGAAGCTAGCAGAGGTTGGTTCATGAGGTTTAAGAAAAGAAGCCATCTCCGTAACCTAAAAGTGCAAGGTGAAAACAGCAAGTTACCCAGAAGATCTAGCTCAAATCACTTGAGAAAGTGGCTACACTGAACAACAGATTTTCAACAAAGCGAAAACAGCCTTATATTGGAAGAAGATGCCATCTAGGACTCTCCTACCTAAAGAGAAGTCCATGCTCAGCTTCAAACCTTCAAAAGACAGACTGACTTTCTTGTTGGAAATGAATGCAGCTGGTGACTTTAAGTTGAAGCCAATGTCTGTTTACCATTCCAAAAATCCTAGGGCCCTTAAGAATATACTCAAATCTACTCTGTCTGTGCTCTATTCAGGGAACAGTTAAGTCTGGATGATAGCACATTTATTTACAGCATGGCTTACTGAATTTTTTTTTTTAAGAGACAGAGTCTCAGTATGTTGCCCGGGCTGGAGTGCAGTAGCTATTCACAGGTGCAACTGTTGAACATCACAGCCTCAAACTTCTGGGCTCAAGCAATCCCCCTGCCTCAGCCACCTGAGTAGCTGAAACTACAGGCATCAACCACTGTGCAATGGCTTGTTTTACTGAATAGTTTAAGCCCACTGTTAAGAACTACTGCTCAGAAACTAAATGAGTATTACTGCTCATTGACAATACATGTAGTCACCCAAGAGCTCAGATGGAGGTGCACAAAGAAATTAACGTTTTTAGCCGGGTGTGGTGGCTCATGCCTGTAATCCAAGCACTTTGGAGGCCAAGGCAGGTGGATCACCTGAGGTCGTGAGTTCAAGACCAGCCTGACCAACATGGTGAAACTCCATCTTTAAAAAATAAAATAAAATAAAATAAATAACGTTTTTGTGTCTATTAACAAAACATTTATTCTGCAGCCCATGAATCAAGGAGTAATTTACCAGTGATTTTTTTTTTTTATTACTTATCAGTGATTTTTTTTTTTTTTTTTTTTTTTTTTTTTTTGAGACGGAGTTTCGCTCTTGTTACCCAGGCTGGAGTGCAATGGCGTGATCTCGGCTCACCGCAACCTCCGCCTCCTAGGTTCAGGCAATTCTCCTGCCTCAGCCTTCTGAGTAGCTGGGACTACAGGCACACGCCACCATGCCCAGCTAATTTTTTAAATTTTTTTAGTAGAGACGGGGTTTCACCATGTTGACCGGGATGGTCTCGATCTCTTGACCTTGTGATCCACCCGCCTCGGCCTCCCAAAGTGCTGGGATTACAGGCTTGAGCCACCGCGCCCGGCCCCTATCAGTGATTTTTGATGTCACTATTGTAATTATTCTGGGATGCCACAGACCATGCCCATATAAGACAGCAGGCTTAATTGATGAATGTGTCTTCTGACTGCTCCACTGACCGCAAGAGCTTGGAGGAGCAGAGTTTTCTCCTAACTCCTCTGGGGAAAGAGACATCTCTGACATCTCCTTCCGAAGCTTGCTAAATAGCAGGTGTTTTCCCACCACTGGCAGTGCCGCATAGCCTAGGCGCCCTCCAGCAGCCCTTACATGGGCATAACAGAGGGCTTAAAGCATCTTGCCTTAGGGTCATTCCTTTCACAATGTTACCCCAGGTTCACACTTCATGACCTGAGAGGTATCAGTAAAAGAACTAAGATCACATATGAATAAGTAAGATCACATATGCATAACTAATATGGTTATATCTCTAATTATTTTCTTTTCTTTTTTTTTTCCTTTTAATCCAAAAAGTTTCCACTTTCTAAGGGTTATCTCTAATTATTTTCTTCATTATTTATATGGGAATAGGCTGAGGCTTCTGACTCCTGCCTCGGCACTTATGGGGTCTCCCCCCAACAGTTTCTTAAGATGAAATCTACTCCTGATGAAGACACTGTGAACACCGTTGAAATGTACAACAAAGGATTTTGAATATTTAATAAACTTAGTTGATAAAGCGGTATCAGGATTTGAGAGGATTGACTTAAATTTTGAAAAAGTTCTAGCCGGATGCGGTGGTTCATGCCTGTAATCCTAGCACTTTGGGAGGCCGAGGTGGGTGGATCACCTGAGGTCAGGAGTTCAAGACCAGCTTGGCCATGGTGGTGAAACTCCATCTTTAATTTAAAAAAAAAAGAAAAGAGAAAGAATAAGTTCTAATGTCAGTAAAATACCATCAAACAACATGACATGCTACAGAGAAATTTTTCTTGAAAGGAAGAGTCCGTTGATATGGCAAACTGCATTACTGTCTTTTTTTTTTTTTTTTTTTTTTTTTGAGATGGAGTCTCACTGTGTCACCCAGGCTGGAGTGCAATGGCACAATCTTGGCTCACGCAACCTCTTCCTCCTGCGTTCAAGCAATTCTCCCGCCTCAGCCTTCCAAGTAGCTGGGATTACAGGCATATGCCACCATGCCTCGCTAATGTTTGTACTTTTAGTAGAGATGGGGTTTCACCACATTGGCCAGGCTGGTCTCAAACTCCTGACCTCAGGTGATCTGCCTGCCTCAGCCTCCCAGATGCTGGGATTACAAGTGTGAGCCTACTGGCCCAGCCCATTGCTGTCTTATTTTAAGAAATTGCCACAGCCACCCCAACCTTCAGCAGCCACCACCCTGATCAGTCATCAGCCATCAACATTAAGGCAAGAACCTCTACCAGCAAAAAGATTATGACTAACTGAAGGGTCTGGTTATTGTTAGCATTTTTTAGCAATAAAGTATTTTTGAATTAAGGTAGGTACCTTGTTTTTTAGACATAAATGCTATTGTACAGTTTACAGATTATAGTATAGTGTAAAAATAACTTTTATATGCACTAGGAAACCAAACAATTTGGGTGACATCCTTTATTACAATATTAGCTTTACAGTAGTAGTCTGGAGCCAAATCCTTGATATCTAAGAGGTGTGCCTGTATATTTCTCCAGAGAAGACACTGAAATGGACAGCAAGCACATTAAAGGATGCTTAGTTACAATATGATGCCACATCACACCCACTATGATCACCATTAAAAACACACACACACACACACAGAAAATAACAAGTGTTGGTAAGGATGCAGGAAATTGGAGTCCCTCACACACTACTGATGGGAATGTAAGTGGTGCAGCCACTGTGGAACAGAGTGTGGCAGTTTCTTAATAAGTTGGGCATAGAGTGACCACATGACAGCAGTTCCACTCCTAGCCAACAGAACTGACAATCTGTGTTCAAATAAGAGCTTGTGCACAAATGTTCATGCTAGTTCTAGTCACAGTAGTCAAAAGGTAGAAACAACCCAAATGTCCATCAGCAAATGAACTATTAAAATGCAGTATATCCAGACAATGGAGTAGTATTCAGCTATGAAAAGGAACAAAGTACTAAAAATAAAACATCGTATGACATGGATGAACCTTGAAAACATTTTGCTTAATGAAAGAAGTCAGACATGAAAGGCCATCCATTGTATGGTTTTATTTATTATAGGTAAACTCATAGAGACAGAAAGCAGATTCGTGGTTGCCTGGAACTGGGGGGAGGGAATCATGGAGCGTGACTGCCTAGCAGATGCTGGGTTTCCATGTGGGGAAATGAGAAAACTCTGAACTAGGTAGTAAAGTTGGCTGTAGATCACTGTGAATGGACTTAGTGCCACTGAATTACACACTTTAAAATGGTTACAGTGGTGAATTTTATGCTACATGTATTTCACCACAAATAAAAAATAGGGCAGTTTTATTGGGTTACATTATTTAAAGGGATAAAATGGGTAAGCCATTAAAATAAACCTAAACTAATTTCTCATTTAAGTTAATTCTAGGACTCTTACGGGATTTTTAGAACTGGAAAAGACCATAGGATTGATAACTTAGGCCTATGTTATAAAGTGTGTTGAAAATATTTAGCAACTTCTTATTTATCACAAATATTGGAATGATCCTGTTATGTGAATTTCTCCACCTAAAGGTTTACAGTTCTCTCTGACTCATTGTCTGGGGTCCTGACCCTGAACGCAGAGCAACCTTTCCCTAACCATTGCTTCATCAAAAAAAAAAAAAAAAAGCAACCTTACAGACAACAGTCTTGTCTGATTTACTGACTCAAGAAGACATAAACCATTCCAATTTATTTCCATTTCTAATACTATTGTTATCGGGACCATAACAAGTCATGTAAATTAGCCTACATGTTAGAATAATACATAGTCTACAATATATAGTCTGATTTTCTTCATTCTATAAATTAAATAACTGTAAACATTAGTGTACAGAAGCAGTATATTTAGAACTGACTAAAGAATAAAATATTAAATCAGTATTTGTCTCATGAGCTATGCACAGATGTCTTCTTCAATTTACATTTCAAATACAATTTTAATGATATAGTCATTCATACCATACATCTTTTTAGTGATTCTAGTTTATAGAATATTTGCCTATTAAAAAAAAAAAAAAGAATTTTCCAAGAACTGGAAAAGCATTTTTCAAAGCAGTTTTTCAAAGTACAATAAGTGATCTGTGGTTCTGTAAAAAGATCTTTAAAGTTTCACTGCGCTTCAGGATTGTTCTTGAAGAGATATTCTGCCTACAATTTAAAAAAAGGCAAGTCAACAATTTACAAGTTATTATTAGTCATGTATTTGTACCACTAATGTTTACAATTTAAAAATCATCCAAGGGCTGGGCATGGTGGCTCATGCCTGTAATCCCAGCACTTTGGGAGGCCAAGGCAGGTGGATAACTTGAGGTTGGGAGTTTGAGACCAGCCTGGCCAACATGCTGAAACCCTGTCTCTATTAAAAATACAAAAAATTAGCCAGGTGGGGTGTCAGATGCCTGTAATCCCAGCTACTCAGAAGGCTAAGGCAGGAGAATTGCTTGAACTCGGGAGACAGAGGTTGCAGTGAGCTGATACTGCACCATTGCACTCCAGCCCGGGCAACAAGAGTGAAACTCCATCTCAATAAATATAAAAGTACATACATTTTTTTTAAGGGGCTTTCTGGCCAAAACCAGAAAGCCTGCTAGACAAATTCTAAAAGAGCTATAACACTATATACATTTTTTACTTTCAAATGAATAATAAAAATTTCATATGGGTTTGACCAATGAGGATAAAAAAGTCTTATTTTAAGTGGTGAATGTATTAGAAGCTATTTCCCTAATAACTAGAAACATAGGGGTCTATGTTTTGCATTCTCAACTGGTTTTCTGTTAAGATTCAGGCAGACTTTCCTTTTTTTTTTTTTGAGACAGAGTCTCACTCTGTCACCCAGGCTGGAGTGCAGCAGCACAATCTCGGCTCACTGCAAGCTCTGCCTCCTGGGTTCAAGCAATTCTGCTGCCTCAGCTTCCCAAGTAGCTGGGACTACAGTGTACGCCACCACTCCTGGCTAATTTTTAAAAATTATTTATCGGTATTTATTTATTTATTTTGAGATGGAGTCTTGCTCTGTCACCCGGGCTGGAGTGTAGTGGCGCGATCTCAGCTCACTGCAACCCCTGCCTCCCAGGTTCAAGCAATTCTTCTGCCTCAGCCTTCCGAGTAGCTGGGACTACCAGCGTGCGCCACCATGCCTGGCTAATTTTTATAGTTTTAGTAGAGATAGGGTTTTACCATATTGGCCAGGCTGGTCTCCAACTCCTGACCTCATGATTTGCCCGCCTTAGCCTCCCAAAGTGCTGGGATTACAGGCCACCAGACCTGGCCATTTTCTTTTCTTTTCTTTTTTGTATTTTTAGTAAAAAACCAGTTTTCACCATGTTGGCAGGGTGATCTCTAATTCCTGACCTCAAATGATCCACCCACCTTGGCCTCCTAAAGTGCTGGGATTGCAGGCTTCAGCCACCACACTCAGCTTCAAACTGATCTTTTTAAAAAATTAAATCTCTTACCAGATAATCAACGGGGTCTTCGGGTCGAACGTTACAACATTCATTCAGGCCCTGAATAAGAGTTGGCATCACGTAGGTCATTAAATAGTTTCTCAGGGGAATTGATTGAGCCTCCAGTAATTCTCTTTCTTCTCTTTTCACCTCCTCCAGTCGTTTATTCTAAAATAGAACATTTGGGAGTAAAGTAAATGTATAGTCAGAAGCTGGAGAACACTCACACAGTTCACCCTAGAGTGCACTGAGACACTGCTAGAAATGGTCAGAAATACCATATTCTGATACAGATGGCATTTTCAATCTGCGGAAAAAAGACGGAAATGGTGTTGTAACAGCTTAGCCATTTGGAAAATAATAAATTGGATCACTTCTTACACCAAAATAATTTCTAGCTGCCCAGATGAAGCAAAATAGAAAAAAAAAAAAAAAAGAAGTGCCACTGGAAAGTCTGGAGAGTATTAGGATAGAGACACGTGGAATTCTTTGCTCAGCAGGCAGCCACCCTCTCTTTGGGAATCATAATTCCAGATTTCTTTTGAGAAATCTCCCTCCTCAGCCTAGTGGTTTGGTTTGAGTGGGACATAAGCCCATCATCCAGCCACCTCCTGGCCATGGATTCTAATTAAGGATCAGCACAATATCAAAATTGTCTACAATTTACAATACCTTTGTATTATAATTGTAAATGTGACTAGTACAAATGCATGACTAATAAGAACTTGGAAATTGTTGACTTGTCTTTTTTTTAATTCCAGTTAAGGACTGGCACATCAAGTGCCCTGCCATGCAGGTAGGTGCGCCTAAGCATGAAGCCTACCATGCAAGGCAGGGCAGAGAAGGGGATCCTAAAATCCTTGGTGACATCGTTTGAGCCACTGTATCAAGCTTTACTTGAAGCCAGTCCCACCCCTGGACTTTTCTGGTTTTCCTTATGGTGAAGTCATTTTGAGTTTGCTCTTCTATCACTTGCAAGATAAAGAGTCCTAGCTGATATTTGTTTGAAAGGAGGACTTTGTTTTTCTTTTCTTTTTCTTTTTTTTTTTTTTTTTGAGATGGAGTCTTGTTCTGTTGCCAGGCTGGAGTGCAATGGTGTGATCTTGGCTCACTGCAACCTCTGCCTCCTGGGTTCAAGCGATTCTCCTGCCTCAGCATCCCAAGCAGCTGGGACTACAGGCATGTGCCACCACACCTGGCTAATTTTTTGTATTTTTAGTAGAGATGGGGTTTCACCATGTTGGCCAGGATGGTTTCGATCTCCTAACCTCGTGGCCTGCCTCAGCCTACCAAAGTGCTGGGATTACAGGCGTGAACCACCTCGCCTGGCTGAATGGGGGACATTCTTAGCAAGTACAAAGAGGAAAATTAAAAGGTATAAAAGGGGATGTGTGTGACAGGTTGTGGGAGAGATAGGCATTGAATTTTACACAGAGACCAGGAAATGCTTCCCTAGAAAGATGACTTCTGGTAAAGATGTGAGGTGTCTGGGAGGCAATGCATCATGCAGGTGACTGAGACCACCACTGGAGCACTGTTTGAAATTGGGAAATATTAGAAGTAGACAGGTCACAAAGGATCTTGGTCACAATGAGAAGTTTGGACTTTTATCAAATTGTGAAGGGCCTGTGGGGAGTTGTAAGCAGAGTATGGCCGTGGTGGGTCTGCAGTTTCTTTCTTTTTTTTTTTTTTTGAGACGGAGTTTCGCTCTTGTTACCCAATCTGGAGTGCAATGGCGCGATCTCTGCTCACTGCAACCTCCGCCTCCCGGGTTCAGGCAATTCTCCTGCCTCAGCCTCCTGAGTAGCTGGGATTACAGGCACGCACCACCATGCCCAGCTAATGTTTTGTATTTTTAGTAGAGACGGGGTTTCACCATGTTGACCAGGATGGTCTCGATCTCTTGACCTCGTGATCCACCCGCCTTGGCCTCCCAAAGTGCTGGGATTACAGGCTTGAGCCACTGTGCCCATCGGGTCTGCAGTTTCGCAGGATCACCTGGCAGCTGTGTGGGAAGAGACTGGAGATGGGCCAGGGTAGTCAGGGAGAACAGTGAGAATACACTGCACAACACTGAGAAACACTGACCCTGATCAGAAGCAGAGAGCTGGGGACAGATTTGGGTACCATTGATGGTGTTTGTTTTTTGAGACAGCGTCTTGCTCTGTTGTCCAGGCTGGAGTGCCATAGCACGATCATAGCTCACTGCAGCATCAGTCCCCCAGGCTCAACTAATCCTCCAGGCTAAAGTGATCCTCCCACCTGAGCCTCCCTAGTAGTTGGGGCTACAGGCATGCCACCATGCCCAGCTAATTTTAATTTTAATTTTTAGTAGATTCAAGGTCTTGCTATGTTGCCCGGGCTGGCCTTGAACACCTAAGTTCAAGCGATTCCCCAGCCTCAGCCTCCCAAAGTGCTGGGATTACAGGTATGAACCACCGTGCCCAGCCTAAGAGTGTTATTTTTGGAAGCAGAATCATTTACTAGACACAGTGATTTGAGGAATGAGGTGGGGTGGAACGAAGCTGTCCACCTGGGTAGGCTGGATTGGTAAATGAAAGAAAATCAAATCAAATCATGAGGTCAGGGTGTAGCAAAATGTTACACATTTACAGGAATTTGTATTATGAATATACCTGACAATGGCTAGTTTTTGTTATTAACACTAAGCAAGCTGGGCACAGTGGCTCACGCCTATAATTCCAGCAACTTGGGAGGCAGAAGCGGGCGGGTCACTTGAGATCAGGAGTTTGAGACCAGCCTGGCTGGTCAACATAGTGAAATCCTGTTTTTATCAAAAACAGAAAAATTAGCTGGGCTTGATGGTGCACACCTATAGTCCCAGCTACTTGGGAGGCTGAGACAGGAGAATCACCTGAAACCAGGAGGCAGAGGTTGAAGTGAGCTGAGATTGCACCACTGCACTCCAGTGTGGTCAACAGAGCCAGACCCCGTCTCAAAGAAAAAGAAAAAGAAAAAAAAAATACTAAGCAAAAGACCATGGATATCCTTTTTTAAATGGTACAAATGAGAAAAAGCGAACACAAATTTGTTTGAGGTATTTCCATGACATTTCCCTAGAGCAGGATCCGAAGTGAAACTGGCCGAAATGGCTTTGCCGGCACCGCAGCCCCGCTCACACACACAGACTCACTCCCAGTCCCGCTCACCCACTCCTCCCAGCGAGCTATCTTCTCCGCAGTCTCCACAGCCTCCTTGTGCTCTCGTTCTGCTTCCTCAGCAGCCTCCCTGGCCAGGCGTTCCTCCGCAGCCTTCCACTCCTTTTCTGCCTTTTCTTCGTCTGTTAAACCATAATTTTGAGGCTCCCCAATCTCTTTGATGAGCTGTTTGATAGCAAGTCTATTCTGAGCGTCCTCAAGTTTTCCTACATCTTTAAATACCAGGAGAGAGATCAACACATACTTATATTCTAGGCCTGCCTGCAATTGGGAAAATTCTTTATTACTATAAACTTGTGATAGTCAATTATGTAAATTACTACATGGGGTTTTCTTTTCTAATTGCCGGCATAGTTCAAAATTTCTTCTCTCATAGGCAAATATCAGACCAGTGTCTGAGAGCCATGAGCAGGAAAATTTGGACTTGGGTCTATGAGTTCTAACAATGACTTGATTTGAGTGGTTGGATTGGGGAATGGATTGCCTGGAAAAGGAATGAGCTCTTCATGCCTGGAAGTATTCAAGCAAAGACTGGGACACTTCTTTCTGAGACGGAGTCTCACTCTGTTTCCCAGGCTGGAGTGTGGTGGTGTGGTCTCATTGAAGCCTCCACCTCCCAGGTTCAAGCAATTCTCTTGCCTCAGCCTCCCGAGTAGCTGGGATTATAGGCATCTGCCACCAGGCTTGGCTAATTTTTTGTATTATTAGTAGAGATGGGGTTTCACCATGTTGGCCAGGCTGGTCTCAAACTCCTGACCTTGTGACCACCCACCTCTGCTTCCCAAAGTGCTGGGATTACAGGCGTGAGCCACCACGCCCGGCCAAAGACTGGGACACTTCTTTCAGAAGTTTCTACAGAAGGAGGTCCTGCCCTTGTGGGAGGCCAAACATGATGCCCTCAAGTTTCCTTCTATCTTCCATTTCTGAACATCAATGATTCTGGGATACATTTTCAATTCATAAAAAAAGTAACCATTTCAGTGTGTCTACTTGAATTGGAAAAAAATCTAGACTCCAGAATATCTGAGAAACATTAATATCAAGACCAAAGAGAAGAAGAAAAGTGGCTTGTTGATAAATACTGAGATCTCCACGGTCAGTGAGGTGGTCAATTCTATACCACTCTCGGGGCTGCTTGGAAGGTGTCTGCAGAAAATGGTGTGCAGCAGACACATTTTGGCACTGAGCCCCTCCAGACCTTCCTCTGGGTAACTGCTTACCCCACTCCCACTCAGCCACTGCTGTGCCTACCCTCCCATATTTGGTTTTTATTTATTTTTATTTTTTATAGAGACAGAGTCTCCCCATGTTGCCCAGGCTGATCTTGAATTCTTGGGCTCAAGCAGTCCTCCTGCCTCACGCTCCCAAAGTGCTGGGATTACAGGCATGAGCCACCTCTCCTCCCATGTTTGTATGACCTTGACCTAGACCAGAAGCACCACCAGGTTCTAACATGGGAAGAGGGGAGGAGCAGAGCCAATGCATTGGTTGGTGAACAGAAGCAAGCCGTTAAAAAAGCAAAAAACAGCTGGCCACGGTGGCCTGTAATCTCAGCACTTTGGGAGGCCAAGGCAGGTGGATCACTTGAGGTCAGGAGTTTGAGACCAGCCTGGCCAACATGGAGAAACCCCCATCTCCACTAAAAATACAAACATTAGCTGGGTGTGGTGGTGCACACCTGTCATCCCAGCTACTTGGGAGGCTGAGGCAGAAGGATCACTTGAGCCCAGGAGGCAGAGGTTATATTGAGATGGAGCCACTGCTCTCCAGCCTCGGTGACAGAGCAAGACTGTCTCAAAAAAACAAAACAAAAAAAACAAAAAAGTGAAAGTCATAATGGGTACCACCTCATTGCCTGACCTGTGACATTTAAATACATTTCTCGCCCGGTGCTGTGGCTCACACCTGTAATCCCAAGCACTTTGGGGAGGCTGAGGTGGACAGATTACTTAAGGCCAGGAGTTTGAGATCAGCCTGGCCAACATGGCAAAACCCTGTCTCTACCAAAAATACAAAAATAAGACAGACATGATGGCGTACGCCTGTAATCCCAACTACTTGGGAGGCTGAGGTAGGAGAATTGCTTAAACGGGGGAGGTGGAGGTTGCAGTGAGTCGAGATCATGCCACTGCACTTCAGCCTGGGTGACAGAGGAAGACTGTCTCAGAAGGAAAATATTAAACAAACAAACAAATAAATGCATTTCTCCTTGATTACGCTGAGTAATTACAACCTTGATGTCACTAACTGGACATCTTTGAGAAGGGACTCAGGAATGATTCTCCTAGGAATATTCCACTCTGACCCCAGAGCAGGGCCACTGCTGTGCCCACCCTCCTGTGTTTGGTTTTTATTTATTTTTTATAGAGACAGAGTCTCCCCATGTTGCCCAGGCTGACCTTGAACTCTGTATATGATCTTGAACTCTCCGTGTTGTCCAGGCTGATTAGAGTGAGGTGGGCACCTCAGCCCGAACTGTGGCCAGAAGAGAATGTGGGATTGGACAGAGTGAAGTCAGCTCTGGGCTTGGCTCTCTGTGTAACATTGTAACTCTGGGGCATAGGGTGGCCTCAGCCTACCAAACAGGCCAGAGATGGGGAGATAACCCTGGCCCAAAGAGAGGGAGGACAAAAGAGACACTGAGAGAGAAGCAGAGTCCAGAGCTGCAGAGAGGATGCGGTTCCCAGCATCTTTCCAGGGCCCCATTCCAGACTTTGCAGAGGCCGGGCTGCGTCCCTGACCGTGAGATGCCCCTCCCCGCTCCCATCCTCAGGATGATACATCTCTCCCCTCTGCTTTTATGTTATCTCCCAGTTGCCAGTTGCAGACGAGGCCAAATGAGAGGGGCACCGGATGACACGGAATACAATGGCCACTCATTCATTCCTCCCTGTTATTTCTTTTCTTCTCAACATTTCTCCCTGGGCTGTCCTGATATCCCTATGAACAATTTTTTGGACTTAACTGAAAGGATGACAATCACTATTTTTCTGAAATGTATTCTCCATTCTTTCCTAGTTCTCTAAATAATGTAAACTAATTTCCATATTAGGAGCTGCAGAACCCTTAGCTTTTATGTATAAAGCCTGTCCAAGGTACAGAAACATGTCCAGATGAGGACAAAACCCAGTCACTACTGAGGGTGCAGACCACAAGAATTTGCAGTCTATAAATTGTTATTTTTATATTTCTTTTGTGGGTTTTTTTGTTTGTTTTTTTGAGATGGAGTCTTACTCTGTTACCCAAGCTGGAGTGCAGTGGCACAATCTCAGCTCATTGCAACCTCTGCCTCCCAGGTTCAAACAATTCTCCTGTCTCAGCCTCCAGGGTAGCTGGGATTACAGGCACGTGCCACCACACCCAGCTAATTTTGTATTTTTAGTAGAAACAGGGTTTTGCCATGTTGGCCACACTGGTCTGGAACTCCTGACCTCAGGTGACTGGTTTTCCAAAGTGCTGGAATTTTTGTATTTTGTAAAAATACAAAAGTACAGGCGTGAGCCACTGCATCCAGCCTTTTTTATATTTCATATTAGTATGTCATTTTATGCCTTAGTGTCGGTAGGAATAACAAAATGACCACTTGTTGAACTCCTTCAATGTACCAGACACTTTGTATCTCTTATCTCTACCGTTTGTCACAATCCTGCAAGCCTGATTATTTTCCTATTTCACAGATGAGAAAACTGAGGCCCAGCCACAACTGGAATGAGCTCCCCTGCCTCCTCCTGACATTACCCCTCAGCACTAAGCCTCCCGATGCTCCAGGGCCCAAATGCTGTCCCACTGGGCAGGTGAGGGTAGAGAGCAGCCCTGGAGGCCCACAGGTGGGCAGGCCAGGAAGCTTCCAGCAGGCAGGGCCTCGTTGGTTGTCACCAAGCCCAAAGGAGGAATAAGCGTCAAGATCCAGAAAACCAGAAAGGTCTCAGAGCTGTGTTCACAGGGAACGAGAAGGAATGCGGTGAAGAACTATTTGCGTTTCTGGGTAGCTACGGGAATGGGCTGGCCAGTCTGAAGGAAAAGGTCAGGAAGAGAGCGCCACTGCCCAGCAATGTAACTGGGAACGTACACTGCCCCCAGGGGACCTGGGGAATGGCCCAAGCAGCCAGCAGCATACACATATTTTTTTTTAATGAATTTGTCATTTGACTTCATTATATATCCATAAATTCTCACACAATAATAACACCCTCCCACCACCAAATCCCCATGTAAAATGGCTCCCCAGGAGGAGTGCCCTGTGTATCCCGTGGCTTCCTGTGCCCCAGCCCAGGGTTATAGTCCCCACCCTCCCTCAGCCCCACAATTACAGCTAGACCTGCACCAGGGTTTTCTGGGGGTCCTGGCCCTGGACATTCACATTATCCTTGAATTCATTTCATACCAATATGTATCGGGTGAATTTCAATTTCATCAAAATAGTTTAAGACTGTCTCATCTTCGAGATTGATGTCCCGGTAGTTGCTCAGAGCCCGGAGGAATCGGTCTTGGCTGTAGTGGGTCCCCGCCACGATGCTCTCGGGAAGGTTTATCACACGCTCCTTCAGAAACTCATCCGAAGCATCCAGTGCACAAACGAATTCTGGGGAGAAGGAGAGACTCCAGAGTTGGTGCAGTACCGCGCAGCTGATTAGCAGGGTGCTGGAGAACACGTGGGCCCCTGCTAACCCAAGTGTCTGGTTACCAGTCAGGACCTCCTGTTGCCACAGAGAGTCTGTCCAGTTGGCTTTGCTGCCTCTCACGGAGGATCAATACATGAAAATCACCCCAATTCCAGAGACCACCCTATGAGACCCAATCGGTATTTTGTGCAATCTATTATTTTCCCCTTCCTTCCTCCCTCCCTCCCTATCTTCCTCCCTCCCTTCCTCCTTCCTTCCTTCCTTCCTTCTTCCCTTCCTAATAAAAGCAGCAGAAATCGTAAGTAGCAAATCTCAGATAATCCTGTGATATCAGCTTCCTAATTTCACATTGTCTCTTTTCTCTCTCTGTCTTTTTAAATATACATACATATACACATATGTATGTATATATATTTTAGAGATAGACAAGGTCTCACTACGTGGAGGCTGGTCCCAAGTTCCTGCGTTAAGCATTCCTCCCACTTTGGCTTCCCAAAGTGCTGGCAGGGATAAGCTGTGGCTCCTGGCCTCACGTTGCTGCCTGTCCAGCACAATTATCACAGGCTTCCTAAGAGAGCTGTGGCCGCAAGCAAATGCTTTGATGGCCAGTTTGCCAAATTAATAAAAAATGGGAACTCCCCTTGGAATTTTCATGGATCCAGCTCTTTCCTCAATGCCATAGGCTATGACGATACGGTCAGCACTTATCAAATTCAACACACAGATCGTGTTAATAATGATGACCATTTTACCCACCTGTGATTTTCTTTTAAACTGTGAAAGCAGCTGTTCCTCCAGCTTCTAGTACAAATTCAATGGATGTTTGTTGAGTGAATGAGAGATTCAAGTGCGGACCAGTGAAATGAACTTTCCAAGGTGAGCTGTGATTCTTAGATGCTCTCAGTCACAGGCCCAGTACACATTGGTGCCCAGATCAGTGGCTGGGTGCATCACAAATAACTTGCTATCTATTAGAACCCAACAGAACTTGGGAATTATCTGATTTTTTTTTTTTTTTTTAAGACAGAGTCTTGCTGTGTCACCCTGTGCAGTGGTGCGATCTTGGCTCACTGCAAACTCCGCTGCCCAGGTTCAGATGATTCTCCTGCCTCAGCCTCCTGAGTAGCTGGGATTACAGATGCCTGCCACCACTCCCAGCTAATTTTTTTTTTTTTTTTGTATTTTTAGTAGAGACGGGGTTTCACCATGTTGGCCAGGATGGTCTCCATCTCCTGACCTCGTAATCTGCCTGCCTTGGCCTCCCAAAGTGCTGGGATTACAGGCGTGAGCCACTGCGCCCGGCCTTGATTTTAATTCTAAAATCGTATTGGCTTGTAACATCATAATGCCATTCTCATTTACTTGCATTCTAATAAGCTTCCTTGAGTGGGTGAAAAAGGTAAGTGTACTGGGGGAAGCCCACAGGAGGTGTGTCCCTGAGGCAGGTGGGCATGTGTGAACATCATCTGCTGCACATGTTAACTGTGAAAACAAAGGCTGAGACTGAGGCCAAGCCTTATTTATAGAACAAGATTCTATAAATTCTAACTAGTTTGATACTACCTCCATCCTGCATAGAAGAGGCATTCTCTCAAGTAAGTTGTTCCTATGTTTTGCTCATCTTTAACCATGATATTCATGAGTAGCTGCTTTTTGAAAAGGAAGGGAGACAGGGCCGGGCCCGGTGGCTCACGCCTGTAATCCCAGCACTTTGGGAGCCCAAGGTAGGCAGATCACGAGGTCAGGAGATCGAGATCATCTGGCCAATATGACGAAACCCTGTCTGTACTAAAAATACAAAAATTAGCTGGGTGTGGTGGCACGTGCCTGTAGACTCAGCTACCCAGGAGGCTGAGGCAGGAGAATCACTTCAACCAGTAAGTCAGAGGTTACAGTGAGCCAACATCGTGCCACTGCACTCCAGCCTGGAGACAGAGCGAGAATCCATCTTGGGGAAAAAAAAGAAAAGGAAAGTGAGGGAGACATCTGAACCCCCAAATGCTGATACAGTACTGAAATAAAAATTATGTTAATAAATTCGCTGAAAATTGAATCCGTTTAAGCTCTATGATGTCAGACATCTATATGAAAATGCATTTTTTCATTTAAATTTTTTCCCTGATGTGATACTCATTTGTTAGAAAATGTATGAATTATGTTAATAATCTATGAGTTTCAAAATATATTCTATCTTTTCTTTCAGGCTGATTGGGAGGTAGAAGATTCCAGTTAATTGAATATTGCAAATAATGAGTAAGATCCTTAGCTTTTCAATTTTCGAAGAATTTTAATATGATAAAATATACTTCCCCCTAGATAATTTTTTTTAAATGTTCATTCTCTCTATGACTCACAGAGAACTTCAAGATCCTGTAGCATCTCAAAACAGTTATTCAGAACGTCTCTTGTCCTTGCACTAGCTAACTGTGGATAGTCAGTAATAGATTTCTGCTTGGTAAGACTGGAGTTAATAAGGAGGTCACTGTATTTGGCTGTCTTGAATCCCATGAAGACAAATTTCCAAATAGTCATCAGGTAGGCACAACTTTAAATTTATCTCCTTCAACCAGGAGACCTGAAAAGAACCAAACTGGACATAGCCTAACAGAAGTGGTAAAATACAACGCCTGTTCAATGGGAGAGAATTCTAGCTAGAACTGGATTACCATAGATTGGAATGTATTTCTTTTATTTTCTGTATCTTATGCTTTGACTTTTTTTTTTTTTTTTTTTTTTAAGAGACAGGGTCTCACTCCATCGCCCAGGCTGAAGTGCAGTGGTGTGATCAGGGCTCTCAGCAGCCTTGACCTCCTGGGCTCAAGAGATCCTCCCACTTCAGCTTCCTGAGTAGCTGGGACCACAGGCACATGCCACCACACTCGGCTAATTAAAAATGTTTTTGTGTCTGTGGAGATGGGGGTCTTGCTATATTGACCATGCTGGCCTCCAACTCCTGAACTCAAGCAATCCTCCTGCCTTAGCCTCCCCAAGTGCTGGGATTGCACACGTGAGCCACCACACCTGGCTTGTTTTGACATTTTTTTTTTTTTTTTTTTTGAGACGGAGTTTCGCTCTTGTTACCCAGGCTGGAGTGCAATGGCGCAATCTCGGCTCACCGCAACCTCCGCCTCCTGGGCTCAGGCAATTCTCCTGCCTCAGCCTCCTGAGAAGCTGGGATTACAGGCACGCACCACCATGCCCAGCTAGTTTTTTTGTATTTTTAGTAGAGACGGGGTTTCACCATGTTGACCAGGATGGTCTCGATCTCTCGACCTCGTGATCCACCCGCCTCGGCCTCCCAAAGTGCTGGGATTACAGGCTTGAGCCACCGCGCCCGGCCTCTGTTTTGACATCTTGAGGGGGGCCTTACAGATCTGGGGAGAGACTGCTGCCCTTCCCAGGCCTAGCCAATAACTAATGATAGTGACAATTTGGCTGGGCGTGGTGGCTCATGCCTGTAATCTCAGTACTTTGGGAGGCTGAGGCGGGTGGATCATAAGATCTGGAGTAGGAGACCATCCTGGCCAACATAGTGAAACCCTGTCTCTGCTAAAAATACAAAAATTAGCCAGGTGTGGTGATACATGCCTGTAGTGCCAGCTACTTGGGAGGCTGAGGCAGGAGAATCACTTGAACCCAGGAGGTAGAGGTTGCAGTGAGCCAAGACTGCACCATTACATTCCAGCCTGGGCAACAGAGTGAAACTCTGTCTAAAAAAAAAAAAAGATAGTAACAACTTACTTGTGAATCTCCCTCCTACACAAGCCACTCACTGTGTTTATCTAATCTCACACAGCAAGCCAGTATTTCTCTGGCCCTAAATCATCCCAGGACTAGGCCCCAGGCAACTGGAGACCATCCCTAAACTCAAACTAGCCATTCCCAAACTGTTCACTCTGGCCTGCCTTGGCTTTCCCAAAGAAACGCCAACAAACTGTGGCCTAGATCTTCTCCCTTGTTCTTGCTTCTGCTGCCTGACCACACCTGGCATTCCCCATGTTCCCCTTCTCTAGGGAATCCTAAGTGGTAGATTCTTCTTTCAGTGGCTTTGACCTCTCCATGTCATCATTCAGTCTCCCCGCTCCCAATTAAAATCCCATAGGTACAAATGAAACAATGCTCTAATTTCTTTCAGAGAAACAGAAAATAAAGACAATTTCTAGAAAGGGGGTAATTTGCTAACAACAGATTAACATTCCAAATAGACTATGTCTTAGATATGTTTGCACCGTGTCCAACCAAGAGAGGACAGCCCAGTGGCCTGCATTTAAGATTCCTTGGTCACGGCTGGGCACGGTGGCTCACGCCTATAATCCCAGCACTTTGGGAGGCTGAGGCGGGTGGATCACGAGGTCAAGAGATCGAGACCATCTTGGTCAACAAGGTGAAACCCCGTCTCTACTAAAAATACAAAAATTAGCCGGGCGTGGTGGTGCACACCTGTAGTCCCAGCTACTCGGGAGGCTGAGGCAGGAGAATTGCTTGAACCCAGGAGGCGGAGGTTGCGGTGAGCCGAGATCGTGCCATTGCACTCCAGCCTGGGTAACAACAGTGAAACTCCATCTCAAAAAAAAAAAAAAAAAAAAAGATTCCTTGGTCACTTGACCTGTGAGCCTCCATTTCCTTATCTTACAGAGGGGCTTCATTCATTCTGTTCTGGAGGCAATGGAGTGAGAAGACCTGAATTTGAATTTAATCCCCCTACCATTTACTAGTGAGTGGACTTGTGTGACCTCTGGGCTTTAGCTTCTGAATTGGGTAAACATGGGTATAATTCCTCCCTTGCAGGCTTGTAGAAAGGTTCAGTGAGTGCCTGGCACATGATAAATTGCCCATGACGAATTGCCAGTTGAGCTGAAATGTATCCAGCTGCCTCAATGAGAGTGTTATGATTTACCACGGAGTTTGCAATGAAGTAATACTGCCTAGAAGTGATACATATACATACACTAGACACACCTACCTAGAATCTAATAATCAATAATGAAGTTGATTATTTAGACAAATGAACTTTACTTTTTTTTTTAATTAATTTTTTTGGAGACAGGTTCTTGCTCTGTTGCCCAGGCTGGGGTGCAGTGGTACCATCAGAGCCCCCTGCAGCCTCAACTCTGAGGCTGAAGTGATTCCCCCATGCTGAAGTGATTCCCCCACCTCAGCCTCCAAAGTAGCTGGGACTACAGGTGCACAGCACCACCCCTGACTAATTTTTTTTTTGAATTTTCTTTTTTTTTTTTTTTTTTTTTTTTTAGTAGATATGAGGTCTCACTATGTTGCTCAGGCTGGTTTCTAACTCCTGAGCTCAAGAGATCCTCCCACCTTGACCTTCCAGAGTGCTTGGATTACAGGCACTGTGTCCGGCCAACCAACTTTACTTTTTAACTTTTTCTGAGGCGTTTGCCTAAATTAATGGGAAATCTGAGACGAGCCATCTCTGTGGCATTTCATGCTTCTGCCATTGGCTTCAGAGCCTACAGGTAAACAATAAATATCCATCCCCAAGGATGACTGCTATCTGGTGGTCTCATTGCTTCCAGAAGCTTCTCTGCAAACTGTGCTGGACCAAGAGGAGGAAATAAGAGCCGCAAGCTGCCTTCCTTGGGGAATCGACATCAGTGAGCAGGCCCTTTTTAGTTTACACCCTTGTCCTAAGTTGCTGAAAATAGTTTTTCTTATAGTGATCATATGACCCAAAATGATTTCCTGTGAATATATACCTCAAGCAAACTGACTAAAAAAATAAAACAACTGTTTAATGTTTATAGGAAGTTCATAAGAAATGCCTGCTCAGTACGAAGTAAATCCTGTTGTATAGGATAGATTGCTTATGCTTCGCTCTCGAGAGTGCTTTGTGAAATCTCTGTGTGAAAGAGTAAAACTGCTGTGCCGTTAACAGTGAACTGAAAAGCTCTGGACCTGTGCAATCTCAAGTCCGAAGCTGAGTGTCTTCAAGAAGAGATGATGGCATGGTCAGCAGCAAAACCAGGGCAGGAAAGGAGCTGACGTGACTCAGGAAGTCAAGCTATCAACAGATTTGCTACCTTTTGCTTTGTTACAGGAGACAGCAGTGGAAGATAATGTTCCCACAGGGATTTCTATTCATTTCAGCACTTTAATATTCCTCATGTTTATCCCTTGGTGAATTCTCTATCTGCGAGTTTATGCTTGAGAATATCTTTTAATTTTTTTCCTAGAAAGAAAATCCTATTTTATTAAACTCAAAAAGATTGTTTCGGCACAAAAGAGGTATCCAGCTACTCTAGGCACACTGCCTATGGGGTAGCTCTGTTCCATAAGAAAGTTAAAAAAAAAAAAAAAAAAAAAAAAAAAAAAAGGAGCCGGGCACGGTGGCTCACGCCTGTAATCCCAGCACTTTGGGAGGCCAAGGTGTGTGCATCACCTGAGGCCAGGAGTTTGAGAGTAGCCTGGGCAACATGGTGAAACCCCATCTCTACTAAAAATACAAAAATACGCTGGGTGTGGTGGCAGGCACCTGTAGTCCCAGCTACTGAGGAGTGGGGGTGGGAAGAATGAAAAAAAAGAAGAGAGAGATATCAGACAGCATTCTTTTTTTTTTTTTTTAGACAAAATCTCTCTCTGTTACCCAGGCTGGAGTGCAGTGACATGATCTTGGCTTACTGCAACCTCCATCTCCTGGGTTCAAGTGATTCTCCTGCCTCAGCCTCCCAAGTAGCTGGGACTACAGGCACATGTTATGGCACCCAGTTAATTTTTGTATTTTTAGTAGAGGTGGGGTTTTACCATGTTAGCCAGGTTGGTCTCAAACTCCTGACCTTAGGTGATCTACCTGCCTCGACCTCCTAATGTTCTGGGATTACAGGTGTGAGCCACCTTGCCCAGCCCAAAGAGCATTCTTTTAAATGTGATCTTGGGGAAATAAACTTACCAGGTATAATTACTTTATCAAAGGGAAACATTCTGCCTCTGACTTCATCTTCCTCCTCCTCATCTTCTTCTAAGAAAACAAAATATTCCTCATTGTGTTTATTAATATACTATTACAATCACAACAAAAAAACATCCAAATATCTTAAGTAGCAAGCACTAATAGAAACTAGCCATAAATAGCACATGTATTTTTAGAATTAGCCTCAAAAACTAAATGTACATTGATGGATGCATGAATAAAGAAGATGTGGTATATGCATCCAACAGAATATGAATCAGCCTTTAAAAAGAAGGAAATGGCTGGGTGCCATGGCTCACACCTGCAATCCCAACAATTTGAGAGGCCGAGGCAGCAGGTAACCTGAAGCCAGGAGTTCAGAGATCAGCCTGGCAACAGAGTGAACCTGCAAAACATTTTAAAATTAGCTGGGAGTGGTCATGCAAGCCTGTAGTCCCAGCTACTCAGGCGAATCGCTTGAGCCCAGGAGGTCAAGGCTGCAGTAAGCTATGATCATATATATCACTGCGCTCCAGTCTGGGTGATGAACAAGATCCTGTCTCTCTCTGTTTTTTTTTTTTTTTTTAAGGAAATTCTGCTATATGCAACAACAAGGATGAACCTTGAGGACATTGTGCTAAGTGAACTCAGTGATAGACAAATACTACATGATTCCACTTACATGGGGAACTTGAGTAGTCAAATTCATAGAATCAAAGAGTAGGGAGTGCCGGGCTTGGAGGTTCACATCTGTAATCCCAGCACTTTGGGAAGCTGAGGCAGGCAAATCACCTGAGGTCAGGAGTTCGAGACCAGCCTCACCAACATCGAAAAACTCCTAAAAATACAAAATTCGCTGGGCATGGTGGTGCATCCCTGTAATCCCGGCTACTGGGGAGGCTGAGGCAGGAGAATTGCTTGAACCTGAGAAGCGGAGGTTTTGGTGAGCCAAGATTGACCCACTGCACTCCAGCCTGTGCAACAAGAGCGAAACTCCACCTCAAAAAAAAAAAAAAAAAAAAGAAAGAAAGAAAGAAAGAAAGAAAGAAAGAAAAGAAAAGAAAGAGTTTGATATGGCGGTTGCCAGGGGCTGGGGAGGGGAACAAACAAAAGTCACTGTCAATAGGCATACAGTTTTAATCCGGCAAGATGCATAACCTCTAGAGATCTGCTGAGCAGCACAGTGCCTGTAGCCAGCAAGGTAGATCTCATGTGAAGTGTTTGCGCCACAATTCAATAAAACATAATTTTTAGGGCCGGGCGCGGTGGCTCAAGCCTGTAATCCCAGCACTTTGGGAGGCCAAGGCCGGTGGATCACGAGGTCAAGAGATCGAGACTATCCTGGTCAACATGGTGAAACCCCGTCTCTACTAAAAAGACAAAAAATTAGCTGGGCGTGGTGGCGCGTGCCTGTAATCCCAGCTACTCAGGAGGCTGAGGCAGGAGAATTGCCTGAACCCAGAAGGCGGAGGTTGCGGTGAGCCAAGATCCTGCCGTTGCACTCCAGCCTGGGTAACAAGAGCAAAACTCCGTCTCAAAAGAAAAAAAAAAAAAGCCATAATTTTAAAAAATTTGCAAAAGACTATGCACCTTGAGTCAACATCCAAGGGAAAAAAACAAAAACAAAAAAATGCCACCTAATGAAAGGTGAGCCAAGGCTCAAAATCGTCTCTCTAGTTTTTTGTTTACTTTAACTGAGTGACTGTTTGTCTGAACAATAAAGTTGCAACTTATCTGAATATAAATACTCAAAATAGGACACTCAGACTTACGATTGAACAGGTCTTTTGCTTGATCATAGGTCTTTGGGAATCCATCCAAGATGTAACCTTGATTCCTGCAAGGCATTGATTTCAGCTTTTCTTTCATGAATCGAATTATATATTGATCATCTAGTTCACCTGATAAAAAAGTATATATGTATATATTACTGTGGAGTCACATGCTACATCAGAGTTCTTTTAAAGTTATCTCAAAAACTGTTGTGTAGTCAAACGTACTATTGGAAATCCCTATTTTACTTTTTTTTTTTTTTTTTTTTTTTTTTTAGAGAGATGGGGTCACACTCTGTTGCCCAGGCGGAATGCAGTGGTATGGTCATAGCTCACTGCAGCCTCACCTCCCAGGCTCCGCAACCTTCCCACCTTGGCCCCCCAAGGAGGTGGGACTATAGGTGCTCGCCACCACACCCAGCGAATTTTTAAATGCTTTGTAGAGAAAGGGTCTTGTGATGTTGTCCAGGCTTGTCTTGAACTCCTGGCCTCAAGCAATCTCCCACCTCGGTGTCCCGAAATGCTGGGATTACATTTTAGCCCTTAAAGTAAAAAACATGCGACTTTGTATTTTGAACGTGTCGTGAATTCTAATGCACAGTAATGTAGGAGAACCCAGTGAGCTGGTCTGCAAGAAAGAGCACGGGCGAGTGCTGATGTCTGCACTTTCAAAATGTTCTGTAATCCCAGTTGTTGGTGCAGTTGACTGAGGAACAGCAAGTGAAGTAATGCAGAGAGCTCCCCACACTCCGCCCGCAGGATTTCTGTTTTGATATTACACCTCTGTAACTTTCATATACAGTAACAAATGCTTCTGTTGTGAGAACTGAGATAGCATTCGTGTATGTTGCTAGCACATGATTTACTAAAAGTAGGTGCTGGATTTGAATAACAATCAAACTTGACCTGACCCTCAAAGGCACTTTTCTCTGTAAAGCTTCAGAAAAGAACACGGCTCCCTTCTCCCTCTTTTCCAGTTGGTGTTTCTGACCTCAGCCCCACTGGACAGTTCCCTCTCAAGCCCTGACACTGGGTTCCTGGCACTGCTTGGGGACGATGAGGGGAGAGGAGTTTGTTCTAACACTGGCACAGTGGTTTAATAACAACATGATGCAACTCCACCACAATATCCATCTATCATTCCATCGTAATTATTGAACAGCTAGGATATTCAAGACACAGCCCCATACTTACCTTGCTTAATGCATACATTACAGTAATGTAAGTTTGACAAGTTAGAGAAATTGATCTTCAAAGCTCTTTCCAGAGCTTTGTACTATACTTTTACTTTATCAGTGAATCCCCCTCCTCCTCCTCTTCCTCCTCATCCTTTTCCCCATCCCCCTCCTCCTCAGCCTCCTCCTCCTTCCCCATTTTACATACTGTAAAATAAATAATTTCAGGCTTCTTTCTTATTACTCTTAATCAATGACAATAAACTGATCTAATTAAAATACCTCTCCCTTCTACCTTTCAGTGTCATACAACCCATTAGGCAGTGACAGGTTCAGAAAATAACTGTGTCTTTTAGAAATTTAAATATTATGGCTAAGAACAAAAAAAAAAGATCTTCTTAAGTGTTATTTAACATAATGAAATTCCTCTGAGTGATTCTACATTACTTCCCAGTAAGGTGCACAGGGGTGCCAAGAAATGAAGCCACATAAAACACGTCAAGGGATTCACTAATATTCTAAGTCTGGTTTTATTTAAGCCGTCTATTTTCTTTTTTGTTTTTTTGAGACAGAGTCTCACTTCATCACCCAGGCTGGAGTGCAGTGGTGCAATCTGGGCTCACTGCAACCTTCACCTACTGGGTTCAAGCGATTCTCATGCCTTAGCCTCCTGAGTAGCTGAGATTACAGGTGTGCACCACCATGCCCAGCTTTTTTAAAATTTATTTTTATTTTTTAGTAGAGACCGGGTTTTGATATATTGGTCAGGCTGGTTTCAAACTCCTGATGTCAGGTGATCCACCCACTTCGGCCTCCCAAAGTGCTGGGATTACAAGCATGAGCCACCGTGCCTGGCCTAAGCAGTCTATTTTTATTTTTCAGAGGCTTTGTTGTTAAGGCACTTAATCTAGAAATCTAGCTGCAGTTCTCTTCAGTGCCTCCCTTGGCTTTCAGGCCCGGAGCTTGCCATTCATTTCTGCTTGGTTCAGAATGAAAGTGCTCAGTAATTAAGAAGGGACCTCCAGCAGCATTTTTTGGTAATTATGGGATGCTTGAGAGGCATGACCCAGTACACAAAGGACCCAGCCCAAGTGCCTTTCTCTTAGGAAATGTGATCTCTTAGAGATAATCCCATGACCTTTGGCCAGTGTTCAGCTCTATGGCAGGCAACTGTGTTTTCTGTTTGAAAATGAGTGAGCATAACCCTCCTACACAGCTTTTTTCTTTTTTCTTTTTTTTTGAGACAGAATCCTGCTCTGCTGCCAGGCTGGAGTACAGTGATGTGATCTTGGCTCACTGCAACCTGCACCTCCCAGATTCAAGCAATTCTCCCACCTCAGCCTCCCGAGTACCTGGGACTACAGGCACCCGCCACCATGCCCGGCTAATTTTTGTATTTTTAGTAGAGATGGGGTTTCACCATGTTGGCCAGGATGGCCTTGATTTCTTGACCTCGTGATCTGCCTGCCTCAGCCTCCCAAAGTGCTGGGATCACAGGTGTGTGCCACCACGCTCGGCCTCTACATAATTTTTTAAAATGTCATCCTGCTTTTTCTTAAAACAAAAAATTAAGTGTATCTTTCAAATACCAGTAATATTTAAAATATTCATACTAACACATATTCAAGTTACTAAAACATGTTTAAAAATAGAGAGCTTCTCCCCTGAGCAGTGGTGGGAATGTGAGGTGATACATTTGGGATTACAGCTTCGGTTCTGTCCCCTCATCCCCAGGAAACTACTGTCTTAACTGATGATGACCAAACAAACCTTTTTGAAACAGTGATTTCAAAAAGGAAAGGTAGTCCAAAAACTCTGTATCTGTATCTGTATCTGTAGGAAATCTGCCTCATGGGAGAGATCACCCTTTTCCTTTTTTTTTTTTTTTTTTTTTTTCGAGACAAGGTCTCACTCCTGTCACTCAAGGGTGGAGTGCAGTGTCAAGATCTCGGCTCACTGCAGGTGATCCTACTGCCTTGGCTTCCCAAGTAGCTGAGATACAGGCACGCATCACCTGCCCAGCTAATTTGTTTTTTTGTTTTGTTTGTTTGTTTTGTTTTTGTAGAGACAAGGACTCGCTATGCTACACGGGCTGGTGTCAAACTCCTGGGCTCAAGTGATCTTCCTGCCTCAGCCTCCCAAACTGCTGGGATTATGGGCATGAGCCACAGTATCTGACTTTCCTTTTCCTTTGTAGAGAAGAAGCAAAAGTGTTCCACGTGGCTACCAGTTGGAACTTAGTAAATAAATGTACCTCAGAACTAGAATTATCCATACAGTTATTCTTAAGGATAATTAGAAATGAAACAAAATGAGTGGCTTTTCACTCAGTTCACCAGGCAATGTGTAAAATTCCATGTGTTTGCTGAGATACAAAAGTTTAGAAATCTACATCTCATCCAGGTAGTTTGATATTTGGACAAATTTGTCTAAATCAGGTAATGTATCTGTAAGCAGCTGAGGAAGAAATACCTTAAGAAGAAACAAAAGATGGATCTTGGAAGAAATCTTGGAATCTCCAATTTAATGTAATATGAACACATTAATATTCTAAAATCTTCCATATTGCTCTAATTTAGTAAAAGAACTGTGTATTGGATTTTGTAATTTAAAAATGAGGCACAATGAACTTGTTTAAAATATTTTACTAGATTATACATATATACTTTCCAAAATTCTCAT
This sequence comes from Saimiri boliviensis, assembly GCF_048565385.1. Taxonomy (NCBI): domain Eukaryota; kingdom Metazoa; phylum Chordata; class Mammalia; order Primates; family Cebidae; genus Saimiri; species Saimiri boliviensis. Next base: position 71,196,690 of record NC_133450.1, on the reverse strand, counting down.
GTAATCTCTAGTGAATTTTTTTTTTTTTTTTTTTTTTGAGACGCAGTTTCGCTCTTGTTACCCAGGCTGGAGTGCAATGGCGCGATCTTGGCTCACCGCAACCTCCGCCTCCTGGGTTCAGGCAATTCTCCTGCCTCAGCCTCCTGAGTAGCTGGGATTACAGGCATGCGCCACCATGCCCAGCTAATTTTTTGTATTTTTAGTAGAGACGGGGTTTCACCATGTTGACCAGGATGGTCTCGATCTCTCGACCTCGTGATCCACCCACCTCGGCCTCCCAAAGTGCTGAGATTACAGGCTTGAGCCACCCACCCGGCCTCTAGTGAACTTTTAAATGGGCAAAACTTGTGTTCCTCGGTTGGGCGCAGTGGCTCATGCCTGTAATCCCAGTACTTTGGGAGGCCAGGGCGGATGGATCATGAGGTCAGGAGTTTGAGACCGGCCTGACCAACATGGTGAAACCCCATCTCTACTAAAAAAAAATACAAAAATTAGCCAGGCATGGTGGCACAGGCCTGTAATTCCAGCTACTCAGGAGGCTGAGGCAAGAGAGCAGCGAACCCAGGAGGCGAAGGTTACAGTGAATCGAGATCGCACCACTGCACTCCAGTCTGGGTGACAGAGCAAGACTCCATCTCAAACAAAAACAAAAACTTGTGTTCATGTGAACCTTTCCTTTTTTTTTCATATTCATCTACACTTACAGATTTCCTCACTAACATTTTGATTTGCTGGGTGTTTGCTTTTGATTGCATTTTTTATTGTGCATGCAGAATGTCCATTGCCGCCTGTGACTTTAGGTTCATTATAGGTTTATTTGGGCAGTATTAGGGGAAAAAATGCCATAAACCAAGAAATACTCTACAGCATTTTAATAGGGCCAAAACAAAGTTGGTGATCTAAAGGCTTTTTTTTTTGAGACGGAGTCTGCTGTGTTGCCAGGCTGGAGTGCAGTGGTGTGGTGCGACCTTGGCTCACTGCAACCTCCATGCACTGCAACCTCCACGTTCCAGGTTCAAGCGCTTCTCCTGACTCAATCTCCCAAGTAGCTGGGACTACAGGCACAGGCCATCACACCCAGCTAATTTTGTATTTTCAGTAGTGGTGGGGTTTCACCATGTTGGCCAGGATGTTCTCAATTTCTTTTTTTTTTTCTTTTCTTTTTTTTTTTTTTGAGACGGAGTTTCGCTCTTGTTGCCCAGGCTGGAGTGCAATGGCGCGATCTCGGCTCACCGCAACCTCCGCCTCCTGGGTTCAGGCAATTCTCCTGCCTCAGCCTCCTGAGTAGCTGGGATTACAGGTACGCGCCACCATGCCCAGCTAATTTTTTGTATTTTTAGTAGAGACGGGGTTTCACCATGTTGACCAGGATGGTCTCAATCTCTCGACCTCGTGATCCACCCGCCTCGGCCTCCCAAAGTGCTGGGATTACAGGCTTGAGCCACCGCGCCCGGCTATTGTTCTCAATTTCTTGACCTCGTGATCCACCTGCCTCTGCCTCCCAAAGTGCTGGGATTACAGGTGTGGGCCACTGCACCCAGCCTAAAGGCTTATTAATGGTATGGAGTTTCTACATGATGTTAGTGAAAAATGAGGTTTGTTTTCTATTAGGAAAATGGGCAACTCTCTCCAGCTGTGTATTTTTCATGTTAATCCTGACAGTTCATCAAATAGCTAGTCATGAAGAATGTAGGCAGTTAATATTCCTCCAGGAAAGGGCCAGGTGCTCATGCCTGTAATCCCAGCACTTTGGGAGGGTGAGGCAGGAGGATGCCTTAAGCTCAGAAGCTCAAGACTAGCTTAGGCGACATAGGGAGACCTTGTCACCACTTAAAAAAAAAAAGAAAAAAATTAGCCAGGCATGGTGGTTACTTGGGAGACTGAAGTGGGTGGATTGTTTGAGTCCAGGAGATGGGGGCTGCAGTGAGCTATGATTGCACCACTGCACTCCAACCTGGGTGACAGCAAAATCCTAACCTCCTCCCGGCAAAAAAAGAATCCCTCTAGGAATCGTTCCTACCTATGTTCATATTATTTGATTTCTTTTATTCACCTACTTGAATACTTGGATAAATCATTCACCAGTTTAATTCTTTTACTTTAATCCTTTTACATAAAATAATCTGAATTCTGACAAGTTTCATCAAAGCCGTTTGGCGTTACTCTACTTTTAGTGTATTGATAAAAACAAACATGGCTTTCCTTTACTTTGACAAAGTAATGTAATTTTTACCTTATTTATCTGTGTGGAATTCCAGAAGTAATGTGGACATTTATTTATAGGCTGTTTGTGTTTTTAGGTCTTTAATACTGCGTTTCTGCCTGTCATTTGTGACTACATGCATTATTCTTGAAAGCAGGTAAACTCACCGAATGGTTGTGTAATAGCCGTTCAATTACTGCCTGTATACATGTATATTAAGGTAAAATAAAACTGACAAAATATTTCTAGGGTACAGTTGCATCCATACTAAGTGGCTTGCCAAGCTAGATATGTCCTTAGTGGGTGTGGAGACTTGGGCATGAATAACCGTTGTTCTAACCGAAGTGACTCCATCTTGAATAAAGGCCAGGTAAAGCCAAACCTGCTGGGTGACATTCCCAGGGGGTTGAGCACTTTCGGTCACAAGACATTTATGGTTGAGGGACCCAGTTAATGATGCTAACTAACTAAAGACCCAGAACTTATGGAAATGTCCTGATATTTGGAGAACAAAAAGCATTCTTAGTTTAAGAATAGGTTTTGCTTTAAAGATAAAAGTTCACTTATAAATTCTCACTGAAAGCAATAGTAACATAACATACTTATGTTCTTAAGTAACATAAGAAACAATACTAATATCCTGTCACAAGTTGATCATAAGCCTTTATAATAAAGTACACTGTTGTCTCACTCCACCCAGCTGGAGTGCAGTGGTGCAATCTCAGCTCACTACAGCCTCAGCCTCCCAGGCTCAAGGGTTCACCCCAGTCTCCTGCATCTGCGCCCAAGTAGCTGGAACTACAGGCATACACCACCATGCCTGGTTTTTGTGTGTGTGTGTGTGTGTGTATTTTTTGTATAGATGGGGTCTTGCTATGTTGCCTAGGCTGGTCTGGAATTTCTTGGCTCAAACATTCCTCTGCCTTGGCCTCCCAAAGTGTTGGGATTATAGGTGTGAGCCACTGCACCTGGCCAAGTACACTTTCTTAACAACCTATACAAACAGGCACTATGTTTAAAGTATGGCCTTCCCCCTCTTGCTTTCTGAAGATGCCCTACTCTGTGATGTAGTAGCTTTCAATAAACTACCTCTTCTCACTGTGGGGTGTTCCTTCTCTTGTTTTCTGAGGACACCCTGCTCTGTAACAAAGTAATCTCTAATAGACTATCTTAACTTCACTATACTCTGCAGCCCACCCTCAATTTTTTCTTGCATGAGACCTAAGAACCTGCCCTTGGGATCTAGCATGAGACCTCCTTTCTGGTAACACTGCTCCAGGACTGAGATTCTCAGTGACTGTCACCCAGCCATGTCCAGGCTTCCACAGGCTCAGACTGTTCAGGGGTGATTCCTACCCTTCCCTGTTATTAGTGATATTGCACTTTGTGTAAGTTTTTAGAGTTTATAGAGCAATTTCATTCATGTTCTCTTGGTTATCAGTATGTTACCCTCATTTAATCCTCCAAGCTCATGGATTTATTCTGTCTTTTCCTCTCCTTTCTCTTATTATTATTATTATTAAAACACAGGATGAAACAGGTATAGAGAGAGGCAGTGATTGGTCTGAAGTCAGGAACTAAGCAAGTTGTCAAGGAATGTGACTTTCAAGTGCATTCCTCATCCTCTTGTTTAGTAGAGTCTTGTGGAAGATGGTGTGGGAAACAGTGAGTCTCAACAACAGAAAAGAATGCAATGTTAATTCATGGGTAATGGTTCTAACTAGACTTCCGGTGCCAAGGTTAACTGTTTTAAGAGACTTTGCCTTTACAGTAATAATATGCATTTTGTTTAAAAAAAAAATAGATAGCTGCAAGCCAAGATTTTACAATGACCCATGTAGAGATACTAACAAGCTCGTACATTTACAGGCTCTTCTTCCCCTTTTTATTTTCAAACTCACAGAAAAATTGAAAGACTGGTCCAACGATCACCAGGAATCCTACCAACTGGATGCAGTAATTTCACAATGCTTTTGAAATATATAAAGTGAGCACAAAATCTGTAATTAGCCCATGCTATGGTGTAACAAAGCCCTTATTTTGCTGCTCCATCGGGGCCAATGGGAGTGGAGTTAGGACACGGAGGGGCCTCACTGTGGGACTGGGAAACTAGTTTTGCTAGAATCATTAGGATCATGTGATAACAAATGCAGTCTTGTGAGGGGAAAGTGAGCTCACGTCAGTGCCGTGGGTTCAAAGGTTTTGTTTTGTTCAAACATAGCCAAGGTCCGTGTTTTCATTTCAGGTAAATGTAGATAGGAGGGATTTTTGAACACACTTGAGAAAGAAGAACTTACCTTCCTACAGTTACAAGGAATTGAATGATTCCAATCTTGTAGGAAGTGGTGGGGATGGGGGAGTCACATGTGGGAGAGGAGCTGTTCTAAAGACTTAAGTTAGCTTTGCTGGGCAAGGTGGCTCATGCCTGTAATCTCAGCACTTTGGGAGGCTGAGGCGGGCGGATCATGTGGTCAGGAATTGGAGACCAGCCTTGCCAACATGGTGAAAACCCATCTCTACTAAAGATACAAAAAATTAGCCAGGTATGGTGGTGGGTGCCTGTAATCCCAGCTACTCGCAAGACTAAGGTAGGAGAATGGCTTGAATCTGGGAGGTGGAGGTTGCAGTGAGCCAAGATCATGCCAATGCACTCCAGCCTAGGGGACAGGGCAAGACTCTCAAAAAAAAAAAAAGACTTATCTTCCCCACAAGCCCACTTCCTTTGCCCCCTCCTAGGGAGCTTCTTACATCTCTCTTGCCAGAGGCTGCTGAACCTGTTTGGTCTCTCACACCTGGAGGAAGAACAGTGCGTGAGGACAGGCCCTTCTGGAGCCTGGGGGCCCCAGTGGCTGTTTCGAGCTGGGCCCTGTCTCTGCTCTAGTTCTCGTTCTATGCGTTCACCTCCCCAAGCATGAAAAGAGTGCAACTGGTACTTCACACCATCTGTTATGTTAAGCCCTTGGATAAGCTTTCTGGGCCCTTGCAAAGACCAATTATATAAGTCTGTCAATAAATAATGTTTGGCCAAGCACAGTGCCTCATGCCTGTAATCCCAGCACTTTGGGAGACCAAGGCAGGCAGATCACTTGAGGCCAGGAGTTCGAGACCAGCCTGGCCAACATGGTGAAATCCCAACTCTACTAAAAATACAAAAAAAAAGTAGCTAGGTGTGGTGGCGTATGCCTATAATCCCAGCTACTCCGAAGGCCAAGAATTGCTTGCAGCCGGGAGGGGGAGATTGCAGTGAGCTGAGACTGTACCACTGCACTCCAGCCTCAGTAAAAGAGTGAGACTCCATCTCAAAAATAAGTAAGTAAATAAATAAAGTTCAATGCTTGCCAAGTCCTGTTAGCCTGATTGCTAGACATTCTTGTCTCTCCTTAGGGGGTGGCATAGTTCCTTGCTCCTGGCACCCCGTTTCTAGCCTTATACCCCAGCTGTAAGCTTTACTTATACATGGCCATGTACACTGTGGATTCCTAAAACTCCCAGTCCCCCACTCCTCAATGTGGCCTTGACAGATTTCCTTCCACAGATGGCTTCACAATGGAACGTTTTATCTTGCTTTTCTTTTTCTACCTCCCCCAAAAGGTGAGCATCAGGACTTTGTTAGACTTTTTTTTTGTAGAGATGGAGGGTCTTGCTATATTGCCCAGGCTGGTATCAAGCAATCTTCTCACCTTGGCCTCTCAAAGTACTGGGACTATAGCATGAGTCACTGTGCCCAACTCCACTCTTTTAGACTCCCTAAAGGCAAAACAGTGATCCCCAAAGGTCTTAAGGGAAGGCACAGGCAATGTTATATCCCCAAGGATTCATCTGTGTACTCCTTTCCCTCTGGGAAATCTCTCTAAAATTCTAGATTCCATTTCCTTCTGGTGCAGTTAACAACAAAGCAGAAACCAAGACTCTGCTTTCAGTGGACACTTGCTGTTTGCACGCAAAACCACCTCCTCCATCCCAGAAAACCAGATTGGTCTGGCCAGGAGAAGGAGGAGAAGAGGTTCGGGGCTAAACTGGCCTTCAAGGAAAGTGACGGGGGACTAGAGATCTTGATGCAAGTGGGCAGTCACAAACATAAGGAACCAGGGACCAGAGCAAACTCTCCTTAAGCTGGCCACCGGCAAATAGACCTAGACAGTTGTGGGCTCCCTGAGTGGAACGTGAGCGACGTGGACACCTGGTAGGGAATCAGATGAAATTAGGAGAGGGAAACAGGTCCCCAAGCCAGGTGGAGGTGAGTTAGCTGGGAAGAAGACAACCTCTGGGGCAAAGGAGTGGAGTGCCAGAAGACCAGTGATGGCCATGGAGGCAGTCAAGAGCCGCGCCCCCAGGGCACAGTGGGCAGTTCTCAGTGGGAGAATCTCAAGAGCCCCTGAGAGATGACGAAGGAGCAGTGAGCATGCCATCTGTCACCCAGTGCCAACTTACATCCAAGCTGGCCACATCCTTCTCTGTCCTTCTCCCCTGTCCTTGATGCCTGGAGGATCAGAAATGACCACCAGTAAGAGGGGAGGAGAAAGGAAGCGGAGGGACTACAAAAGTGGTTGAGAAGATGGCAAGGGGAGAAACGGCGTTAGATGAGGCGGAAGCAATCCTGCAATAGCCAGATTGACAGAGGCTCTCAACTGTCCGAGTGTAAAAATGAAATGGTCTTAGTTTTCTAATAACTGCTACTGGCTGCTTTCCTGTAAGTCGTAAGGTCCCTTAGAGACCTCTCAGTTCAAAACCCAGTTTGTAATTACTTGATAGGAACAGATTTCCTAAAGCACAAATAAACAAAGGGCTTCCTCACTCACTCTCTAAGAGTTGCAATGGAACCAGCCTGAAATTCTATCCAAGGGCAACAATGAATCCAGTTTGAGTTTAAAGCAACACCTTACTGTGATTACTTTGTTCAACAAACTGGTTACAATTAATTACAAAGTGAGTAAGAAAAATTTTCCATTTATTTATACCTCTTTCTGCATTACTTATTGATCCAATACATTCATCCATTTTTTTTCTTTCAAGGATTTCATAACTCTCATCAATTTGCCTGAACATTATATATATTATGGATATTAATTTATTAGATCAGTGGCAATCTTTTTTCTTGGTTTGTCCGATTAAAAGGACAACCAGCCGACTGGTTGTCTTTTTAACTGACAAAGTTTATTTATTTATTTATTTATTTATTTTTGAGATACAGTTTCACTCTGCCACCCAGGCTGAAGTGCAGTGGTGTGATCTCGGCTCACTGCAACCTTTGCTTCCTGGGTTCCAGTGATTTATGAACACGTGTGATTTTTTTCTTTTCTTTTTCTTTTTTTTTTGAGACAGAGTTTTTCTTTGTCACCCAGGCTGGAGTGCAGTGGCATGATCTCGGCTCACTGCAACCTCTACCTCCTGGTTCAAGCGATTCTGCTGTCTCAGCCTCCCAAGTAGCTGGGATTACAGGCACACGCCATGTCTGGCTAATTTTTGTATTTTTTGTAGAGACGGAGTTTCACCATGTTGGCCAGGCTGGTGTCAAACTCCTGTCACTGCCCACTTTGGCCTCTCAAAGCACTGGGATTATAGGTGTGAGCCACTGTACCTGGCCGATTTTTTTCTTTTCAAGTTAGGAAGTTCTTTCCCATCCTACCATCAGGTCATCACCAAAATGTTAACAACGAGATTATGGATGAATTTTTTTGTTATAATTTCTGTACTTTACTTTTTTCTTTCTTTCGAGACAGGATCTCACTCTGTCATCCAGGCTGGAGTGCAGTGGCACAATCATGGCTTACTGCAGCTTTGGCCTCCCAGGCTCAAGTGATCCGCCTGCCTCAACCTCCAAATAGCTGGGACTACAGGCACATGCCACCATGCCTGGCTAATTTTTTTTTTTTTGAGCCGCAGTTTTGCTCTTGTTGCCCAGGCTGCAGCACAGTGGTGCAATCTTGGCTCACTGCAACCTCTGCCTTCCAGGTTCAAGCAATTCTCCTGCCTCAGCCTCCTGAGTGGCTGGGACTACAGGTGTGTGCCATCACACCCAGCTAATTTTTTGTATTTTTAGTAGAGACAGGGTTTCACTATGTTGGCTAGGCTGGTCTTGAACTCTTGATCTCAGGTGATCCACCCACCTTGGCCTCCCAAAGTGCTGGGATTACAGGCATAAGCCACTGCCCTTGGCAATACCTAGCTATTTTTTTTTTTTTTTTTTTTTTCTGTAGGGATGGGGTTTCACCATGCTGCTCAGGCTGGTCTCAAACTCCTGGCCTCAAATGATCCTCCCACCTCAGACTTCCAAAGTGCTAGGATTACAGGCATGAGCCACGATATCTGCCTGTACTTTACTCTTAATAATAAATAGTCTTTTTTTTTTTTCCTTTTTGTAAACAGTCTTTATCACCAGATTTTAAAAATGAGCCACTGTTTGCAAGAGTGGTATGGCTGTCTGCTGCGTGTGCATTACCTGCATTCTGCTCCATGCTCTCCCTGATGCCATCTAGGAGCTCCTGTGCGTCTTCCACATTCTCCTCTTCCTCTTCCTCTTCACCTTCTTCTTCTCCTTCCCCTACATCCTTAGGTGCAACAATCGCCTCCTGCATGCCACAGGGATATTCATATTGGACGATGCCCTGCATTGATTTGCTACTCACAAATCAGCTGGCAGGTGATCCTGGAAAAAGCCTGGGACCCAAATAGGGCATGTACCCTATGACAGCTGTCATGCAAAATTTTGCAGGATGTGCATATCCAAAAAGACACAAGTGAGAGCCTTGAGATTTTTCTTACACTATATTTAAGAGAATAGTATATTTTTGTGCTAATGCCAGAACTGCCGGAGTCAACATTTTTCTAATGCATTATTCTATGATATTGGATTATATCTTTTTTTTTTTTTTTTTTTTGTAGACAGAGTTTTGCTCTTGTTACCCAGGCTGGAGTGCAGTGGCGCGATCTCGGCTCACCACAACCTCCGCCTCCTGGGTTCAGGCAATTCTCCTGCCTCAGCCTCCTGAGTAGCTGGGATTACAGGCACGTGCCACCATGCCCAGCTAATTTTTTGTATTTTTAGTAGAGACGGGGTTTCACTATGTTGACCGGGATGGTCTCGATCTCTTGACCTCGTGATCCACCCGCCTCGGCCTCCCAAAGTTCTGGGATTACAGGCTTGAGCCACCGCGCCCGGCCTGGATTATATCTTACTTGAAGAAACCACATGTAGAAATCAAGTCTTTTAATAATTATGAAAACTTCCTCAGCATCTGCCATTTCCAATAAAATGATAAAAAGCAGTTTATAAATACATAGTCTGATAATACCCTGAGAAACATACAACAAGAATAAAAAACCTAAAAATGTTCCGGGCAACAGAGAGAACACAAGATATACTTCAAACCACAGCTAGAGGCAGACTAAATTTCAAGGGCAACCCATGGAAACTGCTTCCATCTCAGAGAAAAGCCCTGTAGAGCTTTGTGCTTTCATAACTGGTAACAAATCTCTTGTTTACTGACGTATAAAATTAGTTGCTTGTTTATTACAAAACTAAGAAAAGCATTTCTGAAATGTTAAAATTCCCAATAAAGTAGTTAGAAGCCATTTCAGGAAGGACATGGTGGCTCATGCTTGTAATCCCAGCACTTTGGGAGGCCAAGGCAGGCGGATCACCTAAGCTCAGGAGTTCAAGACCAGCGTGGCCTACATTGTGAAACCCCATCTCTACTAAAAATATAAAAATTAGCCAGGTATGGTGGCACATGCCCGAAATCCTAGCTATTCGGGAGGCTGAGGCAGGAGAATTGCTTGAACCTGGGAAGCGGAGGTTGCAGTGAGCTGTGATAGTGCCGCTGCACTCCAGTCTAGGCGATAGAGCAGACTCTGTCTAAAAAAAAAAAAAAAAAAAAAAAAAAAAAAAGTCATTTTACAAGATGGTGGTGAGGGTAATGAAGGAAGCTCCTGTTCTTCCTCAAGCTAAAGCTGAAGCAAAAGCTTTGAAGCTTAAGAAGGCAGGGCTGAAAGGTGTCCACAGCCACAAAGAAAAGAAGAGCTGCACGTCATCTACCTTCCAGTGTCCCAGGACATCCTCCGAAGAGTGTCCTCAGGAGAAACCAGCAGGAACACTCTGCCATCATCAACTAACTTCCCCGACCCCTGAGTTGGCCATGAAGAAGACAGGAGACAAACACACACTGGTGTTCATTGCGGATGCCAAAGCCAGCAAGCGCCACACCCAGCAGGCTGTGAAAAAACCCTCTGATGCTGATGCAGCCAAGGTCAACACTACGCTCGGGCCTGAGGGGGAAGAGAAGGCAGATGATCCCTTGGCTACTGATTAAGATGCCTTGGATATCGCCAACAAAATTGGGATCATCTAAACTGCATCTGGCTGGCTAATTCTAACATACATTTTTTCACCCCAAGAATAATAAAGTAATTAATTAAAATGCCCAGGAAAGTAGTTAAAAGTGTTACCAGTTTTGCTATGGCTTCGGAGATGACATCCTTCAGTTGGATGTGATGCAGTTTGTAGTACTTGGACAATTCTTCAGCAATGCTGGATTTTCCCACAGCGGGGGGACCAAGAATGCAGATCTTGATTGGCTGAAAGAGGAGAGAATAAGAACATACAGCAAGCTCTGAATGATCTGTTGCCAGACAGAGTGGCTTTTTATTTCAGAGGAGTGCTTTTTTTTTGAGACAGAGTCTCACTCTGTTGCTCAAGCTGGAGCGCAGGGGCACAATCTCGCTTACTGCAACCTCAACCTCCGCCTCACAGGTTCAAGTGATTCTCTGCCTCAGTCTCCCGTGTAGCTGAGACTACACGTGCGCACCACCATGCCCAGCTAATTTTTGTATTTTTTGTAAAGACAGGGTTTTGCCATGTGGGCCAGGCTGCTCTTAAACTCCTGGCCTCAAGTGATCTCCCCGCCTTGGCTTCCCAAAGTGCTGGATTACAGGCATGAGCCACTGTGCCCAGCAAGGAGTGCCTTTTTTTTTTTTTTTTTTTTTTGAGACAGAGTTTTGCTCTTGTTACCCAGGCTGGAGTGCAATGGCGCGATCTCGGCTCACCACAACCTCCGCCTCCTGGGCTCAGGCAATTCTCCTGCCTCAGCCTCCTAAGTAGCTGGGATTACAGGCACGTGCCACCACGCCCAGCTATTTTTTTGTATTTTTAGTAGAAACGGGGTTTCACCATGTTGACCAGGATGGTCTCGATCTCTCGACCTCGTGATCCACCCGCCTCGGCCTCCCAAAGTGCTGGGATTACAGGCTTGAGCCACCGCGCCCGGCCAGAGTGTCCTTTTAAAACAAAGTCTCTGGACCCTACAGGCTAACTCTCAGTCTTCTGTGGAGACTCCAGAGTCACTGCCTCTAACTCTGCCGCCACCACCACGGTGGCTGCCATGTCATCCTGAAAGTGTCTGCTTTCTGGTCAGACAGTTAATGTTCTGTTTCATGTCCATTCATTCAGTAGGTATTCAATAAGCACCAACTACATGGGTTGATCTGAGGCTGGGGGATAGGACCACATAAGAAGATGTGTCAGGAACAACTCAGCCTGGCCCAAATGGTGAAACCCCCATCTCTACTAAAGTTACAAAAATTAGCAGGGTGTGGTAGTTCATACCTGTAATCTCAGGTACTACTCGGGAGGCTGAGGCACAAGAATTGCTTGAACCCGGCTGGGCGTGGTGGCTCATGCCTGTAATCCCAGCACTTTGGGAGGCTAAGGCGGGTAGATCACAAGGTCAAGAGATCGAGACCATCCTGGTCAACATGGTGAAACCCCGTCTCTACTAAAAATATAAAAAATCAGCTGGGCATCATGGAGCGTACCTGTAATCCCAGCTACTCAGGAGGCTGAGGCAGGAGAATTGCCTGAACCCAGGAGGCAGAGGTTGCGGTGAGCCGAGATTGCGCCATTGCACTCTAGCCTGGGTAACAAGAGCAAAACTCCGTCTCAAAAAAAAAATTGCTTGAACTCAGGAGGCGGAGGTTGCAGTGAGCCGAAATCACACCACTGCACTCCAGCCTGGGTAACGGAGTGAGACTAAATAAAATAAAAATTTGCTTCATCTCTCTGAGCCTTAGTTTCCTCATCTATACTATGGAAATAATATCTATCTTTTGCCATAAAAAATGGTAAGGGTGTGAGTTAACACAGATGTTAATTAGCTCAATTTAGTCATTCCTTAATGTCTACATATTTCAAAACATTATGTTGTACAGGATACATATATGTAATTTCCATTTCTCAATTTCATTTAATTAATTCATTTAATTAATTTATTTATTTTAGACTGAGTCTTGCTCTATCACCCAGGCTAGAGTGCAGCAATCTTGGCCCACTGCAACCTCCACCTCCCGGATTCAAGCAATTCTCCTGCCTCAGCATCCCGAGTAGCTGGAACTACAGGTGCATGCCACCACGCCCGGCTAATTTTTGCATTTTTAGTAAAGATGGGGTTTCACCATGTTGGCCGGGCTGGTCTCAAACTCCTGACTTCAAGTGATCCACCTCCCTTGGCCTCCCAAAGTGCTGGGGTTATAGGTGTGAGCCACCTCGACTGGCCAGTTAATTAATTCTTTTTTTTTTTTTGAGACAGAGTTTCGCTCTTGTTACCCAGGCTGGAGTGCAATGGCGCAATCTTGGCTCACCACAACCTCTGCCTCCTGGGTTCAAGCAATTCTCCTGCCTCAGCCTCTCAAGTAGCTGGGATTACAGGCGCACGCCACCGAGCTCGGTTAGTTTTTTGTATGTTTAGTAGAGACGGGGTTTCACCATGTTGACCAGGATGGTCTCGATCTCTTGACCTCGTGATCTACTGTCTTGGCCTCCCAAAGTGCTGGGATTATAGGCGTGAGCCACCGTGCCCGGCCTAATTAATTCTTAAAAAAGAATATCTACCCTGAAAAGTTGTGATGATTAAATGACCAGTGGGTCCTCTGACCAGTTAGAAAGAGATCAAAGCAGTAATCAGGCTTCTTCTACCTCCTACATGTATACCCAGGACTGAAACAAGCAAGCCAATAGGGCACTTGATATTTTTCCTTATTTAATATTCCTCCTTATATGGACAAAACTGTGACATCACTCTTGATTTATTTTTTTTTTGAGACGGAGTTTCGTTCTTGTTACCCAGGTTGGAGTGCAATGGCGCGATCTCGGCTCACCGCAACCTCTGCCTCCTGGGTTCAGGCAATTCTCCTGCCTCAGCCTCCTGAGTAGCTGGGATTACAGGCATGTGCCACCATGCCCAGCTAATTTTTTTTGTATTTTTAGTGGAGACAGGGTTTCACCATGTTGACCAGGATGGTCTCGATCACTTGACCTCGTGATCCACCTGCCTCGGCCTCCCAAAGTGCTGGGATTACAGGCTTGAGCCACCGCGCCCGGCCGTGACATCACTCTTGAGCTTTCTGTCATGTGCAATTTGCATACATCATCTACTTCAACTTTAAAACTGTTCATGTTTGGCTGACAAGTATTTATTTAATGTACATGTAAATGTGTTAGACCTAGACACATTTGTCAAATTTGAAAAACAACTTGAAATTAGAACATTTGAAAAAGCAGTGGCTCACAACTGTAATCCTAACACTTTGGGAGGCCGAGGTGGGTGGATCACTTGAGGTCAGGAGTTCAAGACCAGGCTGGCCATCATGGTGAAACCCCATTAAAAAAAAAAAAAAAAAAAAAAGTGAGGCTCCTGCCTCTTATGGAGCCGGGTGCGGTGGCTCACGCCTGTAATCCCAGCACTTTGGGAGGCCGAGGCAGGTGCATCACGAGGTCAAGAGATCGAGGCCATCCTGGTCAACATAGTGAAACCCCATCTCTACTAAAATACAAAAATTAGCTGGGCATGGTGGCACGCTCCTGTAATCCCAGCTACACAGGAGGCTGAGGCAGGAGAATTGCCTGAACCCAGGAGGCGGAGGTTGCGGTGAGCCGAGATCGTGTCATTGCACTGCAGCCTGGGTAACAAGAGCGAAATTCCGTCTCAAAAAAAAAAAAAAAAGCCAAAAAACAAATGGTTCCACTGGCATAATCCCGCTGGAAGTTTGATTTACTTTGCTTGAATAGGAAGTTTCAATGGGAAACAGTGACGGGTACCATTAGTCCTCTGCTTTGTTTGTACTCCTTGAGGATACTGTTGATGTTTTCCACAAATCCTGTTTGGGCGGCCCATCGAATATTAAAATTCTCCTTCACAAAGAGCGCTTCCATTCTTAAGTTGACCAGCAAATGGTCGAGACAATCTTGCTAAGGAGATAGAAGATTATTAGAGGTTAGTCTTTTTTTGTTTAATTCTGATTGTCATAACAGACAGAAATCATTATGGTTATTAAAAAAAGACAATATACATTCCCTAAACGTGGAATCTGGCACTGAATATTTACAGAGCACCTGTGTGACACTACGTTATGTCTAAACAGTCCCCACGTCTACTCTGATGGCAGGCCACATTCTGGCTGAACAAGTAGGAAGATAATCCAAATTTTCTTTTTTAAAAATTTTAATTGCATCTACTTTTTGAACACTGCAGTTTCATGGTTCAAAATCCAAAAGAACAAAAGGTACAGAGAAAAATATTCCCTATGACCTCTGACCACCACCCACCCAGTTCTGCTCCTCAAACCAACCAATAATATCAGTCCTTTCAGAAACACATTTGAGTGCAGTGTTTATATGCAACTTATTCTTAAAAAGAATTGCATTCTAATGCAAGCTTAAAGAGCACACTGCAAAAAACCCTATTTTTTTTTGTTGTGATGCAATGGGATTGGAATCGCAGACTGCTATTTGAATTTTAGAAAGAGGCCAGAGAAAATAAATTCCAGTGTTTGTACAGCATTTTACGTATCAAATAGCTTCCAAACAGCTTACATTTTGTTTTGTTTTGTTTTTTATTTTGAGGTGGAGTTACAATCTTGTTGCCCAGACTGGAGTGCAATGGCACTATCTTGGCTCACTGCAACCTCCACCTCCCAGGTTCAAGTGATTCTCCTGCCTCAGCCTCCCAAGTAGCTGGGATTACAGGTGTGTGCCACCACGCCTGACTAATTTTGTATTTTTAGTAGAGACGGGGTTTCACCATGTTGATCAGGCTGGTCTCAAACTCCTGACCTCAGGTGATCCACCCTCCTCGGCCTCCCAAAGTGCTGGGATTACAGGCGTGAGCTACCACGCCTGGCCTAAATACATTTTCTGACCACGACCTCTGAGTGTTTTTCAGGAAGGACAGCTGAAAAGAGCAGGTTTCTTTAGGGTAGACCATCTGGTGGTGGAGTAGGAGCTGACAATAGCATTGGAACCCAGGCCTCTGACTCCAAATCCCTCAAGAACCAACGTTATTTAGCCAAAACCTATCTGATATTAAAAAAAATAATAATACTTAATATTATTGAGGAAGAAAAAAAACCACCACACATACTAACCGTTAAGTCCTTGGTTAGGTATGCATTTTCTCTGGGTATTTTCTGGATTTTCCCAGGGCCAGTATTTTTACTGATACACTGTTAGAGGAAAATTGAAATATTATTTGTTTTACCTGGAAGATTTTACTTTATATGAAACTCAAATGGGTTGGGCGTGGTGCCTCATGCCTGTAATCCCAGCACTTTGGAAGGCCGAGGCGGGTGGATCACCTGAGATCAGGAGTTTGAGACCAGCCTGGCCAATGTGGTGAAACCCTGTCTCCACTAAAAATATCAAAGTTGGCCAGGCGTGGTGGTGCATGCATGTAGTCCCAGCTACACAGCAGGCTGGTACACAGGAATTGTTTGAACCTGGGAGGTGGAGGTTGCAGTGAGTCGAGATGGAGCCACTGCACTCCAGTCTGGGTGATAGAACAAGACTCCGTCTCAAAAAACAAACAAAGAAGGCCAGGCACGGTGGCTCAAGCCTGTAATCCCAGCACTTTGGGAGGCCGAGGCGGGTGGATCACGAGGTCGAGAGATCGAGACCATCCCGGTAAACATAGTGAAACCCCCGTCTCTACTAAAAATACAAAAAATTAGCTGGGCATGGTGGCACGTGCCTGTAATCCCAGCTACTCGGGAGGCTGAGGCAGGAGAATTGCCTGAACCCAGGAGGCGGAGGTTGCGGTGAGCCGAGATCGCGCCATTGCACTCCAGCCTGGGTAACAAGAGTGAAACTCTGTCTCAAAAAAAACAAAAACAAAAACAAAAACAAAACAAAACAAAACAAAGAAAAACCTCAAGTGAATGTGAGCGTAACTGAATTTTTAAAAGTAGCATTAGCGCCAGGTAGTGGAGATAAAAGATGAATGTGGCCAGGGATCTGCCCTTAAGAGCTCCCGGTGTGAAAAGGGAGACAGAACTGTACACAGATAATTATCATGTGGAGCATTTGCAGCTCAGCAAAGGGGATTCTGTGCTGTAGTCTGAATGTCTGTGTCCCACAAAATTCACATGTTGAGATCTTCACCCTTAAGGTGATGGTATCAGGAGGTGAGGACTTTGGGAGGAGAGTGGGTTATGAGGATAGAGCCCTCAAGAATGAAATTAGTGTCTTATAGAAGGACCCCAGAGAGTGCCTTTGCCCCCCTCACCCCCACCATGTGAGGACACAGGGAGAAGGCAACATCTGTGAAGCCAAAAAGCAGGCCCTCGTCAGACACTGAATCTGCCGGGGTTTTTTTTCCACAACAAATTTTTCTTTTTGAGACAGGGTCTTGCTCTGTCACCCAGGCTGGAGTGCAATGGCACAATCTTGGCTCACTGAAACCTCTGCTTCCTGGGTTCAAGCAATTCTGCCTCAGCCTCCTGAGCAGCTGGGATTACAGGCATGTACCACCACGCCTGGCTAATTTTTTTATTTTTAGTAGAGATGGGGTTTCACCATGGTGGCCAGGCTGGTCTCAAACTCCTGACCTCAAGTGATCCACCCACCTCGGCCTCCCAAAGTGCTAGGATTACAGACATGAGCCACCTTGCCAGCCATTCTGGTTGTTTATTTATTTATTTTTTTGAGACATGATCTTTCTCTGTTGCCCAGGCTGGAGTGCAGTGGTGCACTTATAGCTCACTGCAGCCTTGAATTCCTGGGTTCATGCAATCCTTGAACCTTAGCCTCTCAAGTAGAAAGGACTACAGATGTGCTCCACCAAGCCTGGCTGTTTTTTAAAATTTTTTTGTAGAAAGGGGGTCTCACTATGCTCCATGCTCAGCTCAGACTCCTGGCCTCAAGTGATTCTTCCACCTGAGCCTCCTATAGTGCTGGAATGACAGGTGTGAGCCACCATGCCTGGCTGAATCTGCCTTGATCTTGTACCCAGCCTCCGGAGCTGTGAACAATAAATGTCTACTGTTTATAAGCTACTCAGTTTACAGTATTTTGGTACAGCAGTTCAAACAGACCAAGACATTCTGGGATGAAGAGGGACACCTGTCCTGTGCAGAACATGGGAAGGAGGCAGGAAGGGTGCACAGGAAGATAGATGAACTACATTTTTTTTTCTTTTTTTTGACAGGGTTTTGCTCTGTCACCCAGGCTAGTGTGGCACAATCCTGGCTTACTGCAACCTCTGCTTCCTGGGCTCAAGTGATCCTCCCACCTCAGCCTCCTGAGTAGCTGGGACTACAGGCACATCATGCCTGGCTGATTTCTGTATCTTTTTTCTTTTTTTTTGGTAGAGATGGGGTTTCACCATGTTGCCCAGGTTTGGGCTGAATCTTAAAAATAGGGAGTAGCCAGGAGAAGCGCAGGAGAAGGCTGCACTAGCTGGCCCACATGGCAGCTGCTTTAACCAGAGCAGCCTGGACTGGAAGAGGAATCTCTCGCAGATCTAGACTCCTGAGGCTGGGCATGACGGCTCACACCTCTGAAAGTGACCTGACTTTCAGAGGTGAGGCAGGAGGGTAATTTGAATCCAAGAGTCTGAGGTTGCAGTGAGCTATGATCACACCACTGCATTCCAGCCTGGGTGACAGAGAAAGACACTGTCTCTAAAAATTAAAAAAAGAAGAAAGAAAGAAAACATATCCAGGTACTGTGGTTTACATCTGTAATCCCAGCACTTTGGGAAGCTGAGGTGGTAGGATCACTTGAGCTCAGGAGTTTCAGAGCAGCCTGGCATTTTGACAAAAAAAAAAAAGAAAAGAAAAAAGAAAATTAGCCAGGTTATGGTGGTGCAAGCCTGTGTTCCTGGCTTCTTGGAAAGTTGAGGCAGGAGGATGTCTTGAGCCCAGGATGTCATGGCTGCAGTAAGCTATGATCACACCACTGCACTCCAGCCTGGGCGGCAGAGTGAGACTCTACATCAAAAAAATAAATACATAAACCAATAAATAATATTAAAAATAGAGCTCCTGGGATTGGCCAGTAGGTCGGTGAACCTGACCACATCAATACTTTGGGGCAAGGGCCTACCGACGGATTTTAGTATTCTGGTGTGTCATCTGTGTGTGTGTCTGGAGGGCAATGATCACCGTCTTCTTAACCTTGAGCCCTGCAGTGGTCTTTCTCATTTCCCTCTGTGCATATAAAAGAGAAAGGCTATTTTGGTAGTAACCTTAAAGTACATACTGCAAATGCAGATAGTGAGTTTGGGTTTTATGGAGATTCTACTTAGGAGTTCCAGTTTTGTTAGCACAGCTGATTGTATAACTACACTCCACGGGGCAAAACTAAGAAGCGTCATCAAAATATGGGATGAAACTACCGTACCTTGACTAAGTCTTCCAGGGTATGAACAGACTCATCCACAGCAACCAGGTAGCGAGGCTTTGGCGCGTGATCTATGACGTTTTGTATCACTCTGCAGACCCACAGGTAAAATAATCATCAGAGGGAGAAGGCGAAATAGATGCAGTAAACTAGAATTCACTGACCACTACCCCCATGGCTGGGCATAGGATTTGGTGCTCTGATAAGTCATCTCCATGTTTGATAAGGTCAGGGCTGAGCTGGTTATCTGCATTCTCCAGATGAGGAAGATGCTAAAGAGTCTGGTGACATTTCTCAGGTGGAAGAGCTATTGCGAAAGTGGAAGAGCCAGCTTTTGAGGTCAGATCCATCTGGCTCTGACCTGTCTTCTTTCTAGTGTACTCCCCTGTCTCCCAACAAGGGGACCTGACCGCAGCAGGACTCCAGTTTATGAAGCCCTCCCCATCCAGTGGCTCATTTGAGCCTCACAACAGTGCTTTGTGGAGGTGTTTTACAAAGCAAGACACAGATTTAGACATGCTGTGGCTCTTTTAAAGAAGTCACATAGCAACAGTGACTGAGCCTGCTTTCCTATTCCTCGTTGCCAAGGTTTCCGAGTGCTTGCCTCTGTGCTGAGGGTGGCACAGGTGTGATTCCACTGAATTCTCCCAGCCTAGCATGGAGGTACTGCTCCTATCCCTATAACTAACTTTCCCAAATTCACACAGCTAGTGAGAGGCAGAGCAGGGATCGGAACAAAACTTAAAGAATTCCGGAGAGAAACAATAGTGAACAGAAGTCTACCACAATGACTTGTCAGTTCTACCTCCATCTTAGCTTCCTTTCAATAAGATGAAAATAAATTGGATGCATGCTTCCAAATGTGCGTTTCACATTTATTTTGTATTCACTTCTGTTTTTTCTATGTTTATTTATTTATTTTGAGTCTCACTGTGTCACCCAGGCTAGCAGGCAGTGGGTGCAATCATGGCTCACTGCAGCCTCAGCCTCCCAGGCTGAAGTGATCCTCCTGCCTCCACCTCCCGAATAGCTGGGACTACAGGAACGAGCCACCAAACCCAGCTGATTTTTGTATTTTTTGTAGAGACAAGGGTTCCATTGTGTTGTCCGGCTGGTCTCGAACTCCTGGGCTCAGGTGATCCTTCCACCTTGGCCTCCCACAGTGTTGGGATTACCAGTGTAAGCCACTGCATCCAGCCTATTTTGTATCAATTTCTCAGAACATTTCAGCTTTTGGCTTCTTCCTTGATTAAATATTTGACAATCTTCAAAGAAACCTCTGGGGAAAAATTGCTACTTAAAGGGGTCTGTCAAAAGACAAAATGGTAACAAATCTACTTAAAGATTTCAGTTGGCTTTATTTGTGATTCTAGAATCAGGCAACACTTCATTCCATAAAATAGAACAAATATATCAGTAAAATAAGCAAAGGCGGGTGGTTTGATAGGCAGAAAGGGCCGCAGTAGCAGAAACAAAGAACAAAAAGCACATTGCTCATTTCAAAGTTACTTTCTTTGTAAAGACGGACAGGGAGAACAACAGAAAAATAACGAATGCAGCCTGGCACAGTAACTCACACCTGTAATCCCAGCACTTTTGGAGGCCAAGCGGATGGATCACCTGAGGTCAGGAGTTTGAGACTTGCCTGGCCAACATGGTGGAACTCCATCTCTACCGAAAATACAAACATTAGCTGGGCGTGGTGGCAGGCACCTGTAATCCCAGCTACTCGGGAGGCTGAGGCAGAAGACTCTCTTGAACCCAGGAGACAGAGGTTACAGTGAGCTGAGATCATGCCATTGCACTCCAGCCTGGGCAACAGAGTGAGGCTCCATCTCAAAAAAAAAAAAAAAAAAAAAGAAAGAAAGAAAGAAAAAAGAAAAGAAAGAAAAAGAAAAAGAAAAGGAAAGATAACTGATGGGTTACCACCAGGTTACTTCAGGCTACTTTTTGTCATAAGGATTAAAACACAGAGAGCTTTATTATTATGCCTATTGAAGATTGAAACTGGCTTGTTTGAAAAATTAGCTGTTATTGCTCTCCTTTGCTTTCTCAAAAGGTCACACAGCAGTGTAGTTTCAGTTTGGTGACTGGAACGTTAGCATTGGTAAATCCATTTTGATTTTCATTCCACTCTTTTGGGGCCTAGTACAAGAGCTTAGTCAAAAACAATGGCCACCCTTAATTTGTTTTTTATAGGCCCCAAATCCTTCTGTAATGGGAATAATTTCACCCTCTAATTTATGTTTGAAAGTAATCTGTTAAGAACTAATGCTGGACTGGGCGCGGTGGCTCACGCCTGTAATCCCAGCACTTTGGGAGGCCGAGGCGGGTGAATCACGAGGTCAAGAGATCGAGACGATCCCGGTCAACATGGTGAAACCCCGTCTCTACTGAAAATACAAAAAATTAGCTAGGCATGGTGGCGTGTGCCTGTAATCCCAGCTACTCAGGAGGCTGAGGCAGGAGAATTGCCTGAACCCAGGAGGCGGAGGTTGCGGTGAGCCGAGATTGCGCCGTTGCACTCCAGCCTGTGCAACAAGAGTGAAACTCCATCTCAAAGAAAAAAAAAAAAAAAAAAAAGAACTAATGCTAAGTAAGTTATTTTAATAATGTAAAAGAGACTCTTCTATATCTTTGAAACCCAGTAATGTCATCATGTAAAATCTCTGCAGAAAAAAAAATGGGTATGTTTTGGCCCCTCCATCCCCAGGGATGGAGCGGATCCAGGGTTTTGTAGTGCCTGAAGCTTAGCCCATTTATAGCAAGCTTGTCAAACCTGCGGCCTGTGGGCCACATGAGGCCTAGGATGGCTTTGAGTTTGGCCCAACATACTTCGTAAACTTTCTTAAAACCTTATGACTTTTTTTGCAATTTTTTTTTTAAAGCTCATCAGCTATCGCTAGTGTTAGTGTATTTGATGTGTGGCCCAAGACAATTCTTCCCATGTTACCCAGGGAAGCCAAAGGACAGAATATCCCTGGCTTACAGGATCGTTCTTTAAGGAAAATACTGAAAATTAGGTTCAGGGTCTTGGAAAGGGGTCTGCTCAGGGATGTGTCCCTGAAGTTTACACTTCCTTCATTTCCCTGTAAATCTATAAATTTGTCTGAGATTGTGACTAATGTTCTCGTGGCCAGTGGATGAGGGAAAGAGTGGGAATCTGAAAACCAGAACCTCAGGGAGGTGCAGAAATTGCTCCCTTCTGGGGATGTGCCACAGGGGTGACAGAATGAGGTCCCTGGAAGCTGGAATGTGGAGCTGATGAACCACAAACACAGTGAACCAGCTTCTGACCTCGCGGTTAAGTCAGGGTCTTCAAAGGAGAAGAAGGGTTTCTGGACTGTCCGAATACGGGGTTTTGACACTTTCTGAGTATTAAAAGAAAAGTGTCAACCTTACCTACAACCGTCAAAAGAATAAAAAGCTTTAGGTTTACATTTTGTCATCTGAATTCTAGAATTTGAGTTGGTGGGTTAGACATATTAATCTCATCTGGGACAAAGGAATAAGAAACTATGTCCTCAGAATGTACATTCCAAGTGCTTTCTTTCCCAAAATGGGAGGGCATTGCTATTCTGCTGATAAAGTTTCTAAGGATGAACCTGAACTTGTCACCAGAAATGTAGACCTTGTGAACAGTGGGCACTATTTCACTGGATGGAAAATGGAGAAGACAGTACCTTCTGCAAAGGCTTGTTATGAAGAGCGAACACAGTAATGCATGTAAGGTTCTTAGCACTTAGCAAATGCTCAAACTGTGTTAGCCTTACAAACACATACGCTAACCAAGTCTGTGAAGGTCATGCCTCTGGGAGAATGCTCACCCTGCTAGATCAAGAACATGGATTGCTGGAATTACATTTGTTCCGTCGCCAAAAACTGGCAATGCAGGAATCTCGCCCAACCAAGCCATCTGAAAGAAAGAAAAGCAAAACCACGACCCCCGCAGTTATACGTGGATGGCTATTACAGCTCACACGTAAGTCTACAGTCAGAGGCATCCAAAAGACCTAGCTATCTGCTTAGATAATTTCCTCTAGGAGATGTTTTATAAATCATCCCTGACGAGATTTAGGATTAAATTCTACCAAGAGAAATAACATGTAGCTTTGGGACTGAAATACTTCTCAAGAAATCTACAACCTCCCAGTCGTATTTAGTAGCTATATGCATATCATCGACATGGAGAAGAAATGTTTTCACATGCATGATGTCTTTAATTCTCACAAAGACTAATTAAAATTTAAAAGTACCCCCACTGGTAGGGAGGAGGTGAGGGGGAAATAATTACCATCAGTACAGGGAGAAAACGCTTTAGTGGATAAAGTAGCAGGAGGAGAGCGCCTGGACTGGAACCCCAATCCTCAGAGTCCAAATCCTTGTCTTTTCTTCTCATTAAGTATTTCAGGAACCAAACAGACATGCTGAGTACTGTTGAAGTGTCGTGTATTAGATGATTTTGAATTGTGAAGAGTGAAAGAGGCAGGAGTGAGGGTCACAGTAGACTGCCAGGTCTTGTAAGATATTTTGGACTTCGAGAAAGGGTTGAAGGGTTCTGAGCAGTGATGTGACAGCAGCAGGATGGATTTTGTTGCCTGTGGAGAAGTGGCGGGAAGGACAGTCCGATAGGGAGAGAGGCGATGGCAGGTGTGCAGGTGAGATGGGCTAGCCTAGCTTGGAGGTGGGAACTGCACAGAGTGGGGATGGAGAAAAGCGAGATATTGAGGAGGCTGACTGTAGTAACTGGGAATTTTGTGATGTGTAATGTGAAAGGAAAATAAATCTTGGGACCCCAATATCACTAAGCCAAAGGGAAGAGGCAAGCTGGGAACTATATAAAGCAAACGTATCTCTCAAAGATTTCATTTTGTTTCTTTTTCTTTTTTTTGAGACGGAGTCTTGCTGCGTCGCCCAGGCTGGAGCGCAGTGGTGTGATC
Organism: Saimiri boliviensis; assembly: GCF_048565385.1. Lineage (NCBI taxonomy): Eukaryota > Metazoa > Chordata > Mammalia > Primates > Cebidae > Saimiri > Saimiri boliviensis. The sequence continues at coordinate 71,172,881 of NC_133450.1, read as the reverse complement.
TCGGCTCACTGCAACCTCCACCTCCCAGGTTCAAGTGATTCTCCTGCCTCAGCCTCCCAAGTAACTGAGATCACAGGTATGTGCCACCATGCCTGGCTAATTTTTGTATTTTTAGTAGAGATGGGGTTTCACCATGTTGGCCAGGCTGGTCTCAAACTCCTGACCTCAGATGATCCTCCCGCCTCAGCCTCCCAAAGTGCTGGGATTACAGGCATGAGCCACAGTGCCTGGCCTTACGAAAAGATTTTTTTTTTTTTTTGTCACTCAAAGATTTTTAAAGCTACATACCTTCCTCACAATTTTCCCATTAGGAGATTATTTGTGGACCCCAAGAGCTTTACCTTAAAACAGTTCTGTTGAATTTCACCCTGACAATGTGAAATGACAGCTTATCTTCACAGGTACAAGACCACGACAGAACTCAGTCATCCCTCTGCTCACCTGATACAAGTGCATATCTGATTGTTCCCTCTGCCCTATGTTTATCTTATCTTATGTAAAAATGCAGATTTACTCAGCTAGATGAATGCGTGACTATTCTTCTACCCTTCCATCAGGTTGAACAGCTGATCAAAGACTCAAAAGAATGCACCTGCTTGGCTCTTATCCACCCACATCTTTGATTTATTTTTTGTAGACACAGGGTTTCACCATGTTGCCCAGGCTTGTCTCAAACTCCTTGCTTGGTTCAAGCCATCCACTCATCTTGGCCTCCCAAAGTGCTGTACTGGGAATACAGGCATCAGCCACCATTCCTGGCTTACCCAGACCTTTAAAAAATTTATTCCTCTTTCTCCAATATCTACCCTTTCCCTTTTAAATATTGAAGCCCTCAAAGGCATCTTTGGAGAAAGGCAGAGACCTGTTTCCTGGGCATGCGTTCTTAACCTTGGCACAATAGACTTCTAAACTGATTGAGACCTGTCTCCGAACCTTTTCGGTTTGCAGTAAGAAGGAGGGAGGAGTTGGATTCTGATCATACAGCTGGGTGGAGAGTTGCCCCATTTTCTGAGATGGGGCCTTGGAGGAGGGGCAGGCGTGGGGATGACTGTCGGTATAGTTTGGATTTGGGAAACACTTCCAAGTTGAGGTGCTGAGTAGGCAGCTGGACCTTCAGAGCTAGAACTTAGGAGAGGCTCGCTGGAGACCTAAGTTTGAGTCATTGGTATCAGTCATGGGAATTTTACATAGACCAAGGGAGAGAGTGCAGAGGGTGAAGAAAAAAGGTCTAGGGCTGAGGCCTGAGAATGCCAAGATTCAGTGAGCAGGTAAGTGAAGAGTAGCTGAGAATGGACAGTAAGAAAGAGCTTCCTTGAACTTCTCCTCTGCAACTGTCATATCTCTTGCATTTAAAAAAATCAGTTCAAGACCAGGCGCGGTGGATCATACCTGTAATACCAGTGCTTTGGGAGGCTGAAGATGGTGGATCACAAAGTCAGGGGTTCAAGACTAGCCTGGCCAACATGGCAAAATCGCATCTCTACTAAAAATACAAAAATTAGCCGGGCATGGTGGCAGGCGCCTATAAGCCCAGCTACTCGGGAGGCTGAGGGAGGAGAATTGCTTGTACTGGGGAGGCAGAGATTGCAGTGAGCTGAGATTGTGCCACTGCACTCCAGCCTGGATGACAGAGCAAGACTCCATCTTGAAAATATGTAAATAAATAAAATGAAAAAAAAAAAAATCAGTTCAACCGACCTCTCTTGACCACACTTTTTCCTTTAACTCCTGCCTTCTTTCTCTGGATCTCCTCCTTTTACAGGAAAAGTCCTTGAAATATTTCTCTATTTTCATTGTCTTCAATTCCTCTCCACCTGTTCCCTCGTGGACCTACTTCTAATAGACTTTCGTGCTACCCAGTGCCAAAACATTCAGTGGTCAATTTGCAGGTTTCACCTTACTTGATCGTTTGCAGTATCTTACACAGTTCATCATTATTTATTTTTAGAAACTTTTTTTCATAATTATTTACTCCCCTCTTATTTCCTCTCCTGCCTCCTGCTTTCCCTTCTTAACCTCCTTTCCTAATTTCCTCCCATTTCCCTATAACCTCCAGTATTGAAGGGTGCCAAGACTCAGTCCTCAGGTCCCATTCTCTTCTCCATATTCATTCACTGGTTGATATCATCCAGTCCCAAGGATCTAAGTATCCGCTATATACTGTCAGGTCCCATAATCATATCTCCAGACCTGACCTCCCCCATGATCACAAAACTCTTTACGTCCAATAGCCTACCCAGTATCTATACTTGGATATTAATTATCTCAAACTTCCTGAGCTTTCCACTCCATTCTACCCCAACCAGCACCATTCCCCGTCTTCCTCATCTCAATCAACGGCAGTACCATACTTCCAGTTGCTTAGACCAAAATCCTTAGTTATCCTTTGTTTCTGTCATCCTTACATCCAAGCTTTGAACAAATCCCATTGACTTTATCTTCAAAGAACGGTTTCCAGTGTCCCCGTCATTCTCACCTGGGTCTTAGGCACTACCCTCCTCACTGGTTTCCTTGCTTCTGGCTCCTGCCCTTGCCCCAAATAGTACATCCTCAGCCCAGCAGAAGGAGAAAGCTGTCCTTTTGTAACTTCACATGGATTATATTGCTTCTGTGCTCAAACAGTCTAATGGTTGCCCAACTCATTCAGAAAGAAAGCCAGAGCTTCAGGAGGGGCTACGAGGCTGGGCTTGGTCTGACTCTTTCATTACCGCTTTGATCTCATTACCACTGTTTTCCCATACTTCAGCTAGATGGATCTAGGTTGGTCTTCAAATGCAGCGGGCACATTTCTGCCTCACTTCTTTGCACTTACAGTTCCCACTGCCTGGGATGTCTTCCTCCAGAAAGCCCATTAGCCAGCTCCCTGATGGCTTTTCCCTTCCTACTCAAATGTCACATTGTTGGAAAGACCTTCCTCTACCTTCCTATGTAAACTATAACTCCCCTGACCCCCAACAACCTTCCTTCCCAGCTCTCTATGTCTTTCTCTGCTTTGTCATATTCCATAGCCTGTTTCAACACCTGAAGTACTCAGTATTTACTGGCTTGTTTGTTATCTATCTCTTTCTCCACCCTGCCAGAATTAAGCTTCATAAGAGGAGGGACTTGGTTATTTTACTGTATCCCAAGTACCTACAACAGTTTCTAGCACCTGGTGGGCACTAGATCGATATTTGTTTCATGAATGAAATGAGATCCATCTTTATTATTCTGAGAATGTGAATACAAGTTAATAATGAGAAAGAAAATTAGGTCTTTGTGGTCACATCCATACTTTCCTTCATTTTCTGCTATTCCCCTGAACTAAACACATCCAAAGCAATCAAAAACACCTTCACATTGTATCTCTTTGTCGTAAGACACTTTAAAGACTTCATTGAAAAGCCGTACCTTAAAAAACGTGTGTAAGATGCCTCCTTCCGCTCCATACTGGAGTCCAGCAGCAACTACGTAAGTTACAAATTTTCTGGACTAATAGATAAAATGCAGGAAAAAAAGATGAATGTAACATTATTAATCATATTGAACCAGATTATTTTAGTAGTTAAAATGGACACTTTCAGAACTTCCGTCAACTCTGGCAGGTGACTGAGGGATTGTTTGGGATAGAAACCATATCTCTTATCTCTTAAAGGGGGAAACACTACCCCCACGCTATTCAGGAACACTTCTGACCACTGACCACTATTAATATATATATATATATATATATATATATTTTTTTTTTTTTTTTTTTGAAACAGAGTCTCACTCTATTGCCCAGGCTGGAGGGCATTGGTGCGATCTTGGCTCACTGCAACCTCCACCTCCCAGGTTCAAGCAAATCTCCTGCCTCAGCCTCCCAAGTAGCTGGGACTACAGACATACAACATCATGCTCTGCTAATTTTTTGTATTGTAGTAGAGACAGGGTCTTACTATGTTGCCTAAGTTGGTCTTGAACTCCTGAGCTCAGGCAATCTGCCTGCCTTGCGCTCCCAAGATGCTAGTCTTACAGGTCTGAGCCACGGTACCTGGCCTCACTATTAAAATATAACAGGGTCTCCTAATTAAATTAAAGCCAGAGTTTTTGTGAAACCTTAATATCTGTAATATCTGTAAGTCCATGCTGGGCACTGAATGGGAAAAGAAGATAGAAAAACAAGTCTTTCCACGAGGATCTTTAATGATCTAGTAGGGAGGTAGACATAACACATGAAACCAGGGAGCTGGTAATGGGCCTTAACACAGGACAGAAATGCACACGGATTGTTCACTTCACCCGGGATGAGCAGTTTAGGCACTGAAGGAACTGGCCCCAATATTTATTTATCTTTAATTTTTGTGGGTACATAGTAGGCATATATATGTATGGGCTGCATGAGATGTTTCTATACAGGCATGCAATGTGAAACACGCACATCATGGAGAATGGGGTACCCATCCCTTCATTTATCCACTGAATTATAAACACTCCAATTACACTCTTTAAGTTATTTTAAAGCCTACAGTTCAGTTATTACTGACTATAGTCACCCTGTTGTGCTATCAAATAGTAGGTCTCATTCATTCTTTCTAACTTTTTTGTACTCATGAATTATCCTTCCCTCCCCCTACCCCCTACTACTCTTCTCAGACTCTACTCTCTCCCTCAACATTCAACCAGATAAGCTCAAAATACCATCTTTATTACTGATATGAGTTCTACTGGGGATATGCCTTAGGTGAGCCATGACAATGAGCTTCCTAACCCTGAACCATATTGAACCAGATTATTCTCTACACAGAAAAAGAGTAAGATGAACTTTTCCATCCAGTCCCAGGCAACCAACACTGGACAACTAGGGACTTCTTCATATGGCGGCCTGCTGCTGTAGGTCTCAGGGTATGAAGAAGGTGAAATACACAGTAGCTGCCATTCCCAGAGAGAAGGGAAGGAGGAGGGGGCCAAGCTCACATGGCCAGGCCCTTCCCAAACCCACCAATCAGAAAACTTGCTTGAGCTTCGTCAGGCCAACCAGGGATGGTGCAAGAAGACAGGAGGTTTTGTTGGTTGGTTGGTTGGTTGGTTGGTTGGTTGGTTGGTTTCTGAGACAGAGTCTCACTCCTGCTGCCCAGGCTGGAGTGCGGTAGCATGATCTAGGCTCACTGGAACCTTGGCCTCCTGAGTTCAAACAATTCTCTTGCCTCGGCCTCCCAAGTAGCTGAGATTACAGGCTAGAACCACCACACACAGCTATTTTTTTGTACCTTTAGTAGAGACAGGGTTTTGCTGTGTTGGCCAGGCTGGTCTTGAACTCCTGACCTCAAGTGATCTTCCCGTTCAGCCAAACTACTGGGATTGCAGGTGTGAGCCACTGTGCCCAACCATTTTAGGAAGAATGTTATTCAGGTTCTTGTGGGAAGGTCACAAACATTAGGCTTGAAAAGGGGGACATAACCACAGGTGCAATCGAGATTTTAAAAATTATAAGAGAGACTTATGGACAACGTCATGCCAATTAATTTGAAGATTTAGCTTAAAGGGCTCATTTCTTGCCCCCAGACTCCTGCTAACTGCCTTCCCACAGTCCAAGACAGTTTTCAACCAAAGTCCACCAAACAGTCAAAGGCTAAGCCCAGAGACAGAGCAAGATGGCGGGATGGAAATCTCCCCCGAAAGGACAACAAGAAGTCTCTACATAGAAGAAACAGCTTCGTAAGAACCAAGAATCAGGTGAGCCCCCATAGTACCTATTTTAACTTCTTCTTTTTTTTTTTTTTTGAGACAGAGTTTCGCTCTTGTTACCCAGGCTGGAGTGCAATGGCGCGATCTCGGCTCACCGCAACCTCCGCCTCCTGGGTTCAGGCAATTCTCCTGCCTCAGCCTCCTGAGTAGCTGGGATTACAGGCGCACGCCACCATGCCCAGCTAATTTTTTGTATTTTTAGTAGAGACGGGGTTTCACCATGTTGACCAGGATGGTCTCGATCTCTCGACCTCGTGATCCACCCGCCTCGGCCTCCCAAAGTGCTGGGATTACAGGCTTGAGCCACTGCGCCCGGCAACTTCTTTTTTTTTTTTTTTTTTTTTGAGACGGAGCTTCGCTCTTGTTACCCAGGCTGGAGTGCAATGGCGCGATCTCGGCTCACTGCAACCTCCGCCTCCTGGGTTCAGGCAATTCTCTTGCCTCAGCCTCCTGAGTAGCTGGGATTACAGGCACGCGCCACCATGCCCAGCTAATTTTTTGTATTTTTAGTAGAGACGGGGTTTCACCATGTTGACCAGGATGGTCTCGATCTCTCGACCTCGTGATCCACCCACCTCGGCCTCCCAAAGTGTTGGGATTACAGGCTTGAGCCACCGCGCCCGGCCCTATTTTAACTTCTTATCGCTGAAAGAGGCACTCAAGAACCAGAAAAAACAGTTTGCAATTGCCGAAGCCACCTGCCCCCACCAGCAAGAGAGCATCTCTGAGCACTGCTGGAGGGAGAACAGAGCAACTGAGAGGCACTGAACTCAGTGCTGTCCTGTTAGAGCAGGAAGGAAAACTAGGCCAAGCACAGCAGAGGCCAGCCTGGCCCAAGGAGGGAGCATTTAAACCAGCCCTGTCAGAGCGGGGTCTCCGGTACCAGCAGTCAGAGCTCAAGGGCCTCCAAGCAAACTTGAAAGACAACCCAGGCCCTAAGGACTGCAAGGCTTAGGCGAGTTCCAGTGCTGAGCGAGGCCCAGAGACGGTGGACTGGGGAGGCCACGCAACATACCGAGACACCAGTGGGGGCAGCTAAGGGAGAGCTAGCACCAACTCACTTCTAACCCCAGGCTGCACAGCTCGCAGCTCCAAGAGACCCCTTCCTTCTGCTCGAGGAGCAGAGAGGACAGAGTGGGGAGGACTTTGTCTTGCATCTAGGACACCAGCTCAGTCACAGCAGGAAAGGGCACTGGTGGGCAGCGAGGCCTCATTCTAGGCCCTAGCTTGCAGGTGACATTTCTAGACACACCTGGGCCAGAAGGGAACCTACTGCCTGGAAGGAAAGGTCCTAGTCCTGGCTGCATTCATCACCTGCTCACTGAAGAGCCCTTGGGCCCTGAATAACCAGCAGTGATACCCACGTACTATGTTGAGGGCCTTGGATGAGCCTTGCTGGCTTCGGGTGAGATTCAGCACTTACCCAGCTGTGCTGACGATGGGACAAAACTCCTTCTGCTTGAGAAAAGCAGAGGGAACAGTAAAGGGGACTTTGTCTTGTGCCTTAGGTGCCAGCATGGCCAAAGTGGGGTAGAGCACCAAGCGGGCTCTTGGGGTTCCTGCCATGACCTGACTCTTGAATGGCATTTCTGGACCTACCCTGGGCCAGAGGGGAGCCCACTTCCCTGAAGGGTGAGTTCCATCTGAAGGGTGAGTCCCAGGCCAGACAGCAGCCAAACCGGCTTACTTAAGAGACCTGGGGCCCTAAGGGAATATCAGTGCTAGTCTATCAGTACTCCCTGTGGCCTGGGATAGCTACTGGGTGAGGCTTCTCTGCCTTTGGAAAGAAGAGGGAAGACTGGGAAGGACTGTGTCTTGTGGTTTCAGTGCTAGCTCAGCTGCAATACAATAGAACACCAGGGAGACTTCTAAGGTTTATCACTCTAGTTCCTGACTCCTAGATGGCACTTCTGGACCCACCTGGGGCCTGAGGGACTTTGCCACCCTGAAGGGAAGGACACAGGCCAGGGTGGCTATGCCACCTGCTGACTGTAGAACCCTGGATCCCTGAGTGAACACAGGCAGTAACCAGGGAGCGGTTACAGCAGGCCTTGGATGATAGCCAGTGCTGTGCTGGCTTCAGGTCTGACCCAATATAGTCACAGTAGTGGTGGCTACAGGGGTGCCTGTATCATTCTACCCGCCTACCCCCCCAGCTTCAGGTCGCTTAGAACAGATAGAGAGAGAGAGAGAAAGAGAGAGAGAGAGACTTGGTATGTTTGGGAGAATGTAAGGGAAGAGAACGAGAATCTGCCTGTTAATCCAGAGAATTCTTCCAGATATAGTCTAAGACTATCAAGGCGATTCCTCTATGAGTCTGCAGGAACTGCAGCGTTACTGGCTTGGGGTGCCCCCTAAAGCAGATACAACAGAGATCATAGTACCCAAGTCCTTTCAAGTATCTGGAATGGCTTCCCAAGAGGGACAGGTACAAACAAGCCCAGACAGTAAAGTCTACAATAAATACCTAACTCTTCAACGCCCAGACACCGAAGAACATCTGATAGCATCAGTACCATCCAGGAAAGCATGACCTCACCAAATGAACTAAATAAGGCACTGGGGACCAATCCTGGCAAAACAGAGATATGAGACCTTTCAGAAAGAGAATCCAAATCAGCTGTGTTGAGGAAACTCAAAGAAAATCAAGATAACACAGAGAAACAATTCAGAATTCCATCAGATCAATTTATTTTATTATTATTATTATTTTGAGACGAAGTCTGCTCTGTCACCCAGGTTGGAGTGGAGTGGCACGATCTCAGCTCACTGCAACCTCCGCCTCCTGGGTTCAAGCGATTTTCCTGCCTCAGCCTCCCAAGTAGCTGGGATTACGGGCATATGCCACCATGCTTGGCTAATTTTTGTATTTTTTAGCAGAGAGGGGGTTTCACCATGTTAGTTAGGCTGGTCTCAAACTCCTGACCTTGTGATCTGCCTGCCTCAGCCTCCCAAAGTGCTAGGATTACAGGCGTGAGCCACCACACTCAGCCCCATCAGATGAGTTTAACAAAGAGATTGATATAATTTTTAAAAATCAAGCAGAAACTCCAGAGCTGAAAAATGCAATTGCCATATTGAAGGATGAATCAAAGTCCTTTAATAGCAAAATTGATCAAAGTAGAAAGAGTGAGCTTGAAAATTCCCTATTAAAAAATATAGTCTTGTTCTCTATGCAGTATCTAGAAAACAAACAAACAAAAAAATAAAACAAAAGAATGTATACTCAGAGGAGACAAAAGAAAGGAAAAACAATGAAATATGTCTACAAGATCTAGAAAATCGCCTCAAAAGGGCCTCTGAGAGTTATTGGCCTTAAAGAGGAAGTTGAGTAAGAGATAGGTGTACGGAGTTTATTCAAAAGGATAATAGCAGAGAACTTCTCAAATCTAGAGAGAGATATCAATATCCAAGTACAAGAAGTTCACAGAACACTAAGCGGATTTGACTGAACAACATGATATGGGGTCTGTGTTCCTGCCCATATCTCAGTGTCGAATTATAATCCCCAGTGTTGGAAGAGGGGCCTTGTGGGAGGTGATTGGCTCATGGGGCTGGATTTACCCCTTGCTGTTCTTGTAATAGTGAGTGAGTTCTCATGAGATCTGGTTGCTTATAAAAATGTGTAGCAATGACAATTAGCTAGGCATGGTGGCTCACGCCTGTAATCCCAGCACTTTGAGAGGTTGAGGGAGTGGATCACCTGACGTCAGGGGTTTGAAACCATGCTGGCCAACATGGTGAGACCCCCATCTCCAAAAAAAAAGTGTGTAAGAGCTGCCCCTTCACTCTCTCTTCCTCCTTCTCGGGTCATGTATGATGTGTCTGCTTCCCCTTTGTCTTCTGTTATGATTGTTTTCCTGAGGCCTCCCCCACCATGCTTCCTGCAAAACCCATGGAACTGTGAGTCAATTAAACCAATTTTTTTTTTTTTTTGAGACAGAGGTTTGCTCTTGTTGCTGAGACTGCAGCACAAGGGCGTGATCTCAGCTTACCACAACCTCTGTCTCCTGGGTTCAAGCAGTTCTTTTGCCTCTGCTTCCCAACTAGCTGGATTACAGGCATGTGCCACCACACCTGGCTAATTTTGTATTTTTAGTAGAGACAGGGCTTCTCCATGTTGGTCAGGCTGGTCTCAAACCTCCAACCTCAGGTGATCTGCCTACCTTGGCCTCCCAAAGTGCTAAGATTACAGGGGTAAGCCACCATACCTGGCCTAAATGTCTTTTCCTTATAAATTACCTAGTCTCAGGTCATTCTTTATGGGAGTGGAAGAATGGACTAATATATGAGACAACCTATAGGCATATAATAATCAAACTCACAAAGATAAAGAATACAAAAAAGGATCAAAAAGCCAGCAAGAGAAAAAAAAGAAATAACGTATAATGGAGCGCTAATACAACTAGCAGCAGATTTTTCAGTGAAAAACCTTACAGTCCAGGGGAGAGTGGCATGATATATTGAAAAGTGCTGAAGGAAAAAAAACCTTTCCCCTAGAATAGTGTATCTGTTGAAAATCTCCTTCAAGTATGGAGAAGAAATACTTTTCCAGTCAAACAAAACTGAAAAATTTCATCAATCACCAGACCTGTCCTATAAGAAACGCTAAAGGGAGTACCTCAGTGAGAAAGAAAAAGACATTAATGAACAATAAATAATCAACGATAAATAATATAAAACACACTGGTAATAGGAAGTACACAGAAAAACACAAAATATTAAACACTTTAACTATGGTGTGTAAACTATCTTATCCTAAGAAGGAAGACTATAAACAATGAACCAATCAAAAATAATGACTACAACAACTTTTTATGATACAGTACAATAAGATATAAATAGAAACATCAAAAAGTTAAAACATTGGGGGATAGAAGAAAGGCATAGAGTTGTTTTTTTTTTTTTGAGACGGAGTTTTGCTCTTGTTACCCAGGCTGGAGTGCAATGGTGCAATCTCGGCTCACCGCAACCTCTGCCTCCTGGGTTCAGGCAATTCTCCTGCCTCAGCCTCCTGAGTAGCTGGGATTACAGGCATGTGCCACCATGCCCAGCTAATTTTTTGTATTTTTTTTTTAGTAGAGACGGGGTTTCACCATGTTGACCAGGACGGTCTCGATCTCTTGACCTCGTGATCCCAAAGTGCTGGGATCCCAAAGTGCCTTGGCCTCCCAAAGTGCTGGGATTACAGGCGTGAGCCACTGCGCCCGGCCTGGCATAGAGTTTTTATTCATTTTCTTTCTGCTTGTTTCTTTATGCAAATTGGGTTAAGCTGTTATCAGGCTAAAACAATGGGTTCTAAGATAGTATTTGCAAGCCTCATGGTAAAAAACCTCAAACTAAAAAACCTACAATGGATACACAAAAAATAAAAAGTTGAAAACTAAATCATATTACCAGAGAAAATCACCATCCCTAGAGCAAGATGGGAAGGAAAGAAAGAAGGAAGATAAGACAATAAAACAATCAGGAAACAAATAACAAAATGGCAGGAATAAGTCCTTACTTATCAATAATAACATTGAATGTAAGTGGACTAAATTCTCTAATCAAAAGACATAGACTAGCTGAATTGATGAAAAACAAAAACGAAAACAAAAATAAAAACAAGACCCATTGATCTGTTGTCTACAGAAAACACACTTTACCTGTAAAGGCACACACAAACTGAAAATAAATGGATTGAAAAGATATTCCATGCCAATGGAAACCAAAAAAGAACAGGAGTTGCTATACTTATATCAGACAAAATAGTTTTCAAGACAAAAACTATGGCCAGGGATGGTGGCTCACGCTTGTAATCCCAGCACTTTGGGAGGCTGAGGCAGGTGGATCACCTGAGGTCAGGAGTTCAAGACCATTCTGGTCAAGATGGTGAAACCTCGTCTCTACTAAAAGTACAAAAATTATCCATGTGCAGTGGTGAGCTCCTGTAGTCCCAGCTACGGCAGAGGCTGAGGCAGGAGAATCACTTGAACCCGAGAGGTGGAGGTTGCAATGAGCTGCCGGGATCATGCCACTGCACTCCAGCCTGGGTGACAGAGTGAGACTCCATCTCAAAACAAAAACAAAAACAAAAACAAAAACAAAAACAAAACCCACAAAGGAAAAGGATAAGCCCAATTTCACGCAAGTTCCAGAGAAGAGAAAATACTGCTCCCCAGACTGGATGCAGCAGGCTCATGCTTATAAGCCCGGCACTTTGGGAGGCTGAGGTGGATGAATCACCTGAGGTCAGGAGTTTGAGATCAGCCTGGCCAACATGTTGAAACTCCATCTCTATTAAAAAAAATTACAAAAAAATGAGCTGGGTGTGGTGCTGCATGTCTGTAGTCCCAGCTACTCAGGAGGCTGAGGCAGGAGAATTGCTTGAACCAGGAGGTGGAGGTTGAAGTGAGCCCAAATTGTGCCACTGCACTCCAGCCCGGACAACAGAGTGAGACTCCGTCTCAAATTAAAAAAAAAAAAAAAAAAAAAATACTGCTCCCAATGAATTATATGATGACAGTAGAGCCAGGACACTAAAACTAGAAAAATACAGTTTAAGAAAGGAAGATTACAGGCCAATCTCACCTCTAAACTGGAATAAAATTGGAAAGATCTCACAGACAACATTATTAAAGCAAATCGAGAAACATGTTTAAAAAAAAAATCCGTCATGATCAGAAGATATAAACATCAAAGACAAGTGGAATAATTATCTATTACAACAAATTAAATGAATTGTCACTGGGGTGTGGTAGATTTTTTTCCCCCAGGGATCACACACAGTGCTCACTGACCACTTAATGAATTGACTTAAGTGACTTTTACACAGATAGGCAATTCTGACTTATTAAAAATACAAATGAAAGTCAAAATAATTTTATTTTATTTATTTTTTATTTTTTTGAGATGGAGTCTCATTCTGTCGCCAGGCTGGAGTGCAGTGGTGCGATCTCAGCTCACTGCAACCTCCACCTCCCGGGTTCAAGTGATTCTCCTGCCTCAGCCTCCTGAGTAGCTGGGACTACAGGCATGTGCCACCATGCCCAGCTAACTTCTGTATTTTTAGTAGAGACAGGGTTTCACAATGTTGGCCAGGATGGTCTTGATCTGTTGACCTCATGATCCGCCCACCTTGGCCTCCCAAAGTGCTGGAATTACAGGCATGAGACACTGCACCCAGCCCAATACTTCTATTTTTAAATACAGTATTTTAACATATTCTACATAATCAAGGCTGGGTGTGGTAGCTCACACCTGTAACCCTATAACTTTGGGAGGCTGAGGCAGGTGGATCACCTGAGGTCAGGAGTTCACAACTAGCCTGGCCAACATGGTGAAACCCTGTCTCTACTAAAAATACAAAGTTTAGCTGAGGGTGGTGGTGTGCACCTATAATCTTAGTTACTTGGGAGGCTGAGGCAGAAGAATCACTTGAACTTGGGAGGTGGAGGTTGTAGTGAGCTGAGATCATGCCACTGCATATCAACCTGGGCAACAGAGCAAGATTCCATCTCAGAAAAAAAAAAAAAAATCAGTGGGACTTATTAAAAGATGAAATCAGCCAGGCATGGTGGCTCACGCCTGTAATCCCAGCCCTTTGGGAGGCTGAAGCGGGTGGATCACGAGGTCAGAAGTTCAAGGCCAGCCTGGCCAACATGGTGAAACCCCGTCTCTACTAAAAATACAAAAATTAGCCAGGCACAGTGGCAGGAGCCTGTAATCCCAGCCACTCAAGGAGGCTGAGGCAGGAAAATTGCTTGAACCCAGGCAGCAGAGGTTGCAGTGAGCCAAGATCATGCCACTGCACTCCAGCCTGGGCGATAGAGACTCCATCTCAATAAAATAAAATAAAATATGAAAGCAAGTTTGGTATCAGGCAATTCAGGACTATTTTGGCAACTTATATAATTATTAGGGACTCCTCTTTGCCTCAAAATATTGAATAGAAGTTCACCTTTTGTGTACGTAGTCTTGTATATGAATGTGCTGGCTGAGGATGTGATAACAGTAGACAAACACTTGACAACCAGACTCTGGAGTGCATAGACTGTGTCTGCTTTATCGATAGCTGTGAAGACAGCTCCTCATCAGAGTGCCTGGTCCATAATTGGATTTAACTGGACATTTGTTAAATGAATGTGTTAAATATTTCCAAAGGTCTATCTCCCAGATGAAAATATTAGCATCACTGATCAAAAAGGATCATTGGGATGACCAAATTGGCTGAATCAATCTTATTAATGGTGTAGAAAAGAGTGATTAAGAAAGTTGGGGGTAAAAAGAATAGATTTTTACAACGAAATTTTGGTTTTATTATTTAAATGACAGGTTTAATGTTCTGTAATAAAAGATGTAAAGATAATCATATTTCTCATGTTATTGACTTGAATCAGCTTTATATGTGTGAGCATACATTTTCAACCTGCAAATTAAACATAAATGATCAGGAAATCACAGGTTCCAATAAAGTAATATATTTATGGAATTTAGAACTGGAATAGGCCAGGCGTGGTGGCTCACGCCTGTAACCTCAGCATTTTGGGAGGCCGAGGCGGGAGGATCACGAGGTCAAGAGATCAAGACCATCCTGGCCATCACGGTGAAACCCCGTCTCTACTAAAAATATTTTTAAAAATTAGCTGGGCGTGGTGGCGTGCGCCTGTAGTCCCAACTACTTGGGAGGCTGAGGCGGAAGAATTGCTTGAACCCAGGAGGCGGAGGTTGTAGTGAGCCAATATTGTGCCACTGCACTCCAGCCTGGCGCCTGGCGACAGAATGAGACTGTCTCAAAAAAAAAAAAAAAGAACTGGAATAAATTTAGACCATCTAATCTAGTCCTTTTACTTATTTTAACCCCAAAAGTTTAATAACTTGGCTAAGGTAATAAGTTAACGGACAGAAAAAGGTTTAGAATTCCTCATTTTTTGTTGTTTCTTCAAATGTTTTACACTCACAGTGCTTGGATTGGTCAAGCGCTTTTTTACAGTGGGACAGAAGTTCCTGTTGTAATGTCATCTGCGACCACTAGGTGTCATCTTATAACTATTATTGCAGTTCACTTAGCGCCGGTCTTCCACTAACGGGAAAAATGTAACGGCACTGTCAGAAGGGGCTTTGGGGTTTTCTACAAGTTAAATGAGGATGATAGTAGCACCTGCCTCACAGAATTTTGAGAACTGTATATGAGACTCTTGAAGATGGCATGAGGTAACCATGAGTAAAACACTGAGAACTGTGCTGAGTACACAGCAGTGAGCCCTCCACCCCGCGCCTGCCCGCCCCCCACCCCGCCCCTCCGTGGCACTCCCGGCTGTGCGCTCCGCCTGGAGCCCGCAGGAAGTGGACGAGCACCCGCAGCGCCCCCTGCATGTCACTGGCACGCGGCGGCGGTGGACGAGCCGGGTACAGTACCGACGCCCACCCAGGTGAAGCACAGACCCACCAGAATTTCGTAGGATGCTCTTGATTCAGGGAATCTCTACACCTTGGTCTTGACAGGCCCGGATGCTCCCTGCAGGAAAGATCCCAAATATAGGAATGGCAGCGTTTCCTGGGGGTCAACATGAAGGGCAATGATATCCGCGGTGGCACAGCCCTCTCCGATTATGCAGGCTCCGGGCCTCCCAAGGACACAGGCCACTGAAGTGTGACGAGCCCATCCTCAGTGGTGTCCTTCCGTAAAAAGGACACCCGGGGCCCCGGTGGCCGGCACGTGTTACCTGGCCAAGTGGGACAATCTGGGAAGCAGGGGGCAGCTGGGAGACCTGGACCGTCCAGGAGGCCGTGTTCTCCAGTTCAGTGCTGCGTGTACAATAGATTTCTCCTCTTCCCGCCCTCCTCTTTGGAGAGGCAAGACTTGAGCGGTCAGATGGTGGCTTAGGGTGACTTTTCCTGCTGCCTGGCCTTTATCATTCTAGTCAGTCACTTTGGTTTATGTTTTGACCAAATCTGAACTTCATTTTGGGGGATATTTTGGTATTGTGATGGGGTCATCAAATTTTTTTTTTTTTTTTTTTGAGGATAATTTTTTTTTTTATTGCATTTTAGGTTTTGGGGTACATGTGATGAACATGCAAGATTGTTGCAAAGGTACACACATGGCAGTGTGGTTTGCTGCCTTCCGTCCCCTCACCTGTATCTGTCACTTCTCCCCATGCTATCTCTTCCCACCTCCCCACCCCCCGCCCCTCCCCCATTTCCCCCCAACGGACCCCAGTGTGTAGTGCTCCCCTCCCTGTGTCCATGTGTTCTCATTGTTCAACACCCGCCTATGAGTGAGAATATACGGTGTTTGATTTTCTGCTCTTGTGTCAGTTTGCTGAGAATGATGGTTTCCAGGTTCATCCATGTCCCTACAAAGGACGCGAACTCATCGTTTTTGATGGCTGCGTAATATTCCATGGTGTATATGTACCACATTTTCCCAATCCAGTCTATCATTGTTGGGCATTTGGGTTGGTTCCAGGTCTTTGCTATTGTAAACAGTGCTGCAATGAACATTCGTGTGCACGTGTCCTTGTAGTAGAATGATTTATAATCCTCTGGATATATACCCAGTAATGAGATTGCTGGGTCAAATGGGATTTCTATTTTTAGGTCATTGAGGAATCACCACACTGTCTTCCACAATGGTTGAATTAATTTACATTCCCACCAACAGTGTAAGAGTGTTCCTATTTCTCCACATCCTCTCCAGCATCTGTTGTTTCCCGATTTTTTAATGATCGCCATTCTAACTGGTGTGAGATGGTATCTCAATGTGGTTTTGATTTGCATTTCTCTGATGACCAGTGATGATGAGCATTTTTTCATATGTTTGTTGGCCTCCTGTATGTCTTCTTTTGTAAAGTATCTGTTCATATCCTTTGCCCATTTTTGAATGGGCTTGCTTGTTTTTCTCTTGTAGATCTGCTTTAGTTCTTTGTAAATTCTGGATATCAGCCCCTTGTCAGATGGGTAGGCTGCAAAAATTTTTTCCCATTCTGTTGGTTGCCGATTCACTCTACTGACTGTTTCTTTTGCCGTGCAGAAGCTGTGGAGTTTGATTAGGTCCCATTTGTCTATTTTGGCTTTTGTTGCCCTTGCTTTTGGCGTTTTGGTCATGAAGTCCTTGCCTACACCTATGTCCTGAATGGTTTTGCCTAGATTTTCTTCTAAGGTTTTTATGGTGTTAGGTCTGATGTTTAAGTCTTTAATCCATCTGGAGTTAATTTTGATGTGAGGTGTCAGGAAGGGGTCCTGTTTCTGCTTTCTGCACATGGCTAGTCAGTTTTCCCAACACCATTTATTAAACAGGGAGTCCTTTCCCCATTGCTTGTTTTTGTCAGGTTTGTCGAAGATCAGATGGTTGTGGGTATGTTGTATTTCCTCTGAGGCCTCTGTTCTGTTCCATTGGTCTATATCTCTGTTTTGGTACCAGTACCATGCTGTTTTGATTACTGTAGCCTTGTAGTATAGTTTGAAGTCCGGTAGTGTGATGCCTCCTGCTTTGTTCTTTTTGCTTAGAATTGACTTGGCTATGCTGGCTCTCTTTTGGTTCCATATGAAGTTTAAGGTGTTTTTCTCCAGTTCTGTGAAGAAGGTCTTTGGTAGCTTGATGGGAATAGCGTTGAATCTGTAAATTACTTTGGGCAGTATGGCCATTTTCACGATGTTGATTCTTCCTAACCATGAACATGGAATGTTTCTCCATCTGTTTGTATCCTCTCTTATTTCGTTGAGCAATGGCTTGTAGTTCTCCTTGAAGAGGTCCTTTACATTCCTTGTTAGTCGTATTCCTAGGTACTTTATTCTCTTTGTAGCAATTGTGAATGGCAGTTCGTTATCAAATTGTTAATAAGAAAATAGCAACCCAGAGTTTAAAGAAGAAAAAATTAGGCAGAAATAGACCCATGTCTAAAGTAATAGAGCAAAGCATCAAAGAATCTTTAAGAGAGGTTAAAAAAGAGAAACGAAAAGAAACAAAAGGATTGGTTGCCTCTGCCTTTGTGATACGACCAGAATTGCAGGCAGCATGTTTTTGTGGTGCTGTCACTAGACAGCCTGAGGCTGGTACTGAGGCTCAGCCCCAACATGGGCCTCTCAGATGCCTTAACAGGTGTTAGTATCTCAGGCTGGTCCCTTTAAAGAGCAATCCTGTAAAAAGGCGAAGGCAGAGTGGCTTTACTGTTGTTGGGACATGACCCTCTAGATGGGCAGCAAGGCTGGCTGTCAGCTTATCAGGTATCTCTACGTCCGTGTCTGTTCAACTGACTGTTCTTCATGGGGGTAAGAAAAGCTGGTCTGGAGTTGCTGAATTTTGTGTTAATTCTGCTGTTTGCTTATAGTCTAATAAAACAAAAACCCTGAATGAAAAATAATAAATAAAAAACAACTAGGCTGGGTGCGGTGGCTCAAGCCTGTAATCCCAGCACTTTGGGAGGCCGAGGCAGGTGGATCACGAGGTCAAGTGATCGAGACCATCCTGGTGAACATGGTGAAACCCCGTCTCTACCAAAAATACAAAACATTAGCTGGGCATGGTGGTGCGTGCCTGTAATCCCAGCTACTCAGGAGGCTGAGGCAGGAGAATTGCCTAAACCCAGGAGGTGGAGGTTGTGGTGAGCCGAGATCACGCCATTGCACTCCAGCCTGGGTAACAAGAGAGAAACACCGTCTCAAAAAAAAAAAAAAAAAAAAAAAAAAAAAGGCCAGGCGCGGTGGCTCAAGCCTGCTGTAATCCCAGCACTTCGGGAGGCCGAGGCGGATGGATCACGAGGTCAAGAGATCGAGACCATCCTGGTCAACATGGTGAAACCCTGTCTCTACTAAAAATACAAAAAAATTAGCTGGGCATGGTGGCGCATGCCTGTAATCTCAGCTACTCAGGAGGTTGAGGCAGGAGAATTGCCTGAACCCAGGAGGCGAAGGTTGCGGTGAGCCGAGATCGCGCCATTGCACTCCAGCCTGGGTAACAAGAGCAAAACTCCGTCTCAAAAAAACAAAAAACAAAAACCAAAAAACAACGCTTACTCATTGCCAGGGCATTCCCATCATCTTTTCTGATGAAAGGCAAGATAAATAAAATAATTTTATAATGGCTATGTCAAAATGATGAATTTTGCTGGGAAAAAAAGCTAATAAGCTCTTAATACTGTTTACATCAACTTCTCAGCTACGGGAATGTCTTAATGACCAAGGCTATGTCAAGATAAATTCTATTGAATGATGGGATTTTGGATTTCAAAGAAAAAAAAGCAAACCGCACAGGCTTTGGTGGCTGACGGCTCTAAATCTCAGCTCCACACCAGGAAATGCAATGAGGACAGCAATGTGCATAGATAATAGTCTTGTTATAAGGAGTGGCTCCGACGAAGATGAGGCCGAGGCCGAGGCCAAAGTGTGCTCAGGACAGTGCTCAGTAAATCCTAGTTATGTGACTCTGGAAGCTCCCATCTCTTTATTCGTAAGATGAAGTTAATAGGCACTTTCAGAGTTGTTTTAAGAAACAAATGGGGGCCGGGCACAATGATTCACGCCTGCAATCCCAGCAGTTTGGGATGCTGAGGTGGGTGGATCACCTGAAGTCAGGAGTTCGAGACGAGCCTGGCCAACATGGTGAAACCCTGTCTCTACTAAAAATAAAAAAATTAGCTGGGCATGATGGCTCGCCCCTGTAATCCCAGCTACTGGGGAGACTGAGGCAGGAGAATCACTTGAACCCAGAAGGCAGAGGTTGCAGTTAGCCGAGATTATGTTATTGCACTCCAGCCTGGGCAACAAGAGCAAAACTCCATCTCACAAAAAAAATAAAATAAAAAAAAAAAAAAACAGAAACAAACCGGAAAGATGGAAAGATTCTGGGAACGGGGAAAATGTGGTTCCCCTGCTCCCCATTCCAGCTCTGGGTTATTTGCCTTTTCTGGGCCAGACAGCTTTTCAGACACACAGACCCCTTTGCAGGTGAGGGCCCAAGCTCGGCTGCGTGGTGATGGAAGGTATTCAACCCAGTGTGCTGGACCAGAACCTGGGCCAGGACCCCTAAGGACAGGGTGTCCTGGGGTGAGTCTAAAGCTCAGACATCTGTGGGTGTAAGACCCGGGAAACTAAGCAAAGAGATGTTCAAGGACTTCAGATGATGTCCATGTTCCATTATGACAGACTTACCTTTTTTCCAAATTTGAGAACCATTTTTTCAGCATTTATGTGGTCCAGAAAATTAGGATGAGGCTTTCTTCTTCGATAATCTTCTTCAGTGAATGGAACCTCAGAATCCTCCTATTATAAGAAAGAAAGAAAAGGTACAGACATGGTGAGTTAGAGATATGTGTGACTTCTTTTTTTTTTTTTTTTTTTTTTGAGACGGAGTTTTGCTCTTGTTACCCAGGCTGGAGTGCAATGGCGCGATCTTGGCTCACCGCAACGTCCATCTCCTGGGTTCAAGCAATTCTCCTGCCTCAGCCTCCCGAGTAGCTGGGACTATAGGCATGCACCACCACGCCCAGCTAATTTTTGTATTTTTAGTAGAGACGGGGTTTCACCATGTTGACCAGGATGGTCTCGATCACTTGACCTCGTGATCCACACGTCTCGGCCTCCCAAAGTGCTGGGATTATAGGCGTGAGCTGCCGCGCCCGGCCTGATATGTGTGACTTCTAAGGCTAAAGCTGTGTTCTTTTAAGCTCAAACAAAGCTTACAACTACTGCTTATTTTATGTTCTTATTTTTGAGACAGGGTCTCGCTGTGTTGCCCAGACTGGTCTTGAACTCTTGGGCTCAAGCGATCCTCCTGCCTTGGCCTCCCAAAGTGCTGGGATTATAGTCATGAACCACTGAGTCTGGCCATACCGCTTATTTTATTTAATTTATTTTTGAGGATGGAGTCTTGCTCTGTCACCCAGGCTGGAGTGCAGTGGCGCAATCTTGGCTCACTGCAACCTTCACCTCCCAGGTTCAAGTGATTCTCCTGCCTCAACCTCCCGAGCAGCTGGGATTACAGGTGCCTGCCACCATACCTGGCTACTATTTATATTTTTAGTAGAGATGGGGTTTTGCCATGTTGGCCAGGCTGGTATCAAACTCCCGACCTCAGGTGATCTGCCCGCCTTGGCCTCCCAAAGTGTTGGAATTACAGGCGTGAGCCACTGCACCCAACCATACCACTTATTTGAATAGTAATTTACTCTTCCTAAAAATGCTGTAGGAGATAAATTCTATAATTTAAATTTAATCTAAACAAAATTAAAAACTAAAAGTCTTCTTTTGCAGAGGTGGTAACAGGTTGCCACTGAGATTCCATAAAGGTATTAATATTAAATATAGTTTCTTTTTTTTTTTTTTTTTTGTAGAAACAGGGCCTTGCTCTCTTGACCAGGCTGGAGTACAGTGTCCTGATCATATCTTACTGCAGCCTTGAAATCCTGGGTTCCAGTGATCCTCCTGCCTTAGCCTCTCTAGTAGCTGGGACTATAGGCACACACCACTGTGCCCAGCTAATTTATTTTCTTTTTTGTAGAAACAGAGCCTCAGATTGTTACCCAGGCTGGTATCTACATCCTGGCTTTAAGCAACCCTTCCGACTTGCCCTTGCAAAATGGTAGGATTGCAGGTATGAGCCACTTCTCCACAGCCTGTAGTTTTATTTTATTTTTTAAACCTAAATTGTTTTTTCTTTTTTCTCTTTGCCACACTGTCCCTCCCCGGCATAAATAATATGTGAAAAAAAAAAAAACATTCCACATGCAGGTTGCTGGCTCAGGCTTTAAAAACTGGTTTCATTAGCTAAGATTAACTATCTCCTGGGAATGAGGAATGAAAAATATTTCTTGACAGTTCACTGACCTGTACCTCATATTCAGTCTCTCCACAACCCCCCATCCTGTGAAGTCCCATAGAGGGATGCAACCAAAATAACTACA
The DNA here is from genome assembly GCF_048565385.1 of Saimiri boliviensis. Classification (NCBI taxonomy): domain Eukaryota; kingdom Metazoa; phylum Chordata; class Mammalia; order Primates; family Cebidae; genus Saimiri; species Saimiri boliviensis. The sequence continues at coordinate 71,151,291 of NC_133450.1, read as the reverse complement.
TTAGAACCTACTGGAATCAAAAGAAACAATGGAGAGCCATGCAACAGTGTGATTTGGCAAAAATCCATCTAAATTCAGAGATCCTTGTTGGAGCAGAGTTTTAAAAATATAGTGTTCAATATGGAACCTTTCAATCACAACACATTGGTCTAAGTTAAATAACCAATCCAAGGCATTTGAGCCAAGAGCTTACAAGGAAACAATCGAAGAGGTCAAAGAAACACACAATAAAAACCCTACTTAGGCCAGGTGCGGTGGTTCACACCTGTAATCCCAGGACTTTGGGAGACTGAGGTGGGTGGATCACTTGAGGCCAAGAGTTTGAGACCAGCCTGGCCAACATGGTGAAACCCTGTCTCTACTAAAAATACAAAAATTCGCTGGGCTTGGTGGCAAGTACCTATAATCCTAGCTACTCGGGAGGCTGAGGCAGGAGAATCGCTTGAACCTGGGAGGTGGAGGTTGCAGTGAGTTGAGATTGTGCAACTGCATTCCAGCCTGGTGACGGAGTGAGAATCCTTCTAAAACAAACAAACAAACAAAAACAAAACAAAACAAAACAAAAAAACAAAAGTTAACTCCTACTGAGGTAGGAGCACAACTGCTCCTGAGAAAATGACTGGAGCCCAGCTGGGAATTGCTAGGACTGTGGTAGGTGACAGCGAGATTATCAGGGTTTCTGGAACATGCTGAGGAGTTTAGATTCATTCCAATGGCAACAGAAGGCTATGGAAGGGTTTTAAGCATTTTTTTTTTTTTTTTTTTTTGATAAGATCTCACTCTGTTGGCCAGGGTGGAGTGCAGTAGCACAATCACAGCTCACCGTAGTCTCAACCTCCAGGGAACAGCTATCTTTCTACAGCAGGCTCCTGAGTAGCTGGGACTACAGGTGCTTGCCACCATGCCAGGCTAATTAAAAAAAATTTTTTTTTAGAGGTAGGGTCTCATCGTGATGCCCAGACTGGTCTCAAACAATCCTCCCGCCTTGGCCTCCCAAAGTGCTGGAATTACAGGCTTGAGCTACTAAACACAGTTGGGTTTTAACCTTTTAAAGGAGGACAGCAACATGATCTGAATTATATTTAATATTTTGATACATATTTTAATATATCATCACGTACATATTTGAAGTATATATAATATTGCAATACATGTATTTCTTTCTTTTAGCCACCTGGCTTGCTTTTGATTGGTACATGTATTTTTAACTCGATATGTCACCCTTGTACCAATTCTGGAGGTACATGTGATATTTTCACATTTTTTAAATTGATATATCATGGTTGTGAATTACATTTCAGCAAGACGGCTGAGGCTGGGTGGCGGAGGATGGATTGGAGGCGCAAAGGCAGGCCCCAGCTGCACAACCACCTGAGTAGTCCAAGTAGCTGAAGGCTGAGGCTGAATTTGAATTTCAGCTCAATTTGAATTTCAGATAAACAAATGACTAATTTTTTAGTCACAGGGTACAGGCATGCTAAAAAATTATCTACTGTCTATCTGAAATTCATATTTAATGGGGTGTCCTTTATATTCACTTGCCAGCTCGAGTCTGGAAACAGTGCAGCCAGCTTTGCCTTCAGGATGAACTGAGTCCTGGTCCCTCTGCAGCCCTGGCTCACATGGTATGGTGGGCCAGCTCACCTAACCCCCCTCCTGCTCCCTGTGACTGGCCCAACACCCCTCTTCTGGATTGGCCCCACCCTTAGTCCTCAGCTGCCAGGGAAATGGTCACATTCCATGAGGTGAACCACAAGAGAAGCACAGGTTTGACGGCCAGTCTCTTCCCTGACATTTTGAGAATGTGACTGATAGAAAAGGAAGATCAATCTCTCTCTGGCCAGTGGCTCTGTAGCCCATAAATTCCAACCAGATGTGGCTGCAGGTTCCGGGCTGTCATTCCTCGATTCCTGGTTGGGACATAGATCCATTTGTGTGTTATGCACCTTTGCGACTAGTTGCCGGGCTGTGTTCCCTTTAGTCCTTAAGTTTCACTTGTTACAAAACAAATACAGTGTATTTTGAACTCAAACCTTTAACACGGGTTTTAGTTCCTCCCAACTGCTTGCATCGTTTGCCTTTCCAGCAAAGGGTGAGCGGCTGACCTTTCCTTTGGCAGGCATTACAGTTGTCCTCCTTTCATTGTTACGTGATATATCTATGGCTGTCAGTGTTTCTAGAAACAGCCTGTCTTACTACTATCTTGTTATAATTACTAAGCTCATTTAGAGGCTTTTTCTTTCTAGGAGGTAAAGAACACAATCTACAGAGAAAAAAATATAAGAAATTAAATATAATTTCTTTTTTTTTTTTTTTTGTAGAAACAGGGCCTTGCTCTTTTGCCCAGGCTGGAGTGCAGTGTCCTGATCATAGCTTACTGCAGCCTTGAAATCCTGGGTTCCAGTGATCCTCCTGCCTTTCTAGGAGGTAAAGAACTCTGCAGAAGAGAGCTGGGGGGATAAGTGCTCTATCTCATTCTTCTCAATTCCCCCATTCTCTCACCGGTGTGCCCCATTGGCCAAACCCAATTGGGAGCAGAGGACAATGTTGCTTGCTGATCTAGACCACAAGTTCAGAGCAGGGTAGAGAAGAGCAGAGAGTGGCCCTGGAGGGGCAGATGGAAAACACTCAGCAGGCAGAATCACTTTCCCAGCGCTCGCCTTCCCACAGCGTGGCTGGTGGGGGCCCTCTTTGTCCTCTCAGGCCTGCCCAGGACATCTCTGAAAAGATCTTGGCTCTCTAGCATCAACAATAGGTTCCAGCCTATCCCAATTTTCACTGGCCCAAGACACGGAATCGGCTACCTCCCACAGAGTCCTGGAGTTATTTCTGCCAGAAAACATTCTTAGAAAATACAATTTGTGCCCGGCGTGGTGGCTCACGTCTGTAATCCCAGCACTTTGGGAGGCCGAGGCGGGTGGATCACAAGGTCAAGAGATTGAGACCATCCTGGTCAACATGGTGAAACCCCGTTTCTACTAAAAATACAAAACATTAGCTGGGCATGGTGGCGCGTGCCTGTAATCCCAGCTACTCAGGAGGCTGAGGCAGGAGAATTGCCTGAACCCAGGAGGCGGAGGTTGTGGTGAGCCGAGATGGTGCCGTTGCACTCCAGCCTGGGTAACAAGAGCGGAACTCCGTCTCAAAAAAAAAGAAAGAAAATACAATTTGTGTATTGGAAGTGCTCAGAAAGGCCGCTGTTGGGACATTTTTCATAGTGACAGAGCTTATCTTTCAAGGTCATCAGCTGACAATGATTTTTTTCCAACCTATTATGTTCATGACCCTTACTTTACTTAGAACTGGTTTCCTTGGCTGTTGAGACTTCCTGTGTGACTAGGGGTGGTGGCTGACGCCTATAATCCCAGAACTTTGGGAGGCTGAGGTGGGCAGATCACCTGAAGTGGGAGTTTGAGACCAGCCTGGACAACATGGTGAAACCCCACCTATACTCAAAATATTAGCCAGGAGTGGTGGCATGTGCCTGTAATCCCAGCTACTTAGGAGGCTGAGGCAGGAGAATCACTTGAATCTGGGAGGCAGAGGCTGCAGTGAGCCGAGATCATGCCACTGCACTTCGGCCAGAGTGACACAGCAATATTGTCCAAAAAAAAAAAGATACTGCAAGGCCAAGGGGGAGCTAAGAAAGTACCAGGAGTTAGGGCGAGGCGCCATGGCTCATGCCTGAAATCCCAGCACTTTGGGAGGCCAAGGCGGGTGGATCATCTGAGGTTAGGAGTTTAAGACCAACCTGACCAAGACGGTGAAACCCATCTCTACTAAAAACACAAAAATTAGCTGAGCGTGGTGGCAGGCGCCTGTAATCCCAGCTACTCGGGAGGCTGAGGCAGGAGAAGTGCTTCAACCTGGGAGGCGGAGGTTGCAGCGAGTTGGGATTGCGCCACTGCACTCCAGCCTGGGTGACAGAGCGAGACTTCATCTCAAAATAAAAACAAAAATGACAAAAAAAGAAAGTACCAGGAGTCCTTGCAGCTCACCTTCCGTCTACCTATCCCAAATCTATCTTACAGGGATTCCGATTTAGAGTCCAGCTAGAACTCTCCTTTCAAAAGCCACTCCTAGTAAGTCTGGCAGAGGAAACCCTTCTTTAGAGGTCTCTGTTTTATAGACTTCATCTCTAAAAACAAAACAAAACAAAAAAGACTTCCTGTGGCGATGACAAGGAAACAGAAGCAGAGAAAAGCAGAGGGGAAAGTGTGAGAGGATTTACCGAGTTCCTCCTGGCTCCTAGCCCTCGATGCCCAGTGGCATCTCCGACTGTGGATTTTGAAAGACATTGTTTATGTCTTTCTAACATATCCTCTTTCTGATTAAGAAAGCTGGATTCAGCCGTGCATGGTGGCTCACACTTGTAATCCCAGCACTTTGGGAGCCTGAGGCGAGTGGATCCCGAGGTCAGTGGATTACGAGGTCAGGAGTTCGAGACCAACCTGACCAACATGGTGAAACCCCATCTCTACTAAAAATACAAAAATTAGCTGGGTATGGTGGCGTGAACCTGTAATCCTGGCTACTCAGGAGGCTAAGACAGGAGAATCACCTGAACCAGGAGGCGGAGGTTGCAGTGAGCCCAGATTGCACCACTGCACTCCAGCCTGGGTGACAGAGTGAGACTCCATCTCAAAAAAAGCAAGCAAGCAAGCTGGATTCTGTTGCTTGCAAGCACCAGTGTTATTCAGCTCACACTGACTTCAAACGATGCCACATCTCCTTCTGCCATGCCCCCTTCAATTAGACTTGTTGGGAATAAACTTGTTTTGCATGATTGGTCTTGTTCTATCTGTATCCCCACTAACTTTCTCATCCTCCTGGATTATTTAGAAGCAAATCTCAAACACAAATATTATTTATTACTTCATTAATCCTACTGCAGGTAGATTTCTCAATTAAAAAATATCTAGCAGCATTTGGTCTTCTTTGAGGAATCCTCCATCGGTCCTACTATTTTTCCTTTGTTTTTGAGACAGGGTCTCACTCTGTCACCCAGGCTGGAGTGCAGTGGCAGCAATCTCTGCTCACTGCAACCTCTGCCTCTCAGGTTCAAGCAATTCTACCACCTCAGCCTCCTGAGTAGCTGGGACTATAGGTGTGAACCACCATACTCAGCTAATTTTTTTAATTTTTTGGTAGAGACAGGGTTTCATCATGTTGACCAGGCTGGTCTCAAACTTCTGACCTCAAGTGATCTGCCCACTTTGGCATCCCAAAGTGCTGGGATTATAGTCGTGAGCTACTATGCCAGGCTTAATTTTTCTTTAAAAATTAAAGTTTTGTGGCTGGGCGTGATGGCTCATGCCTGTAATCCCAGCACTTTTGGGAGGCCGAGGTGGGCAGATCATCTGAAGTTGGGAGTTCGAGACCAGCCTGACCAACATGGAGAAACCCCATCTCTACTAAAAATGCAAAAATTAGCCAGTGTGGTGGCACATGCCCGTAATCCCAGTTAGTTGGGAGGCTGAGGTAGGAGACTAGCTTGAACCTGGAGGTGGAGGTTGCAGTAAGCCGAGATCATGCTATTTGCACTCCAGCCTGGGCAACAAAAGCAAGACTCTTGTCTCAAAAAAAAAAAAAAAAAAGATTAAAGTTTTGCCTTTTAATCTTAGTTATGTAATCCACCAGGAATTGACTTTGTGTGTGACATGAGGTAGAGAAGTTTTGAAAATGATGAAAGTGTTCTGTATCCTGATTGCTGTGGTGGTTTCACAACTGTATGCATTTCTGGAAACTCAGGACTATAAAACAGTAAATTTATGTATTCATTTGAGGCAGGGTCTCACTTTGTCACCCGGGCTGGAGTGCAGTGGTGTGATCTCAGCTCACTGCAGCCTCGACCTCCACAGCTCAAGCATTCCTCCCACCTCAGCCTCCTGAGCAGCTGAAACTACAGGTGTGCCACCATGCCTGGTTAATTTTTGTATTTTTTGTAGACAGGAGGTTTTGCCTTGTTACCCAGGCTGGTCTTGAACTCCTGACCTCAAGCAATCCTCCCATCTCTGCCTCCCAAAGTGCTGGGATTATAGGCATGTACCACCACACCTGGCCGAGTACATTGATTATATCTTGATAAATCTGACTTTGAAAACCATGATTCGTCACTGGGGAAATGCAAACTAAAACCACAGTGAGAGGAGGAGGGCATGCCAAAAGGACACAGGAGCTAACACAGGAGCCATTGCCCCATGTTTTCTTTGGGGACCCTTCTCTTCTCCACTCTCAGTCCATGCAGTGTAGGGGGCTGATCATCCCTGGCTGTCTAAATGGGTATATGATCCCGGGTCTGGCCAGTCATGCCCCTGGCCACAGTGACTAGATCAAGGTTAGGCTCATGACTGAAGACTTGCCCAAACACACATTCCAGTCCTAGGATGGGACATGATCTACAGTCGGAAAAGGGAATTGAAGCTTGTCAGATGTCTGCCTGGGAGTTGCTGGGAGCCAGAAGGAGGGGCAGGCTTACTAGAGAGTGAAGTCTACTCAGAGTAGAAAAGAAACCATAAAAGAATGAGAGTGAGTTGGTGAGCCTTGAGGACATTGTTGAATCCTCTGCGTCCAGCCGTTCCTGAAGTCTGTATTGGACTTCTTCATTATTTTGCTTATCTTGGTTGGGACAGTCAGTCAGGATGCTAGCGCAGTGATCAGCCAGTCCATCAGTTCACAATTATTTTATAGTGGACACTTAGCTGGACACTCTGAAGGAAGGGATTGTAACAGGAATAAAATGACCATGGCCTGCTCCTTGAGGTGATGGCATCCAAAGTAGGTGAGAAAACTTTACAAGGAAAGAGCATGAAAGCTGTGGTCCCTGCCCTCAAGGGGTTCTCAGTCTACCAGGACTGAGGCAATTAAACAACTACGTACCATTTGATGCAATAAGTGTGATGAATACCTAAATATCTCCTTGTATAATATTCACTGACCACAACATGCACTTTTTCACATTATCATTTCTGAAATTAGAACATATCTGGAATCAATGGCTTATCATTGTGGTCAGCCAGGAAGCACTGGCAGTGTCGCTACGGGTGACTCAGCAACACTGTTGCTATTGTTATCACTTCAAGTTGAGTCAGGTACCACTCAAGTTGATTTCATTGCCTTTTGAAAGAGTACACTGTGATTCAGCACTGAAATGGAAAGGTAGTGCGTAGGCACACCGGCACGGGAACAGAGCAGCAAATGTCAATCTGACACTAGTCAAGAGAATAAGCAGTATTGGAATAATGTGGTTCATGTTCTCTTGCAACATAATAACCATGTACTTTATAGACAGGTACTACAAATAAATGACATGATTCAGGTTTTATATTGAGTTGTGCAGAAAAAGAATGTGGTGTGATTCAGAGATAGAGTCTGAATATGAGGAAGTTTTGGGAACACTATAATCACTACATTTTACATATATTTTCTATTTATTTATTTATTTATTTAGAGATGGAGTCTCATTCTGTCACCCAAGGCTGGAGTGCAGTGGCGCCATGTTGGCTCACTGCAACCTCTGCCTCCCAGTTTTCTAGTGATTCTCCTGCCTCATCCTCTCAAGTAGCTGGGATTACAGGCACCCAGCACCACATCTGGCTAATTTTTGTATTTTCAGTAGAGATGGGGTTTCGCCATGCTGGCCAGGCTGGTTTTGAACTCCTGACCGCAGGGGATCCCCCCACCTCAGCTTCCCAAAGTGCTGGGATTACATGCCTGAGCCACTGAGCCCAGCCTGTATTTTCTTTTTAATGTATGCACAAGAACGTTACGTGACGGCAATATGGGTCTAAGTAAGTCTAAAAGAGAGCTCTTTCAATATGTTTAAAATACAAAGTATAAGTGATAAATAAGCTTTGCTATAGTTTCATAGCAGCATATTTTTCTTTCTTAGAGGCATATAAAACGATGGAATCCCTTAGAATTGTATGTGCTTAGAGGCAACGAACTCTGTTGGGTGTTTTCTATGGAACAGGATTCAGGAGGGTGAGAATACACAACTCGCTGTAGGAAGCTCCCTCTGCACACAGATTACAAGGTGTTAAGGGTGAAATGTTACCTAAAGGAAAGCTAACACTCTACTTACGGGGTCCAGGGCTTTGGATTTTGCCCAGGTCAACACCGTGGACAGTAAAATAAATACCTTCCGCTTTTCAAAGTGGCTGACTTCTTCATTCAGTGCTGTGGGGCCAAAAAGCAGAGTGGTTATTCGGACCCGGGCACAACTTGCTTTTTTTGAAATCATGTGTACTATTAGTCACCAATAGGAGCCATTTAACACCAAGGCGCTGTTACCTCTGATGCTTCGTTGACCTGTTCCCATCACTGTTCTTCAAATTCCCCCTCCTTTCTCACCACCTGTATCCGAAATACGGATCCCCACAGGTTGTTCAGAACCAAGCATTTCCGCCTCATCAGTGCTCTCCACTGCAGCCCTTTCTCTCCACTATGCTCATCAGTTGCCTGATACTCTCCGAGCTCAACTCAAAATTGCGGTCCCTTCCTGGTTTCTGGCCTCTGACCATGTGCTTTTACTTTTTGGGAGGGCTGGTGAAAGTAAGGGTCATAGCTGACATGAATTAGAACAACTCATGGGCTTTGTTGAATTCCTCTCACTATGAGAGAGGTATTCTGTGTTACAGATGTGGAAACTGAGGCACAGTTTGCCCAGGATCATAGAGGGAAGCAATGGGGCACAGGGTCCAATCCAGGCTGTCTGGCTGCCAGACGCGTGCTGTCTCCACCATGCCACCTAGCCAGCTGCCCAGAAAAGAGAGCAGGCTGGGGATGGGACAGCAGAGGCCCTACATCATCAGAAGGTAAGGCCCTCTTAGGAGTTCCCATAAGGCAACCCTGTTTAGTGAAAGCCACTGTGGAAGGAAGTAATTTGGGGTGAGCTCACCCTTCCCACTCCACCCCTGGGGCTGTGGGCTGTAGTGGAGACAACTGATAAGGCAGAAATGTTTGGTTATCAACAACTTGTAGGGATCTGTATTTAGGATAGAGGTCAACAGAAAGATGAGCATTTTTTTTTTTTTTTGAGACGGAGTTTTGCTCTTGTTGCCCAGGCTGGAGTGCAATGGCACGATCTCGGCTCACCGCAACCTCCGCCTCCTGGGTTCAGGCAATTCTCCTGCCTCAGCCTCCTGAGTAGCTCGGATTACAGGCACGCGCCACCATGCCCAGCTAATTTTTTGTATTTTTTTAGTAGAGACGGGGTTTCACCATGTTGACCAGGATGGTCTCGATCTCTCGACCTCGTGATTCGCCCGCCTCAGCCTCCCAAAGTGCTAGGATTACAGGCTTGAGCCACTGCGCCCGGCCAAGATGAGCATTTAATTTCCAAAGGGTTTATTGCTTTGCAGAAAGGCTCTCTACACATTTAAGCATCAAATCTCCTTGAATGTATTTGGCTAAGGGATTCCATTAAAATATTCTTCATGATGGATAATTTTCAAGAAAAATATAGTCCATGTGCGGTGACTCACATCTGTAATCCCAGCACTTTGGGAGGAACAGGTGGGCAAATCACCTGAGGTCAGGAGTTCAAGATTAGCCTAACCAACATGAAGAAACCCCCATCATTACTAAAAATACAAAATTAGCCGGGCATGGTGGCACATGCCTGTAATCCCAGCTACTCAGAAGATTGAGGCAGGACAATCGCCTGAACCCAGGAGACAGAGGTTTCAGTGGGTCAAGATCACACCATTACACTCTAGCCTAAGCAACAAGAGTGAAACTCTGTCTCAAAAAAAAAGGAAAAGTATCTCAGCTGCAAAGTGAGGTCTAATTGTCAGAGGGGCTAAGTGATGCAGCTGTCATGGTATGATTTTAGTATCATGAGGTGATTCCCTAAACAAGCAAAAAAATGAAATGCTGATATCCTGAATCTAGTAAATGGATGGATTTCTACCCTAAAATGAGAAAGTGTTACTGAATTAAGTCTAAGAACACCACTATGATCATGTATTAATCCAAACTTTGTGTCAATTTTGTTTCTATTTTTATTCTAATACCAAAAATTATCTCTTCAATTTATTTTGCTCTTTTAACCTTGCTGCTCTGCTGAGCTTCAGTGTAGCCTATTTTGTGAATACTTGGCACACTTTCCAGTCCTCTAACTGGGTTATCCTTTTTTATTTATGATATTTATAATAGATCTAAAATGATTTGCTCGTCCCCCTTTGAATACACCTTCATCTATAGGCAAATATTTTCTCTCATATCTAATAATGTGTTCCTCTTTCTTCTGTCATCTTGCCTTCCTTCCATAGTATCTGCAAAAGGCAAGGTGGAGAAGTCTAAAACATTTAAAAATAATTTAATGAAACATTATGAAAAATGACACGTAGCTGGGTGTGGTGGTTCATGCCTGTGATCCCAGCACCATTGAAGGCTGAGGATCACTTGAGGCTGGGAGTTGGAGACCAGCCTGGTCAACATCGTTAGACCTCATCTCTATGAAAAATTAAAAAAAATAGCTAGGTAAACACTTGTAATTCTAGCTACTTGGGAGGCTGAGGCAGGAGGATTACTTGAGGCCAGGAGTTTGAGGCTGCAGTAAGCAATGATTGTACCACTGCACTCCGGCCAGGGTGACAGAGTTAGACCCTACCTTTTAAAAAAAGGAAAAAGGAATACATATCCATTGCAAGAAAAACAGAATCTAAGAATGTGCATCACGTAAAATGACAAAGTCCTCATCCCTTACCAACCCCATGCCCCCCAGGTGACTCTGGTGACAGACTGAAGAATCTCTGACTATACTTTCTTACAGACACAAACACTGTATATCCCAAAAACAAAGTAATTCAGTTGAAACTTTTCCTCTAAATAGAGAAGTCAATTTCTTGATTATTTGAATCTCTTTATTAGGAGGGAGCAGTAAAACACTCTACGTTTTAAAGCTCATGAAAGGAAATACAGTGTCAAAGCTTGAGAAAAGGTTATGTTCCCTTGAGGGGGAGAGGGTAGTCCTAAGAAAGGCTTTTGCCCATCTGTCATAGCAGGAAGTCAGTGGTTAAAGTCTGAAAAGCACAATCAGTAGGCACCTGTGGAGGCATTTTGATGTATTAAATGAGGTTGCTTGGCTGGGCGCTGTGGCTCCTGCCTGTAATCCCAGCATTTTGGGAGGCCAAGGCGGGTGGAACACTTCAGGTCAGGAGTTTAAGACCAGCCTGGCCAACATGGGGAAACCCCATCTCAGCTAAAAATACAAAAATTAGCCAGGCATGGTACTATACGCCTGGAATCCCAGCTACTCAGGAGGCCGAGGCAGGAAAATCACTTGAACCTAGGAGGCCTCAGAGATTGCTGTGAGCCGAGGCAGTGCCACTGCACTCCAGTGTGGGTGAAAGAGCAAGATCTTGTCTAAAAAAAAAAAAGGAGGTTGGTTTGGGGGAGCATGAATCACAAAAGTACCACCTTGCTAAACACCACTTCATTCTTTTAGACTAGAGGGCCTTACAGTTCATTATATTTTTCAAAGCACTTTCAAAATACAAGCATTCTCTACAAGCCTTTTCTGACCTTTGCCATCAGGGAACATTTGTTGAATTGAATCAAATATTTAGAGTTAGAAATAATTCCTCCCCTCCTAAAGTCATGGGGCTCTTAAACATAACTTTCTTGTGAGCATACCCGCTTTGTTGCATTAAAGTTTCTCTTGCGTGCCTTGTCTCTTGTGTGATGACTTGTGCCTGGTGTATAATGCTTTTCTTATCTTTGTATCTCCTCAGTACATTCAACCCCACCTCCTTAAGCAGTGCCTACAGAATGAGTCAGGTTGAATTTTAAAAGTTAAATGTTTTGGCCAGGCATCATGGCTCACGCCTGTAACTCCAGTGCTTTGGGAGGCTGAGGCTGTAGGATCGCTTAAGGCCAGGGGTTTGAGACCAGCCTGTACAACATAGCAAGACCCCATCTCTACCAAAAGAACAATTAGCTGGGCATGGTGGCATTAGCCTGTAGTCCCGGCTACTTAGGAGGCTGAGGTGGGAGGATTTCTTGGGCCCAGAAGTTCAAGGCTATAGGGAGCTTTGATCATGTCCCTGCACTTCAGCCTGGGTAACGCTTCATTTAAAAAATATGTATTTATTTTATTTTATTTTGTTTTATTTTATTTTATTTTGTAGAGACAAGGTCTTGCCATGTTGTCCAGGCTGGTCTTGAACTCCTGGTCTCAATAATCCTCCCACCTTGGCCTCCCAAAGTATTAGGATATTTTGATAATTAAAAATATTCTATTCTTCTGAACTATCTATCCACAAGCATATTATTATCATGAATTTCATAGTTCAGGTACACCTCACTGACCAGAGAATGTATTAAACATTAAAAAAAGTTTCATCTTTTTAAAATGAAACATGACCCAGGCTGAAGTGCAGTGACATGATCATAGCTCACTACAGCCTCAAACTCCTGGGCTCAAGATATCCTCCTGCCTCAGCCTCCTGAGTAGCTGGGACTACAGGCTCGTGCCACCATACCTATACTTTAGGTATGAAATCCATGAGACTGAATTGAAGTCTCATACCAGTTTACTGGTCTGATACAGAGACTGGTCTGAAGTTCCAGATCAGTTTTTTTCTAGCCCTATTTAGACTAGTGTTCATAGATGACTATTAGGTAAAGTAAGCAGCACTACAATAGCATCTCTGGTGATAGAAGAGTACACCTCACTGACCAGAGACAGCCCAGATGGCTTCCTCCACTTGCTGTGGGCTCTCAGTGATGTTATAAATAATAACATCACACTCCAGCAGGCGCAGGAGAAGGTCTTCTCGGGAGATGGCCTGAAAAAGAAAATCGACAGCCATTTGCAGCAAGAAGCTAACAAGGTAACCTTAATATTTCGATGAAATGACAATTTTCAAAAGAGATCCGCTACACTGAAGAGTCCCACAGGAAACACTTGCAAGAGGATTTCAATTTGAAATAAAACAGTGACTCTCTTCTGTGCATAGTTTTCAAGTAACAAAGAAGTTTATGAAAACCACTTGGAACAGATGATTTAAAAATTGCATAATAATCTCAGTTATTATTTCTACACGCTGTTTAAACTCCATTTCAGAAGGGAAGCATTAGAACACACTGAAAGAAATGAGTGAGGCATTTAAAACTAAGTCTAGATTTTCTTCTAAGGTTTTTATGGTATTAGGTCTGATGTTTAAGTCTTTAATCCATCTGGAGTTAATTTTGGTGTAAGGTGTCAGGAAGGGGTCCTGTTTCTGCTTTCTGCATGTGGCTAGCCAGTTTTCCCAACACCATTTATTAAACAGGGAGTCCTTTCCCCATTGCTTGTTTTTGTCAGGTTTGTCGAAGATCAGATGGTTGTGGGTATGTTGTATTCCAAAGGATTATAAATCATTCTACTACAAGGACACGTGCACACGAATGTTCATTGCAGCACTGTTTACAATAGCAAAGACCTGGAACCAACCCAAATGCCCAGCGATGATAGACTGGATAGGGAAAATGTGGTACATATACACCATGGAATATTACGCAGCCATCAAAAACGATGAGTTCACGTCCTTTATAGGGACATGGATGAACCTGGAAACCATCATTCTCAGCAAACTGACACAAGAGCAGAAAATCAAACACCGTATATTCTCACTCATAGGCGGGTGTTGAACAATGAGAACACATGGACACAGGGAGGGGAGCACTACACACTGGGGTCCGTTGGGGGGAAATGGGGGAAGGGTGGGGGGGTAGGGAGGTGGGAAGAGATAGCATGGGGAGAAATGACAGATACAGGTGAGGGGATGGAAGGCAGCAAACCACACTGCCATGTGTGTACCTATGCAACAATCTTGCATGTTCATTACATGTACCCCAAAACCTAAAATGCAATTAAAAAAAAGAAAAAATAAAAATAAAACTAAGTCAAGCTCTATGGAAGATTATTTGAGCAATTATATATCACAAATCACTCAGAAGTGCCGATGAGTGATAAATGTGGATTGTCTTAGAATTCTCAAGATGTTCTCTTTCTAGATTAAGGTACCTTATTATGGTTGACAGCTGGAACTATTTTAAAAATACAGAAACGTTTAATGGTTAAAAATGTAAAGTTCATATATTAAACAGAAGTAACTTTGGTGATCATTTTTGGTGTTTTTTTTTTTTTTAATTTGAGACGCAGTTTCACTCTGTCACCCAGACTGGAGTGCAGTGGCACGACCTCAAGTTCACAGCAATCTCCACCTCCCAGGTCCAAGTGGTTCTCGTACCTCAGCCTCCCAAGTAGCTGGGACTACAAGCACGGGCTACCATGCCTGGCTAATCTTTTTTTCTTTTTTTGTAGAGATGGGGTTTCACCATGTTGGCCAGGCTGGTCACAAACTCCTGACCTCTGGTGATCCACCTGCCTTGGCCTCCCAAAATGTTGGGATCACAGGCGTGAGCCACTGTGCTAGCCAGCAATCACTGTGTTTTAACTAGTCATTCCTTGCTGCATGAATACCAGTAGGCTTCCCGGTAGTATGGTGCCTTGAGTGCATTAAGGGAACTGTAAAAGAACCCCACGTTTCCAAACCAAGATTTGCATTAGTTGTTATTCCCATTGTCCTGAGCATCAGCTGTTTTCCGCAGTTCCTTGACCAACTGTATTAAAGCAGAACCTTTTAGAACAAGCTGGGTCTCTTCCCTTTATTGAAGAACAAAGTGAAGTTGATGTCTCTCCTTAGGAAATGACAGTTCTGCCTTGGCAAGGTTAACTCGTCCTTGTTAAATTAAGCAGCATGCGCTAGGTTGCTAGTTTTTCCAGCCCCGTTCCTGAGATCCTTTTGAATGAATCTGCATTAGTTTTCCAGGGCTGTTGTAACAAAGTGCCATGAACTGAATGGCTTGAACAACAAAAGTCTCACAGTTCTGGAAGCTAAAAAACCAGGATTAAGGTGTTGTAGGGTTGGTTCCTTCTAAGGGCTGAGAGGGAGAGTCTGTTCCCTGCCTCTCCCTTAGCTTCTGCTGGTTTGGTGGCAATCTATTCCTCGTCTAGTAGATATGTCACCCTGATCTCTGCCTTGATATTCACATGGTATTCTACCTGTGTGTTGTCTGTGTCTAAATTTCCCCTTCTTACAAGCTCACTGGTCATACTGGATGATGGACCCACTTTAATGAATGAAATCCTCCATTTGGTTGGATTTCCTCTGCAAACACCCTATCTCCAAATATGGCTGTATTTAGTAATACTGGGGGTTTGAACTTCAATCTCTCTGTTGGGGGTGGGGGAGAAACAACGGGACCCATATCACCAGACTTTCAGTTCCTTCTCTCGATTCAATGTGCAAGAGGGAAGCCACTGACAATCTTGATCCAAACACTGATTTTTACTTTACCAACAGTACGACAATGGATAAGGACACTACCTTCCCATTACACCTAGGATGGATCAAAATCCAGAAATGACACATGAAAGAAAAGAAGAAACACTGGGAGAATACAAGGACTCGAAGATGTGTATTCTAGATGTGGTCCAAGAGAAAGAAGATACAGCATCTACGTTTCCAGCTTGTAAAAGCAGGTGCGAGTAGTGTCCATAGAAAAATATGCACACGTGTCAAATTATGGCTGGATCTATTTAGAACGAAACAGCCACATTTTCAAGAGAATGGTCATCCTGACCCAATGTTCAGAGACAATTTTTCTGCATTCATTTGTTCACCCAACAAACATTGTTGGTCCTGCTTTTGACTCTAGCGACAGAGACAAAACTGAATAATATATAGCTAATGATACTAAGAAGCATTGTGTGTGTGTTATTGAGAAGACTTATACCACATAATCATGGTCTAACGTAGACAAGGGCCCAACCAAGCACACCTGAAGCCTTTGTACAAATGAGAAAAAAGGTAACCTGCTTGGTGAAAAAATTATAAGAAGGGGTGGACTCTGGGGCACAGGACAGCCAACATACCAGGCTGCTCTTCAGCCCCTATTCACTCCCTTAGCCAGGCACTCTTGTACAGTGTGTAACCTGTACAGCCAGACACAGAAGCCCCAAAGTGGGAAAGGACTGTCATAGAGGTATATCTGAGGTTCAAAGGACTAAGGGAAACACATGAGACATGAATATGTCTCACAGGAGAAGATATTTGACTTGGGTTGGAAGGGTGAATACGAGCTCACCTGGCAGAGCCCAGAAAGCTCGTGGAATGGCAGGTGGCTTGTTGAGCCAAGTAGAAGCACCTTTCATAGCCTGAGCAGGCTGGTTCCATTCTCACCTCTCTCTCACCTTTGCTTTATTTTTTGCTGGTCTTCTCTGTATCATTCAAATTTCAGCACATGTGCTGCTGAAGCAAGCACTCTCTCACCTTTTCCACCACCTTGTTTCTTCCCTGTGGCTCCTAATAACCCATGCTCTTTTTTTTTTTGAGATGGAGTCTCACTCTCGCCCAGGCTGGAGTGCAGTGGTGCACTCTCAGCTTGGCTCACTTCAACCTCTGCCTCCTGGGTTCAATCGATTCTCCTGTCTTAGCCTCCCAAGTAGCTGGGACTGCACGCCACCATGCCCGGCTAATTTTTTGTATTTTTAGTTGAGATGGGGTTTCACTATGTTAGCCAGGATGGTCTTGATCTTCTGATTTCATGATCCTCCTGCCTTGGCCTCCCGATGTGCTGGGATTACAGCTGTGAGCTACCGTGCCTGGCCAACCCATGCTCTTTCTATGCCAAAGCACACCACACACTTACCCAGTCATTCCCCCTTGCATGGTGTTTCCTTCCCCCCTTACCTGCCTCATAAGCTCCACTCAACTATGGAAGAGCAGCCTCAGCCCCACCATCTCCAGCAGATCCCAAACTTCCAAGGGAGGACCATCTGCAGGACTTTGTGCTAACGGAGGCTACAAGATCTAAAGATCAGAGCATAGGAGGCCTCGATCTGTTTGGCAGGGAGGGGTTTGAAGCCTCATCTTCCTTCCTCTCTAGATAAGACTGAGAACTCCTCAGGTGCCCCTTTCAGAGTGCCTTGGGCGATGCTCTGTGCACGCCTCTGTCCCCACATGTACTGCTGCAGAGTCCCTGCCAAGCTGTGAGCGCCATGTTCCTCTGTGGCTCATTGGGGTGCTCAAGAAACATTCACAGAATCAAATTCAGGTGAGTAGTGAGAGACAGCGAAGATCAGAACTAATGCACATGGCTATGAGAATGGAAAGGAGGGGATGACACCGGACAAAGAGATGTGCTGAGGACCCCATGACCAGCAGGATTCAGGAGTGAAGGGCAAGCCAAGAGCCCACAGCTCTCTGAGGTTTTCAGCTTTGAGGGAAGGCAAGTGTATAATAAACGAGATAAAGGACACTATTGGCTGCCTTCAAACTTCTGTTTCCTTTTCCATTTCTCCAGCAGAACCTCAATTTTGCTTCAGATACTCCTCAGCCTGCGGGAAATTAACTCCCTCTTCTAGCTTAAAGGATGAGACTAATTGATCTAAGGGTAAGTGACTAGCTCCGGAAAAGGACAATGACTCCATTTACGACAGTGAGACTCAAAAGAGACGCTTGCTGGGGACTGCTGGCAATGGCCATCCTCCTTTCTCCGAGACCTTTTGGAAGTTTGCCTTGCCAGGGTGTTGCTGTGTAGGAACTAAGGCCCTCAACTGTCGCAGCCTTGCTGCCAGCCTGAAGATAAAGTCACCCCCCAAGGAGGGCTGAGCCCAGGAAGGGGCAGGAAGAGGGGCTCCAGCCTGCAGATCAGCCCTGAAGCTGGTTCCACTTCTGGGCTACGAGCTACATAAGCTGGTAAATTTCCTTATTTATTAAGCCAGTTTGGGTCACCTCTGCTTTCTATTACAGGTATTGATCGACTTACGACCTGTGTAACTTACGACCATTCGACTTTACAACCACAATCGCTAGCCACAACTGCTCTGCTCATCTGGCAGCGCAAACGTTGCCCAGCTGGACATACGACAGTGCGGACCAGCTTCCGGCAGCACTACCATCTCCGCGTGCACCATTTCAACTGTACATATAGCCTACTCAACTTACGACCAAATCGTGTTACGACCGTCCCGCGGTCCCGGCCGTGATCGTTAAGTCGAGCACTAGTTGTGCATGCAGTCCCAGACAGCCCCGACTGACAGAGATAGCAAGGCCCTTAATAAAAATCAGTAGTACAAAGTCGGACAAAGAGTGGTTTTGTAGGGGGCCTGATAAATATGATTTTGGATATGTTGATTTAACAATGCCTGCAGGATAACCAGGTCTAGGAGGCAGCTGGGTTTAGAGGCTGCAGACAGATGACGAAAGCATTGGCTTATGTGGGGAGCTGAAGCTACAGGGCTGGATAAGATTTAGGAAGGCAATCTGTTATAGGAAAGGAGGGAGCTCTGGGGAAAACTGCATTTTTAAAGGGTTAAAAGAGGAAAAGGAGCCAGGGAAAGACACTGGGAAGGAATGCTTGGGTGCTTAGGAAGTCAGTGCAGAGCCGAGGCACAGAAGGGAAGGCCAGTTTCTCTTGGGAAGCCAGGCTGCTGCTGTGAAGCCAGGTGAGCTAAGCCCTTGGGAGTCAGGAGACTGCTGGGGACACTGGCCAGGGTACTTCCTGTAAAGTGTTGTGGGCAGAGCCAGCCAGCACTAGGTAGACCAGTGAATGGAGGGGTGAAGAGGCGAGGCCTGCAAATGCGGCTGGTCTCCTTCTGAAGTTCAGTGGTGGCAGGGGCCAGGAGCAGGGAAAGGCTGGTGGCCAGCAGCGAGGCCAAGCGAAGTGTTTTACATTACATTACACAATGTGGGCATATGTGTAGGTGGAGAGGAAGAAGCCAGTGGTAAGAAGACAGAGGGGGATAAATGGGAAAGAATACACAGAAGACAGGGAAAGGGGGTGAATGGGAAGGTCCCAAAGATGTCCAGGGGGACGCATTTCTTCATTCCACAAGTATTTATTGAGGCCACTTTGTAGCAGTGGCTGTGTTAGGTGCCACAGACACATGGATAAACACTGGGATAAACAAGTCACTGTCTCCACCCTCAAGAAGCTGACAGTCCATTTCCATGGACCTCACAATAGACAGGTGATAACAATAAGGGTGAAAAGCGTTATGATCTAGCCAGGCAAAGGATGATATGGGAGCTCAGAATCCAAACTTTGAGTGAGAGAGAAGTAGGAATCGTGAATGGCTTCCTGGAGGAAGTGACACAAGTCTTGAAGGATCAATAAGATAGGTTAGGTAAAAAGAAAAAGAGAGAAGGCTGCTCCAGGGTACAGCATGTGGCAAGCTGTATGGTAGGCTCCAGAGAGTAGCAGGCAGGGTCAGGGAGAAGGTGGCCTGGGAGAAGAAGAGAGCCACTCCTTCTTAGCGTATTTAAATGTCTCAGGACTAGGACTGTGTTGGATTTGTCATGTGGAGACAGCACTGTTTCTAGAGACCGCAACGGTATATTATTTCTGAGTGGTGCATTACCAAAGGATGTTTCTCTTTAAACAAAATATTTTCATAAATATAAAATAGAGACAGGATCTTGCTATGTTGCTGAGGCTGGTCTTGAACACTTGGCCTTAAATGATCCTCCCACCTCAGCCTCCCGAAGTGCTGAGATTATAGGTATGAGTCACTGTGCCTATTTCTTCTTCACAGATGGTGCCCATCATGGCACAGACTCATCTTGGATAATGCAGGGCAGAATATGCTAGAGAGAATTGCATGAGTCTGAAAGTCCAAATTAGATCCAACCTTTCCAAAACTATCTAACTTAAACTCTTTGCTTTGGCCCGAAATTGAAAGTGGGGTCTCCAAGGTCAATCTCCATCACAGGAGAAAGCCATTCCCTCAACCTGGCCATGCCTGCAGAAGAGAGGGGAGGGGAGGCAAACAGTAAAACAAACTGTCAAGGCATTGGAGCAGAAGGCGATTCCCTCTGTCGACTCCTGGCCAGAGCCTCCAGGACTTACAGCGTATGTCTCCACCGCAAAGTCGGGCTGTGGGCTGTCCAGCTTGGACAGCGTGCCCACAACCTGGAATGTGCCTTCCTTCACTTTGGTTGTGGAAGCTTCCCGAATAGCTGACTTATTTTCATCTTCCTCTTCCTCCTCCTCTGTAATTTCTTCAAGTGAAGCCCCAATGACACAGTTAGATAGAAACTGCAAGGAAACAGACATTTCCCAAATGGTAAGAACAAATCAGAGTCAGGGAGCCAGTGAATGATGATGATTCTAGAAACTTACCTTTCTCGAGTACTTGCTGGGGACTAGCAAGGCAAAGCAAATGGTTTGCACACTGTCATCTTATTAAAGTTGATTTAATTCCCAGAGAAGTGGGTACTATTATAATTCCCCATTTTACAGATGAGGAACTTAGGGTCAGAGAGCTTAATCAACTTGTTTAAGGATAGTGCACTCTTCTGGTAGAAGGCAGAGCTGGGTTACAGTGATGATGTTTGTGTTGACCAACAGAAATAAAGAAATGTCATAGGAGCTACGTAGGTTATTTCATTTATTTTTAAAGATGTGGTCTTGCTATGTTGCCTAGGCTGGTTTCAAACTCCTAGGCTTAAGGGATCTTCCTGCCTAGCCTCCTGAGTAGCTGGGACTACAGGAACTTACGTAGTTTCAAATTTTCTAGTAGTGGCCAGGCACAGTGGCTCATGCTTGTAATCCCAGCACTTTGGGAGGCCGGGGCAGGCAGATCACGAGGTCCGGAGATGGAGACCATCTTGGCCAACGTGGTGAAACCCTGTCTCTACTAAATACAAAAAAATTAGCCAGGCATGGTAGCTTGTGCTGAGTAGTCCAAGCTACTTGGGAGGCTGAGGCAGGGGAATTGCTTGAACTCAGAAGGTAGAGGTTGCAGTGAGTGGAGAACATGTCACTGCACTCCAGCCTGGCAACAGATCAAGATACCATCTCAAAAAATAAAATAAAATAAAATAAAAAATTTCTAGTAGCAACATTTAGAAAGTAAAAACAAAGGATAAAATTAATTTAAATGGCCGGGCGCGGTGGCTCAAGCCTGTAATCCCAGCACTTTGGGAGGCCGAGGCGGCAGGATCACGAGGTCAAGAGATCGAGACCATCCTGGTCAACATGGTGAAACCTCGTCTCTACTAAAGATACAAAAAATTAGCTGGGCATGGTGGCACGTGCCTGTAATCCCAGCTACTCAGGAGGCTGAGGCAGGAGAATTGCCTGAACCCAGGAGGCGGAGGTTGCGGTGAGCCGAGATCGTGCCATTGCACTCCAGCCTGGGTAACAAGGGCGAAACTCCGTCTCAAAAAAAAAAAAAAAAAAAAAAAAAAAAAAAAAAAAATTAATTTAAATGTTGTGAGGTTGGGCGAGGTAGCTCATGCCTGTACTCCCAGCACCTTGGGAAACTTGAGGTCAGGAGTTTGAAACCAACCTGGCCAACATGGTGAAACCTTGTCTCTACTAAAAAGAAAAAAATTAGCTGGGCGTGGTGGTGCACGCCTATAGTCCCAGCTACTTGGAAGGCTGAGACAGGAGAATTACTTGAACCTGTGAGGTGGAGGTTGCAGTGAGCCGAAGTTGTGCCACTGCACTCCAGCCTGGGCAACAGAACAAGACTCCATCTAAAAAAAAAAAAATTAAATGCTGTGGTATTTATTGTAATATATCCGAAATATTATCAACTTAATATGTAATCAATATAAACATTATTGACATATTTTACTTTTTTATTTGAAATTCAATCTGCATTTTACACTGATGGCACATCTCCATTTGGACCAGCCAAATTTTTTTTTTTTTTGAGATAGAATCTCGTTCTGTTGCTCAGGCTGGAGTGCTGTGGTGCAAGCACAGTTCACTGCAACCTCAAACTCCTGGCCTCAACCGATCCTCCTGCCTCAGCCTACCGAGTAGCTGGGACTACAGGTGTTTGCCACAAAGTCTGGCTAATTTTTTATTTTTATATTTATTTTTATAGAAACAGGGTCTCACTATGTTGCCAAGGCTTGTGTGGACCAACCACGTTTAAGTGTTCAATGGCTACATGTGGCCAGTGGCTGTGGTATTGAATAATGAAATAGAATGAAGTTGGCGAAGTTTCTTTTCTTGTTTTCCAAAAGCTATCCTTAGAAGTAGCTTCTGCAAAGCCGGGTGCGGCGGCTCAAGCCTGTAATCCCAGCACTTTGGGAGGCTGAGGCGGGTGGATCACGAGGTCAAGAGATCGAGACCATCCTGGTCAACATGGTGAAACCCCGTCTCTACTAAAGATACAAAAAATTAGCTGGGCATGGTGGCACTTGCCTGTAATCCCAGCTACTCAGGAGGCTGAGGCAGGAGAATTGCCTGAGCCCAGGAGGCGGAGGTTGCGGTGAGCCGAGATCGCGCCATTGCACTCCAGCCTGGGTAACAAGAGCGAAACTCCGTCTCAAAAAAAAAAAAAAAAAAAAAAAAGAAGTAGCTTCTGCAGTGTGCAGTGGTTAAGAGTTTCATTCGTTTATGTGTCAATAATTACTTATATATGTCAACAATCATTTTAATTTATCTATTAAGCATATATAAATAATCATGGCATTAGCATACCTTGGGAATAAAAATATAATAAAACCAAATAAACAGAAAATCCCGCCTCATTATTTTGACAGAAAACATTCCAGGTTAGCATAAGAGATTGCTGCCAGCTTCCACTTCTTATTGGAATAAATTTCTCCCAAGTAAATTATATATGTTTTCATGTCATTTATCTCTCAAATATACATATTCAATTTTTAAAAACATATTCAATTTTATTATCCCTTTTCACCTTTGAGGAAATTGATGCCCAGCAAAAAGGAGATGGGGCTGGGATGGCATTGCCCAACTGAGCTGTAAGCCTAACAATGCTCTAGAGACACAGCTTCCATTTCTCTCATATTCCTCATATTCCCACTCCTATGTTCCTTGGAGCAGATGATCCAGTGATTACCTGTAATTTGAGAAAGGCCCTGATTAATGAAGGCCCAACTAGAAAATTCTGTTTCGAAAAGCTTTTGAAAAAGATCTCTGGAGGCTGGGCATGGTGGCTCAAGCCTGTAATCCCAGCACTGTGGGAGGCCGAGGCAGGTGGATCATTAGGTCAAAAGATCAAGATCATCCTGGTCAACATGGTGAAACCCCGTCTCTACTAAAAATACAAAAAATTAGCTGGGCATGTTGGCACATGCCTGTAATCCCAGCTACTCAGGAGGCTGAGGCAGGAGAATTGCCTGAACCCAGGAGGCAGGAGGTTGTGGTGAGCCGAGATCGCGCCATTGCACTTCAGCCTGGGTAACAAGAGCGAAACTCCGTCTGAAAAAAATAAAAATAAATAAAAATAAAAAAGAAAAAGATCTCTGGGCAGAGCGTGGTGCCTTATGCTTGTAATCCCAGTACTTTGGAAGACTAAGGCAGGAGGATTGCTAGAAAAAGATCTCTGTATACTAAAAGAATTATAGTTATATCTATATAACTACAATCATTATAAAATACGTTGTTATAAAAAATAATCAAGATCAAAAGGGGATTAAGGAAGGAGATAAACTCCCTTCCCTCATTTTTTTTTTTTTTAGGAGACAAGGTTTTACTCTGCCCTCTATATTCCTCCCAGGCTGGAATGCAGTGATGCGATCACAGCTCACTGCAGCCTCAAACTGGACTCAAGCAATCCTCCTCACTCTGCCTTCTGAGCAGCTGGCACCGTAGGCACGTGCCACCACACCTAGATTCTCCATCATTCCTAATCTCAATCATGTTCATGTCACCTCCCACAGGTGACCCTTGAACAACACAGGTTTGAACTTTGTGGATCCACTTATCATTTTCTTCCACCTCTGCCACCCCTGAGATCAGCCCCTCCTCTTCATCGTCCGCCTCAGCCTATGTAACATGAACACAAGGAGGATGAAGACCTCTAGGATGACCCACTTCTGTTTAATGAGTAGTAAATATATTTGTCTTCTTTATGATTTTCTTATAAACATTTTCTTTCCTCTAGCTTATTTCATTGTAAGAACGCAGTATATCTTATATGTACAAAGTATGTGTTAATTGACTGTTTATACTACTGGTAAAGTTTCCTGTTAACAATAGGTTATTAGTAGTTTAGTTTGGGGGAGTCAAAAGCTATACATAGCCTGCAGTCCCAGCTACTCGGGACACTGAGGTGGGAAGATCACTTGAGCCCGGGAACTCGAGTCCATCTTGAGCAATGTTAATGAGACCCATGCCTCTATACATACATAAATAAATAAGAGTTATGCGCAGATTTCCAACTGTCTTCTCTATATCTGTATCTTCTTCTTTTTTTTTTTTTTTTTTGAGGCAGAGTTTTACTCTGTTGCCCAGCCTGGAGTACAATGGGATGATCTTTGCTCACTGCAACCTCTGCCTCCTGGGTTCAAGTGATTCTCCTGCCTCAGCTTCCCGAGTAGCTGGGATTACAGGCATGTGCCACCACACCCAGCTTATTTTGTATTTTTAGTAGAGACAAGGTTTCTCCATGTTTCTCAGGCTGGTTTCGAACTCCCAACCTCAGGTGATCCACCCACCTTGGCCTCCCAAAGTTCTGGTATTACAGGCGTGAGCCACCGTGCCCAGTCTATATCTGTATCTTTTTGAAAAACACAACCCCTAACCCTTGCATTGTTCAAGGCTTCCCACTGAATTTAGAGTATAAGCAAAACTCCTGATCAAGGCCATCCACGACCTGGCCCTCTGTGCTTGCCTGTACTCCACTAATCTACGGAATACATTTCTATGGCGTGCAGACCATGGGTGCATCACTGCTTAGGAGCTGAGTAGGACCACATTCTGGCATTTGTGGGCCCCTTCCTCCATTAAAAAAAAATTTAAAATTTTCATGATTGCATGCTATAAAGCCAAACACATTCATTGACTGTAAGATTTCATTTGTTTCCTTCTGATTTCAAAAGAAATTAACACTTTTTGTGAGCCGCTAAAAGTCTCATGGGCCCTGGGCACAGTACTCGCTGCACCCAAAGAAGTGGGCACTGGAAGCCCCGGTTCACTGTTTCCTAACCACTGTGCTTGCAAAAACCGCCAACCCTATTCCTGCTTTGGAACCTGTGCCTTTGCCGTGGCCTTTGAGAACTATTTTCTCTGGCTTGATCCTCAACCTGTGTATGTTAGATTAAATGTCACCTTTTTTTTTTTTTTTTTTGATGGAGGTTTGCTCTGTTGCCCAGGTTGGAGTGCAGTGGTGCAATCTCGGCTGACTGCAACCTGCACCTCCTAGGTTCAAGCAATTCTCCTACCCTAGCTTCCTGAGTAGCTGGGATTACAGGCGCCTGCCATCACGCCCAGCTAATTTTTATATTTTTAGTAGTCACAGGGTTTTACCATGTTGGTCAGGTTGGTCTTAAACTCCTGACCTCAGGGACATTTTCTGTGTACAGATAAATCATCTATCTTCTTCATGTCTGTATTTTTTTGAAAAACACAAATAAGATAAACACTACAACTGTTTGGTAATGCTTCCTTTCTTTAAAAATATTTTGTCATAGTTTTGTTTGTGGCCTTGCTTCTTCTTTCCTACCTTTTCTGATAATTTGGAAGATGTATCATGTATTCAGAGTCCGTTCTGGTAGATAGAGGTATACAATATACATATATATTGTTTATATGTATAAATACATGTCATATATATATACCTATATTATATACCTAAATCTCTGGTTTTTGCTTTTTTTGAGATTGAGTTTCACTCTTTTGCCCAGACTGGAGTGAAGTGGTGTGATCTTGGCTCACCGCAACCTCTGCCCCTTGGGTTCAAGTGATTCTCCTGCCTCAGCCTCCCGAGTAGTGGGGATTACTGGTGACTGCCACCACACCTGGCTAATTTTATATTTTTAGTAGAGATGGGGTTTCACCATGTTGGCCAGGCTGGTCTTGAACTCCTGACTTCAGGTGATTCACCCACCTCGGCCTCCCAAAGTGCTAGGATTACAGGTGTGAGCCACTGAGCTCCACCCTAAATGTCTGTTTTATGATGGATGCATTTTAGATGGTATACTGGGTTGAATAAATTCTACGCCACCAAATTCCTGTCCTCTTAGAACCTGTGAATGTGGCCTGATTTGGAAATAGGGTCTTTGCAGACATAATCAAGTTAAGATGAAGCCATACTGGATAGGATGAGTCCTAATCCAACAACTGGTGTCCTTATAAGAAGAGGGAAGTTTCGACACAGAGGCACACGGGGAGAACAGCATGTGAAGAAGGTGGCAGAGACTGGAGTAATAGGTCTACCAGCCAAGGGGTGCCAAGAATTATTGGCAACCACCAGATGCTAGGAGAGAGGCATGCAATAGTTCTTCCCCTGGACCTTCCAGTAAGAACCAACCCTGCTGACACCTTGATCTTGGACTTCTGCCGTGAAGAACTGTAAAAGAATAAATTCTGTTTTATAAAGTCACCCAGTTTGTGGTAGTTGGTTACCACAGCACTAGAAAACTAATACAGATGGTATGTCCTGTAGCCTCATCCTATTTTAAGCAGATTTGTCCTGTTCCAAAGTGCAGTCATTAGCCTCAGAGAAGTCTGTCCAGGGTGAGATTAGATTCCTCTGAGGCTCTAGAGGACAGAATTATATTGAGAAAATCATGGCTTTTTTTTTTTTTTTTTAAATATCTTCATTTTCCAGGGCTAAAGACAGAGAAAGGTGAGGAAATGTAATGGAACTCAGAGACCCACAGTGTCTGGTTCATAACAGATGCTCAAAAACCATATATTGAAGGGATGGATGAATGAAAAACGCTTCAGGGGCAATATAAAATTTTCATTTATTTTCTCGTTTAGCTGCCCACTTCGAAATCGATGGAGGAGTGGAAAGAGAACCTAGCAGGGGGCGGTTCTGGCCTCAACTCTCTGTGATCTTGGGCAAGTTCCTTCCTCCCTCTCAGCCTCAGTTTCCCCTCATTAAAAGGAGGAACAGGGGATGGACCTGTGATCTCCAGACACGTGGGCTTCCACGTAGGATCTCTTGTCCACACTGGGTGCGGCCTGAGGTCCAGGGGGCACTGGTGGTGCCCAGGACGCGGGACTCTCCCTGAAGAAAGGCCCCAAGAACGCCCTGGAGCGAAGACCCTCGCTGGGTTTGCGGACCGGGGGCCGGGGGCTGCGAGCTGAGAGCTGGGATGCGGCTCTGGGCCGCCGCCGCTCACCTTCCCGATGTTTCCGCTGCTGTAGGAGTCCAGCAGGTTTATAAACACCCTCTGGATCCGGAGAACTTTCTCCGCGGGAGCAGCAGTTTCCTCTTCTTCAGCCATGGTGGGCGCCGTGCGGGTTGCTACGGTGAAAGCGTCCCTCCGCTTGCCAAGGAGGCGGGGCCCGGGCTGGGGAGGCGGGGCCTGTTCTCTCCTCTCTCTCTCTGGGCAGGAGGGGCGTGTCGTGCGCAAAGTAGGCAGTGCCAGCCGCTAGGTGGGGCGTGTCGGGAGGGGCGTGTCGGGCCAGGCGCTCAGCAGGGCGTGCCAGGCGGTGCGGGCCGGGCGGGGGGAGGCGGAGCGTGCCGGGCGAGGGGAGGCGGGGCGTGCCGGGCGGGGAGGAGGCGGGGCGTGCCGGGCGAGGGGAGGCGGGGCGTGCCGCGCGGGGGGGAGGCGGGGCGTGCCGGGCGAGGGGAGGCGGGGCGTGCCGGGCGGGGGGGAGGCGGGGCGTGCCGGGCGAGGAGAGGCGGGGCGTGCCGGGCGCTGGGTGGGGCGTGCCGGGCGTGGGGGGAGGCGGGGCATGCTGGGCAGCGAGGGAGGCGGGGCGTGCCAGCAGGGGGAGGCGGGGCGTGCCGGGCGCTGGGTGGGGCGTGCCGGG
Organism: Saimiri boliviensis; assembly: GCF_048565385.1. Lineage (NCBI taxonomy): Eukaryota > Metazoa > Chordata > Mammalia > Primates > Cebidae > Saimiri > Saimiri boliviensis. The sequence continues at coordinate 71,123,541 of NC_133450.1, read as the reverse complement.
CGTAGGAAGGCGCGGCGTGCAGGGCCAGCGGGGCTCGGGACCCGCAGTTGCGTGCGCTCTCGGCTGCTGGGCGCCAGGCGGATGTCTCCGCGGCGCCGCGCGTGCAGCCCGGATCTCACCCTGTCTTGACGCCCACTGGGAGCCCTTGGGCAGTGCACCGTCTCTTTCGGAGGCTCCCTGGGCGTTTGTCCCAGGGGACCCTGTGATCTCTGTGCATTTTTATCTCCATTGTTCGTAAGGTCTAGAAACACATCCCTGTGCCCGCTTGATCCGATGACTAAAAAATAATGAGGATTCTGAAGAAGAGGGAATGCCTCATAGCCTAGACCTCTCCCCCCGCGTGGGGGTTACTGGGCGCGCTCCGGTGGGGTGGTCTGGCTGGGGCGACGGGACGTGAGCCTCAGCTGCGAAGAACAGTTGTTGCCATGGAGTTTCGGGCTCCGGAGCATCTGAGCGACGCTGGCATAGTCTCGCCGTGCGGCAGTTGCGGCTTGGTCCGCGGGCCCAGCTCCCTTGGAGGGTGTTTCCAGACGCAAGTTCCAGGAGGACCCCTGGTGTCCGCTGGGGGCGACCAGAGGGCGTGGGTGCTCGGGATTCGCTCACATTCACCAAGGGACAAAATTTAGACTTGACCATCCCACAAGAGATTATACGTGCAGTTGCTGAGATAAATCCACAAATTGAAAGATAGCATCCAACCTGGTGATCACAGGACCGCAAAGGTTGTGGTGGAATACATCCCGCAGTTACCTTGGAAGAGCTTCATCATATTGAATTATTTTCATGCTTTAAGCATTAATTAACTCGTTAAATGCAAATATTTAACACTTGCAGCAATCGTGTGTGAATGGTTTCTCCTCGTTCTTTTTATTATTTTTAATGGAGACATGGTCTCACCGTGTTTATTGCCGAGGCTGGTCTTTAACTCCTAGGCTCAAGAGATTCTCCTGCCTTGTCCTCCTAAAGTGTTGGTATTACAGGCATGAGCCACTGCGCCAAACTTCTTGCTCTTTTTAATTTTTACTTTATTTTTTTGAGACGGAGTCTCGCTCTGTCACCCAGACTGGAGTGCAATGGCATAATCTCGGCTCACTGCAACCTTGCCTCCCGAGTTCAAACGATTCTTCTGCCTCAGTCTCCGGAGTAGCTGGGATTACAGGTGCCTACCACCACACCCGGCTTATTTTTCTATTTTTAGTAGACAGGGTTTCAGCATGTTGGCCACACTGGTTTTGAAATTCTGGCCTCAAGTGATCCGCCCACCTTGGCCTCCCAAAATGCTGTGGTTACAGGTGTGAGCCACCCCACCTGGCCTTTTTTCTCTTTTTAATAAACGGAGTTTCGTTTTTGTGGCTGGAGTGCAATGGCCCGATCTCAGCTCAATCTCCGCCTCCTGGGTACAAGCGATTCTCTGGCCTCAGCCTCCCAAGTAGCTGGGATAACAGGAATGCACCACCACGCCCAGCTAATTTTTGTATTTTTAGCAGAGACGGGGTTTCTCCATGTTGGTCAGGCTGGTCTCGAACTCCCAACCTCAGGTGATCCGCCTGCCTCGGCCTCCCAAAGTGTTTCAAGAAGGGGAGGTGGCTCAAGATCTCCAGACAAATTGGAGGCCCTGGGTTTTCAAGCACTCAAGAGATTTGGCTTTGAGTTTCAGCTCTGCAGTCACTTGTGGGAGGCTGGGACCAATCTTTTAACTTTCCCTAGGCTGTTAAATTGCCTGTAAAATAGGAGTGATACCACTAGCCTAATAAGGCTGTTGGGATTAAATAAGATATATGTGAAGCCTTTTCTGAAGTGGTCTCCAAAGGTGAAATTACTGCTTTTTTTCTTTTCTTTTTTTCTGCAAGGCTAAGGCACACTTATACAGATGGAAGCCTTTATGTTTCAATTTTCTGTCCCCACCCCATTTTCTTTTTCATACATACAAGTCTCATTAAAACTTGTTTTGATAAAGCAATGCTTTGAAATTTTTGCCAACTCAATTTGGGAACAGTTTGCATATAGTAAATATATTTTGCTTTTTTTTTTTTTTTTTGAGGTGAAGTCTTGCTCTCTCGCTTAGGCTGTAGTGCAGTGGTGTGATCTCAGCTCACCACAACCTCCGCCTCCTGGGTTCAAGTCATTCTCTTGCCTTAGCCTCCTGAGTAGCTGGGATTACAGACACGTTCCACTCCACCCAGCTAATTTTTGTATTTTGAGTAGAGATGGGGTTTCACCATGTTGGTCAGGCTGGTCTTGAACTCCTGACCTTGTGATCCATCCGCCTTGTCCTCCCAAAGTGCTGGGATTACAGGCATGAGCCACCGCACTGAACTCGGCAAATTTTTTTTTTTTTTTTAAATCAACAAGAAATTAGTGTCAGTTTAAATGTACAAGTATTCATGCAAGATCAGTGCAAAACTTAGAAAATATGCTTCAGCATTCTTTCAAATGACTTACTAATTCAAATATTCTCAAATTCACTTGATTCATTTTCAAATTGTTACTTTGTCTCTGCATTCCCTGTTGACATGCAGTTAAGCAGGTAAATACTTTGAAAGTTATTCAGCTAGTCATGCTACAATGAAATATAACTTACCCGTGTTTCTTGAAGTAAGGGGGATGGCATCTAGGTAATTTCATATATATTGGTAGGGTCAAAAAGGAGATTGTGTTAATTATTATTACTTTTTGAGACTCACTCTGTCAACCAGGCTGGAGTACATGGGGGCAATCTTGGCTCACTGCTACCTCCACCTCTTGGGTTCAAGCAATTCTCCTGCCTGTCTCCTGAGTAGTTGGGATTACAAGCATGTACCACCATGTCCAGTCAATTTTTGTATTTTTAGTAGAGACGGGGTTTCACCAGGTTGGGCAGGCTGGTCTCAAACTCCCAACCTCAGGTAATTCACCCAGCTCAGCTTCCCAAAGTGTTGGCATTACAGGTGTGAGGGACGATGCCCAGGCTGGAGATTCTATTAATTCTATTATACCAACTAATGGATCTTTCCTTTATTCTTTCCCTCTTTTAAAATCAGTTTTCATATAAACACAAAATTAATGTGATGGCTTTTATTAACACATAGTGTATGGGGACAGCTGGTGGAGTCAGAAGACCTGGGTTCTGATCCAATGCCACTTCTCACAGATGGTTGCTGAGCAAGTTGCTCAGTCTGTCTCACCTGTATCATCCAGAAAATAGAGGTTGGAAAGAAAGTTCTTAAGTCAATATGGCACCTATCGGAATTTCAGTGTTTCTTACTGTATTCCTCCTTAACATTCAAACAGCACATTTTACGTTTCTGAACACTGGGGAGAGAACAGCACAATGTGCAACAGAAGAAACTGTAAATGCACTAGTAGCAGCTGGACCTGGAGAAAAGGTGGGAAGCGTGCCACTACGGGAAATGAGGGGTGCACTCTTTTCTTCACAATCATACTGCCTCTTCAAGGATCCTGGGAGCAGATACAACTCAGCAAGGCTTGGTGCTTCTGCTAGACAGCCTTCAGCTAGCTTAAACCCCACATCTATTGCATTCCCTGCTTCTAATTAGTACATACAAGCTAACGGATAAAGTGTGAAAAAGTATTAAGAAAATGAAAATGACTTATTTTTGTCACCTAGTGATTACTAACATCTTATAATCTTGTTTCATTTTTTGTTACAGTTTTCAAAACAGTATGTATAGTTTTTTTTTTTTTGAGACAGAGTTTCATTCGTTACCCAGGCTCGAGTGCAATGGCGCGATCTCGGCTCACCACAACCTCCGCCTCCTGAGTTCAGGCAATTCTCCTGCCTCAGCCTCCTGGGTTGCTGGGATTACAGGCACGCACCACCATGCCCAGCTAGTTTTTTTGTATTTTTAGTAGAACGGGGTTTCACCATGTTGACCAGGATGGTCTCGATCTCTCGACCTTGTGATCTACCCGCCTCGGCCTCCCAAAGTGCTGGGATTACAGGCTTGAGCCACTGCGCCCGGCCAATAGTTTATCTTTTTCTGAATCATTTCTTGATGCTAGATTGCTAGTATATTACCAATTCAGAAGTTAAAAACTTTGTAAAAGATTTATTATCAATGTTTGCAGAAAGATCTCACCCACATACCCTCCAATAGAATGTTAAGAGTGCTCCCTCACTAAATCTTCACTGGTATTGTTTAAATAAGAATCACAAAATTAGTAAGTGAAATGACCAGATCACTTAAAATTTTTCTTTCTTGAATGAATAGTTGGGTTGGACCTCTTTCAAGTAATTACTGACCTCTGTATTTTTTTTTTCCTGAGTTGATTGTATTTGCCCATTGTTTGTATTTTTTCTTCCTATTGATTTGAAGAGTTATTTATACACAAGTTTTTCTTTTTCCTTTAGAAGCAAAATCAAGGAATTTATCTGGTTCTATAATTTTCTTTCTTTCTTTTTTTTTTTTTTTTAATAGACGGGGTCTTGTTCTGTAAGCCAGGCTGGAGTGCAGAAGCACGATTGTAGCTCACTACAGTCTCCAATTCCTGGGCTCAAGCAATTTTCCTGCTTCAGCTTTCCTAGTAGCTAGGACTACAGGTGTGTGTCACCACCAGCCATGCTTTCATAATTTTTTTTTTTTTTTTTGTAGAGATAGAATCTATGTTGCTCAGGCTGGTCTTGTACTCCTGGCCTCAGTGATCTTCCTGACTGGGCCTCCCAAACCACTCGAATTCCAAGTGTGAGCTACCACGCCCAGCCTATCTGCTGGTTAAGTTCTTTAAACAGACCAGGTAAAATGGAGGTTTTAATATCTAGATTCTCATGTATATCTGTGTAGTTTTATTAAAGTCCTCTCCTCTTGTTCCTCATTACTCTTTCATAGTAATAAAAAGCAGCTCACTTCAGTCACTTCAAATCAAAACATAGTAATACAGAATTAAAAAATGAAAACAAGTTCTTGGAATTAATCATTTATCACAAAGTGAACAATTTCAATTCTTAAACATACAACCATCACTTTTCTTCATACTAACTCAAAATGAGTAAAGAGAATTTTATTCAAACTTTACAAATATCATTTACATTTAGCCTGAGATTAAGCATGAGAAAGTTCCACCTGAAGTTAGACTTCATTGCCCAGTTAAGCATCTGAAAATAAAGCTGAGAATGAATATACATCATCAAACAAAGCATTCCAATGAAGTCTGACAATGGATTGTGACACAAACCGAACTTTAATTTGCTCTGGTCCATATGATCTTCAGAGCCTAAAAGTTCCTATTTTTTTAATAATGATGGAAAAATATCTGCAAATGACAAATGCATGAAGGTGTGACCAGATGCAAAATTTCAGTTCCACATTTCTACAGCAGCTGCTTTAGGCGACCATTAAAAAACAACTCCCCAATCCTTATTGTTCAACGTGTACTTGACAACATGTGGCAGCATGGTACAGTTTACGAAGTTTATAAATATCAGTACCTGTAATAAAATATAAAATACTGAGTATCCCTTTTTCAAATATTAAGTCTCTGAATGCTTCATTCATCCTTTGGTTTCAAACCCATACAATGCACTCATATTACATTGTAGATTTCGCATGGAGACAGAACACTGTACATCTGTTGGGGAAGGTGAGGTGCTGTGGGAATACCAAAGCACTACATCATAGAAAGTAAACGTTGAAGCAAAAATACTTTCTGAATATATACTGTACATTATGTAAACACACATTCAGAATAAGAATCAACACAGGCCAAAATATTGTTTGTTAGGACACCAGAATCTTCCTTCTTTTAAATCACACACTGAAGATGCTTTTTGTTAAGAAAAAGAATGGAGTCTGTTCCTGTATTTGCTTATGTGCTTAGATATCTAGGAAATGAGTAATTATTACATTCATTTGCTAACGGTTTATCCTCTGCTTAGTTGGCTGGCTGTTGCAAACACGGAATACAGAACTATTTCAGTCCCTGTTTTTCATTTAATACTAGTTAAGTAATATATAATTAATTCATCTTTATTAAACCATATTAGTAATATAAATAGATTACATGAAGCAGTGAATTTCAAAATTTGTGCAGGGGAAACTAGTTGATAATTTGTTTCCAATAAGGCTAGTAGCAAATAATTACTACAAAGTTTGTCCAAGCTAGTAGTGAACCCCTGATTTAGCAGGTTGAATCAAAGTGTATAGTTAGGTAATTCTAATTCCTCTATTACTGTGCAAATCTAGAATTTCCTATGTAAAAGAGAGTGCTGGCAGCATCAAAGCCCTGTAATAAGAGTATGTAATACTGATTAGAATTTGAAATGCAGAGAGATTGTATGAAGAAATGTGAAGGTCTTAATGATGGTATCACAGCAACGGCCTCAGAATTCCCTTGGTGAAACAGAAACTAAAATCATTATTCAATAATCTTCTGAGCCAAAAGCCTAAGTTGGAAGCAAGTGATTAAGACACAAAACCAAATATGCATTTCATATGACCATATGCAAGAATTTCAAGCTTTATGTCAACATTCTGTACCAGCACCAGCCCCTCTGAAAGGAAAAAGTATAGTCATGACTGTCCATCCCTTTTCAAAGCTTCCAGTCTTTGAAGGAGTGCGTTTCCAAATGCTTCCCGGTAGGCAGGGCTGAGTGTATCCAACAAGGAGTAGACTGTTTCGTGGTAGGGAGTCTGTAAATGATCATCCACCTGGTCAAAAGCATAGCCTACCACCTACAAGAGAAATGCAACAGTGAATTCATCAGTTTTCATCTTGGTACAGAAAGCAAAAACCAACGGTTTACGTGAATAATCATCCTTTTTAAAAATATATATATTTTTTCCTAGCCATGGGACCACCAGAGATACATGGGTAATTATCAAATGAGACTATTTCTCAATCAAAGTCAGAGTATGTACATTTTAAACAAAAACTTTAATACTTGAGCAACGTGTAATATATAACACAGAAACACCAATAAAATGCTCCCTACAGATTTTTTTTCAAAATTTAAAAGGTTTTATTTACTTCTGAGTCTCAGAGTAATGTAGAGAATTTGAAAAGCTACACGAAAACAGTATTTCATTTTCATATTACAAAACATACATGTATTATTTACCTATTTAATTCCACATATATTGAAGGTCCACTATATTAAGTACTGTAATAGGTAATACAGCATTAGTTCATATTTTTATCATTATTTATTTTGTATTCCTTTTATACATTGAATTCTATAAATTATTCCTAATGATTTAGTTTTAATGTTATTAATTTTAACAATTATTTTATTAATAATTGGTTTAATAATTAGTTTATTAGTTTTTATAACTGCTTAGCTTTATTACTAGTAATCTGAAAAGTCAATTCCACTTAATATATTTCTTATCTGACAGGGAATGAATGCTCAACTCTGTGAGATAAAAGGGAGTGTTATTGCGTTTTTTTTTCTTGGCGGGGTACACTATTTCTGGAGGAATTGCAATACCAGGTCGATGTGAGGAGTGAACAGAGCAAGAGCCTATTCTATCTCCCTTCTCCAAAAATCCATTTACTATACTATCCTTGGATAGAGGACCTAACAGATATTAAATTGATAAGAAGAGATACTACAACAGACCTTAGCCAAAAGGCAAAGAAGTGATGTGTGGGTTTTTTTTTTTTTCTCCTGTGAACACAGCTACAACTTTTCTTTTTGACAGGATTATAAAGTGTGTAATGGTTCACCAGCACAACATGGGGCAAAATTTAGTTTTTGCTGACTTGACTAAAGTCTGTAAATTTCCTATATAAATCCTAAATTTTTATGACATCTATTTAAGCCATAGGAATGAAGTTTATGTTAGAAATAGAAGCTGAGTGGTTTTTTTTAATGAAAAGCAGAGGCAGACACCTAAGGAAAATGAATCACACCTCTTCAGATCCATGCTCAGTGACTGCACTCTACAGTGGAGTACAGTTCAGTCTCACTTCTTCCTCTTATGTCTGCTAGACTGTGATCTTCCTGGTGAACATACATCATGTCTTATTCATGGTTTGATTTTCAATTTGCTGATGCAGGATAGTAGCTTAATAAATGTTAACTGAATCAGACTGAAAAACAAACAAATATTTGGGTACCTACTACATGCCAGGTTTTACAAATGGTTCAGGTATTTCTGTATCATACAGTCAAATAATCATTCCCCAAATCATTTTAAGATTTTCATAATCTCTAAGTTAATTAAGAAGCAGGAACTCTCAGGGTTAGACAGACTCACCCAAGATCATTAAAATTCACACTTAAGACTGCACTGCTGACTCTCTAATCAGAACTCCTTCTACCTCTCCACAGCCAACTTAGAATTTAACAAACACAAGACAGAGTTAGTTTACCTGGGTCACTTACCTCTACTTCTGATTAAAGATCCATCTCTAAACACTAGGAGCTTTTAGTACAAATTTAAGGATGTGGAAAGGAGTGCACGAAAATTAGTTAATTCAGGTACTACACTTAAAGTTAAGCAGCGATCTTTGTGGCAGCTGTGAGGGAACTGAGGGCAGTACAAATGCTGGTCTTGCACTTTGCTCTATCAAGGAGTATACAGTATACATGACTCATCTCCAACAAACTGAATCCAGTGAAATAAAGAGATATTTATGTACTTAACATAATATTATGTGACATTCTTACTTGCTTAGGCAGGCCTTGCTCACCACCTTATGATAATGTACAATTACTTTGAACAAATATAGAAACACAGAAATGTATGATGTTTGCCAAGAGTGAAGAGTTATTGATTAGGAAGGTTAAAACTAAATTTTACATTTTCTAATGTCCATCCCTTTGTTCAGTAGGTCAAAGGTTTTTATAAGTTTTTTTTTCAGAAGAGTCTCTTTGTGTACCCAGGCTGGAGTACAGTGGGCCAGTCACAGCTCACCACAACCTCGAACTCATGGGCCCCCTCCTAAGCCTCCCAAGTAGTTGGGATTACAGGCAAGTGCCACCATGTTGGGCTAATTAAAACATATATATATATATATAGAAGAAACAGGGTCTCGCTATGTTGCCCAGGCTGATCTTGAATTCTTGGCCTAAAATGATCCTACTAGCTTGGCCTCCCTAAGTGTTAGGATTACAGACAAGGGCCACCAGGCATGGCCTACAGTTTTGTTCTTTTTTAATTAAAAGTTGCTCTCTGGTGATGTTTTCTACTATTCTAAACTCATGATTTTCGTGTAAACAATGGAAAGGTTAATCTGCCTAGAAGAGCTCTCATAATAAAGAGATACTTGTAATAAAGGGCTAATAGGACACCACTGGAAATCTGGGGGTGGAATGTTCTGCTCTGATTTATTTCTGATCTGGAAGACAGTGTTGTCAAGTATGTTATTTTAACAGAAGAGACATTTCTAAGAGGTTGACAAAGATCTTTTCAACACAATGACTGCAAAACCCATCAATGCAGACAATGTATATATAATTTTGGTGAACACATTTAGTTATAGATGAGAAATAAATTAGTTTTGAGGGTCATGATTAAAACAAAGTCGCACCCTGCAAATAAAATGTTTTTCAAAAAAATTCAGTTTCCCCATATTGATCAAAAGACTGAAATTAATAAAAATTTCTAGATAAAAAGTGTTCCTTAAAAAAATTTTGGAAGCTACTGAATATCCAGTTCCTAGTTAACACTCTTCCCCTCCCCACTCACCCCTCTTTTTAATAAAGTGGTAAAGACATAATTTTTTTTTTCTAAAAAGAAAAGTGAGTTACCTTAAGCCCCGCTTCAGTGAGCTCTAGGCAGTATCTGTTTCTCTCCTTTGTTTCCACATTGATATAGGCCACATCATCTGCACAGCGCAGGCTTTTCGAGACAAACATGTTGTTAACAGCAAAGAGAACATCATTTACAACTGCTTCAGCTTCTAGCCTCATGTCTTTCATGTCAGTTCCTTCAAAACCATTGAGCTCTGAACCATCTTCGAATCCTGCCATACTGCTTAGCTCCATGGGATTACAATCTGTTTCCATTCTATAAAAAAGCAGTTATAAAATTTCTTTATAAAAGACATTCAAAATATTACATTTGATTAAAATTAGCTATGCCTTAAAACTGCTACTTAGCACAATACACTAGCTAACAATTTTTAGCAAAAATACTATCTAAAAACATTTCTAGTGGTTTCTCACAGCAAAATCATAGACCTCCTATAGATTTTCAAAAAAAGGATCTCCCTTCTTCACTTACCCTCAAAAGGTCAATTTCCATACTGATAAGCATTTAGAACATTACGGTTTTTTAAAGCTATATTGAATAATGCAGCAGTAACAATCCTAGCACATATTAAAAAAAATAAATATGTAATTATTTCTCTAGGAAAGAAATTTAGAACCAAAATTGCTGAGTCAAAGGACATACTTATTTTAAATTTGAATAGATACTGCCAATTTACCCTTCAGAAAAAGAATGTATGACTTACACTTCACTAACAGAATATGAGACTGTACTCTTTTTCACCTCTTTCCAATTCTTTTAAATTTTTGCCAATTTAAGAGGCAAAGAATGATAGCTCATTGTTTTAATAAGTATTTCCTTGAGTAAACATCTTTTTGGATGTTTATAGGATATTTTTGGTTCTAAGATCATATAGTTGAAAAAGCAAAAATGGAAATGAATCTAAATTGTATGAAATCAGAGAGCAAGCCTTTACCTACCACAGTACACTACCTCTCAGTAGTTCCTTTTATGACTTCTGGATTGGGGTTTTGCTCTAGGCCTACCCCATCCCATGATTACATTTTAAAAATCCCCTAAATTGCCTTGTAAATTCTCATTCTATCTGCATTTAACTCTTTGATCCATCTGGAATTTATTTTGCATAACTTTATTTCCCAGATAGACAGCCAACTGTCCCAATACCATTTACTGAATAACTCATCTTTTCACTACTAATATGAACTGACCCAAATGTTCTATTTTAAAAAATATTATTTCTAATTTCTCATGCTAACTTGATCCAATATTACTGCCAGGCTGCTATGTGGTTTTAGCTTTTCTTCTGTGACTGGGGTTAAAATGGATCTTCCTGGCTATGTGTATCTTAGGCAATTGTATTCTTACAATTTGAAATGTATGAATGAGAAAAGTTAATGAATGTGAAAGTGCTCTGGAATGTAAAAAGGGCTCTATAGAACAAGCTATTGTGAGCTATTGCGCTTTTTACTTGGCAGGTTTTAAAAGTAAAGTTTCATTTCTCTGATACGGATGAAGCATCTGCCATTGTGAATGAAGCATAACTCTTCATTCTTTCGCATATTCAATCAACATTCATTTCCTACCTACTTGAGCACTGTGGTCAAGGTCTAGTCTGACCCCCTCACCACACTGCAGTTAGACTAGACCAGTAATAAACTCACTGTATTTTAAGAGACAAGGTCTCACCATGTTGCCCAGGCTAGACTGCAGTGGTTATTCACAGGTGTGATCTTCGTGCACTAAAGCCCAGCACTCCTGTGCTCAAGCCATCCTGCTACCTCAGCTGCCTGAGTAGTTGGGACTACAGGCTCGTGCCACCACACCTGACCCTTAAATGCATTTTTAGAAGGAGTCTCAATTTTTTCCTGACAATATGGACAATACTTATAAGCATATAATTTAAACTATTTATCTGGTATATGACAATGTCCGTTGCTATTTCCAAGTTACTAACTCATGCCCTATTTGTGTAATATTCAAAATCCCTTAAGGTAGTGACATTCGAAATCCTTTAAGCTGGTTATTAGAATTATCTGCAAGAGCTTCTAAAATTATAGATACATTTTCCTCACTACAGAAAAACAAAATCAAAATCTCTGAAAGACACGTTATTTTTTTCAGAGCTCGAGTCATTCTGCTGTGCAGCCACTGCTCTGAATTATCAGCAAAAATCAGCTAAATGTCATTTGCACATTATAAAAGTCAAAACTACTTGCTGAAGGCAATTTATAATAACATACATAAAGCTATTTCAAAAAATTACATAGCAAATATATAATGTATTCCTCCAATCCTAGTTCGATTAATGATATGTTTTAAAGATTCTTAATCTTGTCTCTCACAGCACTTTACAAAATTAGTCCCTCACTACAAACAACAGAAGGTTAATTATAAAATTACCAATTATTGCTGGAGCAATCTGTCGGGTAATTGAAAGCTCAAATTGACTTATTATATAGGAAAAACACTTGGTTTTCCAAATTTTACCTTATTCTAAAAATAATCAATATACTGTTTAAGATTATATTCGGTTTTATATATACAAAATGAGCCCTTTCTTTTTTACATAGTTTTGAAGATTTAGAAATGACTGTCTACTATAAATCTTGACACCATGAATATCAAACATCTTAATTTTGCTAAAGTTGTCAAGTACTTCAATTAGAGATGTCAGAAATAATAATCATTACACAAAAAGATGTTTGTATGAGACAGTTTTACATTTATAAAGCTTTTTTTTCTTTTTTGCAAGAGTCTAATTCATTGCAATTAGGACCTTAATAATGCAGAAAGATCAAGAATCCAGTAGTTGAATGGAAGAACTCCTCACAGGTCAGTGAAGTAGGTCACCAAACAGTTGTAATAATCAGCATCAAGCTGCAAAGAGGAGGAAGATACCTTTCCTAAGACTGAACTTTTATGACACTTTCCCTGAAATGTCTCCGAATAACATAAAATTCAGAACTTTTGATAATATATATAAATTAAAATAATGGTACATTATATAAATAATATTTTTAGCTATTATTTTAAGGTATGATTACAACTTCTTTTTTTGTTGGTTGAAACAGATTCTGGATTATTTACCAATATCCTTTTCCCTGCCTAATACCACACATATTTTCCAAGGGCAACCATAATGCCCCCTTCCTGCACTAAGAAAACTAACCAAGAAATTTGGCTGAGGTTAACTCCAACCTCCAGATACAAACTGTTCCAAACTAACTAATACGCGAAATTCTTCCTGTCACTTTATTTATTTTTTTGAGATGGTGTCTTACTCTCTCGCCCAGGCTGGAGTGCAATGATGTGATCTCAGCTCACTGCAATCTCCACCTCATGGGTTCAAGCGGTTCTCCAGCCTCAGCCTCCAGAGTAGCTGGGATTACAGGCCTGGCTAATTTTTGTTTTTTTTTTTTAAAGCTGAGATGGGGTTTCACCATGTTGGCCAGGCTCGTCCCAAACTCCTGACCTCAAGCGATCTGCCCACCTTGGCCTCCCAAAGTGCTGGGATTATAGGCATGAGCCACCGTGTCTGGCCTTCCTGGTCACTTTAATCCAGAATAGTTCAGTCACAGCACACAGCCCCAGCTGTTCCAGGCAGCCATGTCAGCCATGTTGAGATGGGGCCACTGGCCCAAGCATGATGCTGATGACAGAAAAACAACAGACTCAAGAGATTTACAGAGAAATGTAGCCAGAGCCTATTCTGGTTTCCCAACCTTTGCACTTCTCAGTTATTGAAGCCAACAAATTCCCATTATCTTACTGGCAACAGAAAGCATTCTACTGCATTTAGGAGTCTACCCATAATGAAAGGCAGTGATTGATTTAGCTCTACAACAGCCCCAGGTAAAAAGGTTTAGAAAATGGACCTCAGATGATGATGGTGATGATGATGAATATTTTTGTGCCTGTCATGTAGAAAGTACTTAATAAAAGCTTTGTAGAATCTGGATATCAATTAGTTTCCTATTGCTACCACAACAAATTATCAAATTAGTGGCTTAAAATAGCACACATTTATTCTCTTACAGTTCTGGGGATGAGAAGTCTAAAAGCAACATTCCAGCAGGTCTGTATTCCTTCTAGAGGCTTCAGGAAGGAGTATGTTTCCTTGCCTTTTCTAACTTCCAAACGACATCTGATTTCCTCAGCTTATGGTAACTTCCTCAATCTTTAACATACATGAAAACATTCAACGACTTCTTTTTCTGCCCTTCCTTTTTTGTAGTTATTTATTTATGAGACAAGATCTTGCTGTTGCCTAGGCCATAGTACAGTGACCCAAGAAAAAGTATTTATTTATGATTGAATGAGACAGGATCTTGCTGTCACCTAGGCCATAGTGCAGTGGCACAATCTCAGGCTCAAATGATCCTCCCACCTCAGCCTCCCAAGTAGTTGGGACTACAATGGGTGCCATCATGCCCGGGTAATTCTACTTTTTGAGACAGGGTCTTCCTATGTTACCCAGGCTAGTCTTGCACTCCTGGGCTCCAGCAATCCTTCCACCTTGGTCTCCCAAAATGCTGGGATTACAGGTGTGAGGCACTGTGCTTGGCCAGTTTATTTTCAATAAACACATTTGATGGGCAACATAAGGTGCTAGGCAGTTTACATGCTTCTCTTAAAAGGAGGCCCAGAGTACTTGCCAAGCCCACTGCCTTCTCTGGAAAGGTTTCTGCATCACAGGACTCATGCTTCGTATTTTAATTCTAGCATCATCATAGCAAAATGTGCTGGGGATGAGTATTTCAATTAAAAGCACCATCTCAAGGTTGGCAAGGGGTTTATTTATGTCCTAAGTCAACAGCTTTGTCCAACTACTTGATTCTGCATGGTGGCCTAATCAGATTCTCTCTCAGGGAGTTTGAAAAGAGCCAAAAACCATGAAGTCAGTTAGCTGGCGATGATAGAAGTTACAGAGGCAGAGCAGTGAGCAACTAGGTTGCTATGTCGACAGACATTTGAGAAGCAGCTTCCACATTTTGGATTATGTACCCCAATAGGTCAAAATATTTTGAATAGACACACCTTATTATAAGCATTTATAGACATACTCTACCACAATTAAAGTATTTAAGACATATAAATACACATTTAAACAGAAGGTAAAGATGGAATATAGATATATTTTCTGCTCAAAGGATTATCTATCTGTGCACCTGACTAGAGGCCCATACCATTGAGGATGAGGAAATACATGCCCATTTCAGTGAAGGAACAACCACTAGAATTACTATTGACACTTTAGAACTGCCATTAGGTTACCAGAAGGGTTGACTCATCAATGTGAATCTTGTAAAAATCTCTGGTTTCCCTTTTTGTACATAAAACAATTTATCATCACATAAGAAATTCTAGATGAATAGAACTTTCTGTGATGATGGAAATGTTCTTTACTGTTGCCCTCCAATACAGTAGCTACTAACCATCTAAAGTCTGGCTACTGTGATGGAGAAACTGAATTTTAAAATTTATTTAATTTTGGTTCATTTAAATTTAAACAGCTAGTGGCCACTGTATCAGATGGCACAGGTCTAGACCTCTGTGAAAACTTGCAGATAATATGATAATAAGCAGAGTTTATACTAAGGTTGAAAAATCTCAGCAGATATAA
Source organism: Saimiri boliviensis (assembly GCF_048565385.1). Taxonomy (NCBI): domain Eukaryota; kingdom Metazoa; phylum Chordata; class Mammalia; order Primates; family Cebidae; genus Saimiri; species Saimiri boliviensis. Next base: position 71,108,244 of record NC_133450.1, on the reverse strand, counting down.
AGGCACTGAATCAAATTTTATATATGAGTAGCAAAATTTGGAAATTGAGATACAACTGAATCCTAACTACTGTATGTAAAGGAATCAATCATTACTTTTTCAAACAGTAAAAACTAATGAATTATTATCCTGTTTTATAATCTTATCTATTTGGATTCTAAGTTTATTAATCAAATATCATAATCTACTCTGTACCTACATATCCAGCATTTTTTTAAACACTAGAATACTTTTTTAAAAATTATACTTTTTTTTTTTTTTTTTGAGACGGAGTTTCGCTCTTGTTACCCAGGCTGGAGTGCAATGGTGTGATCTCGGCTCACCGCAACCTCCGCCTCCTGGGTTCAGGCAATTCTCCTGCCTCAGCCTCCTGAGTAGCTGGGATTACAGGAGCGTGCCACCATGCCCAGCTGATTTTTTGTATTTTTAGTAGAGTCGGGGTTTCACCATGTTGACCAGGATGGTCTCGATCTCCTGACCTCGTGATCCACCCACCTCGGCCTCCCAAAATGCTGGGATTACATAAAATTATACTTTAAGTTCTGGGGTACATGTGCACATTGTGCAAGTCTGTTACACAGGTATGCACATGCCATGGTGGTTTGCTGCTTCCATCCTCACTTCATCTACATTAGGTATTTCTCGTAATGTTATCCTTCCCGAATCTCCCTACCCCCTGCTATCCTTCCCCTAGCCTTCCCACCCACAACAGGCCCCAGTGTGTGATGTTCCCCTCCCTGTGTCCGTGTGTTCTCATTGTTCAACACCGACTTATGAGTGAGAACATACAGTGTTTGGTTTTCTGTTCTTGTGTCAGTTTGCTGAGAATGATGGTTTTCAGCTTCATCCATGTCCCAGCAAAGGACAGGAACTCATCCTTTTTTATGGCTGCATAGCATTCCATGGTGTATATGTGCCACATTTTCTTTACCTAGTCTATCACTGATGGGAATTTGGGTTGGTTCCAAGCCTTTGCTATTGTAAACAGTAAAGCACTAGAATACTAATAAGAGATGTCTACAGGTAGCTTGCAGTCTAATTTGGGAAATAAGACAGGCACATGAAATGAAGTATTTGTACAAATACTAATGCCATAGAAACACATCATAATTATTTCCCCAAAATGTACTTAGTTGTGAGCGGCAGATAATTCTAGAAAACAATATGTCTTGGTCCTATTACAAACTCTATCACTAAACTTGTATGAACTTGAGTTGGCCACATAATCTCATTGGTCTTATGAAGTTCTCATCTACAAAATAAGGCAAATGGGCAGAAAATTCTTTACTGTTCTAAGAGCTATAACATTCTCTTAGAACAGTAAAGATAGGGCTTGACAAAGGGTCCAGGTCATTCAAAACTGGTCTGGAATGAGCATGAATGAATAGTTATAAACAAGCAAAAAGGTCTTGAGAATTGTGAAGGATTTTGCATAGGGAACAAAGCATAAGCAAGGGTCGGCACAGGGTGTGGCAGGAACTAGCCTGGTTAAAATACAAGGATAGGCAGGGATGGCCAAATTTGACATTGTGCTGACACCTAGAGAGAGAAATTTGATTTTGATATAATAGGCTGTTTTAAGGTCTTGGGAATGGAAATACAAATATCTTTTTATTTAATATGGGTTGCTTATTGGCAGTATGCAGGGTGGTCCTGCTTTTTTATGCACCTGGCAATCTTTTAACTGGGGTGTGCTATGGTATGAATGTTTGCCCCCTCCAAAACTCACGTTGAAATTTAATTTCTAGGCCAGGCGCGGTGGCTCAAGCCTGTAATCCCAGCACTTTGGGAGACCAAGGCGGGTGGATCACGAGGTCAAGAGATCGAGACCATCCTGGTCAACTTGGTGAAACCCTGTCTCTACTAAAAATACAAAAAATTAGCTAGGCATGATGGCTCGTGCCCGTAATCCCAGCTACTCAGGAGGCTGAGGCAGGAGAATTGCCTGAACCCAGGAGGCGGAGGTTGCGGTGAGCGGAGATCGCGCCATTGCACTCCAGCCTGGGTAACAAGAGTGAAACTCCGTCTCAAAAAAAAAAGAAATTTAATTTCTAATGCAACGTGGCAGCACCAAGAAGTGAAGCCTTAGGAGGTGACTGTGTCATGAGTGGTCTACCCAAAGAGTGGATTAATCCATTCATGGACTAATGGTTTCATGGGTTATCATGCAAGTAGAACTTGCAAGTGATAAGAAGAGGGGGAAAGAACTGAGCCAGCAAATTCAGTCTCCCTCGCTATGTAATGCCCTGTGCCACCTCAGGACTCTGCAGACTCCCCACGAGTGAGAAGGCCCTCTCCAGATGTGACACCTCTACCTTGGACTTCTCAGCCTCCATTACTATGAGAAGTAAATTTCTTTTCTTTATAAATTATCAAATTTCAGGTACTCTGTTATACGCTTCTCTGTTAAGAGAAGTATGTAAACTGCCTAGCACGAAAATGGACTAAGGGTGTTTAGACCCCTTACATTTAATTTGATTACTGTAATTACTGATATAGCTGAGTTTGAATTTGCTATCTTGCTACTTGTTTTCTTTTAGTCTCATCTGTACTTTACTCCCTTTCCCTTATTTTCCTCCTTGCTTTTGAACTGACCACCTTTTAGGATTCTTTATATCTTTTAGTTCTTATTAATTATATTTTTTGTTGTATGTTTTTGGTGGTTGCTTTAAAGCTTATAGTATACATCTTTATCACAGTACACTTACAATTAATATTATACTACTTCATGTATACAAACTTTACAAGAGATTTTGCTATTTTTGCCATATATTTTACTTCTACATAAATTATAAACTTCATAATATTATTTTTGCTTTAAACAGTCAATTATTTTTCAGAGAGATTTAGGTAATAAGAAGTATTTCATACGTAACCATATAATTACCATTTTTGGTGCTCCTTCATTTGTACTGATCTATATCTACATATATGATCTGTATAATTTTCCTTCTGCCTGAATAACTTCTTACAACATTTCCTATAGTGTAGGTCTGCAGTTGACGAATCCTTTCATTTCTGGTTATGTCTGAACTAGTCTCCCTTGCACCTTCATAGCTGAAAGATATTTTTGCTGCATAGAGAATTATAGGTGGACAGTAATTTTTTTCTTTCAATATGTTTAAATATGTTTCTTTCAATATGTTTAAATATGTTTCTTGGGTACAGTGGCATGCACCTGTAGTCCTAGCTATTTGGGAGTCTAAGATGGAAGGACTGCTTGAACTCAGCTCATGACCAGTGTGGGCAAAAGCGTAAGAGCCTGTGTCTCTAAAATAAAAAAAAAAATTAAAAAGATGTTTCTAGACTATCATCTTGCTTGTATTGTTTCCAATGAGACATTTGATGTTACTGATATCTTTGTTCCTCTTGGTGTAGATTTTTCATGCTTCTTTTCCTTAGGTTTCATTGGGATTCTGGAATCTGTAGGTTTACAGTTTTCAACAAATTTGGAAAATTGCTGGCCATTATTTCTTCAAACATTTATGTGTCCCTACTCTCTTTGGGGACTCTAATTTTATGTATATTAGTCCAAGTGAAGGTGTCCTATTCCCCACTGTTGTATTTATTTTTTTCACTGTTTGATTTTGAATTGTTTCTACTCGTATGTCTTCAAGTTTGCGAATCTTTTCTTCAGTATCTGTGTCTTTTAATCTTTTAAACATATTTTCCATGTCTTTGCTCAATTTGCTCAATCTTTTTCATAGCATTTTGAACATATAAAATACAGCTGTAATAACTGTTAAAATGTCCTGCCTACTAACTTCAAGTTTTATTTCTGGTTAGTCTCAATAAATGGATTTATCTTCTCAATTATAGGTTACATTCTGCTGCTTTGCATGCCTGGTCACTTCTGATTGGATGCAGATATCCTGAATTTGGAGCCGGATGCTTTTATATTATTTTAAATATTATTAAATTCATTTTGTTAGACAGATGGTGAGAAAAAGTTTAAAAAGTAATAAATATTACTGAGCATTGTCCTTGGGAGGTAGTTATCTGGAAATAGCTTGATCCTTCTAGGTCTTGCTTTTAGGCAGTACAAGAGCTGCATTTAATCTCTAGTTAATTTTGTCCCATTACAGAGTCAAAAACTTTCTGAGTACTTTACCCAATGCCCTATGAATTAGGAGGGTTTCCATTCCATATGGTAAGAATGGGAATTATCCCTGGTCCTAGTTTAGCTCAGAAAATTGTTTCCTTTAATTCTTACATTTTTTTTTCATGGAAGGACAGTTATGATTATTAAACACATGAAAATATATTCACAGTTAGAAATCATAGAAATAATTAAAATGAGGTAACATTTAACATCTTGCAGAGCAGTAAAACATTTTCCTTTTTGAGTCCATGCATAAAAAATTTTCTAAATCAAGTTATTATTGAGGATGCAGAACAGAGAACATTTAGACACTGAGTGGGAGTGTAAACTGGCACAACACTTTGGGAAATGATTTGATATTATCCAATAAAGATGAAAATCCAGCAATTTACTCTCCAAAGAAATGTGATGTATAATTTTCTTATCACCTTTGCTTGAGAAAGTCTCAAAGTCAGTATGCTCTAATTCTTTTTTTTTTTTTTTTTTGAGACAAGAGTCTCGCTCTGTTACCCAGGCTGGAGTAGTGGTGCCATCTCAGCTCACTGCAATCTCAAGTCTCCTGGGTTCATGCAATTCTCCTGCCTCAGCCTCCTGAGTAGCTGGGGTTACTGATGCCTGCCACCATGTGCGGCTAATTTTTGTATTTTTATTAGAGATGGGTTTTCACTAAGTTGGTCAGGCTGGTTTCAAACTCCTGAGTTTAAGTGATCCACCCACATAGGACTCCCAAAGTGTTTGGATTACAGGTGTGAGCCAACTCATCTGGCCCCTCCTCTAATTCTTTTTGGTAGTTCTTTCCCCAGCCTAGGGCAGTGAACTCACAGCCATCAATCAGTATTCAGCTGTAGGCTAAAGGGAGACCCTCTGTACATCTTCAGAGTCCTTGCTTTCTGTGAAGCTATTTACTTTCTAGTACTCTGTCCTAGCTGCCTTGACCTTCTTGGGTTCCTAGCTCCATGTCCTCAATTCAGGGAGGCCATCAGGCTTTACTTGGATTCTTCTTTCCAGGGCCATGCCTGGAGAATCTCTAGGCAATACACTGGGGCAACAGGCTCACCGTATTTGTATGTTGCTTCTCAGGGATTACTGCCCATTACCTGATGCTCAAAAGTCTTGAAACCATTGTTTCATATATTTTGCCCATTTCTTCTTTTTTTTTGAAATTAAGGTGAGAGGGTCCTTGTTAGTCTGTCTTGGCCATGTAATCCCAATAATCAGTTCTGAGCTAACTTAGCAAGCCTATTTCATTGGTTTCTCTTTCATTGACTTTGGTCTCTCCTATACTACTCCGAACCAGCTTTTACCATCTTGCTGTTAACTTCATTATTAAATACATTTTTGACACAGGCTCACTATATGTTTTTAACTTAAAAATGTATTTTAACAAAATACTTTGAAGACTTATAATCCTCTAAAATTCAGCTCAGACAAACCTATTTCAGGATTCTATAACTGATCTCAAGATGGTCGTCCATCACTATATCTCCCTGAATAGTATCTCTACTTTGGTACTGCTGTACTTAAGCTTCATGGCAAATAATTTTTGTGTCTGTACTACTAAAAACCCATGAAAATGGGAGTGTGTTCCAGCACAGTGTCTGGTATAAAGCAGAACTTCACTGAATATTTTCTAAATGAATAAAACACAGAAAAAATTCTAACTCTCTGTTTCTCAAGACTGATACTCAGCTCTGTGACTAAGAGTATACAAAGATGCAGGACAAACATGGCAGATGTTCTTGGAAAATACACATCACTGTTACTATATCAATATCAGGAAATATTACAAAACTGCCTAGAACTTTAAATACAAAGTACACGAATGTTTGGATGTCTCAAGCCACATCCTCTTTTGGTTATATCCCTACACATCTATAGTTTCCTTTGCCTCTAAATCTAAAAGGTACGTTTAAATGAGGAATATTTGCATGAAAAATCAGCTTGAGAAGTATAGCCCTAACCCAAGGCATTAATTCAACAAGGTGAAAATTTTAGGCACTGTGCCTGGCAGTTAACAAGCAGAGGCAGGAGCTGGTAAAAGGGCACAAGGTAAGGGCTGAGGTTAGGCTTTAAAATAATTATTGATAGTTTTGGCAGGGTGTGGTAGCTCACGCCTAAAATCCCAACACTTTGGGAGGCTGAGGCAGGTGGATCACTTGAGGTCAGGAGTTCAAGACCAGTCTGGCCGACATGGCGAAACCCCATCTCCACTAAAAATAGAAAAATTTAGCCGGGTGTGGTGGCACATTCCTGTAATCTAAGTTACTAGGCTGGCTGAGGCAGGAGAATCTCTTGAACCTGGGATGCAGAGGCTGAAGTGAGCTGAGATCGCACCACTACATTCCAGCCTGGGTGACAGAGTAAGACTCCGTCTCAAAAAAAAAAAAAAAAAAAAAAAAAATTGATAGTTTTAATTTTTTAATATTGTAATTTTCCTATGGTGAAAAGGAAATGTATTATGTTTTCAACAAGAAAAAAACAATTTAAAAATTGTGGTATTTTGGGAGTATAAAGTATAGGAAGCAGAAATCCTAGAGAAGCCAGGTTATTATTCAGACACTTAAAATAACTGGTAGCATCAGTTACAGATAAAACAAGAGTTCTGAATTTATCTGCATTTCCAACAACTGTTTTGAAAGGAAAGATGAATAAAGTTTATTAATTATTATCAGCAACATTAAGAATTTAGGCAAGCTAAAACCTAATTTAACCTTTGTTTTCTGTAATACATAACATTTAATCTGTTTTCAATAGCTTAGAGATGTATTTATTTTGAAATAGAAAATTTTAATTCACAATCATGTATAGTATCACAAATATAAAGTGTAATTCAGTAAGAATGGCTATTTTCCCATGTATACACTGGTTTATAAAATTACTCTGCACCCCATTTTCAGCAAGGACAGAGGTATATATATTTAGTAATTATAAATCTGGACAACAGAATTGTATTATGCTTATCTTAGTCTGTTTGTATTGCTATAAAGAAGTATCTGAGGCTCAGTCATTTACAAAGAAAAGAGGTTTATTTGGCTCATGGTTCTACAGGCTGTACATGAAGCAGTGCGAGAATCTCCAACGGCCTCCAGCTGCCTCCACTCATGGTGGAAGAGGAGCCAGTGTGTCAAGATCACACAGCGAGAGAGGGTAGGGGTGGGGGAGACAGACAGGTAGGTAGGTAGGTAGGTAGAAGGTAGGTAGATAGATAAAATAGATAGAGAGGAGGAGAGTCAGGTACTAGGTAGGTAGGTAGAGACGATAGATACATTAGATAGATAGATAGATAGATAGATAGATAGATAGATATAGAGGAGGAGAGTCAGATAGATAGATATATGAGGAGAGGTAGGCTCTTTTCAACAACCAGTTCTGTCAGAAACTGAATGAAAACTCACTCATTCTTGGGAGAAAGACACTGAGCCATTCATGAGAGATCCCTATCTCTCGCCCCTCTACCTGGCCCCTCCCCGCCCTGCTCCCACCCCGATCCAAACACCTCTCACCAGGCCCCATCTGCAACAATGCAGATCAAATTTTGACAAGAGACTTGGTGGGGCCAAACAAACCCTACTCAAACCACAGCCTTCCACTCCTCGCTTCTCAAATCTGATGTCCTTCTCACATTCAAAATACAATGGTTCCATCCCAATAGTCCCCGAGTCTTGTTTTGTTCCAGCACCAACTTAAAAGTCCAAAGTCTCATGTGAGACTCAAGGCAAATTCCTTACAGCTATAAGCCTGTAACATAAAAAAACAAGTTACTTACTTCCAAGATACAATGATGGAACAGTCATTGGATAAATGCTGTTTTCCAAAGGAAGAAATTGGCCAAGAGAAGGGTAAGAGGCCCCATGAGACTCTGAAACCCATCAGGGCACACATTAACCTTAAAGTTCCCAAATCTCCTTTGAGCATGTCCTACATCCTGGGCACAGTGATGTGAGGGGTGGGCTCCCAAGGCTTTGGGCAGTCCCATCCCTATGGCTCTCCTGGGTGCAGCTCACGTGGTTGCTCTCATGAGTTGGAGTCAAATGCCTGTGGCTTTTCCAGGATGACGGTGCACACTGCCAGTGTGCAATTCTGTGGTCCCCATGGCAACCTTGTTCCCATAGCTCTACTAGTTAACACTCCAGTGGAGACTCTGCATCAGGGCTCCAATTCCACATTTCTGCTTGGCACTGTCCTAGCAGAACATCTCTGTGACACCTAGGCCTTCTGATACACCGTCTAAAATCTAGGTGGGAGCTGCCAAGCCTCTGCCACTCTTGCATTCTGTGTCCTGTAACACACAGAAGCTGCAAAGGCGACAGCTTGCAGCCTGAGCAGTACCTGGAGTCCTCTTAAACAGAGGGGGAGCTGGAGCAACCAGGATGCAGGGAGCACATGCCAAGGTGGCACAGAACAGTTGTGCCCAAGGCTTTGACCATGGAAACCATTCTTGGTCTTCTAGGCTTCTGGACTTGTGATGAGAGGGACAGATTAGGAGATTCCTGAAATGTCTTGAGGGACTTTTCCCCATTGTCTTAGCTATTCGCACCTGGCTCCCTTTTATCTGAACTAACTGGATTCTTCTGAAAATGCTCTTTCCTTCTTTAACACAAGGCCAGGCTGCAAATATTTCCATATTTTATGCTCTGCTTTACTTTTAATTACAAATTCCAACTTCAGGTCATTCCTTTCCTCCCATATTTGATTGTGAGCTGTTAAAAGCAGCTATGCCACTTCTTGAACCCTTTGCTGCTTAGACATTTCTTATACCAGATACTCTAGGTCATAACTCAAGTTGGGCCTTCCACAAAGCCCTAGGGCATGGAGGCAATGCAGCCAAGTTCTACAGTGTAACAACGGTGATGTTTGCTCCAGTTCTCAATAAGATCCTCATTTCCATCTTATTTCTCCTCAGCATGGCCTTTACTATATATATTTGTATCAGCACTTTGGTCACAATCATTTAACCAATCTCTAAGACATTCCAAACATTCTTTTATCTTCCTGTTTTCTGAGCCCTTCAAGCTCTTTCAACCTCTCCATTACCCAGTTCCAAAGCTGTTTCCACATTTTCAAGTCTCTTTATATCAACATCCCACTTTAAATACCAATTGTCTGCCTTAGGTGCTTCCACTCAAGACAGAAGGGGAGCCAGCATACGCATATCCCATGGTGAAAGGAAGGAGGTAGGGAGAAAGGAAGGGGGAGAGGGAGAAAGAGAGGGAGGGGGGAGAGGAAGGGAGAGAAAGAGAAAGAGAAAGTGAGGAGGTGCCAGGTTCTTTTCAACAACCAATTCTCAGTGAACTAAGAGTGAGAGCTCACTGGGTCTCAGGAGAAGGGCACTGGGCCATTCAGGAGGGATCCGCCACCACAATCCAAACACCTCCCACCAGGATTTACCTCTAACACTGGGGATCAAATTTCAACAAGAGGCTTGGTGGGGCAGAACAAACCCAAACCATAGCAGTGCTTTTGTTGATTAATGAGGGAACTCAGGATGAAGAAACACAGTGTTAATTTGAGTTTTAAAAACTGTAAATAAGCAAAAACACTGGCTGGGTGCTCTGGCTCATGCCTGTAATCCCAGCACTTTAGGAGGCCAAGGTGGGTGGATTGTTTGAGTCCAGGAGTTTGAGACCTGCCTGGGCAATATGGTGAAACCCTGTCTCTACAAAAAAATATAAAAATTAGCTAGGTATAGTGGCACAAGCCTGTAGTCCCAGCTACTTGGGGGCTGAGGTAGGAAGATCACTTGAGTCTGGGAGGTTGAGGCTACAGTGAGCAATTGTGCCACTGCACTCCAGCCTGGGTGACAAAGTGAGACTCTGTGTCAAAAAAAAGGTTGGGGGCGGGGAGAGCAGCAATACAACTCTGTAAACCTTTCCTTCAAAACCAGAAACTATAAATGAGCCTCCAGTAAAAGACCCTTAAAAACTGAATGTTGAAAAAAAAAATCCAGGTTATTAGTTTCTCATTTCTATATAATACTGTAAAAAATAAGTATTATTTAGCACTCTATTTAAAGTACATTCTAACAAACATAAATCAATATCTAAAGAGACATTAAAAACCTCTCTGCTTTCCCTTTAAACTCCAAATAGTAATATCTGTTTATAATGAAGAAACAAAAATTGAAATACCTTACAGTTGCTATTATTTATTCTGGTAGATTGTATTACCTGCTTAAAACATCATACATAAATTATTTAAGAACCAGCTCTTTTCTCCATTTGTTGGCATAATTTTTGGGTGATGTTAGTATTTTTGGAGGATTCATAAAACTGGTTATTATGACACTGATTACTAAATCCTTTATTCTTTACTTCTTAATTTATTAGACTACTTTGTTTCATTACGAGTTCAGAGCATCAAAGAGCTTTGTCCTTGATGACAAAAAAATGGGCACAGAAAGACAGTCACATATATGTAGCCTGACAAAAGAACAGGGCCAGAAAGATTTCAAGAGCAGTACAGAGATTGCAAATTTTCACTCTGAAAGTCTGACCTTTCAGCTGACATTGTAACAGTCAGCTGAGGGCAGGATACAGTATCTTATTCATGATTATCTTTATTTGTATCTCACACCACAACCTGGAAAATCCTCTCAATGTGAACAAGAAGTGGCCAGTAAGGTGTGATGGTTAACAGGCTCTCAAGCTGGCTGACAGGGCTAGAATCTTAGCTCAGCCACTTAATTTACTCTGTGACTTGAGAAACGATGTTTTAATCTTTCTCAGTTATATATTTCTTCTCTTTAAAATGATGGCAAGTGATATTTAGAGAACCAAATGAGTGAATATGAAAAGTGCTTAGAATTGTGCTGGGCCAACAGCTCAAGAAATGTAATCTATTATATTAAAAGTATTTAACACTATCTTTCAAGAAGAAAAGCCTGGCCCTGAAACTCAAGCCATGTGGCTCCAAGTAGGTGCTGTTCACATTATGTAGGGGAGTGGCTGCTGCTATGTTGTACAATTCTTCTAAGAGCCGTGAGGCATGCAGCTCTGATGGCATATGCCTGTTATCTCAGGTGCAAGTCATTAAAAAAGATCAAATACATCTCCTTGGCTTTTCTTTCATTTCCCATGTTAACGGATTTCTCTGAAGGACTATTATTTTGACATGACCTATTTAGTCTCTGGTATACAGTGTCTCACCTGTCACTTCAAACTTTTATATAAATTCTTAATAGGCTGATAATATTCGGTTGGGTAATTAAATATTTTTTAAATTTATTTTTATTTTTTGAAATAAGGTCTTGCTCTGGCACCCAGCCTGGTCCCAAAATCCTGGTCGCAGGTGATCCTCCCGCTTTGGCCTTCCAAAGTCCTGGAATTACAGGGGCATGTCACCACACCTGGCCAGGGTAATTATTTTCATCTTTGTGAGAAATAGACAAGTTCCTTTTTAAAGTTTCCTTTCTTGTCAAATTCTAAGTGTGCTAATAACTTTGTTAAGCCCTGTCCTATGTAGCTGTTAGTCATGCCATCCTTCTAGGCATGTAGTACATTCTATGTTCTTGTACTTTAACCAAGATATCTGTGCTGGATGTGCTCACAGGCATGTCCCAGCTCTCCACTGCTTTTACCTGTTCAAAAAAGTTTTAAGTTGTTAGCCAATCGGGTTTTAGTTTAGATTGTGAGGTCTGGCTCCAGCCAACAGAGATCAGACACAGCAGTAAGGACGATCCCAAATGCGCAAGGGACAAATTTGTCTGTTTTCCTTTGTTCATTGTACTCTTGTGGCACAATGGCTAGTGAGGGTACCCTTCCTGCAGTCCGGGAAGTAAAAATTGTGTTGCTGAAAGATCCTTTGTCCCAGTGCTAATTTTTCTTTGCAGCACTGAGCATCTATTTCCAACAATTTTCCTCAATTAATGCAAGGTGTTAACATTCTGTGACAGGTACTTTGTCTTTGACAAAACACAAAAACAGCACTGTGATTTGGGATGAGTTTGTACCCTATTTAAGCGAAAGGTATCATAATGACAAGTCGTAAACCTTAACATTTATACTGAATTTCTCCTAGAAAGCATTAAGGTTACAAGGTAACACAAATACTCTGAATAGAGCATATTTGTTATTGAAAAACCTTCCGTTTTAATTTTCCTTTCTGATATTTAAAATTGTAGGCATTCTATGGATAGCCTGAATGCAATCCTATATTGAAAAGAAAACCACTCATTTAATAGGTGCTGAAAGAGGTCCAAATCATATCTATTTGTCAGAAGTCTAGTTCAAACCTTTCAAGGTCTAATTTCTTACCAAATAAGACCCCACCTTTGACTTTTTATATCACCTTGCTTATATTCCTTCTATGGCAAATATTAGAATTATTATTTGCAAACACACCTTATCTTCAAACAATATCCAGAATCCAACTGCTTCTAACTAACCCTCTTCACTGCTACCACTTTGGTAATCCTCGTATTACTGCGATATCCTTCTAACTGGTTTTGTTGTTTTCACTCTAGCACTCCAACCTCCACACCAGACTATTCTTAACACAGCAGTTAGCATGATCCCATAGAAACTTAAGGCCATATTATGTCACTCCTCTCCCAAATCCATCTCACCCAGAGTAAAAGCCAAAATTCCTTTTTTTTTGAGACAGAGTCTTGCTCTGTTGCACAAGCTGGAATGCAGTGGTACGATCTCGGCTCATCACAACCTCTGCCACCTGGGTTCAAGCGATTCTCCTGCCTCAGTCTCCCAAGTAGCTGGGATTACAGGCACACGCCATGACACTAACTTTTTGTTTTGAGACCGAGTCTCGCTTTGTCGACACCCGACTAATATTTTATATATTTTTGGTAGAGACGGGGTTTCACCATGTTGGCCAGGTTGGTCTTGAACTCATGACCTCAAGTGATCCACCTGTCTTGGCCTCCCAAAGTGCTGGGAATACAGGCGTGAAGCACTGTGCCCGGCCCCAAAGTTCTTATAATGGCCTACAAAGCCCTACATGATGTGCTTCCTCTGCACCTCCAGCCCCCAACCCCCAACCGCTCAGCTTCTACTTTCTTTCACTCATTCCTGATGTTCCTTAAACTCGCCAAGCATTCTGTAACAGGGCATTGCACCTGCTGTTCCCCATGCTTGGAAAACAACTCTTCCAGGTATACATGTGCCGCACTTTCCAGCTTTCTCCCAAGTTTCTGCTAAAATGTAATCTTTTTGAATAAGAGAGTTTCCCTTACCATCTCATATAAAAATGGCAAGTCCGTTCTCTGTTCCCCATCTCCATTTTTACATTGCTTTCGCTTTTCCAACAGCCCTTATCACCACAATGCATATTAGTCACTTATTTATTGTATGCTTCACCTCCCATCAATAAAATGTAAGCTTCAGGAAGGTTCTTATCTGTTCATTGTATCGCCAACACCTAGAACAGTGCTTGGCACATAGAAGGCAATCAATAAGTATTTAAAGAATAAATGAACAAACCTTCCACTTTATTATTATTAAGAGGCGGGGTCTTCCTCTGTAGTTCAGGCTGGAGTGCAGTGGCATGATCATAGCTCACTGCAGCCTTAAACTCCTGGGCTCAAGTGATCCTCCTGCCTCAGCTCCTAAACTAGCTGGGACCACAAGCAGGCACCACCATGGACAACGACCTTCAACTTTATAACACAGACTCCTTGAAGGTTCTGCTTGATTCCGGACACTTTTCACATCAACTGTGGTGCCTTTCATTTAACAGACCTAAATAAATATTTCTGAATGAAGAAGAGCCAGGAAATTTAAGTTACTGAGAATACTGGGATAAGTCTACAAAGAATGAGGGGAATCAACAATTCAAGCAACTGCATATAGAGCACCCTGGTTCTAAAACGAAAAGGTGGTTGTGGAAAAGGCAACCAGATCTTTCTCCACCTACCAACATTTTGGGCTGTATTTCCAAGGCATTCATGAAAGTTACCGAGATAGTACATATTTCACTCTTTAAATTGGTCGTCTTAATTCACTGTGATTAAACAGCTGTATGTTTCAGGACTGTTCAGGTTCGTGCCCTACTCATCACAAATCCATGCACTTAAGATTTTAATCCGCTCACACTCGGCAAAGGAGGCAACGTAGGCTCGGGGAAAGCAGTGGCCGGCTCAAGGTGGCTGGGCTAACTGGTGTCAGTGCCAAGATTCTAACCCAGGACATCTGGCTTCTGGGCCACCGAACATCCGCACCCAGGCCTGGTGAGGTTGACTAACTTAAAAGCCAGCTCCGCCTCTGCAGGAGTTGCCTCCCAAAAGGCAGAAATACGATTGCGCAGACTGCCAGAACAGCCCAAGTTCCTCACCCAGGTTTCCGCGGGGTCAGGAGCCTTTAGCATTCCTCAAGGAATGCAGCTTTGCCCACAGATGCTTCCAAAACCCAAGTTTCCTGATGGTTGGTATGACACACCCAGGATTAGGCGAGCGTATGGGAGCAGCGCTCTGCAAACCGCAGGCGAACGGCGACGAGGAGGAAGCCTCGGAAACAATACCTGCAGGAGGCGGGGGACGAAGAACTTGCTGACTCTGGGCACCGGTCAATACTCGGGCGCGGGCGGGCTCGAGAGGGGCTCCAGTCCTTCCCGCGGAGACGGCGGCGCCCCAAGTGTGCGTTTCCGGGGCGCCGGGGTCTCGGTGGGGCCGGGAGAGGCAGGCCGGCCGGACCCGCCCCCAGACCCTTCTGAACCCGGGCGGGGGCCCCCCCGCAGACTATCGCCCCTCTCGGCCCAGCCCGCTGCGTGGCGTCGCCTCCCCGTCCGGAAGGCCCCACGGCTCGCCGGCGCCCGGAGCCCATAGCCCTTCTCGGCGGCCGCCCCCTAGCCCGCAGCCTACCCGGCAGCCACTCACCTGCGCAACCGGCGTCCTCTTCTTCCTCCCTCCAGAGGCGACTGGAGCCGGCCCGCGGCGCCGCCCCCTCCCTCCCCGCCCTCGCCTGCCCCGCCCCCTTGGAGCCGGAACTGCTCCGGCCTCCGCCCTTCTGCCCACCTCCCGCGGCCCCCAGTGTGGCGTCACTTCCGCCAGCGCCCGGTCTCGCGAAGGCGCCAGGAGCGTCCCCACAGCCGGGAACGCGCTCCGCGGATGACAACAAATTAGTCGCGCGGCGGCAGTAGAGGTGTCCGCCTCAGCCCCTGCCGCCTCCCCTCGCGCTCTCTTGCACCCTCTCTCTGAGCCATTCGGGACCACCACGGAAGTCCCCTGGCCTGGGGCCAGGAGGACCCGTCTGCGTCTTGTCCCTTTTAGGCCCAGCGCGAGCGGCGCGGCGTCGGCGATGGGGTCTCCCTGAGGGACTCCCGGCGCGGAACGGGGATGGAGGGGCCACTCCAGGCTTAGGCCCCACCGCGGCCTGGAGCCAGAGTCGCGACCCCGAGGCCGGAGCCGCCGCCACCCGCGGCAGCAGCCAGCCCAGCTGCCAGCAGTCACCATGCCTTGGCCGTTTTCGGAGTCTATCAAGAAGAGGGCCTGCCGGTACCTCCTGCAGAGGTACCTGGGCCACTTTCTGCAGGAGAAGCTGAGCCTGGAGCAGCTCAGCCTGGACCTGTACCAGGGCACCGGGTCCCTCGCCCAGGTCCCCTTGGACAAATGGGTAAGAGCTGCCGGCGGCGAGCCGAATGGGGCTCGCTCCCCTCTTCAGAACTCTTTAAACCAGGGCCGTCCAAGATTGGTGACATTCAGTCCCTCCTTGGGAATTGTTTGGGCTCGAGTGTGGCACGGCTCAGAGAAATGTGTTAGTGTGTTGTTTAATCTGTTTCTAGCAAGTTTGCTCTCCTCAATCACGTGTTCCGGAAACTTAACAGATGTAATAGAGTCTATGCTACGGGAATAATTGAGTGTCAGTGCTTCAGGGGTCTATGAAACAGGCTGAGTAGGTACATGGGAGGAGGTGACCAGAACTGTCCCTTGGGATATGAGGGGCCGCAGGGTTTTGTGGCAAATAAACAACCCTGCCTCGTGGGATGACTTTCTGGAACGATTAATGGATGAAGAAGACCTTTGGATGTCAGAATCCCTAGTTAGGTGTTTTGGGTTGACTACTTGCACGCCGTGTTTGTCGTGGTGCAGCGTTTGCCATCTGGCAGAAAGTCAGGTGAAGGCCCCCTGTGCCAGCTTGTCTGCTTTTGCTTGATTATATGTTTACAAGATGGGTTTGTGTAACCAGCCTGCGAATGGTTGTGTGGCCCTAGTAGTGCTGTTGAGTTGCGCCTCTTTGCTCCACGTGACAGATCGTAAAAGCAGGTGTTGCAAAAGCGCTGAAGCTGCAACTTTCAGACATTTAAAGCCTACCTTCTACTTGTCATCCAGAGACTGTGAGTTGATTCATTGCTATGCAGGTGCTTCATGTGAATTTCAACTCACCGCATACAGTTGTACCAGCATTTATGTGTTCAATGCATAGTATTTTACATGAAGTATATTCAGTCTTGGGTTTGACAGGAATAGAGTGACTTCTCCCCTTTGCCCAACCCTTACTTCCTTAGCCACAGAAAATCTTAAATTATGGAAATACCTTATTATGACACTTAAATGAATTTGTGCTAGAGACTATAAATTAGTATGTAATTTTATCAGTATGTAGATGACTTAAACTAGGGAGAGACACAAGACAGTGGAAAGAGCCCTGGTTTGAGAGCAGTAAGACCCAGCCCTACACCAGGAGGTGAGAGTCCCACCCCTGGTGGGACTCTCCAGGCCACCACAATTAGCCAAGTGATTATGGACTTAGCAATTCACCTGACTTCAGTAAACACTAATGAAGCATACACTATGTTTGTGTTGCATTACGGTATTGCATTGCTGTAATTCTTTCCAAAGATAGGGATTCTGATATTTTTGATTTGAACAACCCATGATTCTACACTTTTGATAGAGTTATGAATAGGTTATCTTGAAAAAGGAGGGTTCAAGTTTTATTAATGCCTTTTGTGAGTGGAAAGACTTTGTATGCATTATTCTTTAATGACTTTAACCCTATAAGGTGGGCATTATTTTTTCTGTTTTGCAGATGGAATTAAGCATTTTCCCGTTCACACATCTAACAAGTATTACATCACATGGCCTAAGATCTAAAAGAAAGGCAGTTAATGTTTATCGATATCTATTTATGTCAGGCATTGTACTAGGCACTTTCATTTGTGAGTTTTATTTAATCCTTCTGGGAAATCAGAGGTAGTGCTATTTGAATTTTATAGTTTGTGTTCAGGATCATTGGCAAAATAATTTATGACTAAACTTAATCTGAGGATTCTGTTTTGTTCTTGATGGCCTGGGTTCTGGAAACTAAAATGATAATGTCAAAGCATCCAGTAAACATTTGCTGTTGTTGATTTATTTATTTTAGTGTGCTGTGTTGATGGTTAAGATTGGTGTGACCCTTAGATATAGCTATTCAGAGTTCTGATTCCAATTTCAGTTTAACACTTTATTTATTTTGGTAGAGCGTTCTCTTGCTTTGTCGCCAAGGCTGGTCTTGAACTCCTGGTTTCAAGTGGTCTTCCCACCTCAGCCTCCCAAGTGTTCAGATTACAGGCATAAGCCACGAGACCTAGCCAGATACTTGATTTTAATGACTTTCATGACTGAAAAAAAGGTACCTATAGAGATTCATAGATCCTAATGGAAAAACTGATCCTAATTGAGGAATTGCTGTACCACTAATATTTCAATTCTAAACGATCAATTATGCAAATAATTTTGTTGAATTTGGCAATGACATTCCTTTCATTCCTGATCTCAGTTTTTCTGATATTATGTCTAATTAATTAGGAGACATTGCACATATACACACAAGCACACACATGAAGTTTAAAATTCAGTTTTTCAAGGTCTTTGTTTAGAAGACTTTGATTAGAATAGTCTTTACATGTTTGTAAACATTTTATAGACTATATAGATGACTTAAAAATAAGCAGTGTTTTTAATGACATTGTTTTCAGTAACAAAAATCATGGAACAATGGAAACATTTCCAAATACAGTTTTTCAAATGTTCTCCCCATAGTACAAGTAGTCTTTGAAAAGTGGTTGCTTCCTTACTCTTTAATAAAGTGTTTATTTTGAAAAGATAGATTAAGTATGTTTTGTTTTTTGGAAAATACCTGCTAGGTAGGATGTATTACTAATAGTTATTGTCACAAATATGTAAACAGTAGGCAGAGAATTCTCTGTGTAAAAGGAAATTGCTTATCTTTAAATCCAACCCTTAAACGGTTGGCCATAGGAGAAACCAGGAAACCAGAAAGTAATTGCTGTTCACTGTCTCTTTACAAAGATTCTACTGTGTATAGGTCTGTTTTTCTTCTGTAGAAGGTAGGCGGAAATGTTTCTGTGTGCAGAAGTGGAAGGAACATCCAACTGAGGGCACCACTCTTAATCCTTCTCTGTTACAGAACTACTAGTCTTCTCTTTGTACCAGTTTGATATATGGTCTGAAGGAAGGTGCCAGTGCCCATTTGAATATTAAATATAAGTACAACTGTTTAAATTTGAAAAATTTAATACACAATGTCTCATTTTCTTACAGCCTTATGAATCATCTGATAATACTTTAGGTTATATACATCCAGTTTTGGAGATCACTACCTTAAATGTGGCCTGAAGTGGAGGGAGGAATAGAAGCAAGGGGTTTGGGATTGTTCCGTCATTGGAGTAGGCTGTCTAAAAATTTCATAAACTCCTTGTCCCTAGAAGTGGTTGATATGGGAAAATGTTGAAAGGAAGAAATTCTGTTTGGGTAGGAAGTTGGATTTAATGACTCACTCCTTTTTAACTCCTTATGACTCTGCCTTTATTTTTGTTTTTTAAATGGAATTTCTTTCATTAATTGATTCAATACATTTATTGAGCTCTTAGCATGTGCCACTGTGAAGGACTAGGGGATATAGCACTGAACTAAACAAAGATGCTTTTCTTACAGGAGCTTAAGAAGACAGATGTTAACAATTTATTACACTGAGGCCTTTTATTTTATTTTTGAGACAGGGTCTCGCTCTGTCACCTAGACTGGAGTGCAGTGGTGCGATCTAGGCTCATTGCAGCCTCAACCTTCCAGGCTCAAGTGATCCTCCTACCCCTCCTCCCCTCCCAGCAATAGCTGGGACTACAGGTGCATGCCACCACACCTGGCTAATTTTTGTATTTTTTGTAGAGATGGGGTTTTGCCATCTTGCCCAGGCTGATCTCAAACCCCTGGACTCAAGCAGTCTGCCCACGTCGACCTCCGAAACTGCTGGGATTACAGGCGTGAGCCACCATGCCCAGCCACTGAGGCCTTTTAACTTCAGTTTAATAATGTTTCAATTGCTGCTTATATTATCTTGTTGTATCATACAATTGTCTTCAGTTCAAGGATCATCGAGTAGTGATTACCAAGGCCACCTGGAGACTAGAGCGTTACCTTCACTTTTTCTATTTATATGCATGAAACTCATTGATGATAATTGAAAGCAAAATGCCTTTAACAAGAAGAATAAAAAGCTCTAAAGGAAGCTGTAGTGGGGTATTTATTTGCTGAGTGGTTCAGGTGGCTCCACTTTTAGTTTGAGAACTTTTTCTTGTTAGTATAGTGGTGAGTAAAAAAAGAAATACTTTATAGGACTGGTGAGGAAACACTTTGTAGGACTGGTGTGGAAAATATTGCTTGAGCCAAATAGGTTGAGAATTTTTCCTACTCATATACTGTAGTAGCCTATGGATTTTCACAGAATGACTGAATTTCAAGGTACCTTATGCGACAAGCTACATGGGATTTTGCCCAAGTGGTTGTAAGACTGGGCATAAATATAACCTATTTAACATCTTAAATTTAGGGAAATTATTTGTAGCTTAGTGGCACACTGTAAATTCTGGAACTGTTGACTCTAAAACTGTTAACACTTATCACATTTTTTTCTTTTTTTTCCTTTTCTTTCTTTTATTAGAGACAATCTCTGTTATCCAGGCTGGAGTACAGTGGTGCAATAAGCTCACTGCAGCCTCAAACTCATGGGTTCAAGCGATCCTCCAATCTAGCCTCCTGAGTAGGTGGGGACTACTGGTGTACACCACCACACCCAGCTGATTTCTTTTAATTTTTGTAGAGACCAGATTTCACTAAGTTGCCCAGGCAGATCTTGACCTTCTGGGCTCAAGGGATCCTCCCACCTCACCCCCGCCAAGTTGCTGGGATTACAGGCATGAGGCACCATACCAGGCCCCTTCAGTATTACTCTTCACTCCTGTAATAAACCTTTCTGAACCGTTGTGTTTAGAAGTTTTTAATGTAAACTTCTCTGCCACAAAATTGGGACAGAAAACTTCGTGTTTACTGAGAAGAGAGTTACATCAAGTACCGTTTCTTACATGGTTATCTAAGATTGACAGCTGTCCACTTTGCAAAGGCTAAGTCATTGCCTGTATATACTTTAAATACTTTAAAACACTGTTAGGTTTTTAATTGTTCATTTTTACTATAAAACTAATATATGCTCATTACAAAATATATGACGTATGCTGTATGAAGGAAATATATGACGTATGAAGTAATAAAGCTTAATCTTACCTCTTCCAGAGGTAACAATATGGTACAAAAATTAAGACTTTTAGTTTTGAAAATAATACATGAAGCAAGTAGTTCTAAACTTACCTTTCAAAGTCTTTTATGATGGGCCATTTTTAAAAATGGAATGTGTCAGACATTCTAAAAAAATTAACAAATCTGAAAAACACAAGTAGAGGGAAGAACTTTGATGACTGTAACTTGAGGTACCTAGTTGATGATGAAATAGGAAATTCTATAGAAGAAGCAGGTTTTCTCTACCTTCTGAAGTTGGAAGTGGGAGGCGGAGATTGACATTGGATAGAGAATAAGTTTACTATATTGATTTTTGAGGGGGCTTTAGAATGTGAGGACTTTAGATCTAGGTAGAGAGGCTCAGGAGGCACTGGGAAGTATAGGAAGATTGCAGCTGATAAAGATGGGCATTATCAGAGTTTCAATAGTGAATAACACAGTGGGAGGAGATGGAGCTGCTCAAAGCGCATGGGTAGTAAGCAGATTAGCTTGAGAAACAAAAAAGGCTGAAGATGAAACTTAGGTCAACTCCAGTATTTTAAGTTGTAAAGGATCAGAAAAGACTGAGAGGACGAAGTGTTATAAAAGTCGGGGGAAGTTAGAATTTCAAAAAGGGGAGTGGTCCTAGGAACTAGATAGAGATGAGAATTCCAGAAAGATGAGAACTGAACATTGTTCCTTGCATTTGTCATTTTAATGGTGGTTACGAGCAGTTTCAGAGGAGCTGAGATTAGAAGGTTGCTCGTAGTTTGCAGTTTGAGCAGATAGCTACCTTGACAGAGAAAATGGGGTTGATGGCTATAGGGAACATGGAGCAAAGTAGGGGTTTTAGTTTGCTTTTGAAGATAATAGTAATCATTCATTACACACCTTCCATCTCCATACACTGTACTGTGTGGGTGCATTTACATACGTTTTCTTACTCTAAATTGGGTTCTAACCGTTTACATACATTATCTTACTCTAAATTGGGTTCTAACCTTTTCTGATTATGAGGTTAAATAACTTACTCAAGCTTAGTATTAAGCAGTGCAGCAAGATTTGAAACCTGTCTTTCTTACTCCTGTATTTTTTTGTACATCACACTGCCCCAGATTCAAGAAACCACAGCACTGAGTTCACCTGGTAATTTGCTAACATACAGGCTTCTGGCCCCTTCCATTCAGATTTTGGTTCTAGAAATTCAAGAATCTGCATTTTTAATAAACATCCTAGGAGATTCTAATACATATGGTCCTTGACTGAATTTTAAAAAAGACTTACACTAAAGGAATGCAGAGTTTTTCCATTGCGTTTTAAAAGCTTATTCTATGAGCCAGCTCCCAAGCCAGTACTACATTAAAAAAATTATTGTATGTTAATACATGGTTTTGCTTAGCCTCCTGCAAAATCTTCCGTTGTGCAATTACATTTCTGTTTTTTTTTTGTGCTTTTCTGCAGTGATTGATTGAATACCTTTTGCAAGTTACTTAGGTTTTTTGATCCTCAATTGGCATATTTGTAAATTGGGTGCAAAAATACCAATGCAGAGGGTTATTGTGAAGATTTAATGCAGGTATAAATGTAGGTATAAAATAGTACTCTGTGGTGTCCTGTCTGTAGTAGGTGCTAATTAAGTGTTAGTCTAAATCAATTCATACACACTTTTATGCTCTGTCTTATCTCAATTTGAATTCTGATGCCTTGGTTTAAAGTAATAAAGATGTATTCTTTGCCTAATCTATGGAATTAGATATTTAAAAAGAAATATATAATTTAATGTTTGCTTTTCTTATCATCAAGTACACCTTGAGTTCCTTTATGGAGCTCATCATTGTACTAGGTAGATACTGTGAAAGATAAAGAACAATGGCCAACACTGAAAAAGTGTTTGCTTAGTACCAGGAACTATTAATATGTTGGTAGCTTTACATATATTACCTCATTAATAGTCACAGTAACTCTGTGTAGTTACTATTTCTATTTTATGGATGAGGAAATTGAGACTTGGAAATTAAGGATTTGTTCAAAGCCACCCAATTAGTTAGTAAGTGACCTTAACATATGCTGTTTTTTTTAAAGGAGTGGGCTTCTCACACCTGTAACTATCTGATCTTTGACAAACCTGATAAAAACAAGCAATGGGGAAAGGTTTCCCTATTTAATAGATGGTGCTGGGAGTACTGGCTAGCCATATGCAGAAAATTGAAACTGGACCCCTTCCTTACACCATGTACAAAAATCAGCTCAAGATGGATTAGACTTAATTGTAAATCCCCATACTATAAAAATCCTAAAAGAAAATCTGGGCAGTACCATTCAGGACGCAGGCATGGGCAAAGATTTCACAACAAAGATGCCAAAAGCAATTGCAACAAAAGCAAAAATGGAGAAATGGTTATCTAATTAAACTAAAGAGCTTCTGCACAGGAGAAGAAACTATCACCAGAATTAATAGCCTATAGAATGGGAGAAAATTTTTGCAAGCTATCCATCTGACAAAGCTTTAAAAAAGTCCGGCATCTACCAGGAACTTACACAAATTTACAAGAAAATAATAACCCCATTAAAAAGTGGACAAAGGACATGAACAGACACTTCTCAAAAGACAACATACATGTGACCAACAAACATGGGAAAAAAAGCTCAACATCACTATCATTTGAGAAATGCAAATCAAAACCCCGAGATACCATTTTACTCCAGTCAGAATGGCTATTATTAAAAAGTAAATGAAACACATGTTGGCAAGATTGTGGAGAAAAAGGAATGCTTTTACACCGTTGGTGGGAGTGTAAATTAGTTTAGCCATCGTGGAAGACAGTGTGGCGATTCCTCAAAGACCTAGAGGCAGAATACCATTTGACCCAGCAATCCTGTTACTGGGTATATACCCAAAGGAATATAAATCGTTCTGTTATAAAGATACATGCACTCTTATGTTCCTTGCAGCACTATTCACAATAGCAAAGACATGGAATCAACCCAAATGCCCATCAGTGATAGGCTGTGTAAACAAAGTGTACATATGTACCATGGAATACTATGCAGCCATAAAAAGGAATGAGATCATGTCCTTTGTAGGGACATGGATAGAGCTGGAAGCCATTATCCTTGGCAAACTGATGCAGGAACAGAAAACCAAATACTGCATGTTCTCAATTATAAGTGGGGGAACTGAATGATGAGAACACATAGAGACATGGCAGGAACAACGCACACTGTGGCGTGTTAGAGGATGGGAAGTGGGGGAGGGAGAGCGTCAGGAAGAATAGCTAATGAATGCTGGGCTTAATACTTAGGTGATGGGATTATCTGTGTAGCAAACCACCATGGTACACATTTACCTGTGTAACAAACCTGCACGTACTCTACGTGTATCCCTGAACTTAAAAGTTGGAAATAATAAATAAAGGAGTGATCTTTAAACATGTTTGTTCAATTATCTCTAAAAAAATTTTTTTAAGACTACCTATTCCTTGTACATTTAAAATTGACTTAATTTTTTTATTATAATTTTAAATAGTTGTAGAGAATGACTTGTGTTTAAATATTGATATTAAAATATAACTTTTTTCATCCAGTGGGATTTAAAAATCATACAGTCATTTAAAAATGCTTGAACAATCTCTTCATTAAAGTTGGAAATTTAGCATTATATCTTTTTCCATTGAACTCATATGTCCATTATACTTTCTTTGCAAGATTTCAGTGTAATTTATATAGTTTATGCTTGACTTTTATTGATCATGCTGTCATTTCTCTGCAATAAAAACATATTTAATTGAAATTGATTATATTAAATTTTTTCCTGTTGCCGTTAGGCTTTCTTTTGCATTAAGCGAATATTTTCTGGTGTAACATTTTAATTCCTTTAGTGATTTCATATATGTGTGTGTGTGTGTGTGTGTGTGTGTGATATATTTTTTATTTATTTTTTTTTGAGACAGAGTCTCACTGTGTCACCCAGGGGCACAATCTCGGCTCACTGCAACCTCAGCCTTTGGGATTTAAGTGATTCTTGTACCTCAGCCTCCCTAGTAGCTGAGACTACAGGCCCATGTCACCACACCTGGCTAAATTTTTGTTTTTTTAGTAGAGATGGGGTTTCACCATGCTGCCCAGGCTGGTCTTGAACTCCTGCACTCAGGCAATCTGCCCTCCTCGGCCTCCCAAAGTGCTAGGATTACAGGTGTGAGCCACGATGCCTGGCTCAGTATATATATATTTTAAATTATTTATTAGTGATTGCTCTAGAGCTTACTATATTCATTTTATCAGTACAGTCATGTGTTGCTTAACTACAGGGATATGTTTTGAGAAATGGGTCATTAGGCAGTTTTGTTGTGTGAACATCATAGAGTATACTTGCCTAAACCCAGTTGGTAACTATATACCTACTGTATACCTAGGCTGTATGGTACAACCTATTGCTTCTAGGCTGTAAACCTGTGAAGCATGTTACTGAGTACCATAGGCAACTGTGACACAGTGGTGTTTGTGTATCTAAACATAGAAAAGGTATGTAAAAATACGGTATAAAATATAAAAAATAAAGATAAAAATTGATATGACTGTATAGGGCACTTACCATGAATGGAGCTTGCAGGACTGGAAATTCCTCTGGGTAAGTCAGTGAGTGAATGCGAAGAAGGCCTAGGACATACTATCCACTACTGTAGGCTTTATAAACACTGTTCACTTAGGCTATACTACATTTATAAGGACATTTTTCTTTTAATAATAAATTAACCTTAGCTTACGGTAACTTTGTATAAACTTAAAAAATTTTTTAAACTTTTTGTTTCTTTATAATAGCATTTAGCTTAAACACATTGTACAGCTACGCAAAAATTTTTTTCTTTATATTCTTATAAGCTTTAAAAATTTTTTTTAATGTTTTTACTTTTTAAACTTTTTTGTTAGAAACTAGACACAAACACACATATTAGCCTAGGCCACACAGGGTCAGGATCATCAGTGTCACCGCCTTCCACCTCCACATCTTGTTCCACTGGAAGGTCTTCAGGGACAGAAACATGCACAGAGCTGTCCTCTCCTGTGATAACAACGCCTTCTTCTGGATACCTCCTGAAGGACCTGCCTCAGGCTGATTTACAGTTGACTTTTTTTTTTTTTTTTTTTAAGTAGGAGTATACTCTAAAATAATAATTAAAAAGTGTAGTATAGTAAATACATAAACCAGTAGCATAGTTGTTTACTATCACTCTCAAGTATTATGTACCGTGCATAACTGTTTGTGCTAAACTTCTCTTCATCTGGCAAAACAAGAGGCTTATTTGCACCAGCATCACCACAGACATGTGAGTAATGTGTTCCGCTACCACCTTATGATGGCTATGATATCACTGGGTCATAGGAATTTTTCAGTTCTATTATAATCTTACAGGAACACTGTCCTATATATGATCTGTCTTTGATCAGATGTCCTTCTGTGTTGTATAACTTTATTTCCTTCAGATAATCATGGAGCTTTAAGTGTTATCTTTCTTCTGGATTGTATTGTAATTACAGTTATTGTTATGTATATAGTTGATCCAAACAGTATACATTTATGCATTTTGATAATTAAGATAAAAACTTTTTCTTTCTTTTTTTTTTTTTTTTTTTTGAGACAGAGTCTTACTCTTGTCACCCAGGCTTCGGTGCAGTGGGTGATCACAGCTCACTGCAGCCTTGACCTGCCAGGATCAAGCAGTAATCCCCACGTTAGCCTGCCAAGGACCTGGGACTACAGGCATGGCCTACTATGCCATCTAATTTTTGTATTTTTTGTAGAGACAAGAGTTTGACCAGGTAGCAAAGGATGTTCTCAAATTCCTAGGCTCAAGCGATCCTCCTGTCTCAGCCTCCCAAAGTGCTGGGACTACTGGCATAAGCCACCATACCCAGTACACATAAAAACTTTCATTGGAAATAAATTTCTTAATGATAGAGGTGGATCGTGTTCCCCTCTTCCCTAATTAATACATCCATAGGTGAATATGCTTATAGCTAGAATTTAGTAGGTCTCAGCATACATTTTATTCTAAATTTAAAAAATAGATACAAGCTTGAGATATACTGATGTTATAAATCAGTAGATGAGAATTGAGAGATTTTTCAGGAGCAACATCACTTAGTTCTTTGGATTTCTGAGAGTCATGTGAAAAAAATGTATAAGATGGGAAAAGAGAAAATGTACTGCTGGCCATGTGTGGAGGTTTTTATACCTTAGACAGTACATAAGGGAGAATTTCTAAAGGGAGAAAAATATGGCTTTTTTGGCCTAAGTGGGGAGAAGGAAGATTGTTCAAGGAACTATGGGACAGGAGACCCAACATAATGCCACCACTGTCTGGAGTCTTCTCATCCATTTTAGGAAAGAATATGTCTGGATACCTTAAAACCATCCATGCCTATGTACTACTGGAAAGGTCTTTAGGATTATACAAATCTCAGCATGAAGTAGGAATCTCCAAAAATAAAACAAGCCAATCCAGTTCTCACTATTCAACCCTAGGGTACAGACAAAGAATTATAACATAACCCTATGCAATATAGCATGCAGGAAGCACTTTACATATAAGCTGGCATTTAATATTTGTTATTTTAGTTTGAAAAGTAAATTGTCTTTAAAAAATTGCATTTATGTTCATTCTGTCTGTCTCCTGTTGTAGTCTGGTTTGCCCCACCATGCCACTGAAATTGCTTTTAATGGGATCACCAATACTTAAATATCACTGAGTCCAGTAGACATTTAAACTTTGACTTCTTGTTAGCTTTTCTTGAGCTTGACCACTCTTCTCTTTCACTTTGTCTTTCCACGATTTTCTAGGACATGAACCTCTCTCAATTTTCTTTCTACCTCTCTGCCTGCTTTTTTCTAGTTCATTCTGCAGGCTCCTCTTTCATAACCCATTTCTTAAATATTGATGTCTATGAGTTCTGTCTTAGGCCTCTTCTCATTTTACCCTATATACATTCCCAAAGGTTTCTCTCCTCATGCGGTGGCTTCAGTTACCCACTTGTTTATTTTTTATTTATTATTATTATTTTTTGAGACAGGGTCTCACTAAGTTGCCCAGGCTGGAGTGTAGGGGCACAATCTTGGCTCACTGTAACCTGTGTCTCCTAGGCTTAAGCATTCCTCCCACCTCAAGCCTCCTGAGTAGCTGGGATTACAGGCATGCGTCACTACACCTGGTTAATTTTTGTATTTCTTGTAGAGACAGGGTTTTGACATGTTGTTGTCCAGGCTGGTCTCTCTGCTCAGGGTCCTCCTACCTTGGCATCCCCCAAATTTGGAATTAAAGGTGTGAGCCACCATACCTGACCTACCCTCTGTGTTTTATAATGTTCATCTGTATCTCCAGTAGAGATGGCTCCTCTGAGCTCTGGCTGGAGAAAGCTCCATCCTCCTCTTTAGCACCTCTACCTAGGTACTTCCTAAATGTGTACTTTGGAACTGAACTTCTCATCTTCCCTCTAACCTGCTTCTTTATGTTTCTGTATCTCAGTAAATGACATCTCCTGGGTGTCATTCATAATTCTTTCTTTCCTTTACCCCTCATGATGCCAATTAATTTTTCTGCTCCCTAAATACGTTACAAAAATTTATCCACTTCTGACTGTCGTCAGTGTTGCTCTCTGTGCCAAACTAGCTTCTCTAGCTTCTATTACTTGCAACAGCCTTCCTGCTGGCATCTTCGCTTCATGTTCTACATGGTAGCTGAAGGGGCCCACTAAAAGTTTGAATCTTATCATGACATCCTTGCATAAAGCCCTTCAATGGCTTCATATCACCCTTAAGATAAATTTCAGACTCTTTAACATGCATTACAAGACTCTGGATCCTACTCTTCCTTATTGACGTAGCCTTATTTCTGGATTTTGCCCTGGCACACTGAAGCCTAAATCAACTTTTCTTTTTCAAATACTGTGGTGTATCAAATATGTGTGTGTACTTCTTTGACTTGTGCTTTCTTTGAATCCTTCCACATGCTCTTGTCTTTGCCTGGACCATTTTGCCTGATCAACTCCTTCTAGTCTTCTGGTCCCATCTTCAGAAAGCACTCTCTCAGGTGGCCTGGGTTGAATCTACAGATTAGGTTCTGTTATGTATTCAAGTAGCACAGTGTATTTCCTCTGCATACAATCATCACACTTTAATTTGTCTCTTTCATGGTATACTATCTTGTAAGCTTAGCCAGGATGGGGATCTTCTTTATCTTGGTCTCTGTTTTCTTTTTAATTTTTAACTTTTAATTTTTATGGGTATATAGGCATATATATTAATGAGGTACATGAGATATTTTGACACAGGCAATACAATGCCTAATAATTACATCGGGGTAAAAGGGATATGCATCACCTCAAGCATTTATCCTTTCTTTGTGTTACATATAATTCAATTGTGTTCTTTTAGTTAAAAATGTACAATAAATTATTATTGACTAGCCACCTTGTTGTGCTATTAAATACTAGATTTTATTCATTCTTTTTTTTTTTGAGGTGGGGTCTCCTGTCTCCGAGGTTGGCATGCAGTGACATGATCTTGGCTCATTGCAGCCTCCGCCTCCTGGGTCCAAGTGATTCCTCTGTTTCAGCCTCCCAAGTAGCTGGAATTACAGGCATGTGCTACCACATCTGGCTAATTTTTGTATTTTTAGTACAGATGAGGTTTCACTGTGTTGGCCAGGCTGGTCTCGAACTCCTGACCTCTAGAGATCTGCCCGCCTCAGCCTCCCAAAATGCTGAGATTATAGGTGTGAGCCACCGTGCTTAGCCCTTGGGCTTATTCATTTGAAATATATGTTTGTGCCCATTAACCATCTCCCTACCCTTCCCAGCCTCTGGTAACCATCCTTCTCTCTCATCTCCATGAGTTTGTTTTAATTTTTAGCTTCCATAGATAAGTGAGAACATGCAAAGTTTGTCTTTCTGTGTCTGGCTTATTTCATGTAACGTAATGACCTCTAGTTCCATTCATGTTGTTGCAAATGACGGTATCTCCTTTATTTTAATGACTGAATAGTACTCCATTGTGTATATGTACCACATTTTCTGTTTTTTGAGATGGAGTCTTGCTCTGTCGCTCAGGCTGGAACGTAGTGGCATGATTGCGATTCACTGCAACCTCTGCCTTTCAGGTTCAAGCAGTTCTCTGCCTTGGCCTCCTGAGTAGCTGGGATTACAGGCACCCACCACCACTCCCAGCTAATTTTTGTATTTTAAGTAGAGACGGGGTTTCACCATCTTGGCCAGGCTGGTCTTGAGCTCCTGACCACATGATCCACCCACCTTGGCCTCCCAAAGTGCTGAGATTACAGACATGAGCCACCGTGCCTGGCCCCGAATTTTCTTTATTCATCTGTTAATGGGCACTGAGGCTGCTTCCAAATCTTGGCTACTGTAAGTAGTGTTGAAATAAACATGGGAGTATGGGTATCTCTTCCATAAACTGATTTCCTTTTTAGGGGATATACCTAGCAGGGAGATTGCCAAATCATATAGTAGCTCTATGTTTAGTTTTTTTGAGGAAGCTCCAAATTATTCTCCATAGTGGGTGTAATAATTTACATTCCCACCAGCAGTGTACAAGTGTTCCCTTTGCTCCACGTCCTTGCCAGCATTTGTTACTGCCTTTTTTTTTTTTTTTTTTTTTTTGATAGAAGCCATTTTAACTGGGGTGAGATGATATCTTATGGTAGTTCTGATTTGTTTCTCTGATGCTCAGTGATGTTGAAAACTTTTTCACATGCCTGTTTGCCATTTGTATGTCTTCTTTTGAAGAATGTCTGATCAAATCTTTTGCCCATTTTTTGATGGGATTATTAGATTTTTTTCCTATAGGATTGTTTGAGTTCCTTATATATTTTGATTATTATTCCTGTGTCAGATAGTTTGCAAGTATTTTCTGCCATTCCGCGGGTTGTCCCTTCACTTTGTTAATTGTGTCCTTTGCAATGCAGAAGCTTTTTAACTTGGTGTGATCCCATTTGTCCATTTTTGCTTTGATAGCCTGTACTTGTGGATGTCTCTGCTTTCTTTATACCTAGTGCCTAACCCATGTGTGGGCATATTTGACACCTTTGAATAAGTTAACAACTTTGTGTTCTTGTTCTTGTTATTCATAATGAACTTGGTTTTTCTCCTTAGTGTCTCAATGAGATCCTGGAGTCAGCAGATGCACCCTTAGAAGTCACTGAAGGATTCATTCAGTCAATTTCCCTGTCAGTTCCATGGGGCTCTTTGCTACAGGATAATTGTGCACTGGAAGTGAGAGGATTAGAAATGGTCTTCCGGCCTAGACCTCGCCCAGGTTGGTGTGTTGTATGTTTCTGTTTTATGTGTTTCTACTTTTATTCTTCTGAGCCTAGGAAAGTAACCTGATTACATTAACTTTAGTATTTACTTTATTATTTTGCTTTGTATTTGTGAAATTTTCAGTTGATAATACACTGACTTGGCTCTACGTGTACATTCTAGCTCTATGTCTACGTGCACATTCTAATGTGCATGTTACACATTTAGAGTTGTTTCCCTGATTATTCACAGAAACTTTAGTATACAGATTATTTGGTTTATTTAATTATTTGTTACCAATTATCTAAAGTGACTTGGGTTTTAAAGATTCAAAAAGTATTGTGTCAGAAAGCAAGGAAGAATGCTCAAAGATTAATGGAGAAATGTTAAAAGGGACACAGGATTGGGTGTCGAGGGGCTTCCATTGGCCATATTTGGGAAAATTTGAATATTACAAAAAATGATGACAATGGTTTGTAGTACCCGAAATAAAAAAATCTCTAGGACCATGCTGATACAAATGAAGAAGTATATAAGGTGGGCAGAGAGAAGGAATGCTCTTCTTTATAGCAGAATAGCTACTTATAGAAAAAATGATAGAATTAGAGAAAATTGGCAATCTAGGTGACAGGTTGGTATGCAATGATAGAATTATACTCCCAAGTGCTGCCCAAACCATGAAAGTTTAAATTATGTTTAGTAGACTTAAAGGGAAATTCTGTATTTTGAAAACTGATAATGAATGCATGAAAATTGTCTTTAGTAATCTGGTATTTAAATTAACGGTGATAAATGAATATGGTGTTTTTCTATGGGAAGGCAAACTTTCAAATATTTTTCTCTTAGTTTAAAAGATTTCATTAAAAAGACTTTTAAATTCCATTTTGGAAGGCAATAATTCTTGCGATCTCCGTCACTTTGCTTTGAATAACTTAGGGAGGTGTGGTAGAATTTTCTCATAAGGGAAGATCTGGTAATGATTTTTCACATCTTGTATGTTTCCTCCTCCAAGGATGCTCTTTTATTTTATGTACATTTATACTAATTTCCAAAGCCTGTATCATCTGCTACACTCCTGCCACATTTTCTGTTAATTTCCTCAGCTAGAAGGGAAGAAATAACTAAAGAAGAATTAACCTCTTCTTTTAGCTTTCATAACATCTTCAGTTGACATTCAATAGTTGTCTACTAATCGTATCTTATTTTTTTAACTATATAGTAGGTTCTCTGAGGATGGAATTTACTATTATTTTTTCTACTTTCTATAGCAGGATTAGCAAACTGTAACCTGCAGGCCAAATTGGTCCTGTCATCTGTTTTTGTTAATAAAGTTTTATCGGAACACAGCCATACTTATTTATTTACTTTAATGGCTATTTTGCACTATAATATGAGGATTGAGAAGCTGTGATATAGACCATATGGCCCACAAAATAGAAAATAGTTACTGTCTGACCCTTTACAGAAAAAGTTTGTCAACCCCTATATACAATATTTAGAACAGTTCTATGTGTGTAGGATACCCATTAAATATTTGTTGAATGAATACATGAATTGATATTTAGTAAAAATATAACGTGATGAGAGCACATTCTCTGGACTTTTTTCTGTGATTTTTTTTTTTTCTTCTTGGTTATAAGGTGATATTTAAATCGCAGGAGTACTTTCTAGAATATCATTTACCTGGGTAACACCATGATGTAAAGAATCTCTTAAAAGATTAAGAATTTATCTATTTGATGTGAGCAGAGGTCACCTCCAAATAAAAAAAAAAAGGAAAAAAAAGAATTTATCTATTTGAAATGTGTTCTTTTAAGAACTGGTATTGTTATAACTCTGAGAAATTATTTAGGATTAATCTGTATTTTCCACAGCAACTGGTTCTGAGCCTATGTATTGGTCAAGCTTTATGACCAGCAGTATGCAATTGGCAAAAGAATGTCTTAACCAGAAACTAACAGATGAACAAGGAGAAGGATCCCAGCCTTTCGAAGGACTTGAAAAGTTTGCTGAAACCATTGAAACAGGTTTGGTGTTACTGAGAATTTTCAGAAATTTAGATTTCATTTAGTAGTTTTGTACCATCGTGTAATGAGTTTTGTATAAGGCAAATCCATTGGAATGGATTTTTAAAAGAATTACTGTTCCCACTTCAGAACTGTAGAATTGAGGTTAAATTTTAAATATTCCATTTAGTTGCGTGTGGTTTTTTCGGGGTACCTTTGTTTCTCCATTTATTATGCTCGCGTAATGAACGGATTAGAATACAGCAGATAGTGCTAGTTGTTATCTCAATCATCTGTTGAGCTGTAATATGGTTAAGTGCTCAGTAAAGCAAAATGTTTATTAGAACACTCAGGATTTAAGGATTTTAGTGGAAAGAAATTCAGCTTCTTTATTTTTTTAAGTTCTTTTCAAACTAGTATTTATTTATTTGGAGGTTTTTATTTAGTATATATGTGGTTCCTTACTCTGACAATTGCTTATTTTAGTACTAAGAAGAGTAAAAGTCACTTTTATAGACACTGTTTTGAGAATTGAACATGTGCCAGAAAATTCCAAAACTGGAACTGCACTTGAAATTCGAATAGAAAGGTAAGAATTCTTATGTCTGAAAACAAATGACTCTTTTGTAACTCTTACATTTTCAGGGAGGTTTTGGAGATTAGAGGTGGTGAAATTAAACTATTGCGTAATTTCAGAGTAAAGTGCTGCTCTTCAAGTTATGTTCTGATTTTATTCTAATTCCATTATTGAAAGCTTGAAAGTGCCAGTGGGGTATAATTATATATAATAACATGTTGACTTCAAAGCAAGTTATTCTGTTTTTGTTAATATCAAATTAGAATAATAAGCATTTGAGTGCCACTAAATTTAAGGTGTTCTTGTGGGAAAGTTTCAGTTTTTTCATATTAATAATGCTATATTTAGGCATATTTCATTAATATGAAAGATATGTTTGTTTTACTGTGCTTAATCTAAGTGCTGCTTTAGTGAGAAAGGCTAAGTCCACTGTTTTGAGGATCTTGAAAGAATTATTTTAAGGTCAATATGTGCAGTAGTGATTTACTTAAAAAAACATAAACACGTTGCTTTTAGTTTTTTTTTTTTGCGTATGCCCACTTGAAGTCCTTATACATAGCTCTAAAGCAAGGTTAATTTACGTACACACACCTGAGCATTGATTTGAGGGAGTAACTGGTCACCTGTGTGTTAATGCTATATGAACTGCCAACAGAAATGAGCAGGATGCTCTGTGTGAGCACCAGAGACACTTTGTACATGGATCTATTTGGGGGCTGTACTGAATTTTAAGCAGCTGTGTTACTGTTTCTGTCTTTCACAAAACACCTATTAGTAAAACAGATATTGTTAGCATATCTTTAGAATTAGGGTCCATTGCTTTATATAATGTATTTTGAAAAATCTAAAATTTCATGCATTTAGAATCATATTTTGTGTTTTGTTTAAACTGAAAATTAGTCACTCATAGGAATTCAAGAAATGTCATTTGTGACTTGGAGCCAAATGCTGTCTCACAGTTACCAAGAGACGTTTTGTTGGGGAGTACAGGAATTGTTTTCCTTAAAGCTAACTTTAGGGAATTATTAATTTTTTCTCTCAATTGAAGCCTCATAAAGTTACCTTTTTGGAGTTAGGACGTCTTCATGAAAATATTTACTGTAGTAAAGCACAGTGAGACTGAGCCGCATTATAGGCATATTCTAAGAAGTGCAAACACTTGAAAAAACCCTTTAACTTAAAAAAGCTATATGCGTTTCTTATTGTAAATAGGTTTTTCTAGGAGCTTTGTATAAATGCTTTTTAAAAAAAATTTCAGAACTGTATACTGTGATGAAACTGCTGATGAATCCTCAGGAATTAATGTGCATCAACCCACTGCTTTTGCTCACAAGTTACTTCAGCTCACTGGAGTATCTCTCTTCTGGGATGAGTTTTCTGCATCAGCAAAATCTTCCCCAGTGTGTTCAACTGCACCAGTGGTAAGAAAAACAAAACAAAAAACCCTAAAACCATTATTATAGATTTTTAAAAGATGATTTAAATGAGGGCTATTAAATTTTGCTAGGATACGTATGTGTTAATGAGTCTCTGTTTTGAGATTTAACACAAATATTCAGTAATGTTTATATATATATATATATATATATATATATATATATGTCAGAAATTTGAAAATACTGATATTTATATTCCTACCATTGTGCTGTATATTAGTTTGAAAGAGGAATGTTGGGTACTGTATCTTGGTGGAAAATTTTGTAAAAGTTGAGTATCCCTTATTCAAAATGCTGGAACTGTGCTTTGAATTTTTTAATATTTTTATAAACATAATGAGATATCTTGAGGCTGGGACCCAAGTCTAAATATGAAATCCATTTATGTTTCTTTCTTTTTTTTCTCTCTCTCATTGAAGGTCTGGGAAAGAATTCTTCCTTTTTTTTTTTTTTTTTTTTGAGATGGAGTCTCCTTTCACCCGGGCTGGAGTACAGTGGCACAATCTCAGTTCACTTCAACCTCCACCTCCTGGATTAAAGGGATTCTCCTCCCTCAGCCTCCTGAGTAGCTGAGATTACAGGCACGTGCTACCATGCCTGGCTAATTTTTGTATTTTTAGTAGAGATGGGTTTTGCCATGTTGGCCAGGCTGGTCTCGGACTCCTGACCTCTGGTGATCCACTTGCCTTGGCCTCCCAAAGTGCTGGGATTACAGGTGTGAGCCACCAGGTCTGGCCTATTTATGTTTCATATACGCCTTATACACATAGCCTGAAGATAATTTTATACAATATTTTAAATAATTTTGTGCATGAAACAAATATTTGGCTGCAGCCCATCACATGAAGTCAGGTGTATTTTCCTAACTTTGTGTTAGTGTCATGTTGGTGCTCAAAAAGTTTTGGATTTTGGAGCATTTTGCATTTTGAGTTTTTGGTTTAGGGATATTTAGCCTATATTTTTTTTTTTTTTTTTTTTTTTTTTTTTTTTTTTTTTTTGAGACGGAGTTTCGCTCTTGTTACCCAGGCTGGAGTGCAATGGCGCGATCTCGGCTCACCGCAACCTCCGCCTCCTGGGTTCAGGCAATTCTCCTGCCTCAGCCTCCCGAGTAGCTGGGATTACAGGCACGCACCACCGTGCCCAGCTAATTTTTTGTATTTTTAGTAGAGACGGGGTTTCACCATGTTGACCAGGATGGTCTCGATCTCTCGACCTTGTGATCCACCCGCCTCGGCCTCCCAAAGTGCTGGGATTACAGGCTTGAGCCACCGCGCCCGGCCCTATTTAGCCTATATTAACGTCTAATTTTTTTTGTTTCGTTTTTACAATAAAAACAGGAAATTAAGCAGTGTCTAAATTTACTTTACATAGTGACTGTATTGCTGAAACTTTATTTTACAAATAATATCTGAAAACAGCTTTATAATTAAGGAGCTCTGTTAAATCCCTTCCAAGAGGAGAGTCCTTTTATAAGTCAGTCACTCTATAATTTGCCTTTCATGTTACTTTACAAAGCAGATTTTCTTAATTATACAGTGCCCAGTAGGTTTTCTTACTGCTATAACTTGAACAGATACTGTGCTTTTTTCATAAAGTCCTTTTTCATGATTTGCTTTTATTGCCAGTGGACTGTGTTAACATATTACTTGTTTCATTTTAGCTATAAGATACCGGTTTGTCCATTGTAACATAATGCAGTTTTACATGTCAAATATTTTATTCTTAAGTTGACATTTATATTTTAGATTTCATTTTATTTATATGAAAGTATTTTAAATAATTATTTTTGTCACCTTATTCAGGAAACTGAGCCAAAGCTGTCACCAAGCTGGAACCCCAAAATTGTTTATGAGCCACACCCACAGCTAACTAGAAATTTACCAGAGATAGCACCCTCTGACCCAGTGCAAATTGGAGGGTTAATTGGTAGGTTGGAGTTGAGTCTCACATTGAAACAGAACGAAGTACTTCCTGGAGCTAAGGTTAGTGTTTGTTTCACTTTCTATAGTAAAACCAAAATAAAATACAAGTATTCTTTATTCTATGCAGTGATTCATTGATTGATTACTGCAGATTATCCTGTTACTAGTGTGTATTGCTGTCACCGAGTTAGCATTTTACTGTCAGTTGATGCTTCTGTCCTAGGTCACAAAATTTATGAGAGGACTGCCTTTGCCCTTCTATTGCAGCTCAGGTTTTATAAAGAGCTTCTTTCTACACTCACTCTCCCCTATTCCAACAATTTGAAACGAAAGAACCTTTCTTTTTTTGTATTAGGCATGGTTTCATTAATTCAGATAACTAGGAATTTATTTAAAAATTTCTTTCTGTTATCATAAAATTAAGTTTAAAGGAAAAGAGATTTGGAAAGCAAGAAGAGTGTAGAAGATGTTTTTTAAAACTATATATATGTAAAAATATCTACCTATTTTGAACAGAATGACAATTTTTATATAGTTGTATAATATTTGTGAAGAGAGAGGCTTTTTCCATTGTCTCATAGCTTTAAAATTTTTTGACATAAAATCTGTATGATTTATCACCTTTACTTTTATTTTGAGGTGGGGTCTACTTCCGTTGCCCAGGCTGGAGTTCAGTGACAAGACCTTGGCTCACTGCAGCCTTGACCTCCTGGACTCAAGCAATCCTCCCGCCTCAGCCTCCCAAGTAGCTGGAATTACAGCACCATGCCTAGCTAACTTTTTTTTTGTAGAGACAGGGTCTCACTATGTTGCCTAGGCTGGTCTTGAACTCCTGGACTGAAGCGATCCCTCTTGCTCAGCCTACCAAAGTGTTGGGATTATAGGCATGAGGCACCTCACCAGAAACTTTTACTATTTTTGAGTGTATAGTTAAGTGGTAATAAATATATTCTTTTTCCCTTAATTTCCCTACTGTTCTCAACCTCTGGTAAACATCAGTCTACTCTGTATCTTCATGAGATCCCCTTTTTTAACTCCTGCATATGAGTGAGAACATGCGTTGTCTTTTTGTGCTTGGCTTATGTCACTTAACATAATGGCTTCTAGTTCCATTCATGTTGTTGCAAATGACAGGACTTCATTATTTTTTATGGCTGAGTAATAATTCCATTGGGTGTATATACCACATTTTCTGTATCCATTCATCTGTTGATGGACATTTAGAATGAGTCCATATTTTGGCTAAGAGTGTGTGTGTGTGTGTGTGTGTGTGTGTGTGTGTGTGTGTGTGTGTATCATATATATTCACTATGTGAATAGTGTGCAGTAAACATGGCAGTGCAGATATCTCTTTGGTGTATTGCTTTCCTTTCTTGTGGGTATATACCTAATGTAAAATTGCTGGATCATATGGAAGTTCTATTTTTAGTTTTTGTTGTTGTTGTTGTTGTTGTCCCTTTGTCTTCCTTTTTCAAAAATTTCAGTAGTTTTTCGGGTACAGGTTGTTTTTGGTTACATAGGTGAGTTCTTTAGTGGTAAATTCTGAGATTTTAGTATACCTGTCACCTGAGCAGTGTGCACTGTACCCAGTATGTTGTCTTTTATCCCTCACCGCCCTCCTAACCTCTCCTCCTCTGAGTCCCCACAATCCATTATATAGCTCTGTATGCTTTTGCATTCTCATAGGTTAGCTCCACTTATAAGTGAGAACATATGATATTTGGTTTTCTATTCCTGAGTTCCTTCACTTAGAACAATGGCCTCCAGTCCATCCAAGTTGCTGCAAAAGACATTATTTTGTTCCTTTTTATGGCTGAGTTAGTATTCCATAGTGTGTGTGTGTGTGTGTGTGTGTGTGTGTATACACACACCACATTTTCTTTATCCACTCATTGGTTAATTAACATTTAGGTTGATTTCATATCTCTACTATTTCAAATTGTGCTGTGTGTGCATGTGTCTTTTGCATATAATGACTTCTTTTCTTTTGGGTAGATACCAGTAGTGGGATTGCTGGGTCGAATGGTAGATCCACTTTCAGCACTTTCAGTTCTTTTTTTTTTTTTTTTTTTTGAGATGGAGTCTCACTCTGTTGCCCAGGCTAGAGTGCAGTAGTGTGATCTCGGCTTACCACAACCTCCGCCTCCTGGGTTCAAGGGATTCTCCTGCCTCAACCTCCTGAGTGTCTGGGACTACAGGTGCATGCCACCAAGCCCGGCTAATTTTTGTATTTTTAGTAAAGACAGGATTTCACTATGTTGGCCAGGTTGGTCTCAAACTCCTGACCTTATAATCTGTCCTCCTTGGCCTCCCAAAGTCCTGGGATTACAGGTATGAGCCACCGTGCCCAGACTACTTTTAGTTCTGTAAGGAATTTTCATACTGCTTTTTATAGTGGTTGTACTAGTTTACATTTCTACCAGCAGTGTAAAAGTGTTCTTTTTTTATGACATCCATCCCTATATCTATTGCTTTTTGACTTTTTAATTATCACCATTCTTGCAGGAGTAAGGTGGTATTTCATTGTGGTTTTAATTTGCATTTTCCTGATGATTAGTGATGTTGAGCATTTTTTCATGTTTGTTGGCTGTTTAAATATCTTCTTTGAGAAATGTATATTCATGTCTCTTGCCTACTTTTTGATGAGATTATTTTTTTCTTGCTGATTTGTTTGAATTCCTTGTAGATTCCAGATATTAGAACTTTGTTAGATGCATATTTTACACGTATTTTCTCCAACTCTGTGAGTTGTCTGTTTACTCTGCTGATTATTTCTTTTGCTGTGCAGAGCTTTTTAGTTTAATCAGGTCCCATTTATTTTTGTTTTTGTTGCATTTGCTTTTGGGGTTTTAGTCATGAATTTTTTGTCTAAGCCAATGTCCAGAAGAGTTTTTCCAATATTTTCTTCTAGAATTTTTATGGTTTCAAGTCTTAGATTTACATCTTTGGTCCATCTTGAGTTGATTTTTGTACAGGGTGAGAGATAAGGAACCAAGTTAATTCTTTTACATGTAGCTTGCTAATTTTCCCAGCATCATTTATTGAATAGGGGATCCTTTACCCAATTTCTGTTTTTGCATTTGATGAAATTCAGCATCCCTTTATGATAAAAACCGTCAACGAAATAGGCGTAGAAGGGACTTACCTCAAAGAAATAAAAGACATAAATAACAAACTTACAGCCAACATCATACTGAGTGGGGAAAAGTTGAAAGCTTTCCCCCTGAGAACTGGAACAAGACAAGGATGTCCACTTTCACCACCTCTATTCAACATAGTATTAGAAGTCCTAGCCAGAGCAGTCAGGCAAGAGAAAGAAATAAAGGACATCCAGATTGGGAAAGAGGAAGTCAAAATACAGCTGTTCACCAATGCTATGATCACCTAGAAAACCCTAAAGACTCATCCAAAAGGCTCCTAGATCTGATAAGTGAATTCAGTAAACTTTGAGGTTTCAAAATCAATATACACCAATGAGTAGTAGTGCTATACAACAACAATAACCAAGCTAAGAATCAAATCAAGAACTCTATTCCTTTTATAACAGGGGCAATAAAATAAAATAATAAAATAAAATAAATAAGACAATAGTTGGAATATACTTAACCAAGGAACCGAAATAGCTCTTCAAAGAAAACTACAAAACACTCCTGAAAGAATAGATGACACAAACAAATGGAAACACATCACTCGTTCATGGATGGAAATAATGCATATTGAGAAAATGACCATTCTGCCCACTACATACATATTCAATGCATTTCCCATCAAAATACTGTCATTTTTCACAGAACTAGAAAAAGCCCTAAAATTCATATGGAACTAAAAAAGAGCCCACGCAGCCAAAATAATACTAAGCAAAAAGAACAAAATGTGGAGTTACCACATTACTGGACTTTATACTACAAGTCTGTAGTTAGCAAAACAGCATGGTACTGGTATAAAAGCAGGCATTTAGTCCAATGGAACAGAATAGAGAAACCAGAAATAAAGCCAAATGCTTACTGCTAACTGATCTTTGACAAAACATACAAAAACATATTTTTAGAGGAAATTTCATACTGTTCTCTGTAGTGGTACTATATACACGATACTAATTTACATCCCCACCAAGAGTGTATGAGAGTTCTGCCTCTCATAGCTTTGACACTGTATAAAGACAATGTGTAAATACAACTGTATTTGTCTCTTAGGGAATCATATCGATCAGTCTTATGGAGAACCAGGAAACTTGCATTTACTTAGCTCAAAATTATTTGTTAAGCATTATTTTCACACTTTGAAAACAAATTTTCTATATAATATCTATAAAATATAGTTTTAATTAAGAAGATACCAGGATTTATTCATCTATTTATTTACTGATCTCCCTAGTTGTAGATGTTCGAGTGACCACTGTATGCTAGCCTCTTACTTGTCCAAGTTCTTGGGACAGATGCAAAAATGAGTGGAATACAATTTTTGCCTGGTGAAAGATAGAGTAAGGGATATGGAAATTGCTATGGGGACATGGAAGAAGGGGCCACTAAGCACATGTGAATATACATAAAACAATTTTTCGGTTACCATGTTTCATTGAAGAATCTCTGGAAATCTCTCCTTGGATTGGAACCTCTGACTAGAGTTGGAGGAAGAGTAAGAGGGTTGGAATGAAGACATTACTATTACTGATTACTTGGGCCCCTTTTGTTTGCTGCTCTGCCCTTCAGATGGTGCAAAATCCTTTCACAAGGTCATAAGGCCCTTTTATAAGCAACATGTTGGGATTGTTAGCAGAATAGATAGTCAAAGGGTTATGTAACTCTGCAGGGAATCCTCTGCTGAGGAAACGTCCTTGGGAAACTAATACTAATAATATGCCTATGTCTTTGGGGAATGCATTTGCCATGTCTGTAAGGAGGAGGAAGCATAGCAATAACTTTTGTACTTCTGTTTTGGTTAATTATATGTATGCTTTTATATTCATGTAAACCCAAACTTTTGTACATAATGTGTTGATTTGTGCAAATGTCTTTTATAATGAAACATTATGTATACATTCGTATAAATGTATAAATACACGTTACTTTTAGAGTTCTGTATATTAGGACAAATGAACATCTGGAAAAATTGCATAGTGGCATTGTGTGCCAGCCAATATTTAATATTTAGAGATATTATCCTTTCCTATAGAGTAATTTTTGTGTAATGACGACTATTTGAGTATAGTTTGTTTTTATTTAATGTAAATGATGCTAAATGGAAAAAGACAAGTTCTGGATTTTAGTATTGAGAAACGTAGATATCATAAAATATAGTGTAAATAAAGATGGCATTAATTAGGGGTGCTCGAAACGGCAGATCTTTAATCTCTTTCTGATGTACATTAGACTTCCCTCTTTCAACAGTGGATTCAAAATGTTATGAAAGATTCTATTTTTTATTTTTAAGTTCTCAGGATAGTATTACCTTGAGTAGTGTGTGTAAGTCTATGTTTCATATATTCAGTTTTAGCCTATGTTTTTAGGAACGCATTTGTACAAAAATAGGAGACTGACCATATTGAATTTAGAGATGTTTTGTTTCAGTTACCATCTTACATTGAGTTGAAATTTGTTTTTTAGTTATGTTCTTTTATATTTCCAAAAGGACGTAGTAAGTACTTTGTTCTTTTTATGCCAAACTCAGAATGGACAAATAATGAAATATTTCTATGAAAATTTTCATTTCAATGAATTAGAAATGAAACTCTTCAATGTTCATTCTAATGAAGATCAGAGATTGTACTTTCAGTACAACAGTTGTGAGGTTATAAAACAATTTTTAAATTTGGCATATAACTAGTAACACATTTTCCCACTCCTCATAGCCTTAGGTTGGCTCATGGCTTGGGATGTCAGGAGTCAGGAAGGCGTCCTGTAAAATAAGCCATCTGTGGGCTGAACAGCAGAGCCATGCCATAGAAGGAGTGAGGGCTTTCCCTCCAGGTCAACCTGGGTTAAAATCTGGCTCTGTATCTGCTGCATGGCCTTGTGCAATTCACTGAATGTTTGTGAACTTGTTTCTTCATCTGTAAAACAGAAACAGTAATAAGAATTAGAGAAAACAAATACAAAAGCACTTAGCATGATACCCATAACGATTAATTTTACTGAATAATATCTTCTCAGGTCATCAGAATTTCTCAAAGCCATTATGTAGTTTATTTGTCTTTTCTTTTTTTTAGAATCAGAAGGAATTCCTTCTCCTGGAAAAGAAGTCATTTTCTACATATACATGTTTTGTTAATTGTGTTATTTTTCAATTGCAAAATGACATACAAATAATAGGAATCTGTATTAAGAGGAGGTGAATGAAAAGTAAGGCAAAGATACTCTCCTTTTTATTTATTTTTATTTATTATTATTATTATTATTATTATTATTTTTTGAGACGGAGTTTCGCTCTTGTTACCCAGGCTGGAGTGCAATGGCGCGATCTCGGCTCACCGCAACCTCCGCCTCCTGGGTTCAGGCAATTCTCCTGCCTCAGCCTCCTGAGTAGCTGGGATTATAGGCACGCACCACCATGCCCAGCTAATTTTTTGTATTTTTAGTAGAGACGGGGTTTCACCATGTTGACCATGGTTGGTCTCGATCTCTCGACCTCGTGATCCACCCGCCTCGGCCTATTATTATTTTTTGAGATGGAGTTTCGCTCTTGTTACCCAGGCTGGAGTGCAATGGCAGGATCTTGGCTCACCGCAACCTCCGCCTCCTGGGTTCGTGCAATTCTCTTGCCTCAGCCTCCTGAGTAGCTGGGATTACAGGCACTCGCCACCATGCCCAGCTAATTTTTTGTATTTTTAGTAGAGACGGGGTTTCACCATGTTGACCAGGATGGTCTCGATCTCTTGACCTCGTGATCCACCCGCCTCGGCCTCCCAAAGTGCTGGGATTACAGGCTTGAGCCACCGTGCCCAGCAGATATTCTGCTTTTTAGAATGTGATACAGAGAATTCAGTAATTGCTTTTGTCAGAGTATTCAGGAATCATGAAGAGAGTGGGATAGAGCTTTTATTTCTAGGTGGAAAAGTGG
This sequence comes from Saimiri boliviensis, assembly GCF_048565385.1. Taxonomy (NCBI): domain Eukaryota; kingdom Metazoa; phylum Chordata; class Mammalia; order Primates; family Cebidae; genus Saimiri; species Saimiri boliviensis. The sequence goes on along the minus strand of NC_133450.1, from coordinate 71,064,336 downwards.
GCAAAGAGTTGGAAAAGAGGAAGTTCACATAAACACTATCTTCTATCCACATTTCTGTGGTGGCATCCCCTTCCATGCAGAGCATTCTTTGTGGACCACAGTAGGTACTGGGAGGGCACAGTGTTGGTGGAGAAGGTCCTTACATGCTCTGCTAGAGTGTAAGTGTAGCATACTTAAGAAAGCCAACTTTGTTTGTTCTTGATGTGAATCAGACTTTAGGATTATGATTTTAGTCTTTCGAAAGTCAATGAATACAGTGCTATTGCTACCTTAATATTCATCCTTGGAAACTATGTCTTAAGTCCTCCTCAAATACTTCACTCAGAAGACTTGAAGAGACAAAAAGTATAAAGTTGGACTTGTCAGCATGGAATTTCTCAGGAGGATTTTTCCTTTTAGAACAACAGTTTGGTGGCCTTTAAGTCTTTTCACTTAGATTGTGTGAATTAGTAGAGAGAATCTCAGATGAAGGAATGAATCTAAGACTAAAGAATCAGCATTCATCTCAATTCATTAAAATATACTGCTGTTTATGGCGATAAGGTTATAAAGAATACTTCTCCTGAATAATTTTTTCCCCCCTTAAGTTGGATGTTGATGGACAGATAGACTCTATTCATCTACTCCTATCACCGAGACAGGTGCACTTACTTTTGGATATGTTGGCAGCTATTGCTGGACCAGGCAAGTATAATTCTGTTATGATATATATAATTGTTACTTTTTTAAGTTTAAAAAACTTTAAAATATATAATGTATGTACATGTAGAAAAGTCTATTCATAATTTTTGACGGCCAGGCGTGGTGGCTCATGCCTGTAATCCCAGCACTTTGGGAGGCTGAGACGGGTGGATCATGAGGTCAGGAGATCGAGATCATGCTGGCCAACATGGTGAAACCCCGTCTGTACTAAAAATACAAAAATTAGCTGGGTGTGGTGGTGCATGCCTGTAGTCCCAGCTACTCGGGAGGCTGAGGCAGTAGAATTGCTTGAACCTGGGAGGCAGAGGTTGCAGTGAGCCGAGATCGTGCCATTGCACTCCAGCCTGGTGCCTGGCGACAGAGCAAGACTCTGTCTCAAAAAAACCAAATAATTTTTGAATATGTGAATTCAAAGAAGCAAATAAGAATCTTAAGTAGTTAAATTTGATTGGGTGTTTTGAATTGTGTTACCATGGCACATATTCACATTCAAATGATTTGTGTGCATTCTTAACTTTTCCAAAATTGTACTGACTTCTTTGGTTGGGGATAGTACTTCATACAACTGAGAAAGTATAATTGTTGAACACAGTAAGTAGTACGCATTTTAAAATGTTTTCAATGGCTCATATCTATCAGAGATAAGATTTTAGCATTCCTGGCTAGTTGCTTAAAGCTATTGCCTAGAGCTCTGACTCATTAAATAGCAGGTGGTTTTGCACTGTTGTTGTTCAGTTGCCACTGTTGTTCCGTAAGTGCGTTTTGGGAAAGAAATTCTTAATTAATTCCAAATTTAATTACTGTTTTGCTTTCCTTTTGTATATTATAGAAAATTCTGACAAGATAGGGTTAGCTAATAAAGATAGGAAAAATCGGCCCATGCAGCAGGAAGAAGAGTATCGAATTCAGATGGAATTAAACCGGTATTATTTGAGAAAAGATTCCCTCTCTGTGGGTGTATCTTCAGAGCAAAGCTTTTATGAGACAGAAACGGCTCGTACACCTTCTAGCCGTGGTAAGCAACTCTTAACAGTTGACACCAGAATGGTATATTACGATCATAGATAAAATTACACTTAATGTTGGCTACTGTGAACAGAAGTTTAGGAATGAAAGAACAAAAAGGTAAATGTTGTAAGAAATCTATAACTTTTAATTTATAATTCATCTAATTACAACATTATAGTAATACACCAGCATATGGCTGCTATAGTATATTTTTTGATTGTGTAGTTTTGTTTTGTAAATGATTTATTCTAATGAAAACCAATTTACAAAAATGTAAATTTATATGAAAGTTAAATTGGGGTAGTGATATATTTTATCAAATTATTATGTGCTCATATAATGATTTATAGGTTAAGAAACTACTAAACTACTAAAGTTTGATTAGGAAACTTTCCCTTATTGATTTTTCCATCAATTCTATGTTAGTAATATTCTCTACCCAGCTTACTTTACATTAACAGGTGTTTCAGAATGTGTAAGTGCTAATAACATAAATAATGTGAATCAATTTAAGTATGCAATGTTGGACAAAATGAGAAATCAAAGCCTACTCAAGAAATTTCGGCCATAATAAACTTCATTTGCATTAGGGTAAAACAAGCCCGAAAGAAGGAACTGCAATGTAAATAGAATTCCAAATAATGTATTTGGCTCTTTTTTTAAAAAAAAAAGAAAAAAAGAAATAACTGTATCCAGATGAAACTAGAGGTTGCAATATCTTTATACTGTTTTAAAATCTGATTTTAATTCCTAAACTGGCATATCACATTAAAAAATATACCCGGTAATACTACATTTATATATTTAAAACAAAAGAAAACATGTTCATCAGTAGGATAGCTTCATTTTGTATTAATTTATATTGAGTTTTTACTATGCCATTAATATCTTGGATTCAAATAAATTACCCCACTGGAATAACAAAAAATTTGGGGGCATCGCTATATCTCATATAATCTAAAGGCAGAAGATTGTATTAATGTATATTAACTTACTTAAAAGACTTGAATTGATGGGATTATAATACAAGTGACATAGTTTAATTCTCTCTAGAAGAAGAAGTATTCTTCTCCATGGCTGATATGGACATGTCTCATAGTCTCTCTTCTCTTCCACCCCTTGGAGACCCCCCAAACATGGACCTTGAGTTATCATTAACTAGTACATATACAAATACCCCAGCAGGATCTCCATTAAGTGCTACTGTGGTAAAGTATTATTTAGTTTTTCTTTTGTTCTTGAAAAGTTGCTTCTAAAATTCTGCACTTCATTCACATGCTTAAAAAAAATCTTTTATAGCTTCAGCCCACTTGGGGAGAGTTTCTTGATCATCATAAAGAACAGCCAGTAAGAGGGTCAACATTTCCATCCAACCTAGTTCACCCAACATCTTTACAGAAGATACGTAAGTAAAAATAAGACATTTGTTATTAGTTTCTGCTGGAATTTTTAAGTTTAAAAGTTAAAAACAATTTTTAAAATGCCATTCTACTGGTGCTTTTCTTTCTTTCTTTTTTTTTGTCTTGGCCATTTAGCAAAGTTCAGAAAATGAATATGAACCATTGTTAAACAATTCACTATGAAGTGTTTTAGAATAGTTGCTCATTCATTGTATTCTTTGTGTATGTAAATGCGTAAGTATTTTTAGTTCAAAAGTACACTGTAAGTTTCCTATTATTACTGCAGTTTAGGAGCCTCAATCAATTGTGTAATTTTTTTTTTTTTTTCACTCTTTACATATTCCTTGAAAGAGAATCTCAGGTTTCTTTTCTGCAGAATTTAATTGAAATAGACCCAGGGCTTAAAGGAAAATTTGGTGAGCAGTTTTTGGTTAGTCTTGAGTTTTCCAGTATGTTTTTATTAACGTAAAAGCTTGGTTTGTACATTTGTTGTTGTCACATACTTTGGTACTACAGTACAAAAATCTTGGATATAAGATGCAGCAAGATAGCAGTTGATTTTACTTTAACTGTTGTATGATCATCTGTTTTTTAAAGCTAATAAATGAATAAATGTTTTATAATTTTGCTATAATAGTTTTTATGTGTTAAATTATATATATATATAATTTTAACACTTCTATTTCAGCTCTCCCATGTAGATCTGTTTCAGTGGATGAATCCAGGCCTGAACTTATTTTTAGACTAGCTGTGGGAACTTTTTCAATCTCTGTGCTTCACATTGATCCTTTATCTCCTCCTGAAACGTCACTGAACCTTAATCCATTGACACCTATGGCAATAGCTTTTTTTACTTGTATAGAAAAGATTGATCCAGCAAGATTTTCAACAGAAGATTTTAAGTCTTTCCGAGCAGTGTTTGCAGAAGCTTGCTCACATGATCACCTCAGGTAAACTCTCACTTACATATTTGTGATCCTTTAAACTTTCACATATGTGCTAATGATCCTTGAAAAAGAACCACATGTGGACTTTTGTATCCACCTATCTGCATTTGTTTTTCTAATTCACACTTTATTTGTAAATGAATGGAATGAGTGAAGTTTTCTTGCAATGCTGCAAAGATATTTAGTGTAGTATCTTTCATTCAGGTTATTTGGCATGTAGAACAACTGATCTCTTTAGCCCCCTGCCCAGCTCTTGTCAAGTTTCTTTAACCATGTTTTGCCATCATTCCTATTGACGCCATTGCAATTCTGAAAACAGTTGTTATCGTCACTGGCATTAACAGGGATGACAGTGGTAATGAAAAATAGAATGATAATACTATTGAAACTGACCATATGCCACTGGCTGTGGGGTGGGAAACATTCCCAAGGCTGATCTTGAACTTGGATGCTATGTTTCAACTTCTGCTTAAGAAAAATCAAAGCTTACCAAATAGCCAGTGAGTGATCCTTTCATGGATTGAGTCCTAACAGATGAGGAGATAATTGAATTTTTAAGTATAGTTTTTTTTTTTGTTTTTTTTTAATTGAGACAGAATCTCACTCTGTCGCCCAGGCTGGAGTTCTCTCTGTCACCCAGGCTGGAGTTCAGTGGTGCAGTCTCAGCTCACCGCAAACTCCACCTCCCAGGTTCAAGCGAATCTGCAGCCTCAGCCTCCTGAGTAGCTGAGATTACAGGCATGTGCCACCATGCCTGGCTAGTTTTTGTCTTTTTAGTAGAGACAGGGTTTCATCATGCTGGCCAGGCTGGTCTTGAACTCTTGACCTTGAGTGATCTGCCTGCCTTGGCCTCCCAAAATGCTAGGATTACAGGCATGAGCCACCATGCCTGGCCTATAGTATTGTTAATATGCAAACACTCTTTATTTTAATGTGAAGGTGATCTATGAATTTTTGAATGTCTTATACAGTGGTTTAAACATATGTATATTAGTATTTTTAGAAAATATTTTGGGCTTTTATTTCTTCTTTTAAGCTTTTTAACAGTATTAAAATTGATATGAAAAGTAGTTTTATACCTAATAAAAACTCTACAGGTTAGGACTATAGGATTTATAATCTAACTGTAAAAACAAAACCTTATTTTCTTTCCCCGCCCTTTTGTTTTTTGAGGCAGAGTTTTGTCCTGTCACCCAGCCTAGGGTACAGTGGTTCAGTTTCAGCTCCCTGCAACCTCTGCCTCCTGGGTTCAAGTGATTCTTGTGCCTCAGCCTCCCAAGTAGCTGGGACTATAGGTGTGCAACCCACGCACAGTGAATTTTTGTATTTTTATTTATTTTTGTATTTATTTATTTATTTGTTTATTTAGAGACAGAGTCTCACTCTGTTGCCAGACTGGAGTACAGTGGTGCGATCTCGGCTCACTGCAACCTCTGCCTCCCAGGTTCAAGCAATTCTCCTGCCTCAGCCTCCCGAGTAGCTGGGACTACAGGCCCACACCACCATGCCCCGCTAATTTTTGTATTTTTAGTAGTGACAGGGTTTCACCATGTTGGTCAGGGTGGTCTCAATCTCTTGACCTTGTGATCCACTCGTCTCAGCCTCCCAGAGTGCTGGGATTACAGGAATGAGGCACTGTGTCCGGCCTAATTTTTGTATTTTGAATAGAGATGGGGTTTAACCATATTGGCCAGTTGGTCTTGAACTCCTGACCTCAGTGGATCTGCCCACCTCGGCTTCCCAAAGTGTTGGGATTACAGGAGTGAGCCACTGTGCCTGGACTTTTTTTCCCCCATTTTTGACAAGGTTTCAAATATCTGTCAGTAGGAAAATATGACAAAAGCAACAAAAAATAGAGGTAGACTTCTATTTGGGCCTCATCAACTGAAGTTTTTGAAATATTGCATGATGTTTTTAGATAATTTTAAGAAGCTATTTCATATATTTTACAGATTTGAGAGATTTTATCTTTGCAATGTAAATTTTTAAATGTGGAAGAGGAAGGGCAGTGTTGGGAAATAAATATATCCTGGAAAATCTCCGGTCAACAGAACTGATTTTTTTATCTTAAGGAAAGATAAATTTGTTTTTTTTGTTTTTGTTTTTTTGAGACGGAGTTTCACTCTTGTTACCCAGGCTGGAGTGCAATGGCACAATCTCGGCTCACCGCAACCTCCGCCTCCTGGGTTCAGGCAATTCTCCTGCCTCAGCCTCCTGAGTAGCTGGGATTACAGGCACGCGCCACCATGCCCAGCTGATTATTTGTATTTTTAGTAGAGACGGGGTTTCACCATGTTGACCACCTTGGTCTCGATCTCTTGACCTCGTGATCCACCCACCTCGGCCTCCCAAAGTGCTGGGATTACAGGCTTGAGCCACCGCGCCCGGCAGGAAAGATAAATTTGAAGCAATCTTTCTGGTTAATTTTCTTAGGAATATAAATTTTTTTTTTTTTTTTTTTTTTTTTGAGACGGAGTTTCGCTCTTGTTGCCCAGGCTGGAGTGCAATGGCGCGATCTCGGCTCACCGCAACCTCCGCCTCCTGGGTTCAGGCAATTCTCCTGCCTCAGCCTCCTGAGTAGCTGGGATTACAGGCACGTGCCACCATGCCCAGCTAATTTTTTTTTGTATTTTTAGTAGAGACGGGGTTTCACCATGTTGACCAGGATGGTCTCGATCTCTCGACCTCGTGATCCACCCGCCTCGGCCTCCCAAAGTGCTGGGATTACAGGCGTGAGCCACCGCGCCCGGCAGGAATATAAATTATTTATAACAACTTAAACTTGTCAGAATAGATGGAAAATTGTTATATGTTAACACTTTGTTTTATTCTTTAACTGTTTATACATTGTTTAATCTAGAAGTATATGAATAATCTCAAATGGTGCACTTTTTATAATAGATTTATAGGTACTGGCATTAAAGTATCCTATGAACAAAGGCAAAGATCAGCTGCCCGATATTTCAGTACTGATATGTCCATTGGGCAAATGGAATTTTTGGAGTGCCTATTTCCAACTGATTTTCATTCTGTTCCTCCTCACTATACAGAGGTAAATGTTGCATACTTTTTAAGATTATTTTTAAAATCTAGCTTGCTTTTTAATGTATGAGGTAGTGATTTTCTTTACAAATGTATAGAAAGAGTATTGTCATTTTCTTTTTTGCATTTGTGTTCTGTTGAAACATTTTTAAGGATGTTACCCAACGTCATTATAAGGGTCTGTTAGAATTTTAAATTTTAGAGTTGACTTGTTTCGAAGTGATAGATGGGTTATGAGAAAAATGACTTCATTTCACCCACTTTCAAAGCACTCTTCATTTCGTAAGAATTTGATTATTGAACAAATAGTTATTGAATGCCTGCTGTGTGCTAAGCACTGTTCAAGACAGGTGAAATGTCTTGTGTTCATTTGCCATTATTCTGATTTTTTTCCTAATGTAAAATTGTGACCTAAAGAAACTTTAGAAAACTGTCCAAGTAACACTCATTGCTGTTGCTTTGACCCTTTATACTGTTTTATTTTAAAAACACTTTCTTGGAAATGAATTTGTTTGAATCCTCACCTACATTTTACAGATGAGATCTCATAGGAGTTAACTAACTTGTCTAAGGTTCACATTGCTAGTAAGTGACAAAAGTGAAACTTAAAATCAGATTTCTGACTTCAAAAAGCCTTTCTCACTATTATATGGGCACCTCTGTAAATTTATGTGATTAATTGTAGATTAATCTTACATGTAATTTGTCTTCATCTTTACTTTTAAGCTTTTAATGTTCCATTCCAAAGAAGGAACTGGTTCCCATTCCCCTGTGTGTCTTCAGCTTCATTATAAGCATTCTGAGACTAGAGGGCCCCAGGTGAGATATCTTTTTTTATAATACAACCTGTATATTTTCATCTGATATATATTTTGTCACAATTATAAGGTCTTAACATAATCTTATAGTAGTTTTTAGTGATTGTATTAATGTCTTTTTTTTTTTTTAAGGGTAATCAAGCAAGACTTAGTTCGGTTCCTCAGAAGGCAGAATTACAAATTAAATTAAATCCAGTATGTTGTGAGCTGGATATCAGTATTGTGGACAGGTTAAATTCCTTGCTTCAACCACAGAAACTTGCCACAGTGGAGATGATGGCATCCCACATGTATACTTCATATAATAAGCATATTAGTCTAGTAAGTATTCAAAAGCCACAAATACCAATCATAATTATGGTTAGCTGATAGAGTTATTGGGATAATTTCTGAACTTAAGAATTTTTAATTAACAGTATATATATATATATATATATATATATATATATATATTTTTTTTTTTTTTTTTTTTTTTTTGAGACGGAGTTTCGCTCTTGTTACCCAGGCTGGAGTGCAATGGCGCGATCTCGGCTCACCGCAACCGCCGCCTCCTGGGTTCAGGCAATTCTCCTGCCTCAGCCTCCTGAGTAGCTGGGATTACAGGCACAAGCCACCATGCCCAGCTTATTTTTTTTATTTTTAGTAGAGACGGGGTTTCACCTTGTTGACCAGGATGGTCTCGATCTCTCGACCTCGTGATCCACCCGCCTCGGCCTCCCAAAGTGCTGGGATTACAGGCTTGAGCCACCATGCCCGGCCAACAGTATATATTATTAAAACAGCATTATTTGTAATAATAAATGGAGACATCTTTTATGTATTGATAGTAGACTAGCTAAATAAGTTGTGATAATATACTTAATGAAATTTTATGTGGTCATTTGAAATAATGGTTATGGGCTGGGCACAGTGGCTCATGCCTGTAATCCTAGCACTTTGGGAGGCTGAGATGGGTGGATCACCTGAAGTTAGGAGTTCAAGACCACCTGGCCAACAGCAAAACCCTGTCTCTACTAAAATATGAAACTTAGCCAGGCATGATGACAGGTGCCTGTAATCCCAGCTACTCGGGAGGCTGAGATGGGAAAAATCTCTTGAACCCGGGAGACGGTGGTTGCAGTGAGCTAGGATTGCACCACTGCACTCCAGCCTGGGCAGCTGAACGAGACTGCATCTCAAACAAACAAACAAAAAAGATGGTTATGGCTGGGTGTGGCAGCTCACACCTATAATCCCAACACTTTGGGAGGTTGAGGTGGGAGGATCACTTGAGGCCAGTTCGAGACCAGCCTGGCCAACATTATGACACCCTGTCTCTACTAAAAACATAAAAATTAGCTGGGCATGGAGGCATACACCTGTGATCCTAGATACTCAGGAGCCTGAGGCTTGAGAATAGCTTGAACCCAGGAGGCAGAGGTTGCAGTGAGCTGAGATCACGTCACTGCACTTCAACCTGGATGACAGAGTGAGACGCTGTCTCAAAAAAAAAAAAAAAGTAAAATGACGGTTATGAAGATGGTATAGCAACATGAATAAGGCTTATCAAGAAGGATTAAATGAGGCCGGGCTCGGTGGCTCAAGCCTGTAATCCCAGCACTTTGGGAGGCCGAGGTGGGTGGATCACGAGGTCAAGAGATAGAGACCATCCTGGTCAACATGGTGAAACCCCGTCTCTACTAAAAATCCAAAAATATCAGCTGGGCACGGTGGCACATGCCTGTAATCCCAGCTACTCAGGAGGCTGAGGCAGGAGAATTGCCTGAACCCAGGAGGCGGAGGTTGCGGTGAGCCGAGATCACGCCATTGCACTCCAGCATGAGTAACAAGAGCGAAACTCCGTCTCAAAAAAAAAGAAGGATTAAATGAAAAAGTAGAATATATTGCTTTACATAGCCTTGTCGCACCTGTGTAAATAAAATTGATGTGTAGAAAAAGAATGGCTGGAAATATGGTAGTCGGTAGCATTGTTTATGATATAGTGGAATTAGGTTTTCTTTACTTTTCCATGTTTATCTGAATTTTTATAAGCTGTGATTATAATGTCTTCACAAAATTTTATCTGTTTATACATTTGATAAATTAATTGAACTACCTAAAACATGTAGCCCAAACATTATAGGATATACTTTGAAAATAATCTGTTGAACATCACATTATATCACTTTTACTTAGATCTGGTGCCTGCGGTCTTTTCTAAGCAAATTAAGTTAAGTCAGATTTGCAAGAACTCCGTTAGGAATTTTGGGGCCGTAGGACCAGGATCAGTTGGAGACAACCTTAGTTAAAAAGAAAAGGAAAAAGATATTTTATTTTTCTACGTATTTGCTTTTCTCTTAGTATTGAGTATTCACATCAAATTAGCATTATTTATTATTATTAATATTTTTGAAACAAAAATCTGTTGCCCAGGCTGCAGTGCAGTGCTACGATATCAGCTCACGTTAGCCTTGACCCCCTGGGCTCAAGCTATACTCCTGCCTCAGCTTCCCGAGTAGTTGGGACTACGTGTGTGCCACCGCACCTGGTTGAGTTTTTTATTTTTTGTCTCCCTATGTTGTCCAGGGTGGGCATTGTTTATTTGTTATTGTCATCAATTGCTAGTTATTTTTATTTCTGTGGGGTAGTCTCTATATTAGCTCTTAATTATCTATGTAATCAGATGATGGTTTGATCTCTTGGGTTACTTTTCCTTGAGAGTTGTGGTTAATATTAGCAAATCAGATAGGGAGAGTTAGAATAGATTTGTTAAAAATTGGCGTGGTGGCTCACACCTATAGTCCCAGCAACTCATGAGGCTGAGGCAGGAGTATTGCTTGAGCCCAGGAGTTTGAGACCAGCATGGGTGACATAGCAAGACCCTATCTCAAAAAAACAAACACACACACACACAAAGTCTACCATATGAAGGGAGTTTTCTAATAATGGAAGTTAGAAATTCATTGAAGAAACTGAGGAATGTTAAAACCTAGAGTGGACTAAAGCTTTTTAAGTTTCAATATATTTTAGAGAAAAAATAGAAATAGACTTCTACTTGAAAGGCATGTTCTTTGACCTTTTATTATAAGATAGCTTTGGGTAAATGGAGCATACGTCTTGGTCTCCTAGAGCCATTTGATGAGATCATACCCTTGGATTGGATAGGAGCTCAGGGTGAGTCATTTAGTGAATATTTATTTAGAACCTGTGATGTGCCAGCCTCTGGGTTTAATCCTAGAAGTATAAAAATGAGTTAGAGATTGTATTTGGCATAATTCATCTGATTTGACATTGAGTCTTTAAAGTTGTATATTGGTAGAAAAGTTTTTCAAACAGAATGGTGGACACTATAGTGATTTTTAACAATATTGAATTTGTTGGTTGGCTAATTTACACAGTATTCTTTATAAATTTATAGTAAGATAAATATTAATCTATAGTGCCTTTGTCTTCACGTTGGCTCAGTTTTTAATTTATTTAATGTTTTATATCAGAGTTTAACTTTTGCCAGTAGTTTTCACTTTTGCCAATAGTTGCTGCATTATAAAATTTTTTTTACACTAAATTAATATGGAAGTGGTTAATTTGAATTGAATTTTAATGCAGAATACCAAATGGGGAAATCGTGGTTGTACATATTGTAATGTTGAGTACTCTGTAATTTATGTTCGTCTACTTAATTTAATATTTTGGCATATCTTTGATGTTTTGTGTTTTAGCACAAGGCTTTCACTGAAGTGTTTCTAGATGATTCACATAATCCTGCAAATTGCCGGATATCAGTACAAGTTGCTACACCAGCGTTAAACCTTTCTGTTCGCTTCCCAATACCTGATCTTCGATCTGATCAAGAAAGAGGACCGTGGTTTAAGAAGTCACTTCAGAAGGAGATCCTTCATTTAGCCTTCACAGATCTAGAATTTAAGACTGAATTTATAGGAGGATCAACCCCAGAACAAATGAAATTGGAACTTACCTTTAGAGAACTAGTTGGTAAGACTCAATGTGCCTGTAAAAGAACCACCCTAGATACAAATAACTGCTACTGAAACATACCTCACAAAAGTATCTGACAGCCCCAAAATATAAGCAAATTAAAGCCTTTGTCACCCAGGCTGGGGTGCAGTGGCATGATCTTGGCTCACTGCAACCGCTGTCTCCTGGGCTCAAGCAATTCTCGTGCCTCAGCCGGGCACCATCACACCCAGCTAATTTTTGTATTTTTAGTAGGGACGGGATTTTGCCATGTTGGTTAGGCTGGTCTCAAATTAAAAATAAAGAATTATGTTAAAAAAATCAAGAGCAATGTCTTTTTAGTCTTATATACAACTTATGTGATAAAGGTTATTTTTAAAAAACTAAGAATGGGCTGGGTGCAGTGGCTCATGCCTGTAACCCCAGCACTTTGGGAGGCCAAGGCAGGTGGATCACAAGACCAGTAGATCGAGACCATCGTGGCCAACATGGTGAAACTCTGTCTCTACTAAAAATACAGAAAATTAGCTGGGTGTGGTGGTGTGTGCCTATAATCCCAGCTACTTGGGAGGCTGAGGCAGGAGAATCGCTTGAACTCGGGAGGTGGAGGTTGCAGTGAGCCAAGATCTTGCCTCTGTACTCTAGCCTGGCGAGACTCTGTCTCAAAAAAAACCAAAAAACAAAACTAAAGATGATAATTCATTCACTTTCTTAAAATTCCTGTTGTCTTCAGGAGAGTATAGTACTTTAGCCTACATTTTTATTATCGCTTCTCATTTATTTGTTGTAGGACTGATAATAGAACTTGTTGAGTGCCACTGTATGTTAGATACTATGCTAAGCACTTGATACACATTGTCTTGTTTTTTAGTCACCATAATCGCCATGTTTATTTTTCCAATTATTTTTATAATTTAATAGATGAGACAATCTGTGGACTTGGAAGTATCTTGCAAGATCATGTTGTAATCAATGGCAGAATGAAGATTTGAACCCAAGTTTGACAGTAGAGCTTGAACTTTCAACCATTATACTAACTAATCACTAGTGACTTATTTGTAAAACTTGTTTTGATTTTTTCTGTATAACTTTGTTTTTGCCAGTAAATAAAGGGAATTTATGTAAACTTTAAAGTGAACCAAGTCAACGAAGACCTCGGAAAATCTTTTATCCTATGGTTCCTAAACCACCTGCCTCTGTCACGACACCCTTTCTCTGCAACCACACTCCCTCCCCATCATTACAATAGGCTGCAAAAGTTTCCCTTCTGTTCTCTCTCAGTTTTACATATTGTTTGCCAATTATGACTTCATGAAAGGGCTTTCAGGTGTTATGGGATTATCCCTTATCTCCAATATTGAGAGACTCATTATTCTGGAGGAAAGCCATTCTTTATTTGTAAAATGGATTGAAAAAACATGTATAGAATTTTTTTGTTTGTTTGTTTTTTAAGACAGAGTCTCGCTTTGTCACCCAGGCTGGGGTGCAGTGGCATGATCTTGGCTCACAGCAACCGCTGTCTCCTGAGCTCAAGCAATTCTCGTGCCTCAGCTGGGCACCATCACACCCAGCTAATTTTTGTATTTTTAGTAGGGACGGGATTTTGCCATGTTGGTTAGGCTGGTCTCAAACTCCCGACCTCAGGTGATCTGCCCATCTCAGCTTCCCAAAGTGCTGGGATTATAGGAGTGAGCCACTGCGCCCGGCCCATACAGAATTACTTTGAACAGAGGTATTTCTCACAGTGTTTGGTACAAAACACTTATTTAAGATATGTAGTTACTTTTCTAATTTAGATTAACTATATAGACTTTATGAAGAAATAATCATTACCAGCACTTAGTGCTAAAGGCTTTAATTTGCTGTATTACTATGTCATTATGGACTTTATGCTGTGTACATTGGCACTTAAGAATTTGAGTTTGAACACAAAACAATCTAATTTATTGGCTCATTCTGTCTACCACATGTGCACATGAAACCAGAACAATTGAAAAAGTGCTGTAGAACATAAGGTTGCATTGTATTCCTGATTGAGAGGAACTGTGCTCCTCCTCCTCTCATTTTAGTACTTGAGAAGAAATGCATTTCAGTAAATCAATCTTGTTTTTTTAGGATCATTCCAGGAAGAGAAAGGAGATCCATCTATTAAGTTTTTCCATGTGTCTAGTGGAGTAGATGGAGATACAACATCGTCAGATGACTTTGACTGGCCACGGTGAGTAAGCAAATACATAGGTTTAATAGGGTTTTCCTTTTAAAAATATATTCTTCTAAACCAATGTTTTGGCTATTACATGTAGGCTAAAAATGTCCATCCATGATTCTTTTGTTCATAAGCGTGATGATTGGGTGTTCACATGTATGTGTGATATGTGTCACCCTTGAACCTTGTGCCATTTTTCTGCCTCCCTTATTTTAAGCCGCCTCTCCACTGTCTGTTAGACCTAGCCGATTCTTAGGACAAGTGTTGCTCATACACACTTGGTAGCGAGCATGAGTTTAGAGCACAAGTTTTCATCCCAAGAATTGGATCTACTGTACTTCAGTTAAGTAATTGAGAAGCACAGTTTACCTTAGGGTATCTTTCAGGAAAAAAGCCTGTGATCCTTTACGAACCAAATGGCACCACTACCTAGGGAGTAAGAGCTGTTGTAGTCGCAGCACTGCTGTTCCCTTTGAGGGTTCCATGCCTCCTTATAACAATGGGTGGATATGGTAATCAAAGGAGAATGAAAAGTCTGCGCTAGTGATGTTCTGTGGAAGCTTAGGAAAGGAATGGGATTACTCTGGAGTAAAAAGCTCATCAGTTTTTGTAGTCATAGGCTGCATTAACTCAGTGATCTTTAGGTTTTGTGGTTACAAAACAAAAACAGCACCAGCCCTTTATTACTGAAATTCCTGGAGGAAAGGATAACTTTGTTGTTAGGGTTTTGAAACTGTTCCCTAATCAATCTCTCCCTTTTCCCTTTTACCAACTGATACAATACGAGGCTGATGTAACATGAGGTTTCTTAGGTAGACAAATATTTTATTACAGCAGAACAGACTGTATGTGAGAGGATTTGGTTTAATGGTAACTAGAATCCTGAGGTAAAGTTCGTTGACTTTTAATGAAATTTAAAAATAACCTTTTTGCCCCCACAAGATCAGGCCTTCAGTTAGCCAAGTATAAAATGTTAATGTCTTTCAGTTACTTGTTTCAGTTCCACACTTTCAAGTTTACAACATGTTCATAAGTGGGTTACCTTAGGCATAGTTAGACTTTGTAGAGAAGTTTAGTTCTGTCATTAAGATTTAATCAGTAGTGTCTGTATTAATTTGCACAAAAGTTAAAGTTTCACTGTTTACACTTAGATCCTGGTCTTTTAAAAATTGTCTTTGCTGTCAGAATTGTACTGAAAATAAATCCACCAGCTATGCATTCCATTTTGGAGAGAATTGCAGCTGAGGAAGAAGAGGAGAATGATAGTCACTACCAGGAGGAAGAGGAAGGAGGTGCTCATTCCTTGAAAGATGTTTGTGATCTAAGGAGACCAGCTCCATCTCCTTTTTCTTCTCGTAGAGTAATGTTTGAAAATGAGCAGGTAAGATTAAAGTATGAGCAAGCTACAGAGAAATAATACTGTTATTCTCTGACATAGAGCAATTCTTTTTATTTTTTTTAAAAAAAGCTTTGTGTTTTGTTTTTGCTATGTCTTTTTTTTTTTTTGAGGCAGAGTTTCGCTCTTGTTACCCAGAATGGAGTGCAATGGCGCGATCTTGGCTCACCGCAACCTCCGCCTCCTGGGTTCAGGCAATTCTCCTGCCTCAGCCTCCTGAGTAGCTGGGATTACAGGCATGCGCCACTGTGCCCAGCTGATTTTTTTTGTATTTTTAGTAGAGACGGGGTTTTACCATGTTGACCAGGATGGTCTCGATCTCTTGAACTCGTGATCCACCCGCCTCGGCTTCCCAAAGAGCTGGGATTACAGGCTTGAGTCACCGCGCTCGGCCTGCTATGTCTTAAACTCCAAAATTGAATAATAACTATTTTTTCTTGGTGCGTATTTTCACCAGTTAAATGTTACCTGCTTATTTATTTCTCACATACCAAGTCCTACCGATAGGCTAAGAAGATGCTACTACTATTTTAAACATAAAGTGGTTATTTGATGCCTTTGTTTTTGCACTAAACTATTATGTTTTAGATGGTGATGCCAGGAGACCCCGTAGAAATGACAGAGTTTCAGGACAAAGCAATCAGCAATTCTCACTATGTGCTGGAACTTACGTTACCAAATATTTATATAACACTACCTAATAAGAGCTTTTATGAGAAGCTTTATAATAGGTGAGTTTATACACATTTAGTTGGATCGTTGGAATCAGACTTTTTCCCTCCCTGTTTTTCCTCTTTCCCCTTTCCTTGCCTTGCATTAATATTATTTGCCATCTCTGTGTACTTTGTGTGGTGTTGATGGTGACTGTTGGTGTTGTTGGAACTATTGCCATTATGATGTGCTATTGTCACAGCAGAGTTTCCTAATTAGTGTGCTGCTGGGTGTGTGAAATATTTATTTCCTTAGCCCTCAGGTTGGCTGGTTGCCCTCTGTCAGCTTACTGCAGGGTATGAATCAAATATGATTTTTCTACATGTGCAGTGACATGAAGAGTTAGAAGATAGTAATACAGAGGGCTAGCCAATGCTGGAGTAGAATCAGAACCCCAGTTATTTTACAAGAAGCATCTTTTCCTCAGTATTTAAAAAGATATCTTGTTGGAATTCAAAACTCTATGAACGAGTACAAAATTTATTATATTTAGATGCCCCTCAATATTTATGCCAGGCAGATATTTTGATATAAATGGAATTCTAGGTCATAGACTCTGAAGGCCTTGAACGATTTACCTAGCCTCCATAAGACTCAGCATCCTCATCTGTAAAATGAAGATGATTGTGGCACTCACCTATAAGGGTTGTTTGGAGGATTAAATGATATAACACTTGACAAGTTCTGAGAACAGTGTATGGCATATTGTAAGCACTTAATGGTTGTCTGTTTTCATTCCTACCCACTGAAGGGATTTCTCTTTGGCATACCTGAAAGATTGTCATGTGGGTTTCTAGAAAAAGAAGTCCTTAGTGTTTGTCATCACTGGTTTTCTATATGTAGACAAGTTATTCTAGTTTCCATTAATCTTCAGAAACTTCAGACTGTTGTTTCTGCTGTAGGTTTACTTGGTATGAGATACCCCTGGCTCTTTATTCCTTGAATGTTAGTAATAAACCCTGGGTCTTCTCACTGGGTGCCATTGACTTTTGCTCTTAGAATCATAAACAGTTAAGGTCCAGGAAGGATTCTAGCGTTCATATTACCGCAGTGGTCTTGAAAATGAGATTCAGAGGTCAGTCCATTGGGGTATAGGAAGAAAATGTTAGCACTTATGTTTAACTTAAAAAATAATCTTTTAAAATTTCTATTTTTATATTTGTTTTATAATGTACATTTTAAATAGCACATAATTTATATTAAACTAACATTAGAAGATTGTTTTTAAATGTTGGGGTTTGTTTGTACCTGATCTACAGTTTGGAAATGACTGATCTCTAGGCTCCTCCTCCTATTTCATAGTTCAAGGGTGTCTGCAAAGAGCTAATGTATGTGCAAGGCTGAGCTTGAGGGAAATGCAATGACTCTTTCAAGGCCTAGCCCAGAGATCAGAAAGACTTGACCCATTTCTTTCTTTTTCTTCATTGTCTGAGCAGATTGCTTTTGATTAAATCAGGACATCAAGAACAGTAATACATACCTTAATCATTCCCTTTGTAAATGTATATTTATTTACCACTTCATTTTTAAATATAGGACAAGGCCTTTTCTTCGAGTATGAGCCACTGACTGGAATTCTATGTTGTCTTTTGTTTCCTTTTTCTTTTTTAAATCCTGCATGTTACATCTGACTATTTTGTCTTTTTCTTTCTTCCTTTTTTTTTTTTTTTACATAAAGTGTACCCAGAAGGCATTGTCTAGAGTTTTTAGTTCCATTTTCTTTAAAGTGGAGTGAACAAAATTTTTTCAAAGATATGTGAGAGGAGAATCTTTGCAGGTTTTTAAGATTTTTTTCACCCCAGTCTGCATTAATTAAAACAGTTTTTATTTAAAGTAACTTACAATAACAAATACAAGCAGATTTGAGGGCAGACACAATTGGTTTTGGGGAGTATATGAAATATATAACTCTACTGATAGGAACAGTGCTCAGCTTTGCTAGAGAGATGTCTACCAGCAGCAAGCAGTTAGCATGTTGGGGGCTTCCACTGTTTTGGTAATTGGGGATAATTGGGTGGCTGACTGCTTCAGTCAGGGAGTATGTATTAGAATATGTATTAGAGTATGTAACTGTTAATCTGGGTAGTTGGTTTAATGGGTTGCTTAAGAGAGTTTCTATTCTATTGAATACCTTCCACTAACCACTGTGTAGTCTCTCAGGTCCCTGGAATTGCATAAATACTGAAGTGCTCCCTCACTCTCTGGGACCATATAAATCTATAAACGTCCTCAGGGTTTGCATCCTTTGCCTGTTATTCAACTGTGTATTTTCAAGTTAATACTATGTAAACAATTTCCAAACATGCTCAGAGAAGATTTGTAATATGGTACAAAGCATTTGAGAGTAAGTGGCTGACCTGAGTCCCTTCAATGTGGAGTACTTGAACGCGTATTTCCCACATACAAGGACATTCTATGTTAACTGGCAATTCAGCTCTCAGAAGCAGGAAGCTAAACTGGATACATACTACCATATAGTTCTCATACCTCATTCAAGTTTTACTAAATATGTAAATACTATCCTTTTACCTGTTTTTAATCTTTTTTTTTTTTTTTTTCCTGAGCAGGAGTTATAACCAACGCTGCCTTTATATATTTAAAATGTTGGTTTACTCCTTTAGTGCCATGGTCAACAGGCTCTTTTTAGCAATATGGTTTTAGGTACAGGAGAATTTTTTCTGTGTTGAAGTTTGTTTAAAATAGAATATTAAAAAGAATTCTAACTGCCTTCATTAAATATGTATTGAGCATCTATTTTGTTTCAGCCTTGTAGACTAGACAGAATCCTGGTGATATGTCCTTAAGTATCTTAAGCATTGTTTTCGTTATTGATATTACAAGCACCATCTAATATCTGATAGAACTAATGATGTCAGGACTGTGTTTAGACCAAAATATAAATAAGGAGAACATAATGAGTGGGTGGGATTATAATCTTGAGAGTCACAATACTCAGTCTTGGTATACACCTTCTAGGGCTTCAGAAGCTCAGGAATTGGCCTGGCAGTGGCTTCTCACAGAGTGGGGCAGGTCTGCCTCACCACTTGGTGCCTTGACTGGTATTCATTCACACCAGCCCTTATGATGAGTCTGGGCTTTGGCAGTCCTTTTGTGTGAGTCATGCACTGTCCCTTCCTCACCAGCTGTCAAGTGTCATGTGACAGCCACTGTGCTAGGCACATGTAGCGATGATAGATACAAATCCCTCTCTTGGGCGGCTTGCAGTCTAGAAAGGGGAAACGAGGAAATTCAGCAAGTTGCTGTAGGCACTGTGGCTGAAGTGGATGGATGTGAAGCATATGCTGTGGGCCGCCCAGATCTTACAAAGGGCTTCCTAGAAGACACTGTGAAGTTTGAGTGTTCTTGAAAGCTTCAAGGGTGGGTGAGGGGAGGAGGCTAGGACAGGGGGCGTCTGAGCAGTGACAGGTAGCTCTTTGAAAAAGTAGGATATGGTGACAGCCTAGGTATGACATATGCCTTCCCACTGGTTGCCAGTATCAACTGGCTCTAATCTAGCTAGTCCTAAGGGTTTTCCTCTCCTTATTTTGTGCTCCATATGCATTTTTCATTTTATGAAGGTTTACCAGTGAAGCTGTGCTTTCTGTTGATGAGAGAAAAAGCAGGTATCTCTAGGGAAAGAACTGAATTGATCCCACAGATAAATACTTGCCTTAAAAAAAAAAAGGAACGGAATTGGGAGCTGGATATAATCCACATAATCTGGACTCTCATTCCCATTTTTCTACCAATTAGCCATATGACATTGGGAAGATCACATAACCCTTATGAGACAGTTTCTTCAAGTGTAAAGTGAGAATAATGATTAGCTCTGGACGCCCCACAGGACTGAGGGGGAAGGTCAGTGAGATGATGCAGGATCAGTTCCAGTTTACAAAGTGCTCTCATATAGGTGAACTGCCTTCCTTTTTTGTTCTTTGTGTGTGATTTTTATGAGCTTCTGTCTCTAAGGTATATTTTGAAGTATACTATGAATTTGTAATTTGATGTATATAACACAGGTAAAATTAGGCAAGTATCTAGTTAGGTATCTAATTGTGCAGATTCCTTTGTCACTGCCCTGCATTATAGCCGTATCAGTTGTTTTTTTCATTGAAGGAATGCAGTTGTTATTTTTGTTGTTTTTCCATACTCTTGTAGGATCTGATTTCCATTTCGCCATGTAAAAAGTTGTTGTTCATGTGATATTTTAAAAGGATTTTTGTTTTTAGTTTGCTTTCTGTTGAACCAGAAGTTATGTGCTTATTTTTCAACTTTTGTCTTTATAGGATCTTTAATGACTTGCTACTGTGGGAACCAACAGCTCCTTCTCCAGTGGAGACATTCGAAAATATTTCCTATGGCATTGGGCTTTCAGTAGCCAGTCAGCTCATTAATACTTTCAACAAAGATAGTTTTAGTCCATTTAAATCCGTGGTTCACTATGGTAATATATTTTTAATTCGTTTTGATTTAAAATACATTGTTTTTGTCAATTAACAAAGTAGTAACCTTTCAATTGTGGATTTAAAAATCTTTATTTTTCATTGTAACTGTATTTTGTAATTTCTTTTAGTTATTCATAAAATATTTCCTCATTTCTATCTGTATATTGAGAATATCATTGTCACTTAAGTATGTTATCTTTAGAAGGATAGTGTGCACATCATTTGAAGTTCAGGGCTAAAGAGAAAAACAGAAAGTATATTTCTATGTTCACACCATACTTATAAAACTAAGCAGGTTATGAATATAAAATATTTTTGTGATCATTTTTAAGTTGCTGTTTTATCTTAATAGACTATTGGAATTGCGTAATTGTATGTTTATTTCTCATAGATGAGGAAAGCGGATCTGAGGAGGAGACTTTGCAATATTTTTCCACTGTTGATCCTAACTATCGTTCCCGTAGGAAAAAAAAACTAGACTCTCAGAATAAGAACTCACAGAGTTTTCTCTCAGTTCTTCTGAATATTAATCATGGATTAATGGCAGTGTTCACAGATGTGAAGGTGAGGTTTACAAATCCAAAGTGTTTTTTCAAATGTGTCTTATTTTAAATAATTCTACTATGATATACATCCAGTGATTGAAGTATTTAATGTTTTGAGGTTGTTTCAGGGACTGATGACCAGTGTTCTGGGGCAAACCATGATGACAGCAACTTTAGCTTTCGTTACAGATCAAACTTTGTGTGGCCCTCCCTTTGGAAAACAGGTGCTAATTCTGCTTCTGGGGTGACAATTGGCAATTAATCTATTATACAGGAGAAAAAGTACAGAGATTCATCTAATAGAAGAGGTTCCACATAGTATTCAAGTTATCCAGTTTTATTTTTTACTATGATATCGAATGATTCAAGGATTAGATTGCTTTGTTGCAGTATGAGAGATTTTCCTAAGCTGAATCAAGAAAGAGCATCTCAAGGAACATGCTTGCTTTTCTGCATTTAAATAATAACTTCTGTGTTTTTCTGATCTTTTTACTAGCAAGAAAATGGAGATCTGTTGGAAAACAAACATGGTGAATTCTGGTTAGAGTTCAATAGTGGTTCATTATTTTGTGTGACAAAATATGAAGGTTTTGATGACAAGCACTACATTTGCCTTCATTCTAGCAGTTTCAGTCTATACCACAAAGGTAGGATAAAAATATGCCTTGGTTACTTCTCTTTAGACATGTTTAAATTTCTTGTTTAACAAAGAAAATCTATTGAGAACAGAACTTTGATATTAGAAATTATTTTCTATGGAGGGTTCTGATTCTGCTGTCAAAGTAGTATTTACACATTAGAAGTAAACTTCAGGTTTTTTTTTTTTGCAGTAGCTTTGTTGAGATATAATTCATACACCATACTCATTTAAAGTGTACCTTTCAATAGTTTTTAGTATTTCACAAAAGTTGTGCAGCCATCACCAGAGTCAATTTTAAAACATGTTTATTACTCCATGGAGAAACTTCATATACTTTAGTGATAACCTTCCACCTCCTTCTATTCTCTCCTTCCTGTAAACACACCTATCTACACTGTTTCTATGGATTTGCATATTCAGAAGTTTCTTATAAATGGAATAATACAATATTTGGCCTTTTTGACTGGCTTCTTTCATTTGACATACTTTATCAAGGTTCATCCAAGTTGTATCCATACTTCATTGCCAAATAATATTCCATTGCAAAGATATATGATCTCTTATGTATCCATTTATCTATCAATGGGACTTTAAGTTCTTTATTGTCCCTTAAGGAATATTTCCTTTTGGTACCAGATATAGAACTTACCAGTTTTTGAGCAGTGACCTGAGTTTACCTTGTTTCATAGACATGAAATGTTTGTGATATTTTCCTATTTAATTTTCCTAGTATTTCAGAATACTTTTTTCTTTTTTAAGTTGTGCACTGTCAGTCATACTAACAGTAGCAAAAAGGAGTGGATTATTAATGCCATAATGCCATGCTGGTTTTTGTCATTATGCTGTCTTAAGTAATAGTGGAAACACATGGATTTTTGTTTTGAGTCATGTAAGTTGATTAGCTAATTTCAAGTAATCATTCTGTTACTATGTTTACCTCAATGTGGATCTCTAGGCATAGTGGATGGAGTGATTCTTCCTACAGAAACACGACTGCCCAGCTCAACCCGCCCACACTGGTTGGAACCTACTATTTATTCCTCTGAAGAAGACGGCCTCAGTAGAACTTCTTCAGATGGAGTTGGAGGAGACAGTTTGAATATGCTCTCTGTTGCTGTTAAAATACTGTCTGATAAATCAGAGTCCAATACAAAGGTTTGCGTTTTGTACTTTTATGCCATTAAGTACTTGCTGATGATTTGATTCTTACTAAAAATAATTGCGTAAAAGCCGACACATTTATTTTCTTGGAAAAACTTTTGAATTATAGGATTACATAGGGTAAGTGTTGTTCTTTTATTGTTGTGTATAGGAATTTCTCATTGCTGTAGGACTGAAAGGAGCCACTCTTCAGCATAGAATTCTTCCTTCTGGGCTTAGCTGGCATGAGCAGGTAAGGGAGCTGTTATGTATGTATCAGTTTATTTTAAAATGTGTATTGACATCTAATACACATACTGAAAAGTGTACAACTCAGAAATGTTCAGCTCAGTGAATTATCATCAAGTGAACACTACTGTGTTACCATCTTTTAGGTTAAGAAATAAAACAGTATTATCACCTCAGAATATAATTGGCTTTTTACCTTAAGTGTGGTCCTCAAAACCTTCAGTGACAGGATTGTCTTTTAAGTCATTAAAGGAAGGCAAAGGACCCTGTATCCCAGGACCTGTAGAGTGCCTGGCATAGAGGAACAATGAATGGTATGTTGAATTGCTTTTATAATCAGAAGTTCTTTAAGTGAACTATTTCCATATAATTCCCTAGGCCAATAATATGATGTTGCTTTAAAGCATTTTATCAGGATTTCTTTCATTAATTTCCAGTTGAACAACTTTTTATGGTAATAAAATACAATGGGTTATTATTCAGAGGAAACTGAGTAAGAAGTTAGCTTTTCCTTATGTGTGAGAATGAAAACTAATGTGCTATAATTCCTTCTCATATTTCTTATAAAGGGGACTTAATTGTGCTGGGAAAATAATAAATTATTTAAAAACTTGAAGGTTTTCAAAATGCTTTTCTCATGAAAGCATTTAGAAAACATGAGGATATTTGTCTGACTTTCTGTCTATGTGGTAGGAGTAAAGAAGTGGTTAGCGTGAATAACCAGCTAGAAGGCAGACATTTAGCATAACCTCTTTATTTGTTTGGGTTGGATGTATGAGAGAATAGATGTTGGTGACAGGGACTGTTTTTTAGGCTCAGCTAGGTGTAAATTAAGGAAAAAGAGCTGACTTACAAAGAAAACCAATCCCTCTCCACACAATAGTTATATAGGAAGCCATATTGATAGTTTTAAGCAGTCTTCAGCAAATTTATTTTTCCAAGAATTGTTTCAAGCCAAAAAATGTGAAATCATATTATGCATACATTGTTATTAGTTTCATAAGTTACGATTTTCTAAGATTTCTATAGCATTGCAGTTGTTGGATAGGCTTCTTCATTTCAAATTCAAGTTTTGCAAAATACTTAAAAAAATTTAGTTTTATTATATAAGGTGAATAATGTTTTGATATACATAGTAAAATGATTATTATAGTCAAAGAAATGAATGTATCCATCAGCATCCATTACATTCTTTTCTGATGCAAGTACTTTTTGAAATTAATTCCTTCAAAATGATGACTTTTTTTTCCTTTTACTATTATGATTTTCAAATTAAATGTTTTTTTTTGTGAGATATTCTGGTTTACATTGGTATTAAGGATATTATATGAAACCTTTTTTTTCTTCTAAAGCAGGGCATTTTAATTTTTTGTGATTATAGATTTTATACTTCTTGAATATTGCTGATGAACCTGTTTTGGGATATAATCCTCCAACTTCATTTACAACTTTTCATGTTCATCTTTGGAGCTGTGCACTTGATTATAGGTAAGTTCACAAATGGAACAAAATAAAGTTTTATTATTTAAAATATATACTAAATTTTCAAAAAATACATAATTCAATGGAGTTAAAGTTCAAATTTTTGTTGTTGTTTTCAATAGAGTTTCTGTTGCCATATCAAATTGATATTCTTTTGTTTCTCTTTGGCATTAGACCCCTTTATTTGCCAATCCGATCTCTTCTTACTGTGGAAACATTCAGTGTTTCCAGTAGCGTTGCATTGGATAAATCTTCTTCTACTCTCAGGTACCTGTGTAAACATCACTGTATACTAAACATACCTGTTCAAAACATACTACCAGTTGATATTTACCTAAACCATTGTATTAAAGTCTCAATCTTTTGTTAAAATAGACATTCTTTTGCTAATAGTCATAACCTTTTACCCAAGTTACTCAATTTTTCTCAGGTGACATGTTTCATCTACCCATTTATTATTGCATTTCATTTTTAGAGAAGAAATTAATTCTGGAGATTCTTAGTTTGCTTTTAAAAACATATGGTAGTCTGGGCGTGGTGGCTCAAGCCTGAAATCCCAGCACTTTGGGAGGCCGAGGCGGGTGGATCACGAGGTCAAGAGATCGAGACCATCCTGGTCAACATGGTGAAACCCCGTCTCTACTAAAAATACAAAAAATTAGCTGGGCATGGTGGCGCGTGCCTGTAATCCCAGCTACTCAGGAGGCTGAGGCAGGAGAATTGCCTGAACCCAGGTGGCGGAGGTTGCTGTGAGCCGAGATTGCGCCATTGCACTCCAGCCTGGGTAACAAGAGCGAAACCCCGTCCCAAAAAAAAAAAAAAAAAAAAAATATGGTTAACTTCCCCTAATACCAGATACACTCTATACTTTTCATTTAATTTTTTTATTTTTTAGAAATAGGGTCCTGCTCTGTGGCCCAGGCTAGAGTGCAGTGGCATGATCACAGCTTACTATAGCTTTCAACTCTTAAGCTCAAGTGATCTTCTCCCCTCACCCTACTGAGTAACTAGGACTATAGACATATGCCACTATCCCTGGCTGATTTTTAAATTTCTTTTGTAGAGAAGGAGGTTCTTTTTTTTTTTGTTTTTTTTTTTTTTTTTTTGAGACGGAGTTTCTTCGCTCTTGTTACCCAGGCTGGAGTGCAATGGCGCGATCTCGGCTCACCGCAACCTCCGCCTCCTGGGTTCAGGCAATTCTCCTGCCTCAGCCTCCTGAGTAGCTGGGATTACAGGCACAAGCCACCATGCCCAGCTAATTTTTTGTATTTTTAGTAGAGACGGGGTTTCACCATGTTGACCAGGATGGTCTCGATCTCTCGACCTCGTGATCCACCCGCCTCGGCCTCCCAAAGTGCTGGGATTACAGGCTTGAGCCACCGCGCCCGGCTGAGAAGGAGGTTCTTGCTGAATTGCCCAGGCTAGTTGAGAACCCCTGGCCTCAGGCGTTCCTCCTGCCTTGGCCTCCCAAACTGCTGGGATTACAGTTGTGAGCTACTATATCTGGCCCACTTTATCTTTATACTATAGTTTAAATCTTGTAAATTTGGGCATCTCTTTAAAAACTGCCAGAAATTTAGAATTAATTTGAGTAGATGATTTAATCTAAATATTTATACCATTTAAATATTCCTACCATTCACAGTGAGTTTTTAAAAAATGTTAAATGACAGTTATAAGTGAGAAACTACCTATGACTTCGATAATATTCATACCAGAAAGAATGATGCAATTATGCTTATAGTGATTATGGTGTATGATACTCAAAGCTTAGTTTCTCAGATGTTGGTTTTATCTTTCTTGTCTCAGAATAATCTTGGATGAAGCTGCTTTACATCTGTCTGACAAATGCAATACTGTTACTATAAATCTGAATAGAGGTAAGAGTTAAAAAACAAATGGAGTAGGTGAATGCTGCTTTATTTTCCTGTGTGAATATTTTGAAACATTTTAACTCTGGGATAAGCTAGTGAACTAAGAATCTTATTAAAGATCCTTAAAGATTAAAGGGTCTTTAAGTATATAGTAATTATGTGGTATATATTCAGAGCTTAGTTTTTCAGAAATACTGGTTTTTCATTTTGAAATTGTAATGTTCTGATAATGCTAATTACGTGCATCAAATTACTATATATATTACATATTTTTATTTAAGATAATTTTTGTTTCTTTTTTTTTTTTTTTTTGAGATGGAGTTTCGCTCTTGTTACCCAGGCTGGAGTGCAATGGCGTGATCTTGGCTCACCGCAACCTCCGCCTCCTGGGTTCAGGCAGTTCTCCTGCCTCAGCCTCCTGAGTAGCTGGGATTATAGGCATGTGCCACCATGCCCAGCTAATTTTTTGTATTTTTAGTAGAGATGGGGTTTCACCATGTTGACCAGGTTGGTCTTGATCTCTTGACCTTGTGATCCACCCGCCTCGGCCTCCCAAAGTGCTGGGATTACAGGCTTGAGCCACCGCGCCCGGCGATAATTTTTGTTTCTAACAAATAAAGTGAATTTTAGGAATTTTATAGGATAAAACTATATTTTCATCACATTATAATTATTTGTAGTGCTCTCTGCAATGAATTTCAAAGGAATGCTAGTTGTATTAGGTGTTGGTTGACATTTTTGAAAGCTGTATTGAGACATTTTCTTAATTTAAAAAATTTTAGATTATGTTCGTGTGATGGATATGGGGCTTTTGGAGTTAACCATAACTGCAGTGAAGTCTGATTCTGATGGAGAGCAAGTAAGTTTTTAAAATAAACAAAAATTTTCAGTTCTATTTTTTAAGAGAGAAAAAAATTGAGTTTAATATTTTTCCACATGCCTAATTTTGGTCAGAAATAGAGTAAATATATTAAAAATTCATTTATTTAAATACTTTTTAATGTGGTGAGACAGATGATCATATATCTTATTTAATGTAAACCTATGCAAAAAAGAAACTTTTGTCTCTTGTTTGGAAGACATTTTCATTATTTTTTTCTGTGTCTCATCCAGACTGAGCCCCGCTTTGAGTTACACTGTTCCAGCGATGTTGTCCATATCAGAACATGCTCAGACTCTTGTGCTGCGTTAATGAATCTCATTCAGTACATTGCAAGCTATGGTGACTTGCAGACACCTAACAAGGCAGAAATGAAGCCTGGAGCCTTTCAAAGAAGGTCTAAGGTACAGTCAGCAATGTTACTCCTCCAGTCCCTGCCATGTCGTGACATGTTTACATTATTGAGGTCTTCACGACAGTCATAAGGTAGAAAAGAAACTTTGAAAGTCATTCATTTGTTCTTTACCTTCAGAATAACGGGACTGGGAAAGGTGATTTCACGGGCCTTTTTGGAAGACTATTCGATTGTTTCAAAGTTCATTGTTTCAATTAATCTTCTTAACAAACATAATACTGTTTTTCCTTAGATTTAAGTTACTTTCATCTGTCCTAAGGGAAGAAATAGAACATTTATCGTGTAAAAGCTTGTTCTATGCAAGTTGTATGTAAAAATGCTATGAAAAGCTGGCAGATATTGTTACCAGAAGACTATTTTTTTTTTTTGACAGAGTCTTTCTCTGTCACCCAGGCTGCAGTGCAGTGGCAGGATCTCAGCTCTCTGCAACCTCCACCTCCTGGGTTCAGGCAATTCTCCTGCAATAGCCTCCTGAGTAGTTGGGACTACAGGCATGCACCACCTTGCCCAGCTAATTTTTTATATTTTTAGTAGAGACAGGATTTCGCCATCTTAGCCAGGATGGTCTCAAACTCTTGACATCATGATCTGACCACCTCGGCCTCCCAAAGTGCTGGGATTACAGGCGTGAGCCACCACACCCAGCCCCAGAAGACTTACTTATATCATCATATTTCCCCAGTTTCTTATCTCTAAGACAATCCAGTTTTCAATGTACTTTCTCATATGACTTCCTTGTCCTTTCATGATGACCTGGTGAGATAGAGAGGTTAAAGATTAGTACTTCTATTTTACGGATAAAAAAGACCCAGAGAATTTAGATGATTGCGCTCATGAGTAGCAGAAACAACAATAAACCCAGATATTTTGGTGTCCAGTTCAATGCACTTTTTTGCCCCAAGTGTCACCTTTCTAACTTCTCTTATGTCCAAACTGAAGAATGTCCAGTTTGTTTTGTGTTTTTTCTTTTTCAGTGTTATTTTTTGTGGTCTCTCTTATGAACAGAATTCTCAGTCCCCTTAGGTTCTGGAGCCTGTCTTGTGTACTCTAGTAAGGGCCTGACTGGCATTGTGTTTGTTTTCTGTTGTTCAGGATTATTTTACACTTTGTGTTACATTTATGTTTGTAACTCCTTGTTCCTGCTGTATTCTCATGAAAATAAGGTGATATATGACACCCCCTCTCTACTGTTTATTCCCTTTTAATAAATACTCTTATTTTAAATTATCCCTTGCCATTGGAACTTGCCACTTTATGCTCACATATAAAAAGCACGATCTGGGTTTAATGAATCTATAGCTCACTAACCAAAATGGTTAAATATAGGTGCTGGAATTGAACTCTGAATCACCGTTTAGTAGATTTCTCCTCCTTTGTGTGCCCCCTAATGTTGTTGAGTATCCAAGAAATGAGGCTTCGACCTGCAGGGGCTTTATCTCAAAGGGGTGAAAGTCATTGCAACCATCAGAGTTGAGGAGGTCAAACTTAGTAATCCCCTCTTTCCCAGCTTTATTGCAGTTTGTTCAACTTCCTTATTTTCAAATGCATTGCCTCTTCAAGATCCCAGTTCACTATCTGGCTTTGAGGTGATGACACATTTATTTCTTTTTGCCAGTATTTGTTAGGGTGAAAATACTAAAAACTTAAAATATACCAGCCACTGGGCATAGAAAAATGAGTAGGTTTCTATTTCTCCTGTTTTCGTACAATGTAATGTATTTCTGGGGTTAAATAAATGTAAGTAGTTTGCTTCTTAAGAGCATTTTCAGTTATTTTTAATTAGGTTTTTTGGCTATAGGTAGATTCCAGTGGTCGATCATCCTTAGGTGGTCCAGTACTTCCTGAAGCAGATCAACAAATATTACGAGATCTGATGAGTGATGCTATGGAGGAGATTGACATCCAACAAGCCACCTCGTCAGCAAATCCACAGGCTAATGGTAAAATTAGGACTCTTCTCAGGGATCACTGATGTTATAGTTGAGGCTTACATTATTTGTGTTCTCATAACTTTAATAAGTCACTTATTAAGGATATGTATGAGTTTTCATGGATATCTGTTAATTATTCAGCTTGTGTCTAGTCGGTGTCCAGTAAATAGGTAACTCTGGTCAGTATGGTGTGGGGGATACAGAGTGAGTAGAAGACAGAGCTTATGTTTCTGGTAGCTTGTAGCCTAGTAAGACAAATGGGCACAAGACTGGTGCCAGTTCTTAGACCGATTGGTAAATGATACAAGAAAACACCTCAAAGGTGGTATATCCTCTGGAAAGGATACTATTTGGAAAGGATTGGAATAATTTTATTAGACTTTAATGAAACTAAGATGACCTGGCGTTTTTAAAGTAGATAGGATTTAGGTATGTCTTAAAGAGGGAGGAGAAGGTAATCTTGGCAAGGTCATTAACGTCAACAGAGCAAAGAAAGAGGCATGCATGAGCCTCAGTTATTTAGCCATGACATCCGGGCTGTTATTGAAACAAAAGTTCCCTTCTTATTGAAAAGAATTAGACAATAAAGTTGGATAAGCTGAGAGGGACTCAGACGATTAGAGATCCTTGAAAGCCAAATGGAAGCATGTAAACAGTTTGAAGCCTCTATTTCAAAAGTATTTCTTCTAGCTGAATGGCCATAGCTATATCTATATGTTGGGAAATCTTAATTTAAAAAATTATTTCATAGTGTTGTAAAAGTCTAGTGTTAAATGTTGCTTTCATACTAATTTAGGATAAATTAGAACTAAGGAAGCAAACTGGGACTTCTTGTGTTCTGTGTACTACATTATTTGTAATAAATATTAGCAGCTAGGCTGGGTGCAGTGGCTCATGCCTGTAATCATAGCACTTTGGGAGGCTGAGACGAGCAGATCGCTTGAGCTCAGGAGTTTGAGAACAGCCTGGGCAACATGGTGAAACCCTATCTCTCCAAACAAACAAACAAAAATTAGCTAGATGTGGTAGCATGCGCCTGTAGTCCCAGATTACTTGGGAGGCTGAGGTGGGAGGATGACGTAAGCCCAGGAGCCAGAGGTTGCAGTGAGCCAAGATCATGCCACTGTACTCCAGCCTGGGTAATAGAGCAAGATTCTGTCTGGAAAAAATAAAAATAAAAAATTAGCAGCTATTTTAATTACATGGGAAAGAATATTTAGTAATTATTTACTAGGTGGCTTCAATATACAAGATTCTGTACTGGGCCCTGGGTACCTATAAGGATGAGTAATTCTGAGGTACTGCTGTGGAAGAATTTAAAATCTAATCTATGAGTCGCTTAAAGCCAAAATATCCCTTTCTTCAGCTTAGTGTTCTCAGCCCCATCAGTGTTTGGTTTTAATGAATGAATGCAGAAAGAATTAGTGACTCTTAATATGTAATATAAGCATATTAAAATATATGTTGATGTACAGACTTTGGTGCACGTGTAATCTTTTGTGATTGCTGCCTAAGGTTAGGTGTCCAATTTGGGTATCCCAGGCCTTAGGAAGCCTGAATTGCTGCCTCCTCTGCCACCCAAAGCTTGCTCAATAGCTATTCTCTCCTCCCCCAAGCAGAGACTTCCTGTAGTTTTAGGTGAGGCTCTGCTAAATGTAACCATTTTCCCCTCCCATTGTAATGTTGTCCAAGAAGTTTCTTCCAGAGCGCCACCTGTAGGACAGAATGTCAAAGGTGAAATCCTGGCTAAAACCAAACTCCAACACTAACCAACAGCTGCTGAAGTCCTGAGCTTCCGTAATCCCAACTCACTGAGAGGAAACTGTCTTAATGACATTGCCATTTACCATTTTCTTAGAGAACTTGAAGTTTATCATTAGTCTTTTTATGAGGCTTCTTTTTTTTTTTTTTTATTAAACAGGGTCTTGTTCTGTCACCTGGGTTGGAGTGCAGTGGTTTGATCTTAGCTCACTGCAACCTCTGCCTCCCGGTTCAAGCGATCGATTCTCCAACCTCAGCCTCCCAGGTAGCTGGGACTGCAGGTGTGTGCCACCGTGCCCGGCTAAGTTTCGTATTTTTATTAGAGACAGGGTTTCGTCATGTTGGCCAGGCTGGTCTCTAACTCCTGACCTCAGGCGAACCACCCACCTTGGCCTCCTCAAGTGCTGGGATTATAGGTGTGAACCACCATGCTTGGCCTATTAGTGGTTTTTGATGTATTTCTGACTCTCGCTGAGGTGTTTTGGTTATTTAAGATCTCTCTAAACCTCAGAGTTTAGACTTATTTTAAGAAATGAGATATTATGACCAGCACAGTGGCGCATGCCTGTAATCCCAGCACTTTGAGAGGCTGAGGCAGGTGGATTGCCTGAGCTCAGGAGTTTGAGACCAGCCTGGGCAACACAGTGAAACCTTGCCTCTACTAAAATACAAAAATTAGCTGAGTGTGGCGGTGTGCACCTATAGTCCCAGCTACTCAGGAGGCTGAGGCAGGAGAATTGTAAGAACCCAGCAGGCAGAGGTTGCAATGAGCCAAGATTGTGCCACTACACTCCAGCTTGGGTGACAGAGACTCCATCTCAAAAAAAAAAAAAAAGAAATATTATAGGTAAAAGCACATAACATATGTCTGGCACATTGACACATGGTTAAAAAACTTGTTGTTAATATTTCAAAGTGTACCAAAAGGTTGTAATCTTTTTATCTAGGTGTTTTGGATGAAAAATGTCAAATTCCGGAGCCATGTTGTTCAGACCTCTTCCTGTTTCCTGATGAGAGTGGGAATGTATCCCAGGAGCCCGGCCCCACCTATGCCTCATTCTCTCACCATTTCATCAGTGATGCAGTGACAGGTGTGCCCACTGAAAATGATGACTTTTGCATTCTTTTTGCACCAAAAGCAGCCATGCAGGTAATAAATTTATAACATTATTGAAGCCTTGAATGATGTTATAAATGGAATTGACTAAAGGGTGCCTGGAGAAAATACTGTTGATTTTGTCAGTTCTTTATAGTTCAGAATTACTTTGGTTGGTAACATACTATTGACAGTTTTAAATGGTTACTGTACTTTACTATTTCTGTGATACATCTCATAGAGACTCAGAGAAGAATTCGCTTTGCCAAATTGCCAACATAGATTGTTGAACTCCAGATGTATTATGTAGTAAGATGATTCTTCAAGAATCATGAAATTAAATGGCAGAAAGATCTGTTGCACAGAATTGCTAGTCCAAGAACTGTAAGAGATAAGATGTGGTTTGTGCAAAGGCTGATGGTTGGGGCATGTTTATGTGTATGTATAGATATAGGGGTGTGTGTGTGTGTGTGTGTGTGTGTGTGTGTGTGTGTATTTGGAAACTTTCCAGTAGTAACTGTCCAGTAGGTGTATTTGTTTACTGAGTTCTGTAAGTTCTGAGAACCTTCTGGTTAAATTTTTAAAAATCCAAACAATCAAACTCAGGATAAACCTGTTATTAAAAGCATGGTAATATCATTCATGTGTTGAAATTTGTTAAGTTTTGCAGTATTGACTTTAAATTAAACAAAAACCACACACTAAATTTTTGCTTTCTTTATCAAACAAGTAGTGAAAGCCAAATCGTAAACTATAAAAAATCCTTATGGAGTGATTTACATGGAACAACGAGAGTTTATTTTATGGTTAACAAAGCAGAGTATCTTTGTGATGACTAATGCCAGCAGCCATTACCTTATTTTATATATTGGAATTATTAAAACGAATGTAGAAGCAAGAATGTCCCTTGAGATGTGCAGCATAATCAGTTGTTTCGAATAAGAAAAGAGAGTGTTACCTGTTTGTTTATTTTAGGAGAAGGAAGAAGAACCAGTTATAAAAATCATGGTTGATGATGCAATTGTGATAAGAGACAATTATTTCAGTCTGCCTGTTAAGAAGACTGATACGAGCAAAGCCCCGTTACACTTTCCCATTCCTGTGATTCGGTATGTGGTGAAGGAGGTCTCTCTTGTCTGGCATCTCTATGGAGGAAAGGATTTTGGAACAGTCCCACCCACTTCTCCGGCTAAAAGTTATATGTAAGTTAATTTCTATATAAGTTTATTTGTCACGCCAATATTTTCTTTCCACAGAAAAATAAATAGAATTTTCCATTTCCACTTTAGAGAAAAAAAAAGAAAAATAAATATAATTTATCATTTTAAGTATTATTAATAGAGTTGCATTAAAAACTGTGTAATTTAAATGTCACTCTTACAGTTTTCCAATTGTGAACTTATTTGTATTGTTTGTATTTTTACTAAAATGTTGACTTTCATCATTTTCATTCAGCAGAAATTTTCAGGTATCTACTGTTGCAGAATTTAGAGACTGGAGACACCTATGAGATTGCAGAAGGATTTTATTTTAGGTGCACACTGGCCCATTCAGACTCATGTTCAAAATGGCTGAGTGGCCAGACAAAGGAGGCAGGCTTCTTTTATGCTCATAAGGGCATGAAAACATGAAGCGGGAGGCGGGTTTACAGAAGCAGGCACAAAAGTAGTTAATTAACCTTGACATGTCTTATGACATGTCTTACATTTTGAGGAACATGTTTAGCAACTGGTGTTTATCTGTGCTGTGTGGCTTTGCTGCTGCTCTGAAACAAAGCAAAGACAGAACTCACAAGGAATGTGGAGGATAGATAAGGTTAATGGTTTGCGAGAGAGACAGTTAATATTCCTCCTTAACTTGGGCTCTGGGGCTGGTGTCGTGCTTTTTTACGGACAATTCTTTGCTAAAGTTATTACAGTCCTTCTTATTTTATTAACTTTCCTTTCCCTGTTCACTACTGTGTACCTATTTCACAAAAATGAGTAAGTCCTGTGAGTGACAGAGGGCAGTGAGTTGCAGGAAGTGTGTCAGGAGGCCCGGGCATGCCTTGTCCTCCAGCATCCAGCAGGGCACAGAGCAGAGAGTCAGTGGTCACTGAGCACTTGTGAGACAAGTGCAGTATGCTGGTGGCTGGGAGAGAGTCAGATGGACAGAATCCATGTAGGGGGACAGACTTCCTTATTGAGGTGGGGCATGGCATAGAGGCTGCATGGAGCAGTAATATTTGGCACAATAGTTCAGCAACCTTTTCTCCTTAAAAGTGATTTTAAAACACGTCCAACTTTACTGTAATTCTTTTGTGTATTAGTTGGGATTCCTAGGACTTGTGCTCGGACTGTAAAGGGTTTCCAAAGTAACAGGAAGCTTATAAGGAGGCTCATTCTAAGTGTACCCTGTAATATGGATCCCAGCATCATAATTAGCTTTTTCTGTAGTTTTGAGTATTTAGCAAGCAGATTGTTATATTGTAATGGCAGTAATAAAATGTATGTTTTCAGTGTCTCCAGAGTAAAGAAGATATGGTTTGGTTTCTAGTAATTTGTGGCAGTGTTCTGAAAGCTCGGTACTCTTTCTTTCTTTGTCTTTCATCTTATCATTTTCCTTAATGTCATTCATGGACTTTCTGTGAATATTCCTTTAACAAAAGGGTGTTTTTGTGTTGCTCATTTTTAGTAGTCCCCACAGTTCTCCTTCTCACACACCCACAAGACATGGACGTGGTATGGTATGTGGAGGAAAAGGAAGGAACCATGACTTTTTAATGGAAATACAGCTAAGCAAGGTAAGATGACATTTGAAAGGAAAAATCCACTTACGTAGGACATTGCAGGGGTTCTTTTGTTATCCCCCACCATGTAGTCTTGAGCCTTAAGTCCCAACCCTTTGGATTGGAAAGGTGTAAGGATATTGTACAAAACTCTTACCTCTTTTTCATTCTCAAGTGTTCTAAGAAGACTGAGGTGTTTTTCTTTTATTTTTGTTTACCTGGGCTACCCCTAGAGCAGTGATTCTCGGAGTTGAGCAAGCTCAGAATCCCCTGGAGGGCTTATTAAAACACAGGTTTCTGGGGTCCCTGCTAGAGTTCTGATTCAGAAAGTCTGAGGCAGGGCCAGACTGAAGAGACACTGCCCTAGAGCATCTGTCTGGGAAAACCTGTGTTTGGACAGTGCATCTGGTAGGTCCTTTATGAAGGCCTAGGGACCAACAGGGCCAGACCACTGATGGCATCACATGCATTTAATTCTACCAGCTTGTCTGAGATTGTACCTAAGTGCCATATTTTAGGATAGTTAGCATAACAGTATTGTAGTGATGACAATTCCATGTGTTTAATCATCTCTGCTTCCTTTTGGAGCTTGAACCCTGTCTCTGTTGATTCATTTTAAAACAATTTCATAGGTATGCAAGATAATAATTTTGTGCCTTATTCCTACTGAGAATTTTCCTTGGAAGGGATAAAGGATTTTACCAAGGTCAAATAAGAAATGCTAGTCAAGCTTCTCTGTGTATGGTAGGGTCCACTTGCAGTAGTCCTCCTTATCCACAGGCATACATGGTAAGACCCTCAGTGGATACCCGAAACTGCAGATCGTACTGAACTTTATGTATACTATGTTTTTCCTATATATACACATCTATGATAAAGTTTAATTTTTAAGTTAGGCACAGTAAGAGATTGACAACAATAGTGAATAATAAAATAGAGCAATTACAATGGTGTACTCTAATAAAAGTTATATAAATGTGATCTCTCTCTTGCTCTCAAAATACTGCAATGTTTTTGGACCTCAGTTGACCATGGGTAACTGAAACTGTGGAGAGCAAACCCTTGGATAAGCAGGGAGCACTGTAGATTAATAAATGAGTGAACAAGTGAAGGAATGTCATGTTGTTTAGTTTTTTTGAAAGTGGAATTGTAAGCCGAGGTAGAATTCAAAGGAAATGATGACCGATATTTTGCATTTTAAAGAGAAAATACAATGTAATAAAATATAAAGAATTGTTCCACATTCTTTCTCCTTACCTGTTAAGGTGAAGTTTCAGCATGAAGTCTACCCTCCATGCAAACCTGAATGTGATTCCAGCCTCTCAGAACACCCAGTCTCCCGGCAGGTGTTCATTGTTCAGGATCTTGAGATTCGAGATCGTTTGGCAACATCACAAATGAATAAATTTTTATACCTGTATTGCAGTAAAGAAATGCCTCGAAAAGCGCACTCCAACATGGTAAGAATTAACCTCATTGTTCTTGTGTTATGTTAGTTTTGAAAACATGTTTTTTTTTTTTTTGTTTTTTTTTTTGAGACGGAGTTTCGCTCTCATTACCCAGGCTGGAGTGCAATGATGTGATCTCAGCTCACCGTAACCTCCGCCTCCTGGGTTCAGGCAATTCTCCTGCCTCAGCCTCCTGAGTAGCTGGGATTACAGGCACGCGCCACCATGCCCAGCTAATTTTTTTTTTTTTTTGTATTTTTAGTAGAGACGGGGTTTCACCATGTTGACCAAAATGGTCTCGATCTCTTGACCTTGTGATCCACCCGTCTCGGCCTCCCAAAGTGCTGGGATTACAGGCTTGAGCCACCGCGCCCGGCCTTGAAAACATGTTTTTATTATCTAACTGCAGAAGAGATAGAGTAGGGAAAATTACTGGATATCTTTTTTTCATTTTAATGTGAAAAATCCCTTTTGAAGGATTGCTAAGTTTTATGTTTAAAAATTATTTAGGGTCTATTAACTATAATTGCTAATAAATTGATATCTGAGGAAACTAGAAGTTTATAGTGATCTTTACAAAATATTTAGTACTGCTGAAGGTGCTCCAGCTTTCTAACACTCCTTATATTTTAGGAAGGGGGA
Organism: Saimiri boliviensis; assembly: GCF_048565385.1. Lineage (NCBI taxonomy): Eukaryota > Metazoa > Chordata > Mammalia > Primates > Cebidae > Saimiri > Saimiri boliviensis. The sequence continues at coordinate 71,026,837 of NC_133450.1, read as the reverse complement.
AATGACTTGTTCAGGACTTTGGAGGTCCTTCGTAGAATTTGGTTTTGGAATATGGGCCTACGGTTAGCTTCAGGGTTTTGGTAGGCTCCCATTACTATGTACAACATTATCCATTTGCAGTTTTTCCTCTAAAGAGCCTGTATCTTTGAGCAGACTTTTTTTTTTTTTTTACCCCCTGGCAGTGTCTCACTCTGTCACCCAGGCTGGAGTGCAGATTGTGGCTCACTGTAGCCTCAACCTCCTGGGCTCAAACTGTCCTCCCATTCAGCCTTCCGAGTAACTGGGACTACAGGTGTGCACCACCATACCTGGCTAGTTTTTTATTTTTTGTGGAGATAGGGTTTCCCTTTGTTGCCCAGGCTGGTCTGGAACTCCTGGACTCAAGTAATCCTCCCACCTTGGCTTCCCAAAGTGTTGGGAATACCATTGTAAGCCCCTGAGCCCAACCTTTAATCAGATTATTGACGGGGGCATGCGACTGAAAAAGTTGGATTCAGGCTTTTAAGGAAAGAGGGTAAACAATTCCTCTTTTTCTCATATAGTATAGGAATAGGAATTTTTCTTTTTTTCTCTCATTTTTAAAGAGAAAAAGGTCATCATATTATTGCAGAAAAATGCTGTTCTTTTTCTTGCCTTGCAGTTGACAGTGAAAGCCTTACATGTGCGTCCAGAATCTGGCAGGTCCCCACAGGAGTGCTGCTTGAGAGTGTCACTGATGCCGCTCCGTCTCAACATTGACCAGGTTTGTGGCATGAGCCTGATTCCTGCCGTTGTAGTTAGATACAGACTGCATGTTCAGAATAAGGGAATTGTAGTGTTTATTATTATCATTGAACTTTTATGGCAGTTACATACTTTCAGCAAACTTCTGATTAAGAACAGGGCAAATTTGTTAGACATTTGGAATCTGAACTGTGGGTGAGTAAACATCATTAGATGTTATTCCCCAGTCTCCTACTCAGGGTGTGATATAGACCTTAATACCTGCTTCTTATTCTCTAATCCTTGTGTACTTTACTCCCAGTTCAGATATGCATACATTTTCAGAGAGCATTAGAGGATTTCCTGATGGATTGAACGCTGCTCTGTTCTCATCACAGCATCTGGAAGATAATACTTTGTTTGTTTGTTCATAGAAAGTGATTTATTTAAAGAGAGAGAGAAACAGGAGAAGGAGAGAGAAAGAAACAGCTGACTCTCACACTAAGAGAATCCAGACAGATGGAATCCAGGAGAGGAAAGCAGCTTCCACACTGAGTGGAAGGGAATAGAGAGAGATGGAGTTTAGGAGGGGAAGACAGGCTTTCACGAGAGAGTGTGGATCTGGAAGATAATTCTTTCTGTGCTGGGCAAAATGACAAATGAGTAAATTGGTATAGCTGAAGAGGTCAGAAACAACAGAGATTTAGACTTTCCCTAAAGAAAACTGGGGTTGGGCACAGTGAAATCTAGTTTCTCATATTCTGGCAAGCATCCCATCAAATTCTTCTGGGCTTTGCTTTGACCCAGAGAGCTGTTTAAAACATAGCTGGTGCCTCTTCCAAAATTTTTTCCAAAATGTATGAAAATGTGATGCTTAGTTGAGGTGTAGTAACACAATGACGAGAAGCATGGGTTGGGGTAAGACCTGGGTTCCAGTCTTGGCTCTGTAGCTCGTACTAGTTATATGGCTTTGGGTAAGTTACTTCACATCTCCAAGCCTTAGTTTCTTCATTGATAAAATGGGAGAAGTAGTAATATGTGTACCGTAATGCTTTTAAAATGAAGATGAAATAGATCAGTGTGTGAAAAACATTAGCTGGGTGCCTGACACACTAGGTCAGGGATCAGTAATGTTAACTGCTGTTGTTATTAACTGAAGCATGTGATAACTGCAGAACATAAGTGCAGTTTTTCACTAATCTGCTTTGAAATCGCAAAACCCTCTTGACAGAAATTATGTTTATATGAGCACAGGTTTGGAAGTAGGGTATTTACTTGTGGGGTGGACATAATGTTCATTATTTAACTAAAAGTTGAATAACTAAAAGCAGGTAACTGGTATTTCAAGAATGAGCTTAAATAGTATTTATAAACAAAAAATAGGTACTGTCTCAGAAAATGTATGCTGAAGTACAGAAGCTTAGCATAGCTTTACATTAATGCTTACAGCGTCTGAGCTAGGTTAGACTTGCCAATCAGTACTTTAGTTTTATGTTTTATCATTATGAGAAGAAGATTTTTGATATCCATACTTTAACTTAATTTATCCATATATTGATTGGCCTAGTGGAAATATAATAGAGTATTTATGGGAAAATTAATCTGTGGAAATCACCAGTGTGAACAAGACTTTAAGGTACATCTTTCTGGCATGACTTTACCAAACTTAGCAAGCCCAATTTTCTTTTTTTATTTTTCCTGACAGTGTCTCACTCTGTCATCCAGGCTACAGTGCAGATCATGGCTCACTGTATCCTTGACCTCCTGGGCTCAAACTCTTCTCCCATCTTAGACTCCTGAATAGCTGGGATTATAGACACATACCACCATGTCCAGCTAATTTTTTATTTTTATTTTTTTGTAGAAATGTGGTCCTATTATGTTGCCCAGACTGGTCTTGAACTCCTGGGCTCAAGTGATCTTCCCACCTTGGCCCCCCAACATGCTGGGATTATAGGCATGAGCCACTGTGCTCACCCTAATTTTCTTTAATAGACTTTTTTCTTCAATATTGAACATAATTTCTTATTTAGAACTATAAACATTATGATTTTAAGGTGGGAAGTTATTAATCTTAGAACCATCAAGGAAATAAATCTTACGACTATACTAATGAAGAATGGGAAATAATTCATTAAGACATAAAAGCTAGAAAAACAAAGCCATGCTACAAATATGTAAGCCTTAATGAGGTATATCACCTAACACAAAAATTCTTTTTAGTTTGCCTCTTTTAAGATTGCCATACCATATTTTGGGATAGTAAATGGTCATTGAGTAGAAAACCAAGTATTTTTGTTCATTATTTCTTGTGAAAACAGATCAGTTGATGAATGATAATGCTTTGAGTAATATGTTTCTAACTAAGCATATCCCCACTTATTCATCTTAATTGAATCATATTAAGTCTGAAAGTAACACATTATTCTTTCACATATTCAAAATACTTCATTGCTATTGAAGTTAAGTGCAACCACTTCCAAAGCTCCGTGTTCCTATAGGGCCAGCAATAAGCATCGCAGATGGAATGAGTCCCATCTGGTGGGTAAGTGGATGATGGAGGTCACACAACTAGGCAGTTTGAGATTCAAAATAGGAAGGGGGCCACATTTCCTGCTAGCCTAGTGTCCATTTTAGTTTTGTGCTGCCTGGAACTCTGCAGGAAAGGTGTATCAATTCATTCAAAACCATTTGGTGAATGCCTACCTTGACCCAGGTTCTATACTAGGATTCTGGGGATACAAAGATGAATAAGACATCTCTGTCTTCAAGGATCTCTTTATAGTGGGGAAGACTGACATAAAAGAGAGAGTTTTAATGTGCTGTGGTGAATACAAGTGATACAGATAGGCATGGGATGGTATGCCTGACCATAGACGGCTCCTAACCTAGGATGGGAGTTGGGAAGGGTGAGGGTTGCTCAGGAAAGGCTTTCTGGAGGTGGTGACATTCAAGTTGGGTTTTGAGGAGTGCAGTGGAGCTAGGCAGGCGAAGATTTTTGTAAAGTTACTACAAGCCTTATTCTGATTGTGGATTGGGATTGGGAAACCATTTTGCTAAGTAAGTAACTGCTCAGGCCAGGCTGTATAGGATGAATATGGAACAGTACTAGTTTGCACAGTTGTGTTTTTTATCATCATTGCTTCCTTGCTGGAGTATGACATTAAAAGGAATTCTTTTAATACTGAAGTCATAGTGTAGTATTAATAGACTTTATCATAGGATCTTAAAACTAGAGATATTTTACAAAGTTTAGCATCAACAATTTTTTAAAGTTTAAAAAACTGATTAACATTGAGGTCTTACTTACATATACTAAAATGCACAACTTTTAAGTGTTCGGTGGAGGTTTCACAGCTTTACACACTTGAACAGTTACTGCCCCAGCTGAAATATAGGACATTTTCCTTACCCGGCAGACTCTACTCACGTCCCTTTGTAGTCCATCTCCACCATCCCAAAGTGACTACCGACTCATCTTTTGGTCACCATAGATTAGTTTTCTCCTGTTCTGCAACTTCATATAAATGGAATTGTACTTAGCTTCCTGTACTCAGCATTAAGCCTGTGAGATCTATCTGTGATGTGGCATGTATCCACAGTCATTTTCATTGTTGAGTAGGATTTCACTGTGGATATACCACAGTTTATCTTTTTACCTGCTGGTTCACCTTGGGGTCATTTTGTGGTTTGGCTTTTAGGAATAAAGCTGTTAGGAAATTTATGTCAAAGTATTTTTATGGGCATACATTTTGATTTCTCTTGGTTGAATAAATACATATATAAGAGGAGAATTTCTGGGTCATTAATAGGTTAATGTTGAGCTTTCTTAAGAAGCTGCCAAACAGCTCTTCACAGTGACTGTCGCATTGCACGTTGCCACCAACAGCCATGAGAGCTGCGGCTGCTTCATAGCCTTGCCGGACTTGGTACTGTCGTCTTTTAAATTTTAGCTTGTACACTTTGTGTACATTGTGGTTTTAAATTGGATTTCCCTCATAACAGGTGATGTTAACCATCTTTTTCTGTGCTTATTAGCCATTTGTATATTTTCTTTTGTGTTTGTGAAGTGTCTGTGTCTTGCTAGTTTTAAAATTGTGTTTGGGTCAGGTGTGGTTACTCATGCCTGTAATCCCAGCACTTTGGGAGGCCAAGGCAGGAGGATTGCTTGAGCCTAGAAGGTTAAAATCAGCCTGGGCAACATAGTGAGATCTTGTTTCTACAAAAAATAAAAAATAAGAGAATTAGCCAGGCATGGTGGTGCATGCCTATATTCCCAGCTATTTAGAAGGCTGAGGTGGGAGGATTGCTTGAACCCAGGAGGTGGAGGCTTCAATGAGCCATGATCACACCACCGTACTCCAGTCTGGGTGCCAGAGCGAGACCCCCATCTGTAAAAACGAAATAAAATAAAATGGGGTTGTTGCTCTTACTGATTTGTAAAGAGTTTAACATAAATACCAAAATCAAACAATTTTGAGAACATTTTAAAAAGCTGGCGATTCGCATCTCTTTATCTGTTATTTTGTGCATTTGTGGTGAAAAATGAGTAGAAACCATTGTCTCTTTAGTCTCCTTTTTTTTTTTTTTCTTAAAGAGCAAATTGATACCTGAAAATTTGCTGGTTTTTTTTTTGAAGGTAATCATGGAGTCCACCATTTATGACATTGAAAATATCACCATCTAGTGGCCAAGGAATAGCATTTTATATGCTGTTAAACTGTAAACATGTACTATTTGGTATAATATGAATTACATATGTTAAATGTGTATAATGGAAATAATATGTAAAATACATAACACAAATATTATATTTGTAAAAAATAACAATATAATGAACAATTCATGAACCTATTGCCCTGCTTCTGAACCAGTATATTTCCACTACTGTTGAAACCACCGGCTTGCTCTGCAGTCCATTGCTTAGTCTCCCATGTGCATGTTACCTAGAATATCCTTCTCATTTGCATCATTTGTACTTCTGAGATTTGTGATCAGTAAACAGAGCTTTTGAAGTTGTCAAACTGTTTTGGTATGTGCTACCAAATATTTTGACCCTTCATGTTGCATTTTGGCACAGTATTAATGTTTTATATTAGTTTAGGGTTTTTTTTTTTTTTTTTTTTTTTGGAGAGAGATTCTTGCACTGTCGCCCTGGGACTGGAGTGCAATGGCATGATCTTGGCTCACTGCAACCTCCATCTCCCAGGTTCAAGCGGTTCTCCTGCCTCAGCCTCCTGAGTAGCTGGGATTACAGGCACCTGCCACCAAGCCCAGCTAATTTTTTGTATTTTTAGTAGAGACAGGGTTTCACTATGTTGGCCAGGCTGGTCTTGAACTCCTGACTTGCGATCTGCCTGCCTCGGCCTCCCAAAGTGCTGGAATTATAGGCGTGAGCCACTGTGCCTGGCCAGTTAAGGATTTTTTTAATGAAAGGAAAGAATAAGAAAGATCAGGCCCAGGCATATATATATATATATATATATATATATATATATATATATATATATGAATGAATATATTCCTGAAGATATATTTGTCAGTTTGAGTGAGATAGGCAAAATGAAGCTGCTAGTAATGGGCAAATATGGCATGTATGTGCAATGTGAAGACAGAGCCATGCAGTTTTTGTTTGTAATTATGTAATTTCAGGAGAGACAACACTGAATGGATTATTTTGATTATTTTGAATATCATGTTCAATGAGGAAATGTATTAAGGCAGTCTAAGGTATGATAAAAGCAGAAGAAAGTCATTTGGAACTTTGAAGACACTAAAAGTGTCCAGCATATGATTGTTGGTAATATCACCACAATGCAGAATGAGAGCCAGCACCAAGAAAGAGTGAGAGTGCTCCGTTTCTAAGAAAACTGAAATATACTTTGATTTTTTTTTCGAGATGGAGTCTCACTGTGTCACCCAGGCTGGAGTGCAGTGGTGCAATGTCAGCTCACTACAACCTCTGCCTCCCGGGTTCAAGCTGTTCTCTTGCCTCAGCCTCCCAAGGACCTGGGATTGCAGGCATGCACCACCATGCCCTGCTAATTTCTGTATTTTTAGTAGAAACAGGGTTTCATTGTGTTGGCCAGGCTGGTCTCAAAACTCCTGACCTTGTGATCCACCCACTTTTGGCTCCCAAAGTGCTGGGATTACAGGGTGAGCCACTCTGCCCAGCCAAATGTGCTTTAATTTAGAAATCCTTCCTACCTTTGTAATCTTTAACTTCTGTCTCTCAGTTTTCATACCTATAAATTAATTTCCTCATAGAATTATGAGAATTAAAATGGAAGTATGTGTGTGTGTCTGTGTGATTGTGTTCACGTGTGTGTGTGTGTGTGTGTGTGGGTGGTTGGGTGGGTGAGTGGGTGAATGGGTGGGTGTGGTGAAGGGAAAAATAGGAGTAATTACTGGAATAAAGGATTCAATAAATTGTAGCTATATTTGAACAATGAGTAAAATATATGAGTTTAAGGTACTTTGTCTCATAGTTTTAGAAATAGGTGGGGTTTTTTCCTTTTAGTTAAAATTACATCTCTTAATTTTAGGATGCCTTGTTCTTCCTGAAGGATTTCTTTACAAGTCTTTCTACAGAAGTAGAGCTTCTAATGACTCCAGATCCAGAAGGTATTAAATATGTATAGTTTGAAAAGGCTATACCAAGTACTTGGATTGATATTGATTATTATGGGGTTTTTTGAGAATGTACTAAAATATTTATTCCCACTTAAGTAAATGTGTTCGGTGTTGATTTTTGTTGATTTTTGCAAATGCTTTTTATATAAAAGTAATAATTTAAAAGATGAAAGCAAATTTTCTCTGTAACAGAATTGTATTTTGATTAAATAAAGTATAGGAAAACAAATTAGATCAAGATTGATTTAAATGGTTGCTCAGAAGAAGCATACCTAATTTTTCAAACGTGCACATTACATTTTCAGTTAAAAAGTCTCCTGGAGCTGATGTCACCTGCACTTTGCCAAGGCATTTGAGTACCTCAAAGGAGCCAAATCTAGTTATTTCTTTCCCTGGGCCAAAACAACCTTCCCAAAGTGATAGTGCCAATTCAGTGGAAGTGGTTAATGGCATGGAAGAGAACAACGTCTCTGCAGAAGAAGCATCTTTCAGTGATCAGCCTGTGTTTTTTAGGTAACTGGTTTTGATAACGAAGTTATTTTAGAGTTCTGAGGATTGTTCTGTGATGTGTATATGCTAGTAATCATGAGGTTCCCTCAGCTTTTCTTTGCACTGTCAAATTGTCAGCTGGTGTATTTATCTGTATGTGGTCCCCATCTAATTGCACTTCCCTCATGTGCACGTAGTAACTGGTTCAAAATTCATCTCTTTCGATTCTCTGGCAGGAATTTCCTTTTCTCCTTCTGTCCCCTCTTTCCAGCACTGTTACAGTGCGTTTGTACCAGCCCAACCGGATATTATCCTTTTGCTCTTTTTCCTTTACATATCTCAACCTGGCTTTGCCTGCTTGCCTTTTCCCTTGTAGGGGTTTTCTACCTATTTTCTCTGTCTGCCTTTACCCATTGTCGTATGTCTTTGCTGACCCTTTCCTCCTTGCTTAGTGGGCACTATTGGGAGACCCAGGTCCCCTGTGCTGCTGTTGTCTGCTGTGACTGCTGCCCAGCGGCTCAGCCAGCTGGAGCACAGCACACTGGAGTTTCCTCATTTTCAGACCTGTTCATTCTTCTCATCTTTTTTCTTTTCCAACCCTTGATGGTAGGGATGGTGGCTTGGCCCTATGGGAAAGAGAAGGGACTGAAGATCAATGCCCCCTTGTTATGAGGAGCAGTCAGCATCTTCCCTGATTTTCTGTGCTGCTTTCTCACACATCCCAGGTTCCTGATTTCTCTCTGTCTTTTCCTCTAGGTTCTGAAGTTAGACTTTAGGTTTGGGCCAAAGTCAGCAGTATTACTCCTGGAAAAGGTTGTCACATTTTAAATACTTTGCACAGTGACAAAAATAGAAAAAAATGCAATATGATAATTGGAAACATCTTGGAATAGATGATTTCTGGTGGTTCTAAATCTTTCCACCACCACAGAAGGACCTTTTAAAATTAATTTCCCACATTGATCCTTTTATTTTTACAAAAACGTATATCTTAAGTGATAATTTGCATTCTTATTTTATATTATTCACATTTAAACTGCCAATTTGGTTTCGGTAAACATGGGCCTGAAAGCAAAGAAGTTTGCCTTTTTCTTTTTTTTTAGCCAAAAGAAGTAGGGTCACTCATTTATTTAGGTTTAAAAAGTACGCAACCCCTGTACTTACTTAGGTAAATGTTTATTTTTTTATTAGACTATTTCAAGTATTGAGAATAGCTTATAGATTTTCATTTGTACTCTCAAAAGCTCCTATCGGTGCTATAGTCTAAATTATACGCCTTACAGATGAGGAAGAGAATGCCCAGAGAGGCGAGCTGACTTGCTCAAGACCACATAGTTAGTGGCCAAGGCATGGCTAGAATGCAGGTCTTCTTATCCCTAATCCAGAAAATTCAGTACAGGTTTTAGTAATGCCACAAGAGCCCTGTTCCTCCCCGTAAGCAGTTATTCATTTTACAAATATTTTTTGAGCACTTAACTGTATGCAAGGTTTTATCTAGGCACAAATGAACAAAGCAGAAAAAATATTTAATTGAATTTACAAATTGAGATTACAAATAATTAAAATAATTGGTTTGTCCTGTTATATATGCCATGGAGAAAAAAAAGGAGTAGGAAAGGAGAGTATGAGAGGGTACTGGCCAGACAGCCAAGTGGAGCTGAGGATTCAGGGGGTGGGTGTGACCTGGGGGTCCCAGGCTTCTTGTAGTAATTGGTGTAAATATAACATCTCCATTTTGTTGTTAGGTGAAGTGGACTTTTGTGAGATGGCTTAGGATGTAACTACCCACATTAATTCTGTGAGAAAACTGTGTTTGAAGTTTCAAACATTGTTTGTAGCCAGCGTGTGGAAGCCAGCTCATTGTGTTAGATGTGTACTGTCAGTGTACAACCAGCCCTCTATATCTACAAATTCCACATCCAAGATTCAACCAGAATATTAATAACAATAAAAATACAAATAAAACATACAAAAATGATTTGCACAGCATTTACATTGTATTAGATATTGTAAGTAATCTAGAAATGATTTAGAGTATATGAGAGGATGTGTGTGGGTTATATGCAAATACTGTCCCATTTTATATAAGGGACTTGAATGTCAAGGGGTTCGGTATCCACAGAGGTTCTGGAACCAATCCACTTCAGAAACCAAGGGACAACTGTGTAATTATAATTTCATTCTCACACAGTTCCCTATATTTGTTTGTCAATATTTTGTTTACTTAGAAACAATTTCAAGGATTCTCACAAAATTTAACAATGTAGGTGACATTTTAACAAACAAATAGCAGAGAGTTTAAGTGACTTGCTGACAGTCGCATCTCATAGATGAATCTGGGGTTCACGTCAGGTTTTCTGGCTTTTCTCCACCAGAGAGTCAAAATAATTCCTTACCTCTTCTTTTTATATTTCTTGGTGAATGACTATGTGGCTTAATCCTGAAGGTTACTTTTATTAATTTATTCTTTGAATAAATTGAAAATATATATAAGAATACATTTTCGTAAATGTACATTATTTCATAAGCTGAGAAAAAGTTTTATATTTTATTTTATTTTTTATTTTTATTTTCCCACACTATACCGATGTAACTAAGAAAAGCTTTTTGTGAGAGATGCAAATGTAATAATATATGAGACAATTAATATCTGTTTAATTGTTATATTAAGAAAAGATAGAGCTAAAAGCCATTCTCTTTTATTTAGTTTTTAAGATATTTACATTATTTATTTTGTGGTTTTGTTTTTCTCTAATTGAACAAATTAATTTATAACTAATTTCACCTATTAGTAATGGCAAATGTAAATAACTCTTCTCCTTCCTTTATCTTCAGAGAATTTAGATTCACGTCAGAAGTTCCCATTCGACTTGATTATCATGGCAAACATGTATCAATGGATCAGGTTGGGAAACTCCAAATATACTCTACAAAATTATCTTATCTGTTTTTCTAATGAACTTTTTTTTTTGAACTTTGCTTTGTCATAGTTTATATATATGTTTGAAATGAAGTTCAAGGCTTTTGAATTTAATTGTTTTTAAAGTAAATATTTCTTTAAATACCATGAATAAAATTTGGTATAAATTGGATCATATGTATTATATATATTTTTGCTGTAAATATTTTAAGTCTTTTAATATCTGTAATGATTACTGCCTTGACTTTCAAAATAACAACAATTTTAGATGTTGAGTCTTAATTTACAGGTTAATTTGGCCTTTTTAAATTTTGAAGGGTACACTAGCTGGGATTTTGATTGGTCTGGCTCAGTTAAACTGCTCTGAACTAAAGCTGAAGAGGCTTTCCTATCGACATGGGTAAGTAAATTTATTATTTGAAACTTTAAGTGAAGTTACCAAAGTTAGTGTACAACAAATTTAAAAACTGAATTTTCTTAGCAAGCATACACAATTTTATAATATTTTATTTAGAGAGCTCATTTTTAGAGGACTCTTACAGATTTAGGCACTGATTTCTATTCTGAGGGATTAGAAGTAGTTTGAACAGAGTAGTATTTGGAAAAAACAGTTATAGTTTAGGATATTTTAAATAATTTTCTAAGGTTGTAAATTAGCTTATTCAGTGGAAAGATTGGAAGTTCACAAGGTGGTAGTGGTTCTTAGTAGCAATTATTGGCAATTTAGAGACTTTGGGTTAATCCTGTGCCAGAGCCTTAGATGTTCAAGAAATAAGAACAGTGGAAAAACACGCTTACATGTATTACCTGAGTCTCGTAGAAATTATTAACATTAGAATTGGATGTTATATTTATGTGTGTATGTGTATGTATGTATATATATATTTAGAGAAATTTGGGTTGTGAGTTAAATGAACGATTTAGGTTTCTTTTTGATTTGAAAAATATTTACCAGTTTTTGAAGCATCTGTAGTGTTTGTCCTTTTTTTTTTTTTTTTTTTTTTTTTTTTTTTTTTTTTGAGATGGAGTTTCGCTCTTGTTACCCAGGCTGGAGTGCAATGGCACGATCTCGGCTCACCGCAACCTCCGCCTCCTGGGTTCAGGCAATTCTCCTGCCTCAGCCTCCTGAGTAGCTGGGATTACAGGCATGTGCCACCATACCCAGCTAATTTTTTGTATTATTAGTAGAGACGGGGTTTCACCATGTTGACCAGGTTGGTCTCGATCTCTCGACCTTGTGATCCACCCGCCTCGGCCTCCCAAAGTGCTGGGATTACAGGCTTGAGCCACCGCGCCCGGCCTGTTTGTCCTTATAATTTGTAAATTTTAAGTTAAAAAAAAAAAAAAACACTCTCAAATGAATCTATGTCTAGAAATGTATTTCTCCTTTTGACATAATAATTTCTTTAGTTTACTAGGTGTTGACAAATTATTCTCATATGCAATCACTGAGTGGCTTAATGACATTAAGAAGAACCAACTACCAGGAATCCTGGGGGGTGTTGGACCTATGCATTCGCTAGTACAATTGGGTGAGTTTTCTTTTTTTTAATCAAAAGATAAGTTATTTTTTTAGATCAGTAATTCTTATCTCTTTGAGAATTTATGTGAGGACCATTAGTCCAGAAAACTTACATATGTACTCATACACACAAAACTTTGCCTCCAGTTTTAGGAGTTAAAAATCCCAGGGTTAGAATTATAGAGAGGTCTGAACTCCAGCACTGATGTTGATTCTGTGTTGACTATTCTAGTGCAAGGCCTAAAGGACTTGGTCTGGCTACCCATAGAGCAGTACCGGAAGGACGGCCGCATTGTCAGAGGGCTTCAGAGAGGTGCAGCTTCCTTTGGGACCTCCACAGCAATGGCTGCTCTAGAACTCACAAACAGAATGGTTCAAACTATACAGGTATTTCTCCTTAGACTACCTTAGACTCGACAAAGAAGACCCATTGTGAAATGGTTGGGTCCTTTTGTTTTTAAGACAATACTGTGAAAATATAATATGTTGTGAGTAGATACTTTATTTGTAATGATTTAATGTCATGCTTGTTTTATTGCTTGAATGTTTAGTGTTAAGTAATTAGAATAAAGCAGTGGAGTATAGTGTCAGATTTGTTTGCCTGTTTCAGGTAAATGGTAAACATTAAGTTAGTAAAAATTAAGTTAGTTTTTTTTTGTTGTTGTTGTTGTTAAAAACAATCCATTTATTGGGTTTTAAACTAGTTACACAATTGAAATAATCAGTTTGGCACTACTCTATACAGGGATTATGCCTGTGTATGCTGACACTTAAATACTGTACCAGGACCATTGCTGTGCTTAGGTCTGTATTGAGTCATTCAGCACACAGATACTAAAAATATACTGTAGTGTTCCTTTAAGGAAGACTGTACAGGGTATATTGCAAGATGACATTCACCAATTTGTGAATTATGAAAGGATCATAGCTAAATTTTTTAAAGAAGGCGTCATAGATTAAACGAAGTATTAAAGGTCATTCTAGTAAGCATTAAGCTCCATAGACGGATGTGGAAATGTTGAGTGTTCTCAGTGAACAGAGGAGGGGCTAAAAAAGTCAGCTCAATCCAGGTGTTCTTAATTTATACTTTTATGTTCTTGTTATAAAAGTCATCAGTTCTTTGGTGAAGAATTCATCAGGGCTTGTGAGTCCCTCTGCTCTTCTTCCCTCCCTGTGGGAAGTGCTCTGCTGGTCTGTAACTCTTCACACTTTCTTCTAATTCATTTCTTCCTTTTGACAAAATGATCCAGGCAGCCGCAGAGACTGCTTATGACATGGTGTCTCCTGGTACCCTTTCTATCGAGCCCAAGAAGACCAAAAGGTTTCCTCATCACCGGTTAGCTCACCAGCCAGTAGACCTGCGGGAAGGTGTGGCCAAGGCCTACAGTGTTGTGAAAGAGGTAACTGAATACTTGGGTGGACACATCAGAACCTGCCTGCATGCTTTCCCAGCCTTCACCACCTAAAGAGCATTTAATGGCTTAAATTCATTCTGTAGAAATTGCTGGGAGTGGAATGCTAACTGCTGCTAATAACATGTGCCCATACCTGTTTGAGGCGACAGAAAAGGACCCGTCTTGGACTAGTAGTCTTATATGAAGACTAGCGATTGCTCTCCTTACCTGCGGAAGCACTCAGGGAGTGATAGAAACAGATGCCATGTGTTCACTGTCTAGGTGTAACACATTGATACTCTGCACTGCTTACCTCAGATTTGCTTAAGAACCAGAACTTTTCAGATGAATGTCCCACCCTGATCCCATTCCTGTGCCTTTACTATGCTGAAGGTGGAACATAGGTTTTTTTGTACATGTTTTTATAGTTTTATTATACAAGTATGTATTCATAAGCAAAATATACTAGTGTTTATGTTTTAAAAGTTTCCGTAAATGGTGTTATGTGTCTCATTCTGCAACTCATTTCTGTCAAGATAGATCTATGCTAATCCTAATCCATGTAGGTCTAATTTCAACAGTTTTATGGTATTTTACTGTATGAATTCATTTATTTTCCTGTTGGTGGACATTAGTTTCCCTTTTTTCCCCTAAAACACCACTATGGGGAGTGCTCATTTACCTGTCTTTTTGTTCTTATATACAAGAAATTCTTTAGGGTGGAATTGGGGAGTAACTGTTGGAATCTTGACATTTGTTAAGCATGGCTGAACTGGCATCACAGTTGTGCCAGTGAACCCTGTTTTTTTTCTGGGTGTTGTCAGGGGCATTTCCTGGCATACTCTTTTTGATATTTTTTTTAATATGACAAAAGAGAGCTTGAGATCATTTTACTTAAGATTTGTGTTTTAGGATTTTATGAAAGATATTTTTCTCAGTCATATTCTGACAGCAGTCAGATGTGCCTAGGATGGTCTTTTACCTAAGAAAAGTAGCCTCTGTGGCCCCAAATTGTGAGAAGTCCATGGAGGTAGGGCCCCAAGAAATGTATTAGTGGATAAATAAAGGTAAGACCAATGGTCAGCTTTGAAAAAAAGATTCACTGGGGAGAATAAAGAGAGGTACTTGCCAGTCAGACCTGCTCCTACAGATGTCAGGATTGGACCAGCTATCAATAGGTTAAAATTAGATCTGTGAAATGGACACTGGAGTTGGTAAGAGTAGTGAATAGTGAGATGTAATAGCACTTTGATATTTAGCAATTGGTGAAATGGTTGCTGTATTTAATCTGTATTCATTTTGAAATAAATGGGTGCTTACTTTGTGCCAAATGTATGGTAATCACCATTAGAGATAAGCGATATTCCTAATTTACAGATGAGGAAACAGGTTCCACCAGACAGTGGCCTCCCCCAAGTACCATAGTGGGAAGGGGGTGGAGCCAGGATTGGAGCTGGGTATTTGGGTCTGAAGTTTAGTTGTCTTTCTCTAAGCTGTCAATAGGAAAAATGAGGCAAGGGAGGGTGAGATTAGTAAAATGTGGATTGAGATGGTGGGATGTACTTGTTTGGACTTACTCAGGATTATCTATTAAAGTTTTTTAAAAATAGTTCCTGAGTGGTGATTGGTCTTTCTTTTCCATTTAAGTCAAAGATGAAGAGCAAATACCTTGTGTGTGTCCTAGATAGGCTCATGTTTTAGATCGGGGTCAGCAGACTAGGCTTCAGGACAGACCTGGCCATACCTCTTCTGTATGGGCCCTTAAAGCTAATAATAATGGTGCTTACAATTTTAAAGGATTGTAAAACAAAAACAAAAACGACAGAGCCCAGGGCCCACAGATACCTTCTCTGTGGCCTTTATAGAAAAAGTACGTCATCCCTTCTTACATAGTTCTAGTTGGTGGTGGTCAGGCACTTATGAGGGTGGCAGTAGGAATTACTTATTGAACACTTACTGTCTTCCAAACTGTGTCAAGGTTTTGAGATTTAATTCTAACAATCACCACAGGAAGAAGGCAGCATTTTAATTCCCTGTTTAAATGACGTATCCACGGTCACACAGCTAAATAATAGGGCTGAGATTGGAATTTACTTCTGTTGTCTGCAAACGTAGTGGTGGTCAGCCTCATACTCTACTCACCTACTCCTGTTGTTGCTGGTAGGATAGGGAGGAGAGCTGGTAGAGAGGGGAAGGAGATAGTGCAGGGAATGTACAAATTGGAAACATTTTCTTTGTTGTGTTCATGGTTTCTCTTATGGGCTATTATCCTCTAGATAGTTTTTAAAGTCACACTTACATTTCTTTGAGTTTTTCTGCATGTCCTTTTTTTTCTTGCTCCGTGCTATTACATGTTTTTGCCAAATGCGCTGGGTAGATAGGATGCTGTTGTTAACTTGCCAAAATGATGGCTAGATTCTGGGTTAGGACAGCGTTCTTGATTTCCCTGGAGAACCCAAAGTTCCTTTATTCTGTCCCCATCACTGAAGCTGTCACAGTGGAATGTTGCTTTGAGTTTCCTAGGGATTTCTGAGTTAGATAAACGGTAGAGAAGAAGCCATGTGAAGTTTTTACTACATTGGTTTGACCTACACGTTTGTATATTCAGCTTCAAAGCTTAGCAGTCATTACTAGCATAGGGGGTGAGTAAACAGAATGAAAGCTTAGCAATCATTATTTTATTGTTATATGTTGTAAGAAAGATGGAAAATGCTACTGAAGTTTTGTTGAGAATTATTAAACATGTGCCTGCTTTTTGTTCTCAGAATTCTCTATTTAATTCAGTAAAATGTTCTATTTAGCTTTTTATCTTAATTGAATTTTCCATTTTTTTCCTAATACATAACCAGTAATTTAAAACAAATTCAGTAATTTCTCAGAGCTTAGTAGAATTAAGTGTTCTTATGTTGAATCAAAGGGAACTGTCACCATATTTCTTTAGTGAGTCTATTCAGAAAGTTTTGTTTGCCAAGTTTGATTTAACTGGAGTGATTAATAATACCAGCAAAGCTCATATTTCTGTCTTCCCAGTGTGAAATGGTGGCTGTACATTTTCCAAACACTAGTGTCACAACAAAATACTAAATCATAATTGCCTCTTTCCCTTATAATTAGAATTCTGTCACTAAAAATAATAATCCTGGGTTATCTAAAAGCATGGTATTTTTTTGGTCTTGTTACAAACATCATGTTGGTTACCTGCACTAAAAGTGTGTACTGCAGGATAGCTAGGGAGTTTTCTGACCAGAGTTTGTTCACTGCTGTCCTCTCCCCTACCTCCCACCTCTGTGCAGGGAATCACAGACACGGCTCAGACCATTTATGAAACTGCAGCTCGAGAACACGAGAATAGAGGGGTGACTGGTGCTGTTGGTGAGGTTCTGCGCCAGATTCCTCCAGCGGTGGTGAAACCTCTGATTGTTGCCACAGAAGCAACGTCAAACGTGCTGGGTGGCATGAGAAACCAAATTAGGCCAGATGTCCGGCAAGACGAGTCACAGAAATGGCGCCACGGGGAGGACTGATGGCTCAGACCTGACTGCGTGAAGATAAGGAGAGCGGAACCAGGAGCTCAGTGTCCCGACAGCGGCTTCTGAGGAAGCTCGTTTAATTTTATTGTGCTCATCTCAGGAACAAAAGCATTTTTTAGTTAAATGATTTAATGTCAGAACAACACACAACCAAAAGCTTTTGACATTTAGGGCTGGTTGATATTTGCCTATAGGAATGTTTGGTGGCTGGTGTCAAAGGTCCTTAAAGCATTTGCTGCCAAGTTAGTGGAAGGCTCACTTTTGTTAAGATGACTGTCATTCTCCTTGTTACCTACGAGTGATCATCGGAAGCCTCCTTCTAACACTCTTTGTGTAGCTCTATGGAGTTGAATTTTCTTAAGGTTTAAAAAGAATCACAGCTTCAAAACTTTAATTGAAAATGAGAGACAGAAGCCACAGGGGAAGCAAAGCAAGTAGGATTTTCGATAGAAATATCGGTATGGAAACATAACCTATTCTGTTGAATTTAGTGTTCATCGACTTGAGAACAACATTATTTCCATTTACTCTGAAAATCCTGGGGATTTGAGAAAGTGAATGTTGCAGACATGTTCTGTTGTGTTGCACTTTATCCTGTGTGTGTGTGTATGTGTTTTTACATAACTTCAAGTTGTGTGCTATATTTCTTGTATAATTTACAAAGTTACACAAATATAAAGAGCAGTAAACTTGTCTGAAATTTTTTGGCAAAGGAAGGTACCTTAAATGTAATAGCTTCCTTTAAGAGTACAGGAAAACGTGCATTCTGTAATGAAGTGGGGCCCATGTAATTGTTTATATGTTCAGTTTTAAGCAGGTATCATGCAGGCTTGTTAGGAATGTATGGAAGGGGAGATTGGAAGTGGTTTTTACTCTTTTAAAAGTAAACAACAATTCTTCAAATATGCCCTAGTCAACTATTTCAGTGTACCATTTTTACTTGGTTAATAGTGTACATTTTGATAACCTATCAGGAATGAATAAAGTATTTTTATTTAAAGGTGGTACTGTTTTATGCTTCCATGAATATTTTGCTTTTCTTAGAGCATATTCATAGATGCAGTACTATGATTTACCACAAGATAACTGGGAACACTTTCTCAAAATTGATTTTGGTTAGTATCAGGTAAATCATTACCAAGGAGTGAGAGGGAACTTGTTCTCAGTCCTGACTTTAGACTGATCCAGCAGAAGGAAAAGGTGGAACTCTGTATTTATCCACTGTTTAAAGTTGCATGATGTGATTTCCTGTTTCTAAAGTTGAGAGAATATCACTGAATTTGGATTTCAAAAATGCATTTCAGTTTGGGGGTTGGAAAATGAAGTCACATCAATTTCATTCTCTAAATTTTCTAATCAGGAAAGCAATGTAAACCAAAAATCAAAATGTTTAGAATTTATAAAAATGGGGTGATATAGCTTTTAATCTTAGTTTCCTTTTCACTGCCAAAAAACTTAAAAAGACAACAGCGTAACCACCTGTGTAAGCACCGTGGGACCATCTGTTACTCGGTTCTGGTAGAGCCTGGTCCTGGTGACACGCTGACAGGAAGGAGTGCTGTGTTACCAGGAGGGCCTCTGGCTGTGGGGTATGTTCTGACCCCACTTAGACTCCAGCTTTCTCCATTTGCCCTTAATAAGGAAACTGGCTATGTGTGTTACCAGTTATGATGAATCAAACTGGAAAATACTTGATCAAACTTAAAATTGTAAAATCTCTAACTTTTAAATATACTTTCCAAGGTTATATTTAAGTTCAGTTAAACACAGTATAACATACAGTATAAAATATTCTCTCCTTTGCACCCTGTGTTGCGAACAAATTAAGTTTATAAATCTCATTTAAACATATATCTTTGTAATGTAACCTCTGTGGTTCTTTCTCTGTTCTTTCCTCCTGCACCTGCTGTTGATATAATCATCATTTTGGGAACAGAAATGTTGTGTCTCAGAAATATCCATTGTCAGTTCAGCCAAGATGTGCTTTACCTGAGATTCTGTAAAGATGTTTACTTTCTGTATCTGAAAACTTCTACATTGTTAGATGTCCTTAATTTTTTTCTTTTTTACAAGTGTCTTTTCAAACTTTTATGTTGTGATGACACGGTAGGAAGAGTGTGGCTAGAATTTGTGGTTTGCCAGATCAGCAGCTTACCAAACGGATAACTTGGCCAGAGCATCTGATCTCTGTAAGCCTCAGCATCCCTCCTGGTAAATGGAGGGGTTTTTACGGCAAAGCCCAAGGGGGGTTTTGGATGATTAGGCCATGTGTGTGTGTGAGAATGACAGCATGTGGCATCATGCTTTGTGTAGAGCCTCATACCACCGAGCCTTGTCCAGTGAGAGTACTCTCTCTGGCGACATCACACACGGAGCAGCCAGGGACCTTAGATCTCTCAGAGCAATACCTTTCTCAGCTGCCACTGTGCCTGCATGGTTGGGTTTGGTGTCATGCTTCTGCCTGGAGTAGACTGCGCATGTCCACCAGTGATACGCTGAGTCCTTACAGGTTTTCCCCCATGGAGTCCCATCAGCAGCTCCATCGAGATCTGTTAGCAAGTTGTAGGACCCCACAGTGTTCTGACACGTTAAGACCATCTTACATCATGAGTAGAGAGGCAGCTGCAGCCATAGCCGTATCTTCTTCTTGAATGGAGCTAACTTGTTACCCCGTTTTCCCTTCCTGTCTGCCCACCGCTGAAGATTGCCTTTTAGGTAGACAATACTCAGTGTTTCTTCTAGACGTCATAGCAATAGACTTTCACTGTCATGAAGCTGGGGTACGATTTGGATTTTCACTTAAGTACATATATTTATCAATATTTTTATAAGGCAAAGTTCACTTAAAAAAATCTTTCCAAGTAGCAGTGTGCCTAAGATGGCAAAATACTAAAAACTAGTGTTTCCTGCTGCTGACATGTCACTTTTCAAGCTGATTGAAATATTTCCGGCTTTTAGGGCATTACTTTTTAACTATCTCCTTTAAAAACGGTGTTCTGTAGGTTTAGTGCCTTTGTTCAGTTCCAAAAAAGTCCAGGCAACTGCATCTGCCCCTACAGAGGCTGCTCATGCAGAGGCTGTGTGTGCCGCTTCCACCGGCACGCAGGCAGCAGGGGAGCCAAATTCTAAAGCAGTGGCTTAAAATGAGGATTCCGCATATGGTTTCAGGATTGACTAATCACTGTCTTAACATTAACTCAGATTTTCGATGTGTAAAGAGCTGTGTGACTTGGCTTCAGAGAGATCACTCCACTTTGCTTTGCTTGAGAGTTCTTGGACCTGCATCCTCAGAACTGTGGGGTGAGGTGGGCTCTGACGAGTGCTCCTCTTCTCTGTTTCCCTTTGCTACTTCGTGACCCGCTTAAGACTTTATAGAGAGAATGTCCTTCAAGTTCTTTTCTCCATCAAGTTCTGTAAGTTTCTCAAAAGGAAGGGACTCTGCAAACACAAAGTGACACTCTTTTGTATTTGCAAATGCATCAGCTGGACATACCAATTGGTATCAAACAGAATAAAATCAAATATAATTTTTTCAGTGTTAGGTTAAAAAGGAATATTATTTGTATAGTTTATAGATAATGAAGGAAAAAGATTTCTTTTTATTGCAGGAAATCTTACTTTTGTTTACTGGAAGATAGCCACTGTTTTCATCTAAGACAAATAGTGCTTTAATGCCAACTTATTTGTATCTCTACCTTGTCAGGATCGTACTAGGCACACTGCCCTCTTGAATAGACATTATATGCATAGTTGCAAGTCAGCCAATTTTTTTTTTAAATTCAGAAGTTATTTTCCTCTCATGATAGTGCCTGCAAATCAGAGATACAAAAAGCATCCGACACACGACCCCGATAGGCTTCTTTGGGGATGAGAAATGTGAGTCTGAACAACTCAAGAGTTTGAAATGCCAGCATTTTTGGTAAACGTAAGTGTTAGAGGTGTATTTTGCTGTCCTACAACAATTGTTGGGCCCTTAGTTTCAAGCATGTTGCCTCATAGGAAGCACTAGAGTGCCGTCTGCTGTATTTCAAGAGATTGTAAATGTCATCTCAGCTGGCTCAGTTATATCTCTAACGCCCCAGGTAGCAGCCCTTCCCTCTAAAAAATGTTTACTTTGCTGTTTCACATGTATTTTGTGTACAAAATGGCGGCTTCCAATTTCTAGCTGGATTTGTCTTGCACTGTTTGTGTGACTTGCTGGTCACCCAGGACTATTTGCTTTTTCATTGAGACATTCGGGCACGGTGTCTAGTTCAGCTTTCATGTTGATCCATCCTGACTTATTTTAGACATTGAATTTATCTCACCACAAGTAAAAGAACATGTGTATTGACTGTCTCTGCTAAGTTTCCTAATTTTTCCTAATTACGGTAATTATGGATGTGAATAAGAATATTGATATTGTACAAGTATTTTTGTGGAAATGTACCTTGTTAATGTGACTATTTAAATAATATAAAAATATGAATACTCTTGAAGAGAATTAAAATATTTACTCTTTGGATTTTGCTTTAAACACTCTTGCCATTCACCAAGAAGTGTTCCCAAAACGTGTGTAAAATACTTTTTGGGGTGGGATGTCCATCTGCTTCAGACCTTGTAATAGGGAAATGAGGCTCCTATGCCCCTGGTGCTTCTCATAGCCAATCTTGGGTCTGTCCGCTGCTAATTTCTGCGCTGTATGGAGTATTAACAGTTCTTCCCTCCCTGCTTTGGATGATAGGCCCTCTGTTAATCATCTTACCCCTGCAGTACGGACTTGTGGCAAACACATCCCATAGTTTTGGCTTCACAAACCTGATAACTATTTGGAGGAATAGTTTTACTTATGAAGGGAATATTTAAAAGACATTATTTTTATTTTATTTTTATTATTTTTTTTGGATGGAGTTTTGCTCTTGTTGTCCAGGCTGGAGTGCAATGGAGCAATCTCAGCTCACTGCAGCCTCTGCCTCCTGGGTTCAAGTGATTCTCCTGCCTCGGCCTCCAAAGTAGCTGGGATTACAGGCATCCGCCACCATGCCTGGCTACTTTTTTGTGTTTTTAGTAGAGACGTGATTTTACCATGTTGGCCAGGCTGCTCTCGAACTCCTGACCCCAGGTGATCGGCCCACATCTTCCTCCCAAAGTGCTGGGATTGAGCCACTGTGCCTGGCCAGACATACTTATAAAGACAAATTACTTTAAAAGGTGGTGTGACAGATGTCACTATATATCCACTTTGAACAATTAGGGAAAAATGCCAGGTCACACAACACGTGGCTCTTGAAGAGAGGGAAGGGGACAATTGTGAGATGCTCACTGTGTGCCAGGTATCCTGGTATATTCTTTTTATAATCTCGCAGCCCCTGCTGAGAGGCAGTAACTAGAGTCCCTGTTTTCCGGAGGAGGACACAGGTTCAGAGAGGTCAAGAAACTTGCTCACTGTTCCATGGTTTGACTCCCAGACCCATTGCTCTTCCCAGGACTTCATTTAAGAACAGCTTGGAGCAGTTATCTAAATTAGCAAAACCTCTTCACTAATTGGGAAATCACAGAATTTTGCTAGAGGATTGAGATGAAAGGCTCTTAGAGTATTTGAGCAAGAAAATGCGCTTGATCTTCCGGCGTCTCCAGCCCTTCTTCCCTCTCCTGGCTATGCTTAGCCACCCTAGCGGTTCAGTTCTGCATGCCCGTGAGCAGGAACTAGCACCACCTGCAATATTTCTTTCTTTAAATGCTGCAGCGCCGGCCACAGTCAACACCAATTAAGGCAAAATCTCAGCGTGGGGCTAAAGCCGGGGGTTCCCCGCCTCAGGCACTTGACCTTTGGAACTGGCCTATGTATTGCAGGATGCAGGGGATGTTGCCAACCCCCACCCCACGCCAGCCTCTGGCCACTGGATGCCAGTCACAAAGTCCCCTCTCCCAGTTGTGACAACCAAAGATGTCTCCAGATGTGGCCAAATATGCAAAGTATGACAAAAATCCCATTAAAAATCCACTGGGCTAAGAGCTCCCCTGAGAAAAACCATGCACAGCCTGGGACAAGTCCAAGTGCCGTGGCCGCCCCACCCGGGCGCTGCCTCTGGATCTCTGCCTGCTGCTGCGTCTCAGCCCAGAGGCTCCACTTGCAGGCAGGCCTGGCCACCCTCCCTTCCTCTCTCTTTCCCACTACAGCATGCTCTCCTTTTCTCTGTTAAACTTTGCAGCACTCCTCGCATGTGGTAGGTCCATGTCTGTTTCCCGGTTGGTCTGACTTCCTTCAGGAGGGCAAGGGACTTAGGGACCTGGTGCTTAGTATGGTGCCTGACCCAGAGTCAGGGATCAGCAAATGGTGAATGAATGAATGAATGAACAAGGGAACCTTAGTGGTCATCTAGTCCTGTCTGCAGTTGAGGAAGCCAAAGCCCAGAGAGGGGAAATTCTTTGCCCAAGATTACATGATTACTACTTACAGGTGTCCTTTATCCAATGTAAGCTCTTGTTTTCTTGATTTTAGCAATACTTGTGATAACTTTTAAAGTAAATATATATATGAAGTAAAAGTTCAGCATTGATTGAATGTTTCCTGTGTGGCAACTCCTCTGCTCAGCACTCAACAACACTCTTAGCTACTGTGGCATGGTTCCCAAACTTGTCTGCACATTAGTCCCCTGGGGAGCTTTAAAAATACACCCCAGAGATTGGGATTTAGCTGGTCTTTGGTGTGGCCTAGGCTTTGGCATTTTTGAGAGATCCCCTGGTTCTTCTCATGTGCAGACAAGTTCTGAGACCCAGTGCATTACACCGCCCTGCCCCATTCACCAGGGTAGGGGGACATTCACATTCACAGTCAGTATCAACAATGTAACATTCACATTCAGTATCAGCCAGGGTCCCAGCAGGAGACATGACCACTCCCTGTGATGGGCAGGTGCTAGGAAGGAAATACTCAGCACATGGTGGGCAGGACAGGGTAAAGGAAGACCACAGGCACCTCATGGCTGTCTCTGAGCCAAGTGAAGACTTGGTAGCTCTTCTTTAACCCACTTTCAGCTCTGGGCCTGCCCTGGCCTCAAAGTCATGTGAGCCAATGGCCATTTCTCACCTTTTGTGGCTCTCCTGGTGGGAATGGGAATAGGATGCCCCTCCGTCTTCATCCCATCTCTCAAGAGACTGAAGCAACACCAGGCACAACTGCAGTCCTGAAAAGACTAAGGGAGTGATTCCCAGAACTTACAGCTGAAAGAGGGGCTGCCTGATAGGAGCTATGACCCGAGGTGGAGGGAAGCAGCCAGAGGGATAGACGCCCACCCCCACTTTCCTGCCCTCCCATCTCCTGCTGGAGCCTCTCATGGGTGGAACCTGACTCATGCCCAGTCCATAAGGCACAGGGTTCTGGGCAGAGGCTAAGGTGGAGGGCAGGGGCAGAAAAGGGGAGAGTGAATCTACTTTGTCTGGTTCACATTTGTGCCATTATTTGTATTTTGCACATGACAAAACAAGGCTTAGGTTAAGGAACCTATCCCAAGCCACACCATGTACTTGTTAAGGAAACCTAGTCACTAGTGATAGCTAGATCCCCAAATCTCAGCAGCTTAACAAAAAAAGAGGTTTATTTCTCATTTACAGAAAGCCCAGTTGGCATTCTGGAATATCTGACAGCTCTCCTTCAAGCAGTGATGGACAAGCCCAGGCTCCTTCCATCTTGTGGCTCTGCATATTGAGGAACTTCAAAATCCCCAGCTGAGATCTCTGCACAGGAGAGACAGGAGGACTACAGCCAGGACGTAGCCAGGGAGACAGGAGCAAACATCACTATTGCCCACATTGGTCAGAATTCTGTCACGTGGTTTCAGCCAATGGGAAACTTGGGTAATGGAGTCTACCTATGTGCCCAGGAAGCAATGAAACTGAGGTTGGTGAGCACCTGGCCTGACCACTACCTGCAGATCATAACCAGCCCATTTAGACTCTGAATGCAGGAATTTCTGACTGCAGACCCATGTGCTTACACACTCTATTGGAATTACATTCAGCTGCACTCAAAGATAATTTGCTGTTGCTAGAGTTAGGATTTCTTTCCCCTGGGCTTGTTTATATTCCTGAAAGCAGTTCCACACAGAGCAAATCCCATTCAGCAAACATCTGCTGTTGAATGGGGCAGGGCAGTGTAATGCACTGGTCTCAGAACCTGTCTGCACTTGAGAAGAACCAGGGGATCTCTCAAAAATGGCCAAAGTGCAGGCCACACCAAAGATCAGCTAAATCCCAATCCCTAGGATGTATTTGCAAAGCTCTCCATGGGACTAATACATAGACAAGTTTGGGAGCCATGACACAGTGGCCAAGAGTATAGATGTTAGAGTTAGGCTACTTGGGGCTGAACTCAGGCTCTGCTATTTCTGATCTGTGTGGCCTTGGGGAAGTTACTTAACCTTTCTGAGCTTCCTTCTATATAAAATAATAATACAATTGTTATGAGGATTCCAGGAGTTAATATATGGGAAGTGCTTCAAACAGTGTCTCTCTGGCACACAGTAAGTATGATGGAAGATTTAGATATTGCTACTGTTTCTTGAAAGGCTACTGTGTGCAAAGCCCTGTGCTAGAGAGGAAAGATCTGGTCCTTGCTCTCAGGGAGCTCAGAATCCAGTGAGAAGACATCAAACTCTCCACATCATAGAAAAGGTAAAAGAAAAAGACAACAAACTCCAATATGCAAGAGATGAAACACAGTTATTCATCCTAGACATTTGTTCCTTACAAGTGTAAATCAATTTGCTGTGCTCTCTGAGAGATTCAAGGAGCCATTCACAATGCTGAGGAAAGGAACATAAACCACTGGGAAACAGTGTCAGAGTCGGGATTCCTGGGTTTGAAGACACCACCTGGTCTCCTCTTGTTTCTGGGCATCTGGACTTCTGCTTCCCTGGCATTAAACACAGATCTGGGGTGGCATCAGGGAAGGTGGGAGAGCCAGCTCTGATATTTAAGATTGCCTAGTTACAAGGAAATCTAATCGTAGAGATATAACCAGGGTGGTATTTAAAAATCAATCTCAAAAAGGGTGTTGGAGACCAAGTTTTCTGGGATTTGGAATAATGGAGAAAAATGAACATTGGTGCATCCTTCAGAAAGAATTTCTAAGGTTACCAGAAGAGGATGAGACATTCTTTCAGATTTGGATTCCACCGAGGTATAGAGGAAGACTCAGCCGCTCAGTGCAAAGTACTAACTTGACTTTCAGAACTTGAACATGAACATTTTATCAGCCCAGATGTGGCCCAGTTATTTTCAATGATGGAGACTTCAAGGCAATCCCTCCATAAACTGTTTAACATTTACTAAAGGATGAGTGAAAAAAATGCCAGCATCTGTGCTATTTTTAACACAGTATCAATGTTCTAATGCCATAGCCAGAAATCCTTCTTCCATTGATAATAAACACTTCAAAGGCCAAATACGATTTCCCCTGTGCCTCCATTTCAGTTTAAAATTTTACTCCCCTCAACTCCGACACTTTCAGGACGTAACCTTTTTCTTCACCCCAGATTCCGTTCTAATTCCTTCTTAATTGTCCATTCTAGGTTCCATTTGGAAAGCCATCTTAACGTGGCCCAGCGTTTATTTCTATTTGGTGTCAGTGAAGTGGAATTTTAGCCAAATCTCTACCCTAAAGGTTCACCTTGAGCCACTTGACTTTGCTGCTCCTCCATTTCTTCTATCTGCTGGATAAATCACTATCAGGAGTAACGCTGTGTCCATATAGGACAACCATTTGAAATTTAGGTAGCTGGCTGGGCATGGTGGCTCATGCCTGTAATCCCAGAACTTTGGGAGGCCGAGGCGGGTGGATTACCTGAGGTCGGGAGTTCGAGACCAGCCTGATCAACATGGAGAAACCTGTCTCTACTAAAAATACAAAATTACCCGGGCGTGGTGACACATGTGTGTAATCCCAGCTACTTGGGAGGCTGAGGCAGGAGAATCGCTTGAACCCGGGAGGCGGAGGTTGCAGTGAGCTGAGATCGTGCCACCATACTCCAGGCTGGGCAACAAGAGGAAAACTCTGTCTCAAAAAAAAAAAAAAAAAGAAAAGAAAAAGAAAGAAATTTAGGTAGCTATCATCAACTGCCTTCCTATAGAAGTTATCTGTTGACATGCCCACAAAACACGTTCATTATTTTTTAAGTTTTTGTTTGAAGAGGTCTTTAAGCAACCCCCTTTCAAGAGACATTGTTGCCTTGTCCTGTTTCCGTGTTCTGTTTCGCTTTGGAACGGATCTGTCGTGACCCATGTTAAGGGCTTGCTTTGAAAGAAAGTGTGTGCAGAACCTCGTCTGGGGATAGAGCAGTCTGCCCTTGGTGCCAGCAGGGGGCGCCCGCTCTCTTCTCAGTGGAACTTGGTTTGAAAATCACCCCCAACCAAGCGTGGCACCTGGGCAAATTCCGACCCCACGTGCCGCCGTGGGAAGGACTTGGAAAGATCCTAACTGTCCTCTTTCACGGGGCTTGTCGGTGTACAGCTTCCTCCTAGTCAAGGACACTGTGTAGATTAAAAATAAAAATGTCATGTTATTCCATGATTAATTTCTCCCTATAAACACGGGGCTGGAGCCAGCACACCAGGCCCCTGGTGGCACTTTCACTGCAGACTGATAAAGCCATGTTTGGGGCATGAGAGAATAGCAATGTGCTTTGTGTTCAGATAAAGATCTTCTGCGGCCTTCCCTGAGGGATGTCTACAGAGGAGTGTGAAATAGAAGCCAGTGGAAGCTTCTCTGCTAGATCGCTCTACTGGAAATGCAGCCCCCACACCCTCCCACTCAGGGTGGGATTGGGGCGAGGCGAATGAGACTCTCACCTGGGCACAAAGTCCAAGGCAGGAGCACATCTGTAATCAAACAATAACACAAAGTTTTAAAAAATCAAAATTAATGCAAAAACATCCATGATGAAGAAAACCTCGAAAGTTTAAATAAAGACGTGATTTGATGAGGCATCTCCATGCTCCGTTTACTTCCCTCAAAGTCACCCAGATACTACTGGGTCCTGATTGTACTAAGAATGTTGGCATTTTGTTCATGATGGATGAATCCTTTTCTTCCTTTCTCGCGCCTTCTCAGTCTTCCGTTTTCCCTGCCACAACGTTGGGTGTAGGACAGTGAAGGGAAAATCACACTGGAATAAGCCACAAGGCATTGGCTGAGGGGGTTGTGAAACCCAGGGAATGACACCAAAATCAATAAGAGCGACACATAAGAAGCGGATGCCAGGTATTGCCCTTGCAGAGAGATTCTGCTCTAATAAGGTCAGCAAATACTTGTGCATGCAATGCATGTCAGAGACGGTCCGGACTGACTGTGCAGAGCTGGCTATGCCGTCATTCCAGCTGTTATTTGTGTGATCCTCCTACTTACCTGCCATCCCATCAGCGCTGGCCTCCAAGCCTCCCTTTGCTGACTCTTTCCTTCTCAGCGCCATGGCCTCCCTCCTTCATTTTGTAAAGTCCAATTCTTCAAGGGCTGAAGTCCTATAAATAAGTACCCCTGTTTTTCTAAGAGAAAGAGAGTGAGCTGGATTTTTAAAATTATTATTTTCTTCTTTTCTCTTTCCTCCTGTTCCCCACTTTCTACTTAGCTCTTTAGAAATGCAATTTATAACCTTCCCCTCACCAGACACTCCCTACAGGGCAAGATTGTCTATGTGTTCACTTAGAAGCTCCAGTGCCTGACATCTCTCCCACCAGGAGACTGCCTCGAGAGACATTAGTGAATTTACAACCTCAAGTATGCCCGATAGGAAACTCTCTCCCTCCTGGACAGTATCTTGAGACAATGGGCCACTTTACAACCTAGTTCTACTCTGCCAGGT
This sequence comes from Saimiri boliviensis, assembly GCF_048565385.1. Classification (NCBI taxonomy): domain Eukaryota; kingdom Metazoa; phylum Chordata; class Mammalia; order Primates; family Cebidae; genus Saimiri; species Saimiri boliviensis. The sequence continues at coordinate 70,997,810 of NC_133450.1, read as the reverse complement.
AGTTGAGCTGGCACCATCACAGGCAGAACTAGGAAGAGTCACATATACCCCTCCCCCACCTGCCCACTCCCTCCCCTGAATGCCATTCATGCCAAGTCCCACTTCAACATCCCCTGCTTTCTCCCCCAAAGCAAAGCGGCACCCTTAAGGCAGGAGCTTGTACTTCTTCCCCCAAGCGAAGCTTTGGAAATCAGTCACTTTCTTTATATCAGACCTCATTCTTGTTCATTGGACTCTGCAAGTGGTGAGTGACTGAACCGGTGACTCAGACAGAATATGTTTCTCAGGATTTTTTTCTCTTTGGTCCCTTTGGGGTAACACTAAGTACATTTGTTCCTCTCTCCATGTAAGTCTTGCCTTCTGCGGTAAGCCCTCAGCCGCCCTGTGTGTGGAGAGTCTGCTATTGTGTCCCCTCACCAGTCTGATCCCTGTCTTTGGAATCAGCCAAGAGCTGGGCACAATACTCCTCATGGACTCTGTCCAGTGCTAAGTTAATGAAATATCACCTCCCTCATTTTTTTTTAAATTAAATAAAATTGATTTATTCCTAATATGAAACTTAAATGTGTCCTTTTTTCTTTGTCGCTAACATATATATATATATATATATATATATATATATATATATATATTGCACTTTAGGTTCTGGGGTGCACGTGCAAAACATGCAGGATTGTTGCACAGGTACATACATGGCAATGTGGTTTGCTGCCTCCATCCCCATCACCTATATCTGGCATTTCTCCCTCTGTTATCCCTCCCAACCTCCCTACCCACCGCTGTCCCTCCCCTATTTCCCCCCAACATTCCCCAGTGTGTGATGCTCACCTCCCTGTGTCCCTGTGTTCTCATTGTTCAACACCCGCCTATGAGTGAGAACATGCACACCTCCCTCATTTTAGAGGCTATACTTCTATTAATGCACCTGAGAGCTGGCAGCTATTTTGATGGCTACTATACACTGAGCACCCTGTCGACTGAAGCCCTGAAATGTCTTCCTGCCACACTTGCTGGGTCCCAACCAGTCCTTTCTGATAGTTTTCTGTCCCCTTAAGCTCCTGGTAAGTAGGCTTGGCTTCCTGCCTATTGCCCTAACCACAACCCTGGCCATAGGGAGTCTCTGCCACCATTAGGGCCACTGAAATGGGACCGTTGGTACTCAGGCCTCTTCTCTGACCTCAGCCTGAGACTGAGACCTGTCACCAGGGCCCAGTGGGCATCCTGGGTTTGAACAGAGCCCTGTAGCAGGAGCCTGCTTACTCAGTGACCTTGGATAAGTCTGTCTCCGGACCTTGGTTTCTTCATCTGTAAGGCAGAGTGGTTAAACTTATGATGCATTCTTTTAAAGGTTTTTAGCATATTTGCATACAATGATAAGAAAGATGCCTTGTACTTATTCCTTGCTTTTTTTTCTGAGACAGAGTTTCACTCCGTTGCCCAGGCTGGAGTGCAATGGCACGATCATGGCTCACTGCAGCCTTGAACCCTGGGCTCAACTGATTCTCCCACCTCAGCCTCCTGAGTAGCTGGGACTACAGGTGTGCATCACCATGCCTGGCTAATTTTTGTATTTTTAGGAGAGACAAGATTTCACTGTATTGCCCAGGCTAGTCTCGAACTCCTGGGCTCACACAATCCCCCCACCTTGGCCTCCCAAAGTGCTGGGATTATGGGCATGAGCCACTGCACTCAGCCCCATTACTCTGTACTCAGTTTCTCCCAATAGTAACCTCTTACACAGGGATGGTGCCACATCCCAACCAGGAGAGTGACATGGACACTGTTTTTGGGGTTTTGTTCAGACTTCACTTTGACATGCATTTACTTGGTCATAGTCAGAGCCTCTTCTGCTCATGGGAGAAAATGGTTGCTGGGTGCTCGCTGGGGTGGGCACTGTCCTGGTGTCTCACACACATCTAGGCTCTTCCTCCAGTTCTTTCTCACCTTTCCTTCTCTTTCTTTGCTGATTATCTCTTTCCAAAAAGGGAGTAAGTCCCTTGCGTCACTCATTTTCACAACAACACAGTGAGGCCCTGCTCTCCTCCTTCCCATTTTACAGATGGGCTGCTGAGTTTCTGTGGCTGACCAGGCTCATGCGTGGTGGAGCGAGGACTGGAACGCTGGCATGTGTGACTCAGAGACCTGGGCCTCTGACCGGCTGCACTGTACACTCAGCAGCCCCGCGGTGAGGCCCTTCTTGGACAGACGCCTGAGCTGGGGGGCTCGGGGAGGCATGAGGGTGCTGAGAGAGATCAAGGGGGTCTGGAGAAAGGGGCGGGGCACAGGGAAAAAGGAATGGCAGGAAGGAGCTGAAGGCACAGAGGCCAGCGTGGAGCTCAGGGGGATCCCAGGGCTCGGATCAGCCCTGGTTGGATGCCCAGGTCCCTGGGAGCTGTGGTGGGAGCAGGGGTGGGGAGGGACATTTCCCAGGGTTGCTTCTGACCTGCTCCTCCTCAAACTTGTGACTCATCTCTGGTGAACAAGAACCTGCTTGTGGCCATTGCAACATCAGGGAGTTTCCCCAAGGCTGGGATTTGGAAGGCCTTAGCACTGCTCACTCCTCATGATGGATTGGGGTGATGATGGGGCAGAGTGGGGGCAGCTTTTTCACTTTCCCACTGCAGAGGGCAGCGAAGGCAACAGATAGCCTCTGATCATGTGGTTCTAGAGCCCAGGACAGGCCCAAAGCTGGGAGCGGATTGGAGTGGAAGCTCCTCATCTCTTTCTACTTGGCCCCTCTCAGGGAGAAAGTGGAAGCCCACATGGGTGCTGGAGCTGGGGATGCTGGAAGAGTATTTGCTAATTCCTCCCTCCGCCCCAGGTATTAACACTGCAGGTGTGGCCTGTGCCTGGCGCTAGGTGTGGAACACGCCGGGCAGACCTGTCAAGCAGATCCATGAGAATTCAGAAATACTCAGAAATACCTTTCCTCACAGCATCGATCGTTTTAGTCAAGGCAGAAATTTCTCCCTCTGCAAATGAGTAACTGACCTTTCACATAGAAAGGCAAAAGAATTCTACTGCATGGGTTTGCCAGTTTCTCTCCCACTGTGGGGCTGTTTGCTGGCCTTTGGTAAACATTACTTATGTGCATCCCATAAATCAGGTGTCTGACTTCTCAGACTGTGGCTGCAGTGTACTGTAGAGCTACATCCTGTGAGCAACGTGGTCTGATTTCACTGCCCAGCACATTCTTCTTGAGTGTGGGATTGGTTTTCTCAATCCCTAGAAAGGATTTTGATCAGCCACCAGCTTAAGGCAGGCTGAGAAAGAAGAAAGGAGGGTGTATTTGGGTCAGTTTGCTCAGATTAGAAGAGGGATCAGATATTATTTTCCCTTTCCCACTTTCTATTCCTGCCTGATATGCTTGCCTGTTCCAGCCTATTTTTGCCATTTTGCTACAGAGCCTTTGCCCAGTGAATTCATGCCTGGGGGCTTGGAAATCATGTTGGTGTTGGAGTCCGATGAGTTGGGTGAATCCAGCCTCTGCAGTCTAGGCAAGCACTGCCTCAGCCTCCTCTTCCTCACCTAGAAAGCAGACATCCTGAGGCTGGGTGCAGTGGCTCATGCCTGTAATCCCAGCACTTTGGGAGAATGAGGTGGGTGTATCATGAGGTCAGGAGTTCGAGATCAGCTGGCTAGCATGGTGAAACCGTCTCTACTTAAAAAAAAAAAAAAAAATTAGTCAGGCATCGTGGCGCATGCCTGTAATCCCACCTACTTGGGAGGCTGAGGCAGGAGAGTCGCTTGAACTCGAGAGGTAGAGGTTGTAGTGAGCCGAGATTGCGCCACTGCATGCCAGCCTGGGCAAAAGTGAGACTCAGTCTCAAAAAAAAAAAAAGGACATCCTGAAACAGACCTCACAAGGGAATAGGGCGATTACATGAGATGACTGAGCCTATTGCCGTATGTGGCTGTTGTGAGTTCCACCGGGTATACTTGGGCAGGTCTCACTGCTCTGTTTCCCAGACTATACATGAAGAGCTGGTCTGGATCAGGGGCTGCAAACCCAGCCTCCCACAGCTGCCACGTGTGTGAATCTGACGGGAGGGTGCCCTGTTCATGGGGCCTCTGCCCTGCAGCACCAAATAATTGAAGCCCTGGTGGACACTAGAAGGTCAACTCTAAGGGACCCAGCGCTGTTCTTCGTTTTCGTTCACTGCCATATTCTCAGTGCCCACCAAGTCAGACAGTGTCTGACCAAGTAGATGCTTAATAAATATCTCCTCAATGAATTAAATTGAATCAGTGTTGCTAGATATTCCAAATGTTCAAGAGAAACTGGAAAGCTGGCTCCCTAGGTGAAGTTTCAGTACTGGCAACCAACTCAAAAGCCTGGGGGCTTGGAGTTTTAAAAAATGCCATGTGGTCCAAATTAAACAGGTGTGCAGGCTGGATCTTGCCGGTTGGCTCAGCTCCAGGCCTTCTGGCCATGCTCTGCTCTCCAGGAAACCTGCAGGGGCTGGAGCACTGATCACAGGGTTATCACCAATGAGGTCCTGGTGGCCCAGCCACTGCCAGCCCTTCAGACCCTGTCTCCAGGCTCCAAGAACATGACCTGCCTTCCATTCCTGGAGTGAGTCTTTGCTGCTGTTCACAAGCACCAGCACCTCCCGTGCAGCTGTGGGGACTGCTCATCCTCCCTATTCCCCCAAGTGTCTTGGAGTCTGGTCACTACCCCCTTTCCCCCACTCCATGGAAACTGACCTCGGAATGGCCGCCTGGCCCATGGACTCTCTCCTCCCCAGGGCCTGACAGCATCCTACCTGCCTGCAGGGGCCCAGTGGACGGCCCACCCACATCTGACCTCTTGATTCTCTATGTTGTCTCCAACCTCCTTCTTCTTCCCTCTACTTCAGCCACCTGGTGCCAGGGACATATTTGGTCCCTGTCATCTCCTGGGATGGCTCTGCCTCTGGAGTGTCCTATTCAAACATTCCTGCTCTGTGGCTCTCTCTCTCGCTCTCTTTCTCTGAGGCAGGGTCTCTGTCATACAGGCTGGAATGCAGTGGCACAATCTTAGCCCACTGCGTGCAACCTTGACCTCCTGGGCTCAAGTGATCCTCCTGCCTCAGCCTCCTGAGCAGCTGGACTACAGGGTATGCACTACCACGCCTGGATAACTTTTGTATTTTTTTTTTTTGTAGAGATGGGGGTCTTGCTATGTTGCCCAGGCTGGTCTCAAGCTCCTGGGCTCAAGCCATCCACCCGCCTCAGCCTCCCAAAGGGCTGGGATTACAGGCATGAGCCACCGCACTCGGCCCTTCTTTTCCTTCTTGCTCTGTCACCCAGGTTCTCTCACTGCTCCGTCCTTTAACACACTAATCTCACACCACTTCTTTCTCCCCCTGTGCTCATTTCTTCCCTCTCCATCATTCCCCAGAGTCTGACCGGGATCCCCAACTCCCATGACCTATGGCCGTCTACCTGGCTAAACCCTACTCCAGAGCAACCCTTTCCTGGGTCTGTCAAGCATTATCCAAGTAAATTCACACAACACAGCCATACTTTCCAGCTTCAGTGGGGCCCCCACATGCTTCCTGGGTGAATTGACCATCGTGGACCAAACCTGTCCATTCTCCTCCAGCCCCAATTCCCTGCGTGACCCGCCTCCTCCTCTGCTGTCCTTCGACCTCTCCCTCCTAACCTGTAACTCATCTGCCTCTGGACCACCTCTCCCTCTGAACCTATAACTCACCTGTCTCTGGGCCTACTTTGTTCCTTCTGTCTGGAACACTCTTTTCTCCCATTTTGCTTGGCCAGCCTCTCATTTTTTGGGATTCGGTTTATGTGTCTCTTCCTCCGGGATCCCGTCTCTAACCATCCCTTGTAGCCACACAGACTGCAGCCCTATTCTGGTTCTCATGGCACCCCTCCCCCTGATGGTGGCAGACATCCTGCTCTGTGACAATCTCTTAATTATTGTCCTAGTTGCTGTGCGCCCCTGGAAGGTAGAGACACTGTTAGGTTCACTGCTGGGTCTCTCGTAGCAAGACGCGCACCAGTGCGTTATGAGTTCAACAACAGCATGCACAAGCATTCATTCGTGAGCAGCTCACGCTTTCCCACCTCCACCTGCCAGCCCTTCCTCCCGTCTCCGTGTATCCAGATTGCACCCTTTGTTGAAACCAGGCTCGCGGCTGACTCCCTTCACGGCGTCTTCTCTGCTAACCTGAGACGGAACTCATCTGCTTTCTCTCTGAAGACGCAAGATGCTGGATCTGTGCTGTGCTCATGCAATTTCTCATTTTGTTTTTTATATTATAATACTTAGATGTATGTAAGTTCCTTGAAGATAGAATAGCTATATCTATCCTAGCGATATCATCCTTGCATTCCCGGCAGATTGCATGGAAAGTTTTGAAAGGACAAACGGAAGTGTGATAGGAGAGGCCCTTACTGGACACTTGTATTTGTTCCTGTTGCCGCTATGACAAATTACCAGAAACTCGGTGGCTTAAAACACAAATGGGGCTGGGCGCAGTGGCCATGCTTGCAGTTCTGGCACTCTGGGAGACCAAAGTGATCACTTGAGCCCTTGAGTTTGAGACCCGACGAGGCAACACAGGAAGACCCCATCTCTACAAAACATAGAAAACATAGCCAGGCATGGTGATGCACACCGTAGTCCCAGCTACAGGAGGCTGAGGTGGGAGGTTCCCTTGAGTCTGGGAAATTGAGGCTGCAGTAAGCCATGATTACGTCAGTGCACTCCAGGCTGGGCGACAGAGACTCCATCTCAATGAAACAAAACAAAACACCAATGTATTCTCTAACACTTCTGGAGGCCAGAAATCCTACATGTTTCCCTGGCTGAAGTCAACGAGTTGGCAGGACCCATTTCTTCTGGAGGCTCCAGGGGAGGATCCATTGCCTTGCGCTTTCCAGCCTCTAGAGGGTGCCTGCAATCCTTGGCTCGTAGTGGCCGCCCTGAATTCCTCTGGCCTCTTCCTTCTCTTCACATCTCCTGTCACATCTCCTGACTCTGAGCCTCCTGCTTCCCTCCTATAAGGACCCTTGTGATTATATTGGGCCCACCTGGATAATTCGGGATCATCTCCCCATCTCAAGACTTTAGTTGGCAACAGCTGTAAAGTCCCTTTTAACATATAAAGTAACCTTCGTAAAGTCCAGGAATTAGGTAACCCCCAACCTATGGGAGTAACTAGCCTATCACAATAGCATTTATTATGTCACAAAGAATTGATAAGAACACCAAGATTCTTGGTTCAATACTGTTTTAATTCTGCCAGAAAAGTTGGAAGATTTCTTTCCTATGGGATGAAGACATTGGAGCAAGACTTTTAGGGGTGCACTGTTTATAAAGTTCCCAGACCTTGGTCCTGAAGAGCCGGCCCACAAAGACATAAATCACTGGATTCAGGGAGCTGTTGATGAAAGCAAAGAAGTTGCTCAGTTGCAGGCCCAGGTCGATGAAGTCCTCCCAGAAGCAGCCTCGGAGTGCCTGCACCTGGAATAAGAATTCCAGGAAGGCAAAGAAATGGTAAGGGGCCCAGCAGACCAGGAAGGCAGCCACGAGTGTGAGGATCAGCGCTGTGGTCTTGCCATCCTTGGGGCCCCCGCACTGTGTACCGCTGGCCTCCTTCCGCCCTCGCAGGGAGGCCAGGATGTGGTAGTTGAAGAAGATGATCGCGGCCAGGGGTAGGAGGAAACCCAGAATGTTTAACTCCACAATCCTTGCAAAGTGCCAGGCCTCATGAGGGAGGAGCAGGATGCAGGCGGTGATGTTCAGATCTGGGACGGCTTTGAGGGATCGCAGCAGGAATGTGGGGATACTCAAGATGCCCCCCACAACCCAGATGAGCAGGCAGGTAACCTGGGCCTGCCTCCGCCGCTGCCGCCTCCGACTGGCCATAGGATACACCAGTACACGGTAGCGGTCCTGGCTGATGGCCACCACCAGGAAGATGCTGGTGAACAAATTGGCCTTGATGACCCCGTTGATGACACGGCAGAGGAGGGCCCCGAAAGGCCAGTTAAACTGGTTCCAGATATTCTCTGCCCAGAAGGGTAAGCCCAAGACAAATACCAGATCAGAGGCCGCCAGGTTGGCCAGGTAGATTTCTGCCACGTTCAGTCGCCGCCGGGGCAGAAGGAAGACCGACAGGACAAAAAGGTTTCCCAGGAGGCCGAAGAAGCAGATGGAGATGATAAATGTGGGCAGCACTCTGTGCAGCAGGTCCCAGGCTTCTGGAGCATTGTCACAGGCTGTAGCATTTTGAGGGGAGAGCTGGCTCTGGTTGGAGGACTGGAGCTGTAGAGGGGCCCAGGTTGCTGTGTACATGACCTGAAATGAACAGTAGGTAGAAGACAACAGGAAGTGGCAGGCTACGGCTTATGAGCCAAACCAGCCTGTCACCTATGGCCAATAAAGTTTTATTGGCACAGAGCTACACGCATTCATGGACGCATTATCTACGGCCTGCGTTCATGCTACAAGGGTGAGCCGAGTGCTTGCAATGGAGACCGTCTGGCTTGCAAAGCTGAAGATACTTACCATCTGTTCCTTCAGAGGAAAAGTTTGCTGACCTCTGGTTTAAAACATGGTGCCTGAGTCCAAATCCTGGTACAACCACTCAGTGTGAGCTACTAAGACACGTTGACTTTTACTTTCCTTTTTAAACATTGGAGAGAATTGGGTTTTTCTTGTGGGATCATGGGAGGGATGGTGATAGCATCTATGGGGTGCTTAGCTCGCTGCCTGGCGTAGAGGAAAGACTTTGGAAGGTAGTGATTAGTCTTAGTAACAACAGTACCATTATTATTATTACTAACCTCTTAACAGGCATTTAATGAGCACCTACTTCATGCCAGCACCTCGCCGGGCACTGCAGATATGCAGGACAGAGCAGCCCCAGCCTCATGGGGCTGCAGACATGGAGGCAGAGGTCATGGCTTGAGACAGAAGTGTGGGAAGCCCGGGAACAGCAAAGGGAGCTGACCTGTTGGGGGCTGGGACCAGTGAGGTGGGCAGGGTGGGGACAATGCTAGGAGGTTCCTCTTATGGGCTTGAAAAACATGAGTATGGCCAGGTGTGGTGACTTAACACCTATAATCTCAGCTCTTTGGGAGGCCAAGGTGGGTGGATCAGATGAACCCAGGAGTTCAAGGCCAGCCTGGGCAACATGGTGAAATCCTGTCTTTACAAAAAATACAAAAATTAGCCAGGCATGGTGGTGCATGCCTGTGGTCCTAGCAACTCAAGGGGCTGAGGTGGGAGGATCATCTGAGCCTGGAAGGTCGAGGCTGCAGTGAGCCGTGATTATGCCATAGCACTCCATCCTGGGCTGATGGAAAACTGAGACCCTGTCTCAAAAAAAAGAAAGAAAGAAAAAGGAAAGCACAAATAAAATAAGGATAACAACTAACACTTGTTAGATGGTATTAATGGTCTCCATGTTTCAGGCACCATTCTAAGTGTTTCACATTTAAGTATTTTCTCATTTAATCTTTCCGGCAGCCAGACAAGGTGGGGGCCATTGTCATCTCCAGTTAGCCAATTAGAAAATTGAGTGCTGAGACCCTGAGTTGCCTGAGGTCACCCAGCTGGTCAACAGACCCTGGATTTAAACCCAGGCAGTCTGATTCGAGAGCCTGATGGAGACCCTGTGCTTCTGTCCGTTCTCTTCCGCTGCACCTGTCACCAATTGGCGAATGGCGAAGCCAGGCTCAGAGAAGTTAACCAGCTTGTCAGAGAAGACCTGGCTGGTGATTACAGGGCTACACTAGGAACCTTGGTCTGCATGGACCCCAGAAGCTGTGTTCACAGCCATGCAGCTGGCTGGCCTCCCACGCTTGCCAGAGGATCCAGAGCTGGTGGGTACAGTGTATGCTATGAACCTTGGTCTGCACACACCCCACAGCTCAAGCTCATATCCTGACCTGCCTCCTATGCTTCCATGCTGAGTCACACCAGAAGAGGGATAGAAAACTCTATTTCTTTCCTTAGGGAAGACTCTGTCTTCCAGCCCTCTGTGGTCCCATGAGGGGTAGGTCACATCCTGTGCTCGTGGCTTTGTAGCCTCCTGTCAGCAAAACCTCCCACAGCCAACTCAGGGACCCACAAAATCCTATCTGCAGAGTGAGCAGTTGCCTACACTGTGGGATTTCTGGGGTTCTAGACAAGCTTCAGAGCCTAAACACTATTCCCCAACTTGGATAGGTTAATATACACCCAGAGCTGAGCAGGGTTTCTGACTCATCAATAGCACACGGCAAACGTTAGCTGTCACCATCATGATTGTTATTACTAGGTGATGTCTGAGATTCCTTCAACCATGCAAAGCCTCACAGATACCAACAAAAGATATTGTGTAGCAGAGAATTAATCTTGGAAGAGCACATTTGGCTATGTAACCTCGGGCAAGTCAGTTTATGTCTCTGAGCCTGACTTTCCTTATCTAAGGGAGACATGATGACCTCAAGAGGCCCTTCTAGCTGTGACATTCTGTCATGTCACTCACATGGAATTATTCACACTGGGATATAATTCGCTGGTTCTTCCAGTCATGTATTTGCTGAGCAGGTATTTACTGAGAACGTAATATGTGCCAGGCACTGTTCTAGGTATTTAGGACATAGCAATGAATACAGCAGACAAAAATCCCGGCTCTCAGTGTGTATATAAGCCTAGCAGGAGAAAGAATTGATAAACAATACTCACAATAAATAAACATGCTGGCAGGTGATAGCTGGGAAGAGTAGCAGTGCAGGTGGTGAGAGGTGATCAGACCCTAGATGCATTCTGGAGGTACTAACACCGTGATTTTCAGTTGGATCCAGGTGGGAGAAAGGAGGAATTGGACAGTGCCAAAGCTTTTGGACCGAACACCCGGAAGTATGAAGTTGTCATCAGAGGAAAGGAAGATGGCAGAATGAAGATGAAGCAGCTTTTTGTATGTGGAGTGGGAGATCAGGAGTTCAACTTTGGAATTGCTAAGGTTGAGATACAAATTGGACATCACGTGGGGACGTCCCGTAGGCAATGAGATAGACAAGTTTGGTATTCAGGGACAAGATTTGGGATGATGAGACGTAACTGGCAGTTGTAATCACAGGAATGGTATTTAAAGCCACAAGTCTGGATGAAATCACCAAGGGAGAGATTAGATAAAAGAGCAGAAGCCGCAGAGTTGCTGGCTGACAGATTGGCAAGAGACAAGGCAAATCATGATTTGGTGGTTGTCCGTGGCACACAGAAGCTGAGCAGTCCCTGCCTAGAACATATGGAGGATGCTGGAGACTCTTGTTAAAATAGTCTGGTCATTTTTTGCAGGGCATAAATCCAAAGCCATGTTTATTTTATCATTTGGCAATACTTAAAGAATTTGCAATAAACCCTTTTGGAGTGATGAGCTAAAAAACAAATGTTTAATCGAAATTTAAGCACTGCACTTCTGTCGCTCAAGGAAGCTGTTGATGAGCAGATAAATTGCACAGAATGTTTACTGATATTTGCATCACTATGGGGGCTGCAGCAATTTCACTGATTGCAAGAAAACCTAAGACACGGAGCTGCTACTTCAGAAATGAGTAATTTTAAGAACATTGCACCCTAAGACCTGGGTCTCATCTGTGTAGCTGCAAAAGACGCTGTTATACGATCATTCTGGGAGGCATGACTTTTCCCTTAGATCAAACGACTGTTCTTTAAGTTAATTCAGCTCACATTCAGTTCCAGCTTTTCTTGTGCACGTGCAACAGTGGAAGTGAAGGCTGACTGTGCTCTGGTTCCAAAAGAACATCAATGAAAGTAAAAAAAGCTCAACACCGGCATCCTCAGACTCTTCAGACAGAAAAACCTGTTAATTCCAATCACAGTTCCCTCTTTCATCCAGCTCATGGAAGCAAAACTGGGGTTTGGGACATTCATTCTGGCAAAGTGAAACAACTGACTTTTTTGTGAATGCTATTTTAAATTGTTTCAATTTTCCACATTGGGAATAAAGTCACTGCATTTTTGTGAGGATAAAACACAAGTTTTGGTGGAGTCCAGTGTCATGGTAACAATAATATTCCTACTAAATTAAGACACCAATGAAACAGAAATGTGATTGGAATAGGTCGTGGTGCACACACATGTGTTATTGCATATAAATAAGTGTCAATATTCTATAAATTGAAATAGATGTACTTGACAAAATTTACAAAATGTTAAGACATGCACAGATTTACTGAACTACAAACTTGTGATAAAGTTGTTCATGAAGTCTTTTGAACAACTAGACTTTCATGTGTTTTCTCTTTTATTTGCCCATTATCAGCTATTAAACAGTGAGTGAAAACAGATCTCTAAGTTTTTGAATTTTGTTCCAAATCTGTTGGAAATTTTAAGTTATTCAATGGATAGAGCACCAAAACATCAGCTTTCAAAGTTTTAGTGGGACTATAATTATTGAAAACGAAGCTGGTATGCAGAAAATTATAAAATGTATCAGAAAATTATCAAAATCCAATGCTGTACAAGACGTAATTCTGAAATCCTATAATGAGCTCTGGAATATCTCAATTTGTGGGAAGAATCTTTTTAATGCATAAATTCATGTTCTGTACGGAAATGGGATGAAATTGAGAAAACCTATGATTTGCAGTATCTAAATTTGACAAACATTCAAAACTTATAAATAGGTACAGAAGCTTGAATCTTGTTTAAAAAAACAAACAAACAAACAAAACTTGTGGGCTGGGCGCAGTGGCTCATGCTTGGAATCCCAGCACTTTGGGAGGCCGAGGCGGGTGAATCACCTGAGGTCAGGAGTTCAAGACCAGCCTGGCCAACATGGTGAAACCTTGTATTTACTACAAATACAAAAATTAGCTGAGTGTGCTGGCAGGCACCTGTAATCCCAGCTACTTGGGAGGCTGAGGCAGGAGAATCACTTGAACCCGGGAGGCGGAGGTTGTGGTGGGCCAAGATCACACCACTGTGAGTGAGACTCCATCTCACAAAACAAAACAAAACAACACAACTCTGTGGAAGAAAGGAATCCTGAACTAAGGCCAAAAGACAGCACCTGTGAAAGTATCTGGGCTAAAATATTTTTGTAATTTCATATGCAAAGAATTGGACTGGAGAACAGCCTCTGCCTGGCAGAATTTGCTGAGAGCTTATTGCTGAGCACCTGCAGAGAGAACATTTTCTCAATATATTATGGTTCAAGAGAAGAGTCAACTGAAGGCACTAATTTAAATTTGTTAATTGTAAAACTTGTGTAAAAAAGATTTCAGGCAATTACATGGAAAAATTAAAAATAACAAGAACACATTGACAAAAATACTTGGGAATTTTTGGGAAAAATGCCAATGACATGGTGTCAGGCACAAGAAACTGCAGCATGTGAATATGCAGCAAGAACAATGATTTTGCTTATCTTATTTTTAAATATTCAGTTAACAAAAAATGTTTTATTTTGCTTTAATGTAAGTAGGTGTATATATATACATATTTATACATATATTTAAAGAGTTTTTGGAAAATAGTTTTTGTCTAGAACTACTTTATAACACCATCAATATAATATAACCATTTTATTGGCCATTTTTCCCTCTCTTCCTTCCCTCCCTTCCCTTCCTTACTCCCTCCCTCCCTCCCTCCCTCCCTCCCTCCCATCCTGCTTCCCTCCCTCTCTCCTTCCTCCCATCCTCCCTCCCTTCCTTCCTCCCTCCCTCCCTCCCTCCCATCGTCCCTCCCTTCCTCCCCTTCATCCTTCCTCCCTCCCTCCTTCCCATCTGCTTTCCTCCCTCCCTCCCTCTTTCCTTCTCTCCTTCTCTCCTTCCCCATCCTCCCTCTCTCCCTTCCTTCCCTCCTCTCTTCCTCCCTCCCTCCCTCTCATCCTCCCTCCTTTCTATCCTGCTTCCCTCCCTCTCTCCTTCTCCCATCCTCCCTTCCTTCCTTCCTCCCTCCCTCCCATACTCCCTTCCTTCCTCCCTCCCTCCCTCCCTCCCTTCCATCGTCCCTCCCTTCCTCCCCTTCATCCTTCCTCCCTCCCTCCTTCCCATCTGCTTTCCTCCCTCCCTCCCTCTTTCCTTCTCTCCTTCTCTCCTTCCCCATCCTCCCTCTCTCCCTTCCTTCCCTCCTCTCTTCCTCCCTCCCTCCCTCTCATCCTCCTTTCTATACTGCTTCCCTCCATCTCTCCTTCCTCCCATCCTCCCTCCCTCCCTCCTTCCTGCCTTCCCTCCTTCCTTCCTTCCTTCCTTCCTCTCTCTACCTATAAATACTTATTTTGGGGGGACATAGTTTTTGACTGTTGGGGTAGCCCAGCAGTGTGCACAGCACATGGTTTGGCCATCCCTCTTCTAGCTACCTCTGATGAGGTCTATGGTGACAGAAGCTGGCAGGTGGGAATCTGTGGAACTGTCCTGTGATCAATTGGGTTTTCTCAGGGAGAAAGAAGGAGAGGTCCTGAGCTGGGGTGGAGAGGCTGGGGCATTGAGGGTTTAAGAAGAGATGGGAGGGTGTTGAGCATGATATGGTCTGGCGATGTCCCCACCCAAATCTCATCTTAAGTTGTAGCTCCCATAATTCCCATGTGTTGTGTGAGGGACTCAGTGGGAGATAATTGATTCATGGGGGCAGATAACAAAGCCAGACCAATACCTTGACTTTAGCTCAGCCAGACTGAGTTTGAACTTCTGACCTTCAGAACTGTAAGATAATTAACTTGCATTGTTTTAAGCCAGTAAGTTTGTGCTAATTAATTACAGCAGCCGTGGGAAAACAGCACAGGGGGAGAGGCTGCACCCTGGTCCAGAAGCTGGAGATGACCAGCTATGCAGAAATTTTAACTCGAATCTGATCAGGCCAGTGGACACCACCCCAATCCCCAGGATCGGGAGGTGGCTGGGGCCACTGCAGCCACAGCATGTGTCTGCTCATGTAGGGTTTATTTTTAAAGGGACTGTCTTCACCTCCTGCTGTCTGTGTTTATAAGGTTGGCCAGAGAGGAGAAATCTTCCTTTGCCAGTTTTTATCTTTAGCTCTGATATTTGCCTGGAACATAGTAGGTGCTCAATAAACAGTATCTACAGATATTGTTAGTAATATGTGATCTTATTTGAAGAACTCAGAAGGGACATTGGGCAAGTCTACTAGAGATGACAATTCTGTAATTCCTATATGGTATTCTCTGAATTCTGAGCATTTTAACCTTGGCTATGAGAGAGTGTGACTTTCTTCAACAAATTAGTGAATTCTTCAAATTAACTTCAATTTTTTTTTTTTTTTTTTTTTGGAGATGGAGTTTCACTGTTGTTACCCAGGCTGGAGTGCAATGGCGCGATCTCGGCTCACCGCAACCTCTGCCTCCTGGGCTCAGGCAATTCTCCTGCCTCAGCCTCTTAAGTAGCTGGGATTACAGGCACGCGCCACCACGCTCAGCTAGTTTTTTGTATTTTTAGTAGAGACGGGGTTTCACCATGTTGACCAGGATGGTCTCGATCTCTCGACTTCGTGATCCACCCGCCTCGGCCTCCCAAAGTGCTGGGATTACAGGCTTGAGCCACCGCGCCTGGCCAACTTCAATTTCAACAGCACGATGATGATAAAGGCATTGGAAATACAGCCATAAATGTTAAAGACCATCAGTGTAGTCACATAATAAATGCTACTTTCAAGACACAAAGAACTCAATCAGTTACTGGTCTTATGAAATATTGTAAGCCATCCCAGAGAGACTAATTTAATTTTCATGAATCGGAATTTGCAGGCTGTAACTGGTCAGAGTCCATGCGAGCTCCGGCGGCTGCATTCAGCTCTGACAAGTTTCACTTGATCTTGATAGGAGGAGCTACTGGAACCTTCCCAACAGTTCTAAAACCTGTCCCTCCTCCTCCTGTTCTGGAAAAGCAATTAAGACCCAAATTAGGCGTAAAATAAAAGTCTCTTAAATTGATTTAGAATTATTTTTTAAAAGTTTCCTCAAAGAAGCAGAAAATTTTGCCAATAGGTAGGTATAAAAGGAAGTTTTGTTTTGTATTGTTTGTTTTGAGACGGAGTCTCACTCTGTCGCCAGGCTGGAGTGTTGTGGCATGATCTTGGCTCACTGCAACCTCTGCCTCCCAAGTTCAAGCCATTCTCCTGCCTCAGCCTCCTGAGTCGCTAGGACTATGGGCAAAAGAAGTTTTTTGTTTTTCTAAGAGACACAGATTTCCTCTTATATTGTACTCTCATTTAAAAAAAAAAAGGTGGTCATTTACTTACCCAGGCAGCAAATGAAGGTGTTCACAACTTTAGCTGGGTTTTCTGTGGTAAGAGCTGCCTTCAGAGGTGTTCTCTCTTCTGGGAAGCTCTGTCGAAATGTGGCTTTAAATTATATAACCTCTGCCCCGATGATGTCATTGTGGGAACTGCCGTAAAAGTGAGTCTTTTCGGGACTCACTCCAAGTGGATTTGGAAGGAGAACTCCATTCTCATTTCACTTTGCACTTTAGGGATGATGAGAGATTATTCAGCTACCGTCTCCCCCTTTACTTCGGTAACATTCGTGGAGGCTCCCAATCCCGCCCAAGACCTGTACATTGACAAACGTGCCCTAAGACACGTTTTGGCATTGCCAACTTGCCCTAAGGCTCGCAAAGTCTCAGTGAACATTGAGAGATGGCTTTTGCTCCCTTCACTCTTGGCTCCTGAATGTCTGGGCTCTGCAGCAGCTTTCATGGGAGCCACTTTGAATGGTCTCTTGAATTTTGTTTGTGAAAGATACATCGCCAAGAATCCATAAGCATGAACCTATTACACAAACAGAGAGCTAGGAAAATGTTTGACTCATGCAATGTTCAGAGTTGAGTAAGATCAGACACATTTTTTCCTAATCTTCCTTGGCAGGTCTGCAAATATAAGTCTGTATGGGTCAACTTGAACTACTCAGGACCACATGTTTCAGACAGTAAGACATTTTTGGCTTTGAGAATCAACTGGTAAGATTCTCCAACTGAAGGCCCCTTACCTGCCATCTTAAAAATTAAGATCTTTCCAGGAGCATCCCTACCTGTAGAAGAACTCACTCACGCCAGAATGCAGGGCTTCGAGTCTGACTTCTGAAAAGGTGATCCCCCAGATGTTTGGAACAGAAAGTGTCACCTCTGACTTTTGAATCTTTTTTTTTTTTTTTTTTTTTTTTGGAATGCAATGGCGCGATCTCGGCTCACCGCAACCTCCACCTCCTGGGTTCAGGCAATTCTCCTGCCTCAGCCTTCTGAGTAGCTGGGATTACAGGCACGCATCACCATGCCCAGCTAATTTTTTGTATTTTTAGTAGAGACGGGGTTTCACCATGTTGGCCAGGATGGTCTCGATCTCTTGACCTCGTGATCCACCAGCCTCGGCCTCCCAAAGTGCTGGGATTACAGGCTTGAGCCACCGCGTCCAGCCCGACTTTTGAATCTTGCCTTTTCTTCGTGTTCCCTTTTTCTGCTAGTGACATCTCAGAGGCAGCCAATTGCACTTCAGATTTTCCTGCTGTTTTCTCCTGTTGCTGAAGACCTTAAAATTGTGGAAGCAGTGGGAAGCAATAGCAATCCAAGGCTCAGTAGTGGATGTACATTTCAGGGAAGACGCTGGAATTGCCTTAGAGGATGGTTCCTTCTTATCAGAAGAGACTTCCTGAGTGGGATTTTTAATATAAAAATATTGTTAATAGGCAAGCATCTTCCATCATTCTGGGAATAGATCTGAACCAGAGGAAGGCTCCAAATCTTAGCCTTTCCTGTTACTTAGTAATGTAGGTGGGGGTCTCTCCAGCCTATGGCTGGCTTATTCTCCCTTCAATATGAGTTTAGACTGGACTGTTTCTGAGAAGCATTTGTTCTTAGGAGACGTCTCCCTGTTTATTCACCCAGGAATGCATATAAGGCCAGTTCTGCCAGGAAGAGCACGTGTGGGTCTGATTTCTGATTTGCCTCTTGCTGGAAGACAGGCCGTGAAGAGAGCTGGCTCGAGTGAGCCGGACTTTGGAGATGTGTCTGGCCGCCTTGCCAAGGTGGTGGCAGGTGGAATGGAAAGTTCTTCAAGAAGACCCATGTTTCCTCTTGTGGCTCAACCTGACGGGAAGTGGGAGGCAGGCCTGGGCTCAGGGGAGCAGAGGGTCTCCTACTGTCTCTGTCCAAGGGCAGGGGGAGAGGACCCCAAATCTGTAAAAGAAAAGCAGTCCCTATAACATGGCAGAAGGCAGCAGGGGACTAAGAAGTGGTAAAGCACTGAGGACCCTCTGCTGAGGCTTCACTTGCGTTTTCTGAATTGAGTTTCGTTTGTAATTCCCACAGCCTTCATAAAGTTTGGTTAAACCTTGGAGTCCGATGTGTGCTGTGCTTGATGAAGTTCTTGGGTACTTCAGTGAAGAGGTGGCCATGGAGGATAAAGGGCTGCCTCTGGAAATAGAGGACAGGCCAACCTTCCTTGGGGTGTCCTTAATATCCATGAGGCAGACAGGCCAATCTTCCCTTGGGTGTCAATACCAGTGAGGGGGCACTCTGGGCAGGCTGGACTCCCTGTAGTATGCCTGCGCTTGGAACATACTGGATGTGTATTCAAGGGAAGGTGAGTCTGGGGTTTGAGGCCCCGGGGACATATAGTTCCCAGTGCTCACTGTGACATCAAGGACCACTTTCCAGGTCTCTAGTCGCTCAGTGCTGGAGTTATTTTCTCCTTTACTTTTCTAGTCATATCCACCAGGTTCTTCAAAATCCAAGATTCTAATACATATCACCTAGCACACCTCTACAAATAGCACCCAGATGCTAAGCATCTCCGCGGTTCATTCTTAGTTCTTACACAACATCTGATGTCTCCAGTGTTCTTCCAGTTGCAGACGAAGGAAAGAAAGCCACAGCTGGGCAGAGTTCTTGCCAATATGAAGGGCAGCATCCTCACAGTGCTCCAGCTCATGTCCTTTCACCTCCGACCAAGGCTGTTGGCCATCACACCTTTCTTCTCATCACTGGGTTTAGAAACTCATGCAACGTACGTTCAAGTCTGCAACCAAGGACTCTAAACCAATCTCCTAGCTTTCTGATTTCTTTCCTTCAGTCTATCCTTCTGCTGGATTAATATTCTGGAAACACCTGGATTTTGTCACGTAACACCCAGAACCACCCCTACCTTCCATGCTGAGTGAGTGACTAATGGGCTCTGAATGCATCCTGCCTGTGAGCATTTGCTGAAAATGACCTTCCCCGCTCGGTGCTCATTCATCACTGAAGTCCTGGTGTAATCCTCCGCTCTTCTCTAAGTACGGGGTCTGAGTGCTTTCCCCTGTATTCTGCAAACACGTACGGAACACCCACCTGGTGTCAGGCGAATGCCACCCTAGAAGAGCACGCGTGCCTGGCACATAGAAAGTGGGGAACGGATGGGGTGAGCAGAGGGTGTCAAAGTGTAAGGGGGATAAGCAGAAAATCCTAAATGTACGTTTAGCAAAGCACAAACGTTTGGGGGACCTACTGCATAACAGTGTGGACCTGAGCACGTCCTAGGCATTCAGGCAGCTCCAGGGGCTGCCCTGGCCTGAGTCGATGGCCTGGCAGCCAGCCCAGAAGTGAAGGGGCCTGGGTGCTGGCTCTGCGGTTGGAAGATGCCCACTTGGCAGAAAAAGCTCCACTGGGCCAGGGGTTCCATAGGGAACTCCCTGCCCTTGTGTGGCCCTGCTTTGGGAGTTGAAGGCCTTCTCGCCCGGGGCAGAGCAGGGGCTCAGGGGGATCACCAGACCCTCCTCCTTAGGGAGCCTCGAGAATCCCAGGAGCGCACACGTGCTCAGAAGGGACTTGTGCCAGGATAGTCGGCTGCATTTCTCTGTCTCCCAAAGCCGAAGCCAGGCCGTGTGACGTCTCTCCCCCAACTCCTCTGTGGCTCTGTCTCAGGCCCAGGAAAACGCCAACGCCGGACGTCGGCAAGGCTGCACATGCGCAGACCCAGCTTCTCCCAGGGCACATGCGCAGACCTCCCAGTGCACATGCGCAGACCCGGCTGTCTCCCAGCGCACATGCGCAGACCTGTCTCCTAGAGCACCCTTTTCATGATGCCTGACTCCACTGGCCTCCTCGAGCTGTGTGTTTTGTTTTTTGAGACGGGGTCCCACTGTGTCACCTAGGCTGGTCTCAGTTTCCTGGAGGCTTAGGCCATCCTCCCACCTCGGCCTCCCAAAATGCTGAGTTTACAGGCACTCCCCACTATACCCAGCCTTTCCTCTCTCTGTTTTGAATGTGTCACCTCTTCTCCTACCTCAGGGCTTTTGCACTGTCCGTTCCCCTGCAAAGAGTGCCATCCCATTGAGAGCCCCATGCTTGCTCCCCCAGGTCCTTCTGGTCCTCACCAATCCCTTCTGTCAGAGAGCCCTTCCCTGAAATAACCTCTCCTCCTCTTGCCCTGCTCCACTGCTCTTCACAGCCCTATCGCCACCTGCTCCACCAGGCAATGGATTGATCTCTTTTGATTAGGATCATCTTCCCTACTGCTACTACAGGGTTCATATGTAGCAGGTGCTCAAATATTTGCTGAGTGTATTCATAACTCTATTTATATGTAAGAATAGCAATAGCTTGTCTTATGTCAACAAACATGTCCCGAACCCCTTGTGGGGCCCAGGCCCTGTTTGGGCACCAGGATGCAGAGATGACCACAGTTCTCTCCCCGCCCACTTAAGGACCTCTTGGGATGGCTGAGGACAAGGACAAGCTGACATCCGGTGACAGTATGTTGTAGAAAGCAGAGTGGCAATGAAGTTCTGAGACTGTGTCTGAGTGTGAGGTTTGGAAAAAAAATGAGTTCTGCTCAAGGTGGAGTGGGATGGGTAATTTATATGTCATGCTGACTGGGTCGTGAGGTGCCCGGATATTTGGTTAAAAATGGTTTCTGGGGATGTCCATGAGGGTGTTGAACTTTCATAGATTAATTGAAATGATTACTCTTTGAACTGGTAGACTGAGTAAGGCGGGTTGTCTTCTCTAACACGGTGGGTGGCATCCAACCTGTCGGAGGCCTGAACACAAAGAAAAGGAGAAGCAAGGGAGAATTCGTTCTCTCTGCCTGGCTGTTTTCAAGCTGAGACATCTGTCTTCTCCCGCCTTCTCACTGGCTGTCCTGGGTCTCTGGCCTTCAGACTCCCACTGGAACTACATCACTAGTCCTCCTGGGTCTCCAGCTTGCATAGAGCAGATGGTGGGATTTCTCAGCCTCCGTAATCACATGAACCAATTCCTTATGACACATCCATCTATATTTATCCATTTTCTGTTGGTTATGTTTCTCTAGAGAACTTTGACTATTATGCAGAGTTGGGGAAGGATTCATGGCAGAGGGATATTTAAACTGAGTTTTCAGGGCTGAATAGGAGTTTGGAAGGCAAGCAAGCTGAGAAAACCATCATAGGTGGAGGGACCAGCATGTGTACTATAAACACACACATGTTCATAAGCCTTTGTGGAAGGCTCACTTGGAACTTGGAGTCAGAAAGCCCCGGTTCAAGCCCCATACTCCAATTACTCACTCTATCCATGAATATTCCATATCCCCAAGCCACCAGCAGGCCCTGTGCAGCTCTTGGTTTGGTTCCGGGAGGAGAGCTGAATGATAGTTTCAGCCTAGAATAAGGGTGCTTTGAGAGAGCAGGTGCAGAAAGTTTTGTGGCTCACAGAAGCCATCTCCGTTTACCCATACTTGGACATTTTGTGGCTCTAGCATGGGGACCAACATGATTTATGCTAAAGATAAATGCTCAGAGCAGGTGGCGTTCACCTGCAGGGCTTCCAGGAGAGAACCGGGACTCTGGCAGTCCTGGAATGCTCTGGTCCTGCATGCTTCTGAGAGTTGTTGTGAGGATCAAATAACTGTGTGGGAAATGTCAGTATCGCACTATATAGATGTTCCCAGTAAGATGAATAGATACATGTTGATGCATCTTTTCTCAGTTTTATGATCTTTCTCTCTTAATCTGGCAGCAAGTGCCATATGGAAAAGTTCTTACATCATTTTTCGATCAAGTTAGATGCCTAGTTAACCCATGTGTACAGCAAAGAATGGGGGCACGGAAGAAGGTGTTTTCCTTGGAAACCAGTAGTTCTTTATGATGTTTTAAAGAGATGGAATTGGATTGCTATATTATAAAGTTGATGCTGTGAGCTTTAATCTTTCATATAAATCATGTTGGTTCCCATGATGGGGATGCAGAACTCTGGGTCCAGGGAAACTGAAATTGCTTCTGTGAGTTGCAGAACTCTGAGCATAGGAAACTGAAATTGCTGAAATTAACCATACCTTTTCTTGAAGACCTGTGGTCATTCTTGACTGTCCCAGCCCTCATGGGGTCTACAGACTTGGGATAGAGACAGACTAACAGAAACCTGTATATAATTGTGATTGTGAGTTCTGTGAAGAAACAGAACAGTATGCAGTGGTCCTCTAAACAGAAAGGCATGAAAGCTCTGGACAGCAGTTTCCCTTTAGCCACAGAGAAAACGTTCCAAGACCCCATCCATTCAGTGGATGCCTGAAAACTCAGATAGTACCAAACCTTATAACACTGTGCTTTTTTCTATATAGTAATAGTGGGTAGCTTATACAGTGTGGATACATTGGACAAAGGGATAACTCATGTCCCAAGTGGGACAAAGCAGGATGGGATGAGGTTTCATCACACTACTCAGAAGGGTGTGTGATTTAAAACGTATTCATTGTTTATTTCTGGAATTTTCCATTTAATATTTTCAGACCTGTATCGGCCACAGGTAACTGAAACCATGGATAAGAGGGGACTACTGTACTTTGGGAGGTCAGGGAGACAGTGAGCAAATCTGATTGTAGAAGCAAGTCGCTGGTCCTTAAGGTCTGATTTGAAAGTCTGGGAGGGCAGGTGTTGGGTGTGGAGCTGCCTCAGCAGGGTTGACACCCTAACTCCGTCACTGCTGAGAAGGTGAATCCGGAGCATTTCAGTTCCACCTTCTGGAGCCTCAGTCTGCTGATCTGTCAAGTGGGGCACATTGTGGAGTTTGGGAATCGCATGGGATAATGTGATGCAGCTGGCCTTTGGTAGGCATCCCACAGTCACTGTTCCTGATTTTATCATTTTACTGTTGCATAAGATAATGGTAGTGTCATTGTGAGAAGGGGCCACACACACTGTGCTCTGTGTTGGCCAGAACTGAGCAGAGGGAACAGAAGCTCATTGCTCGCTGGCTGAGGGGGCCACAAAGGGTGACTCAACATGAAGAGAGGCATCCAGAGAGTCTCAGAACCCTGTCTTTGGCCATCTTTCAGGGTCTATAAACAGCCTCCCACCTGGGTGGGGTTGGTGGCTGGGCTGTCTGGAAGCTGGGAGCTGGGCCCTGTGGCCTTTTTTTTTTTTTTTTTTAAATCCTGGTCTGAGACTCCTTGAATTGGCCTGCCATTTGGTTCTGGGGAAGGAAGAAAGAATCAGGGGAGCCCAGGTCCTAAGTCCACAGGGATGGACATTTACACTCAGCACCACAGGCCCATGATTCATGCGCTGGGGGCTTGGGCTGGCCCATAACATGCTGTGTGACCATGGGAAAGGCCTCGGTATTTTCCATTAAAAAAAAATTCTACAATTTAGGAAGACTGCATTTCCTATTGTTTCTTAGGAGAGCTGCACGAACAAGTATCTCTAGCCTTAAAAAGACATGAGGAAAACATCCAGTGTGCTCTCCTATTGTTGAGAAAAGGGGCCTGCAGGTATTGTAATGGGCAACTCCACGGTGAGCACGTGCTCAAAACGACTAAAACACCTGCATCCATTTGCTCAGGCTGCCGTACAAAGTATCTAAATCCGAGTGGCCCAAACAATGAACATTTGTTCTCTCGCAGCTCTAGAGGTCAAAAGGCCAACATCAAGGTGTTGGCAGAGTTGGCTCCCCTGGAGGCTCTGAAGCCATGCCTTGTTTTTGCCTGGCTTCTCGTGGTTCTGGGCAATCCTTCACATTTCCTGGCTTGTGGAAGCATCGCTCTAGTCTCTGCCTCATCTTCTTATGGCCTTCTCTCTGTCTGTGTGTTTTTCTCCTCTTCTTATAAGGACAGCAGTTATGGAATTTAGGGGTCACCTTAACCCAGTACAGGTTGGGTATCCCTTATCCACAAGTGCTTGGACCAGAAGTGTTTGTGTTTTCGAATTTTAGAATATTTGCAGAACACATACCAGCTGATCATCTTTAATTCAGAAATCCAACATCTAAAATGCTCCAATAACATGTCCTTTGAGCATCATGTCAGTGCTCAACATGTTGTGGATTTGGGGGCATTTCTGATTTCAGAGTTTTGGATTAGAAAGGCTCAACTGGTATAACCTCATCTTAATTTAGCTACTTCTGCAAAGACCCTATTCCTAAATCAGGTCATATTCTTAAGTTCCATGTGGACATGAGTTGGGGTGGAGGAATTCTGTTCAACTCATAACATCTTTATCTCACTGAATCTTCACAGTACTTGGATCTTCATTTAACAGATGAGAAAAGAGACAGATAAATTAACTGACCTTGTTCAAATTCCCACAGCTGGAAAGTGGCAGAGGTGAGACATGAACCAGGAAACTACCTCCAAGCCCCTGTCTGTTGGTGCTGGGGCCTTCGCACCAATGTGACATACGGCAGCCCTTGGAGACCCCTGATCTACATTCCAGAAGCCTGTTAGAGTAATGACTTATTATCTCTCCATCTGACAGATGAGGAAACTAAGGCCAAAGATAGCAGAAGGGAAGGAGTAAAGTGCATGCTGAGATCACACAAGTGGCATGGTAGAGAATCCATGGCCTGGTCTCTAAATTTCTTCCCCAACAATGAAACATTCTAGCTCAGTATAGGATGGTAAAAGGAGCCAGACACAAAGGGCACATGTTGTAGGCTCCACAGAGACAGGACCCTGCAATGTGTGCCTGGCTTCTTTCACAACAGGTAAATCTAGAGTCAGAAAGATGAGTTGTTTCCCCAAGACATGGGGAGGGAAGAATGGGATGTGACTGCTAACGAATACGGGGTTTCTTTGGGGGATGATGAAAGTGTCCTGGAATTAGATAGTAGTGATGGTTGAATGAATTGGTTAATAAGTAAAAGCTGAAGTGGGTGAACTGTAGCATGTGAATTACATCCGCCAGCCTCTGTGAAGGTGATCTGCAGGAAGCAAGCATGCAGAAGGCCTACCAGATGCAAAGCTTTCATTGTGGTAGAAATAGCCCAAGCCCTGGCTCATAAGCTCCTCATGCAAGAAAGGACTTCGAGGACTTTTCTTGTGACAGAATTTGCATCCTCGGTTTGTCAAGGCATGGACAGCCCAAGAACACAGAGAGCTTCCAGAGCACCCTCCTTAAGGCTTGCATGGCCTTGACAAGTTACTTCCCTCTCTGGGCCTCAGTTTCCATACCATGAACCAGTTCTCGTGCAAACTCCGACTGGTTGTCAGCATGAAACATTTTGATGGGTCCCTTTGACCTAGGACTATTTCACCTCAGCCAACAAAACAAAATAAAACAAAAAACTAAAACCAGAATAAAACTCTCATGAACAAATAATGAAACGATTAAACTTTTAGCCATTGCTATTGCCAAACCGTGAGCTCTGCTGCTCATCCTGCTCCCCACCCGCATTCTTGGTGAAGGATCAGAGCTGCGTGAGGGTCAGGAATTGGATAACAAAGAGATGATGCAGCACATGGCTGGGGTCTACAGCAGAGACACCCCCGCTCTGAGTCATGAAGGCTGTGCTCCAGCAGCTCCAGTATCCCCATAAGGTCATCTGATGTCCAGTTTGCATCTCTGCGTCATGTTCTCACCCCTCTCTGGCCAGGGAGGACTCAGGAGCTAGGTCCCTTGCTTGGTTCTCTAAGCCCACCTGGGCTTCTCCCCATTGTGCCAGCTTGTTGGAGCCAGGGAGGGTCAGGAGTTGAGGGGTTGCTCCTGTTGCTTGGCTGGGGTGGAACGAGAGGCAGGGAGGTTCTCCGACTCCCTAATTTTTTTTGCCTGCCAGGAGCCCTGCTCAGGTTTCCTGTGTTTTCTCCTGGATTGTAGCCTCCTTTGAGTAATGCAGGCATCTGTGAACAAAATTCCCTGGATGAGTGAGCTCCCTTGGGCACTTGTGGACAGCTTCCTCCAAGCTCAGGGCACTTAGTGAGGGCGTGCAGGCCGGGTGGGAAGAATGGGCACTGGAGGAGGAATGAAATATATTCTGGGATCTGTCTAGGCTCTTGCATCCAAATGGCTGGAGGGTAGAGAATGAGCCTGGAGCAGAGAGAGAGACAGAGAGACCAGACAGGGGCCAGATTATGAAGGGTCTTGCAAGCCATGTTACAGCTGTAGAACCTTACCCCAAGAGGGGTGGGACACTATTGAAGGGTTTCCCTTGGAGGATGCCCCCATCACACTCACTGCCGTCGTCATCTTCATCATCATCATCGTCATCATTATCATCAAAGCTAGCACGTTCAGTGCCAACTATGTTCCAGGCACTATGCTGGCTGCTTTCATACGTTAATCCTATTAACAGTGCTGTGAAGTGGATACCATCATTATCCCCATTTTACACATTTTACAGACGAGGAAATGTGGACTCAGAAAGGATAACTGAGGTACCCAAGACTACACAGCAAAGAAAAGCCCAGGGCAGAACCACAAGTGGAATCCAAGTCTGCCTAGTCCCAAAGGCTTGGCTCCTGAACACAGTTTTCAATAGCCTCCCCGTGAATGTATTTACATTCTTTTTTTGTTTGTTTTTTGTTTTTTGTTTTTTTTTGAGATGGAGTCTTGCTCTGTCACCAGGCTGGAGTGCAGTGGCATGATCTTGGCTCACTGCAATCTCTCCCTCCTGGGTTCAAGCAATTCTCCTGCCTCAGTCTCCTGAGTAGCTGGGACTACAGGCACCTGCCACCTTGCCCAGCAAATTTTTGTATTTTTAGTAGAGACAGGGTTTTAGCATATTGGCGAGGATGGTCTCAATCTCTGGACCTTTGGATCTGCCCACCTTGGCCTCCCAAAGTGCTGGGATTACAGGTGTGAACCACCACACCTGGCTGTATTTGTATTCTTAAAAGACCACATTGGCTGCAGAGTGGAGAATAAGAATTGGAAGATGATCGTGATTAGTATTGGAGGCACCCATGAGAGATGATAGTTGGACATAGAAAGAAACATCGATCTAGGAGACACTTAGTAGAATCCAAAAGAGGTGCTCATCCCATTTCTAAGTATATACCCAAATAAATATAAATCATTCTGTCATAAATACATATGCACATGAATGTTCATTGCAACACTATTCGAAATAGCAAAGGCATGGTTTTAATCTAAATGCCCATCAATAGTAGATTGGATAAAGAAAATGTGGTACATATACAACCATGGAATACTATGCAGCCATAAAAAAGAATGAGATCGTGTCCTTTGTGGAAACATGGATGGAGCTAGAGGCCATTCTTATTAGCAAACTCACCCAGGAACAGAAAACCAAATGTCACATGTTCTCATTTATAAGTGGGAGCTAAATGATGACAATTCATGAACACAAAGAAGGGTACAACAGACACTGAGGCCTAGTGGAGGGTATGGGGGTTGGAGGAGGGAGAGGATAGGGAAACATAACTAATGGGTACTAGGCTTACTGCCTGGGTGATGAAATAATCTGCACAACAAACCCCCATGACCCCAAAACCTGCACATGTTCCCCTGAGCTTAAAATAGAAGCAAATAAATAAATAAATAAATAAAAGAGAGCTGCTGACCCACTAGATGGAAGGGATGAAGGAGAAGGTACATTGAACCATGAGCCCCAGGTTTCTGGCATGGATGGATGGATCAATGCCTGGATGGAGGAGGGACATTTATGGAGACAGACTAGGCAAGTTTTGTTTACTGAATGAGTGAAGGAATGAATACATGAATAATGAAGGAATCCCAAAATGGAATGGATAATGAGCTCCCCATCACTGAGAGTATGAAAAAAGTGGCTTTTCATCAGGATATTGTAGAGGATACTCCGGATTTGAAGGGAAAGTCAAGCGGTAGGCACTCAATAAGTCTATGTTGCATGAATACATGACTGGATCGCCGCTGCGCCTGTGACTCTACGGCCTCATGAGGGTCTCACAAGCACCTGGTGGGAACTTGGTAATGAGTTACTCCTGCAGAAATGTAAGATGGAAGGAAATATTCAAGCACTGTTAACATTTTTTATATCTTCTTTCTTAAATTTCTACTGGTTGATTATATTTTAGAATGTACACCTTCATACATATTAATAAGTATACATATTGGGTATGCATAATCAGTTTTTTTTCCTATAGGAATATACAATCACAAAAGCTTGGAGACCACTGATCTCCATGCCAGAAGCCTGTTAATAGGTTGAGCAGAAATAAATAGCACCCCTCCACAAAGGCTTCTGAGTGTGCAAGGCAGTGTTCCAGGGACCAGACTCGGGGCTTTCTGGAGTTGTAACAAATGCAGGAGATATGCAAAAACCTCATCCATTTATTATGCGGCACAGAAAAGACACATGTTTACATGATTCACCCATTTTCTCATTCGGATGTGAAATGTTTCCTCTTTACATCACAGCTCTTTGAGTCTTTCACAGGGCAGATGTTCTTTATCAGGCATCTACACCATGCACAGGGCAGCTCCTCTCCACAGACCAGATGTGGATCCCCACATGGCTGTTGGAGCATAGCTCTGCTCCTACGAGAGTCTCAACCATCATGCACTCTGCTGATGAATGACTGCCAGCCGTGACAAAACGCAGCCTCCTTTCTTTTTTTTTTTCCATTCACAATGTGTGACACAGTTTGACTTCATTCTAATACTAAATGGTTTTTTACTTCTTATTCACCTGTTTTATTTCTCCAGCTATTTATTGGGGCAGAGGGGCATGGGTCGTGGGAGAAAAGAGTGGGTTGGGAGTGGGGAGGGAATTTCTTTTGACACTTTTGCTTTAAAACTCAGAGTTGGATTGGTCAGGATTTATGGAATTTTTTACCATGTAAATTCTTCTCATCCTCAGGTTCTAGCCCTCAGGTTCTAACTCTCCAGGTTATAGTCTCTCCAGGTTTCAGCTTCTCTAGAGTCTTGCCCTCCAGGTTCTAGCCCTCAGGTTCTAGCTCTCCAGGTTTTAGCTTCTCTAGGTTCCAGCCCCTCTAGATTCTAGCCTCTCTAGGTTCTAGCCCTCCAGGTTCTAGCCCTCCAGGTTCTAGCTCTCCAGGTTCTAGCTCTCCAATCAGCTAATAAATACTCATTTATCAAGTGAATGAGTGCTGCCCTGGTACTGCTGATGGTGAACGCCATTGCCATGAAGCTCCCTTGGTTGTAAGTGCCTTGATATTGGAGCCTGGTGGTTGGTTCCTTTACATCTCCCTGTGGGGCCTGGCACAGTGCTGCCCACAGGAGGCAGTTATTTAAGTCACACAGAAAAAGCAACAAATTCACCAGAGGGACTTGGGGCTTAGGGGCAGGGCTGTCTTAGTCTCTGGCCAAGGAGGTGGATCCAGTCTGACACCTGGACCCCACCCCTGCCTACCTCTCCAGCAGGGGGGTCTATGGGAAATTGGTCGGGAAGCCATTTGGGGAGGGCGTTCTCGCACCCTGTGGGGATCTTGTTCCCAGAGTGCTTCCTCACAGCCACACATGCCCAAGCCTGGGCAGCCCAGCCTGGACACAGTCCTCACCCATGAGGGTTTCAGTCTGCTGGGTGGGGGAGGGCTGGCTCTGGGAATAATGCTTTGGGGTAAATAACCTTTATGTGCCATCACTGTCTGCTGCCTGAAGGTGACCCCCCCACTTCCTACTCACACTCTTCTAGAGCTCGTACTGGCTGCCTTCTAGTAAACCATTGATTGACAGCCCCTGGTTGCTGAGGCAGCAACAGTCCCTGAGCAGGCCTGCACTCTCCCCCCACCCACCAGCTGGGAGTCGGGGGGTCTCAACACTGTGATCCTCTGGGTGAGTCTGATTAGAAATCTCTTACTCTGTCTCATCACAAATCAAACTTTGAAGACATGGCCTTCTCCCCAAAAGCTCATGTGTGTGTGGCGGTGGGGGGCTCAGGATGGTGGGAAGGACAGGTGGAAGGAAGCCAATGCTACTGAGCACCTACTGTGTGCGACACAGACCAGTGCCTCACACTGCCACCGGTTCCCAATACTGATTCTCCTCCTTGGAGCTATTTCCAGACCTCAGTATCTTTTCCTTATAATAAACGTATCCCAGTTACAGTTACGTGTGCATAATAATACCTCACATGTACATAGCACCCTTTACTTTTCAAAGTACTTTTTTTTTTTTTTTGAGATGGAGTCTCACAACTGTCGCCTGGGCTGGACTGCAGTAGCACAATCTTGGCTCACTGCAACCTCCACTTCCCGGGTTCAAGTGATTCTCCTACCTCAGCCTCCCAAGTAGCTGGGATTACAGATGCCTGCCAACAGTCCCAGCTAATTATATAATTATATATATGTGTTTTTAGTAGAGACCGGGTTTCACTATGTTGGCCAGGATGGTCTCGAACTCCCGACCTTGTGATCCGCTCGCCTTGGCCTCCCAAAGCGCTGGGATTACAGGCATGAGCCACCGCGCCCGGCCGCTTCAAAGTATTTTTATACCTGTTACTGCCTTTAATCCTCACAATAACTTCATGTCACAGAGGAGGAACTGAGGCAGGGACGGGTGGCTGTGCAATAGTTATTGGCTGAGCTGGAACCTTGGGCCTCCTTCCTTCCACCGTCCGTATCACCCACAGCACCCGGCTCGACCACCTCATCGAACAGCTTTCTGCTGGTGGCAGCTCAGTCATTCCCACTCGAGTGTTTGAGTTCCTTCAAAACAGAGATGGCTCCTTCTCTTTCTTCCCTCTTGCCTCCAGTGCTCCATATTGTGTATGCTTCAAGTGTTCAATACTGTGTATACAGCAAGCGCTCAATCTGTGCTTACTGGATTATTCCTTGGCACAGACCTCCTTGTCCATCAGTGAGGCGAGCCATAGAATCCTGGTCTCCAGGTTCTTATCAGGGACCCCTCAGAGCTTGACTTCCACTAACACAAGAAATTGTCCTCCAAAGTTCCAGCTGAACAGATTAAAGAAACCCAGGGCAACAATTCAGCCGGGGCCCACGTGTGTGCTCAGCCACTGGACCAAAGCTGGATGGCAGTTCTTCTGGAGACCCAAGTTGTCTTGCTGGGGCAGAGAGGGACACCGCGTGGGAGGGAAGCTCAGTCACTCCAGTCCCTGCCCCCAGGGCCCCTCCACTCCTGGGAAGGAGCAGACTGGCCTGGGTGTGGCAGCAAATAAGAACAGTAATGCTGTCGTGTTTATGGAGTCCTTGGCTGTGCATGAGCTCACCCCATCCTCACGGCCAGGTTCCCTGCAAAATTGGGCAGGGCAGGAATTACTCTCCAGTGTTTTTCTGGAGACACCTACTCATTGCCCGAGGTCACGCATGGATGTCTACTTGGCTTTCCTGGGCCCATGCTGAAGAGCAACTGTCCCTCAATCCTTACACAAATTCCTAGCAGCCCTGCTAGCATCTGCTCACCGTCTGCTCCCGGCCCAGTCCTGCAGTTTGTGAATCTGGCGTTCCACTGAGATGGAGGTCCGCAGTGTGCCCATGGAGTTCTCCATCTGAATGGGTTCTGACCTGCAGCCCCCTTTCTGGCACACTCCCTGGTACACCTCCCAAGACTTCTTTCGGAAGCGCTTGCCCACGATGACATACACCAGTGGGTTGAGGCAGCTGTTGCTGTAGGCCATGAAGGAGGAGATCTGCGTGATGACATCTATGATGTTCTCGTCCTGGCAGCTGGAGAGGAGGCTGAGGCGATGCAGCGTGTCCAGGAAGGTGCTGATCTGGAAGGGCAGCCAGCAGATGACAAAGAGCAGCAGCACGACCAGGACCAGCACAGTGGCCCTCCTCTCTGTCTGGATCTCCTTGAACTTCTGCATCTCGTTGTTCCGCAGCACCTGCATGATCTGTACCGTGCAGAAGGTGATGATGCTCAGGGGCAGCAGGAAGCCCACGACATTCAGGAGCATGTTGGTGAACAGCACCCAGGCTTGGGATGGGTAGTTGATGACGCAAGCGGTGACATTGTGGCCCTCGTCGCTATACTCCTTCAAGGTTCGGAATGCCAGCATGGGCGAGCTCAGGAGCAGCGTGCAGCCCCAGATCACCAAGCTGTAGAGCTTTGCCCAGCGCACGCCGCGCATCCTGCCCATGGACATGGTTTTCACCAGGGCCAGGTAGCGGTCGATGCTGACTAGCATCAGGAAACAGATGCTGCTGTACAGGTTCATGTAGATGATGGTGTTCACCACGCGGCAGAGCGTCTCCCCGAAGAGCCAGTCGAAGTTGTTGGCGATGGTGATGGCCCAGAAGGGCAGCCCACAGGCCAGGATCAGGTCTGCCGCGGCTAGGTTCCCCAGGTAGATCTCTGCCACTGTGCAGCTGCTCTTGTGCAGGCAGAAGACACTGAGGACAAAGATGTTCTCTAGGGTAGCCAGTACAAACAGCACCCAGAGGAAGGGGGGTTGGATGGTGTTGAGCCAGCCCAGCCACTCCAGGTTGGGGCATTTTCTCTGGGCAAAGGTCCCGTTAAGAGCGGGCAAGGTGACATTGAGCATGTCGGCACTGAAAGAAAGTGGAAAAGAGGATGTTACCCATCAGGGTCACAAGGGAAGGACAAAACCTGGTGCAGAAGGAGAGGGGGGTTAAAGACAGCCAGCCAGCACGTGGAGAAATTGAGGTGGATCTCAGGCTGTTTTCAGTGGCCAGCACTCAGGCGTACCTGATTCCCCTGGGTCTTACAGAGCCCCCTCTGATCCTTGGATTTAAATGAGGGCCTGATGTTCTTCATCTTGAGGCTCCATTGGGATATTCCTTGGCCAGCATCCGTCAGCAGTACTGACAATCTCAAATCTTGAACCCTGAACCTCCTTGAAATCTTCCGTGATGGGAGGATTCACATTCTTTCCTTATTATCCGGGCCCTTCCCAAGGGAGAGGGGGTCACCTTTCAGCCTCTCAAAGCCTTGTGGTGGGTGAGTTAATTTATTAAAAGAGAAAAATGATATCATGCCAGACCTGGAAATTCCAGTCTTGCTTGGAGACCCCGGCCAGCCCATCTGCCCAGTTTCTGTCTTCCTGGAGGGTCTGGGATGGCATCATACTTCCATACCTTCCATCAGCAAAGCACTGAAGGTAATTGGAGGCTGCAGATGGCGAGGGAGGGTGGGGGCTTTGGAGCCAAATAGTCCTACTGGGTTCACATCCTGGCTGCCCTACTTATAAGCTGTGTAATGTGGGGGAAGTTACTTAACATATCTGAACTGCAATGACCTCACCTGTAAAATGGGAATTAAAACATTTACATCTCAGGGTTGTGATGGGGATTTGAGACGATGTGCAAAAAGCCCCAAGTACTGCACTTGGCTCAATAAATGTCAGTAACTAACTATTCTTGCGAACCTACTAAAATAACCAATGGGAAACTCCACTGTTTGTCAGTGACCTTATCTTTAACCCACTGGCTCCTCTTTCATTCTTAGGCAGGACTCACAGACCACACAGCAGGTGCCTTTCTAGACTTGCTGCTGTTAAGGCTAATTCATCTGTACCTTCGGCAGAGGCACGGGGGTTGGACAGACATGGGTTCCAATCCTAGCTGTGTGATCTTGGGCAAATTGCTTGACCTCTCTGAGCTTCTATTTTGCCTTCTTTGGAGTAGAGCATTGCTCCCATCCTGACTCACCTTGCATTTCTTTTTACATGGCTATTGCAAGATTCAAGTCAAAGAGTGGATGTGAAGACACGCTGAAAAGCCCAAAGCACAACCCAGAGAGCAGGATTCACTGGGCATTTTCCCAGTGCCCTGTGGTATGGGTGAGAGAAGGAAAGAGGGCTCTTTCTGGGAGGTCCATTGCTAGGCAGGCTCATGGAGGAAGAGCTGAGCCACAAGTCGTGGGAGATATTCTGTTCATTGCTTCCGGGATTTCTCAGGAAAAGCCCCTTTGCTTCTAGGAGCAGCTGGCTGGCATCCTGAAGCCAGACTGGGGGCCCACAAATCAATGCTTTTATCCTTTAAATGTTTCTTGAGCATCTTCTCTGTGCTGAGCTCCACCCTGAGTGCAGGAACACAGAGGGGACACCACCTAGCTTCTGCCCTGCTCGACTCCTGACAACTGTGGCCCAGAGTGTGGAGGGTGCCCTGGAGGGAGCAGGAGGGGTGTGGGACACAGACTCGAAGTGGGGACAGGTGGGTAAGGTTGGAGGTGACTCTGGATCTGGGTCTTGAAGGACAAGAAGCATTTCAAAGGGTACAGGAAGGAGGACAAGCAGACCAGGTATGGGGAACAGCCTGAGCAGAGGCGCAGAACTGGGGAAGCTGCTGGTATGTTCTGGAAAGTGACACTGGATGTCGGACAGGAGAGGTGGGAAGTAGCAAGAGGCTGAGTAAGGGAGTAAGCGTGGTCTTCACTGGGCGCTAAGGAAGTGAGGCTTTGCCCCCGAGTCTTAAGGACTAGGGTGATGGTATAAGGAGTGTGCTCTGAAAACATTCCTACGGTCCATGGTGGCTTTCAGATGCCCCCAAATTATTTGATACTCTTCCTTCCAAAAGGAGGAATCTGCTTCCTCTTCCACTGGATGTGGGCTGGACTTCTTCCCAATGGTGGCAGGGATGGTGTGATTTCTGAGGCTAGGTCATAACACCCTTCGCAGCTTCTTCCTTGGCCTCTTGCATTGCTTACTTGGAAGGATGTGAGCTGCCATGTGCGGATACTCAAGCAGCCACATAGAGAGGAACCAACTTGTCCCTTGAAAGTGGATCTTCTGGCCCCAGTTAAGCTTTCAGTGGACCCTGGTTTCCCTGCCTTTGAATCTTCCAGCCGAGGCCCCAGACATCTGGGAACAGAGATAAGCTGTCTGTATGGGGCTCCGAATTCTTGACCCACGAAAACTTGCAGCCTCCTTTCCAGACTCCCTGAAGGTACAACTTCTCCTGGGTAGTCCCCTTGGTCCAACCCTCAACCCTATTTCTGTAGTTACAGAAAATCCATTTCCTTTATTCCCTTGTCTTGGGGAATTGATCATTTCTCGTGGGCTGACTCACTAGAGACCAAAGTATAGCACCAGATGCTGCTTATTAATTTCTCAGCAAGACAACTGATAG
The DNA here is from genome assembly GCF_048565385.1 of Saimiri boliviensis. Lineage (NCBI taxonomy): Eukaryota > Metazoa > Chordata > Mammalia > Primates > Cebidae > Saimiri > Saimiri boliviensis. The sequence goes on along the minus strand of NC_133450.1, from coordinate 70,962,655 downwards.
GCAAGGGGATGGATCCTAGGCCATTCCTGGCTCCGAGAAGCCGTAGGATCGTCAGAAAGATGCTTGGTGAGCGTGGAATTAGGAACTACTGGTCCAGTGCACTGTGGCCCCAACTGAGATGGCCATGTGCTCATCTTCACCATAGGCTGCAGCTGCCGCAGGATGGAGAGGTTGGAGTGGACCCCTCAACCTTGTTTCTTGCAAATGCTGCCCCCCAGGACAGATCTCCCTATCCTCTGCTTCTACTCTGGATCAGGTCCCCCTCCCCTTAAATTCTCTCTGTAGAGTGTTCTGGTCTTCCGCCAGATGTCAGCCACGTGTTGGAGATATTTTGTCTCCAAGGCCACCTGGCACATTGGTGTCGGATCCACTGGGTATTGATTTCAATGTTTAACTGTTTTACCTTCACCTTCACGTTTAGCTGGGATAGATCACATATGACAACCAGGAATGTATCCTCCTCCTCCCTAAGCCCCTCTTCCTCTAGTTCCATAGAACGATACATGCCCTCTGCCCCTGAAAGACCCACAGGAACTCGAATACTTGAGAGGCTTTGTCTTTGGGTTTCACTTCACCGGTTCCTTCAACCTTTCCAGGGAGTTCTGCAGGATGTCTGCTCCCCACCCCTAACAAGTAAACTGAAGAATCCTTTGACTCACCTGAAAGAGGCTGTGGTGGGCACAGAGTCCTCAAGGACAGACAGAAACATTGGTATCTTCCAGGGAGGGAACATTTGGACTCAGAGTGGGATGTGGGTGAGGCCCCACCTGGGCTGAACAGAGAAGAAAAAATGGTTAGATGGCATGGGGGCTGGGGGCTGCAAAATACACGCCTTCTCCAGCAGGGAGGAGAAAAGGAGACTGCTGAGTCCTTGACTCAAGGCACACTGGTGACGTGCTCCCACCAGCGATGCTAGGGACACCATGGCGAAGAGCGGACATTCTACTGGAGAAGGCAGACATTGCTTAGTCACTTAATAACTGCACGGACCTAAGTGCAAGGAAATCAAGTGAGAGGTCCTGTGACAGCATAGAGCCTGGGGTCCCGAACCAGCCTGCGAGGGTGAGTGGGTACTGATGATAACATCTGAGGGTGAGCAGAACTCAACAGCGTGAAGGGAAGGCTCTGAGTCAGGAGGGTGCTGGGTATGAATGTGGATGAGGCGCTGGCCGCTGCTCAGGGAGTCAGGACTGCAGTGGGGGTAGAGCGGAAGCGGTGACCAGTTAGCTCATTAGCTGAGGCCTGGGATGATGGAGACTGAGAGGCTGGATTCCACAGGAGCTGAGAGAGTAAATCTGACAGGCCTAGGGCTCGTTTGGACCTGGAGGACCTGAGGACGGGGTGAGGTGGGTGTTATGGCTTCCGGCTCCTGCAAAGGTGGAGATGGGGGACTGATTTAGAGGCGAAACGTCATGTATTTAGACTGAAAGCTGTTAAGGGTGAAGTTCTTTTGAGAATTTCAGGCAGGTGGGGATGGGAATGGCTGTTGGGTCCAGCAGGGTCTGGAGCTCAGAGGAAGGGGCTGGACTGGAGCACTATGACGGAGACAGACTCTTGAGGGACTTTGAGCCTAATGAGGGGGACAGACATAGCTGAGTATTTCCAGTCCCTTGGGCTGGTTACCAATACAAGGTGCTGTCAAATTCTCAGCCCAGGGCCCCATCTGTGCCCCTGGTGGAAAGGGCCTTTTTGCCTAAGGGGCTTCCATTGATAACACCTGTCTCTATCCTGCTTCAAGTTTCACGTCGCGCCTATCCAGGGAGGGAGGCATGGGCTGTATGTTTGCCTTGCAGTGCAGATGGGTGGAGGTGATTTGTCTCAGATCCATGGTTGGAGATGGGGCTTAACCCCATCTCATTCCATTCCAGATTTCACACTCTCTCCAGGATCCCCAAGTGACCCCTGTCTAGGAAGGGTGTGGAAAGCTGTGGTATATATGTGTGTGTGTGTGTGTGTGTGTGTGTGCACGTGCACGTGTGTGGGCATGCATGAATGTAGCCACAGATCTGCCCCCTCCCAGCTTTCAGCCACTCTGTAATACCCAGCACCTGGGTTTCCAGAAGCTCAGCTCTCCTAAATCAGTTGGGAGGTGAAGATCAGACAATGGTCAGTTCAGGGAATCCAAACACATTAAAAAAAAAAAAAAAAAGCACTGAGTTGGTAAACAGGAAATGAAGTGGAAGGTAGTGAACACCCAGAAAAGGTTTACATGAATCCCTAAGCAGAGCTGGGATCAGGGTTTGGAACTCACAGGATGCAACAACCAGCACAGTCCTTCTGATCCTTCAAGATGGGGACTTTGTGGAGGGAAAGAAAGACCTACGAGCTTTCCTCTCTGAGGGGCCCTCCTGGGCTCACAGAGAGAAAACTCAATGGTGGTGAGAGGTCATGTGTTTGAAGCACTCACTTTTTCTTTTTGAGGCAGAGTCTTGCTCTGCCACCCAGGCTGGAGTGCAATGGCGTGATCTTGGCTCACTGCAACCTCCACCTCCGGGGTTCAAGTAATTCTCCTGCCGCAGCCACCTGAGTAGCTGGGACCACAGGCACCTGCCACCACGCCTGGCTAATTTTTGTATTTTTAGTAGAGACGAGGTTTTGCCATGTTGGCCGGTTGGTCTTAAACTCTCGACCTCAAGCTATCCACCCACCTCGGCCTCCCAAAATGCTGGGATTACAGATGTGAGCCACTGCGCCTGGCCTAGAGCATTCATTGTTAAAAGCATTTAACTGATTATTGAAGGTCTATCACATGCTGATGATTCAGAGGGGAAAAATGAAGACCAGCCTCCCCTGTCCTCATGGGGCTCACACAGGGCTGAATTGCCCAGCTGAGAGGCCTCAGCCTGCATGTGTGGCTTCCATTTTTACATGACAGTGACTGCCGCAGAGATAACTTGGGTCCTTGCAGCTCAGTCATGGGTGACATGTCCATTGTTTCCTCGATGACCTCTGTTATAGGTCTGCAGGGTGTCCCCAGATCTGGCCACATCAGCCCAGCTGGATCCTAATTGCTTGCTAGTGGCTGTAAACATTGCTCTCATTTTCAAAACAAAGTTGAAGGCTTTTCCCTCTCAACTTTCTCCTGAAGTCCAGAGGGCAAGCAGGTTAAGGAACTGGGAGAATTTGGGAGTCTGAAGTGGACCGAACTGTTTTCTCCATCTGCTCTAGAGGTGTGCTCCAGGTCACCTCCTGACTTCTCCTCTGTGGCCCCTGACTCGGGATCCCCTATAGGTACCACGGGGCTCTTTGCCTTCTGGCTTCTCTTTGGGTTTGGTCAATGGGAGCCCCAGCAGGAGCCTGAGGGAGGCTGAGAGGGAGAATGGGGTGTTGGCTTCTCTCTTGGGGACCTTTATGCTGGCCGAGCCTGGAGCAGAGTTCATCGCTTCTATCAGGGACCTGATAGAGTGGGAGGGAAGGAAGTGGGGAGGGTGCTGAGGCTTTGCTGCACCAGCCCTGAGGCATCCAGCGTGCTGCCTGCTCCTCACAGAACCCCAATATGCTGCCTACACCCCTGTAAAAGAAATGCTTCATTAACATCCTCTTCCTATTTATTACTCAACTGGGATGTGCCCTGTCTTTCCTACTGAGACCCTGATGAATGCATCCTGAGAATATAAAGTCACCCTGGGAAGGGGGTGCTCTAGGTGGGCTGCTGTCTGTGGGATCGCCTTCTCTCTGGACCAGTTTCCTTGTCTACAGAGCTGGGAGGGTGTCCGTGCCTCTCAACAGACACTGAACCTCAGAGCTGGGGACAGGCGATGACTGTTGCTGGGCTTTTCCCCTGAGCTTTTAAACAGAGGCTTTAGAGGAAACATCCAACATTCTGATTCACTCGTTCTCTCTCCCTCAGAATTCTGTCCAAGGAGACTTACTGTAACAACGCTTTCCTTCATTTACTCACACAGACACTGTGGGCCTGGTGCTGTCAGGAATCAATTCCGCTCGAGCCTCTGAGACAGCCTGTTTGGTTTCCCAGGAATCCACATCTGAGGGCCTTTGAAGCAGTGGCCTCCATGAAATACACAGTGTCACTGTCTCAAGGGCCAAGTGTGTCTCACAGGGGACCCCTGACCTTGTAACCAATGATGGGGTTCAGGGCACGCTACCCCAAAATGTGGCAGCTTCGCATGTTGACTATTTTAAGTGGAAAGAATCCGAGAAACAGCAGGTGCAGGAAGGACTCTCTGTTCCCTGAAGCAGGTCACCAGACTCGATAGGAAGGTCACCAGAGGAAAGGGGCACCCTCACATCCAAGCCCTGGGGACACCGAGAGGGACAGGCCTTGCTGTTCCCCCAGTTTCCTGCACTTCGCTCGTGCTCCCTGGTCCCACCACAGCTCCACGATTCTTCACCCTTCAAAGCGTCTAATGGAAACACTCAAGCCCGGCGCAGTGGGTCATGCCTGTGACCCCAGCACCTTAGGAAACTGAGGCAGACAGAACGCTTCAGCCCAGGAGTGGGAGACCAGCCTGGCCAATATAGCAGGGCGTCCCTGCGTCATCAGCCCCTTTCTATGTGTGTGATCTCCCCTTTCAACAGACCTGGCAGCCTTGGCTGGTCCGCACATCTACCCAGGCGTTAATAGCATTGCTTATATTCTATTGCATTTTTTTATAGTTATTGTCTTTCTTTTATGATAAATGATACTCGCTTTTCATTGACACTGATGATACGACGTTACAGTTCAAAAGCAAGTCAATACTAAAGAAATGGCTGTACCGGTGACATAGATAGATATGGCAAAAACTGAGAGTGTGGATGTGAATGGCTAAATGTAGGAAACCCAGCGTAGCCTGAAAGCCTCCAGCTGGAAATGCGCGTTACAGACAGGAAGCCAGCCCGGCGGTGAGGCCGAAGCGCGCCGGGAGCTGACTGCTCTTCCTGCGCCCGCCGTGGAGGCCCGTCTGCTTCAGCCACACCAGGGGCTGTAGGGTGTCGGGGATGCCCTTCCACCTGGCCAGCACTCCTGCTCACAGACCAGCTGAGGTTTTCAGAGATTCACTACACAGCTGGATGGAGAGATGGGGGCTACTGCTGGGATGCCGCCAGTCTGTCCGTCCAGGGGAGCTCTTGAGACTGCTGGGCTCCGTCCTTGGTCCGAGCGCGGCTGTTCTCCCTCTGCCTCGGCATCGCCTATCTCCTCTCGGTGGCAGCTGAATGCACAGTGTGCATGCCTGTGTGCATAAGGTGCGTGTGCCTCTGTCCCACCAGATTCACTTTACTTGGAAAGGAGGACCCGCCTTGCTCTCCCCACTGTGCCCGCCGCTGAGTTTTGCGCATTCCAGACTCTTGAGCAACATTTACTTTGTGAATAAGTGAAATCCTTTAGACCACCCAGCAAGTCGGTATCAAGGCCAGAGCTAGAAAGAACCAAGGGCTCCTGAATCCTTTCCCTGACACCTCCCCAGAATAAATGTTTTCCTCTAAAAGCTGATTGATGTGATTACTGAGTCTGGATGCTGTTTATAGACAGCCGTGAAGGTAAGTAAGCCTCAGGCCTCAGCAGGCAGTGGGTGGCGGAAGGGGGCGATGGCGCCTCATAAACCCTATCAGCTTCAGCAACAGGAGATGTGTGACCCTCAGCAGGGTTCCCAAGGGTCCCTTTTCTTTTATTCCCTGAAAAGAAGTCCAATGCCGTCCGTAGGGGGAGGATGGGGTTCTGGGAAGTGACTTCCATTCTCAGAACTCCCAAACAGAACTGAGTCAGATGTGATTCAATCCCAGACATATACATGTGGGTCCTTCCAGCATTTGGACACTTTCTGGGCCTGAAATGTTCTGGAAACATTTTCAGGGGGGATGCGGGGGAGCCTGGAGAAGCAGAGCCCCTCACCCACCCTGCTTTCTGTGTGCAGGAGAGGAGGAGGCCTGCTGGCCTGGCTGTGCTCACCCTCAGATCTCCTGGGCTTATTTTATTCTTGACTTTTTTTTTCCTGTTCACTGTGGTTAGATTATTCTGGGCAGTGTGTTTTATATCTTTCCCCACATTGGGGTTTTCAGTTTTAATAAAGGAGCAATTTCATCCGACATCTTAACACCATTCCTTCCTCTTAAAAAAAGAAAATCTCTCTCTTAGAAAAAAAGATAACTAGGCCAGGCACAGTGACTCATGCCTGTAATCCTAGCACTTTGAGGCTGAGGCAGGCGGATCACCTGAGGTCAGGAGTTCAAGACCAGCCTGGCCATCATGGTGAAACCTCGTCTCTACTAAAAATACAAAAATTAGCTGGGCACAATGGCAGGTGCCTATAATCCCAACTACTCAGGAGGCTGAGACGTGAGAATCTCTTCAACCCAGGAAATGGAGGTTGCAGTGAGCCGAGATCACGCCATTGCACTACAACCTGGGAGACAGAGCAAGATTCGTCTCAAAAAAAAAAAAAAAAAAAAAATATATATATATATATATATATATATATATATATATGCCAAAGAGCATTCAAAACTAATGTGAAAATCTCCCAGGGTTCCACCCCTGGACACAGTGCTTTACGTATGCCACATCCAACCATGTTCTGTGGCTGTGGTTTTACGTGAAACATCTTATCACGGGAATGTTCCCATGTTGCTCCATGGCTATTATAATGGAGCCTTCAAAAAATGCATTGTATTTGTTTATTTTTGTTTGTTAAACTGTTCTTTTATTCCAATCATTTTTAATTTTATTTTATTTCATAGTGCCACAACGATGTTGCTGTATTCCCTGATCTCCAAGGATCTCTTCTGCAATCTCACCCAGGAGCCTTTGATGGGGCTGTCCCGGCCCGAGTGCCCTCCCATCACTAACCCTCCTTGCTCTCCTCTAGATGCTCTGCTGCGGTGAGTCTGTGGGTCCACCTGGCTGGATGACAGGCCCCGGTGATTCCATCCCACGCTAATCTCCGTGTTGCTGTAAAGCAGTTTATCTGTGTGGTGACAGTCCACAGCCAGCAGGCTTTCACTAAGGAAGCTTGTCCCCGACTCCCTGCATGGCCCTGATTCAATCAGTTGAAAGGACTTCAGAGCAGATCTGAGGTTTCCTGGAAGAAGAAGAAATTCGGCTTGCAGGCAGGAGCTTCTGTCCAAGGCTGAATGTTCTGGCCTGCCCTTCCTGGCAGCTTTCTCAAGGGATTTCTGACTTGCCTAATCATCCCCACAATCACGTAAGCCAATTCCTTGCAATGCGTCTCTTAATCTGTGTCTCCTATTGGTTCTGTTATCCCCCTTCAAGCAGGAGGTTCTCTTCCACCTCAACCTGCCTCCTGCTTTTGCAATGCTTATCATAGGGCACAGCTGTGAGTTGCTTGTGTTGTTATTTCATTTCTCTGTAAAGTGCCTGCCACATAGTAGGTGGTTAATATATTACGGTTGTTGAGTGACTGATAGAGGGCAGGGTGTGATCCTTATTTCCCCTCTTCTCCCCAGCAGACATAGTTGCTGGATGGAGACAAAGGGAAATGGAGCTTACAGTGCGCCCACCTCTTCCATCCTCAATACTGCACTGAGTGGCTGATGCATCACTATTCCCATGTTTCAGATGGGAAAGCAGAGGCAGCGAGGCAACCTGAGATAATTCAGTTCACCTTGCTCATCAGAGGCAGGGCCAGGATCCAAGCCTGGGTCTGCCTGGGCCCAAGTGTCAAGTCCTTTCTCTGGCTCTGGACTGGCTCCCACCCAGCGAGGTTCTTGGTGCAGGTGATACGGACAGGAGGCAGGGAAATACTGGGTAGGGGAGGACAGTTCTCTGGCAAAGACCCCATCCGCAAGCCTGGTTCCATGGCCCTAAATGAGAACTTCACATTCCTGTTTTCTTGCCTGAATATTGCTTTTTCCAAAACCACCCTGGCCTGCCATGCACCCCATCATGTACCCATAAAAACCCCAAACTCCATTGGCAGAGGAGCAGAGCAGCATGGCAGAGAAGGAGTGAAGAAAAGAAGTGTCTGAATGTGGAAGAGGCAGCTGGACAGTTGGCGAAGAGTTCAGCCATCTGGAAGATTATCTTCCCACTCCATCCCCTTTCCAGCTCCTCATCCCACTGACAGCCACCTCCATCACTCAATAAAACCTCTGCATTCACCATCCTTCAAGTCCATGTGACCTGATTCTTCCTGGATACTGGACAAGGACCTGGGTACCAAGAGGGCAGGGTGTGAAAGGCTGTCACCCTGACCCTCCACTGAGTTGGTTAACAGTCATCTGTGGATGGCAACTGCTAAAAAAGCATTAATTGTAACATGCCCCTAGATGATACCATGGGGTCAAAGCCCAAAAGCACTTGCCCCAGCCACAGCACCTGCTTGCCTGCATGCTTCCCTCCCTTCCCACAAGGGATTTGAGCAAGTGAGCCGCACCCCATCACAAGTCCCAAGAAGAGGTCCAGGGAACTCTCCCATCTCCCAGGGCAGGCCCCAAGGAACAGTGGGGGATTGACCGGGTTCACAGTGAGGGACTGTGTTAAAGAAACTTCTTTTCCCAGGTCCCCTAGGGGAGGGGTTTCAATTGCAGGAATTTCCCAGCTCCATCCGGAGACCAGAGGAGCTTCAAATGTAAAGTTCTTTGTGTGGTTTTTCCAGGTGAGGGCCAGGTAGGGAAAGCCAGGTGGGGCTCGTTTGTCCCAAATTCCTACTGAAAGCTCTGAGAGGAGGGGGCTCTGTAACTCAGGGCTGTAGAATAAGTAGCCAATTCGGTATCAGAGTCAAAGATCAATCACTCCAGAGGAAGTCTGAAAGAACTCCTCTCATTGGATGAGAACATGAATGGGGAGGGAATAACTCAAGGATTAAAACTTCAGCTGCTCCTACCTAAGCTTTTATTTCCCACTCTGTGTTCCCCACCCACAACAGCGTGGGAGCTGCTCTCTCTCTGTCTCTCTCTGTCTCTCTCTCTCTCTCTCTCTCTCTCTCTCTTTCTCTCCCTCTCTCTCTCTCTGTCTAATAAATCACTATTCTGCAAAACTCTCCATGCCTCCTGGGCCCCTTTCCCTATTCTTCAGGGTTAGAGAGGCCAAGAAGCTACGAGCTCTGGGAGCTGGTTACACTACCTGGTTACAACAGGACTGGCCATCCTGGAGAGGATGCTTTGGCTTATGGCCCTCCAGGGAACAAGCTCTGTGTAGGGGGCAGCTTGGACCTGGGGTCAGCGGGCCGCAGCAGTTGGGGGCTACTGGGGAGTCAGTAGCATGGGTCAGCAAAGTTGGCAGCCCCCCAACGCCCTGCCCCCCTTGGCTCTTGTGTCCCCCAGGGCTCTGATGGGTGTTCTGTCCCTGAGACAGGTTGATGATGCAGAGTTTCCCATCTCCATAAATCTGTCTGGCAATCTTGGCAGCCACCTTTGATTTGGGGCTTGAGCCGAGTTTGGCCAGTATGCTGTGGAGGAACAGCCACAGTGTGCATGTATGCGTGCGTTTTTGTGTGTGCATGTGCGTGTTTGTGTGTGCACACTTGTGTGTGTGTGTACACACACGCATACATGCATGAATGTTGGAAGAGCAGCCTGGAGATGTCCCCAGCGGGTTGGAACTACACAAGTCTTGTGGTTTCATGACTGAGGTCCACTCCTTAGCAGAAGCCCAGCTCCCACACTTTACCTTGGACAAGTGGCTTAACTCCTTAGGGCCTCAATTTCTCCATCTGTCAAATGGGACAATAATAGCACCTACTTTGTGGGGTTGATGTGAGCACAAAGTACGTTCATAATTGCAAATCCCTTAAACAATGCTTCACACACTTCGAACACTCCAGAAATGCCAGTATTTCCTTTCTCTCGGTGTGATATCTGGTTTCGATCAAAATTTTATTGGAGGAAAGTGTCCTGGTACTTAAGAAGAAAATGCCCAACCTACCTCACCCTCTCTTTTGCAGAGGGGAAAACTGAGGCCCTGAGATGTGATATGATGTCTACAGCCACACAGCAAGGCAGTGCCAGCCTGGAGGAAGAGCCTAGGCTTTGTTTATCTCTTTCTGGAGTGGCTTCTAGGGATTGGACCCAGGTTAGAGGGGCTCGCAGTCTGGGGCCAGGGCTGCAGCCCTTGGGGACTCTTCCCGAGGGGCCCTCTGACTTGAGCATAGGATTATTAGACTGGACATATTCCTCCCTCCTTCTTTCTTTCACCTTTGGAATTCTTTCCAAGTTAACTTTACAGGATCCTAGAGTGTTAGTGTGGCAGGGGCTCCTGGACATTATTTCATCAGAACCCCTCATGTCACAGAGATGGGCATGGAGGCTCAGAGGCAGAGGGTAGGCATTCTACCAGGACACACAGCCAGTGTGGAGGAACCCAGGTTCTAGAATATTGGCATTCAGCCAGTTTGCTTTTTAAAATCATCCTACAGTGCCTCATCACAGGTGGCAGGCAAGGCGGTGTGTCAATATTGCCTGATTATCAAGATCTCACCCCAGACCGAGGCAGAGGGGTAATGGGGGTGGAGAGTGGGGAGCTGACATCAAAGGTTCAGAGCAGTGGCCTTTACGTGGTGCTCACGATGCCCTCATTCCACTTTCCTGTATACCATATATATATACCAGGAAAAAATAGAAACCCTCACCAGAAAGCAAAACCAACAACCACATATAAAGGAGGGCTGCGGGTCTGGAGGAGGGTGTGTTTCCCAGAAAAGCAATTCCTAAGGAACAGCTGAGGCTCGGAAGTGAGCCGTACTGGGTGTGCCCAGGAAGGCTGTTTCTCCCGCAGCCTCTCCAGCCCCCTGGCGGTCTCCGGTGTCCCGGGGATGGCACAGGCCCCACTGGGGCGGGAGCGGAGGATGGTGGGCAGGGTCTCTGCCTCACCAGCTGCTGGCCCGTTCCTCCACCACGTGCAAGGCTGAGCTGTGACCTTCCTCCCACCTAGCTTGGTATACAAAACAAGGGGGAGGAGACACAGTAAACAGAGAACGCTATGCAGAGAAAAAGGAATCCTGAACTGGTTTGGTCCCTGCCCAGCAAGCAGGCCAGAGGAACAGGGGAGAACACTGAGTTTGGGACAGATGGAATTTTATCCCTATCTGCACAGGGTAATATCTGGGGTCTTAGGGCTTCCCACAACACACCCTGGGTTCTGAAGGGACCTATACTATTGCCCTTTCGGTTCCTGGGAGTGGCTTTCCTGCCCCTTTCATCCCTTCCTTCCTTCATTCATTTTACTCTATTCCGTGTGACATGGCAGCACAGGCCAGACATGGTGGGCAGGGCAAAAAAACTAGGATATCAAGCAACATCTTAGTGCCATTCTTCAAGGGCTGCCTCCAATCTCACCTCCTCTAAGAAGACTTCCCTGACTTCTCAGCCAGCCGAGATCCCTCCCTTGTCTGAGACTATATAGCAAAGAGGTGTATTGCAAAGGAGTACTGTCTGGGAGTCATGGACTCAGGACCAAGTGGGGCCTTGGGTAAATGCCTTGGCATCTCTGGGCTTTAATTTGCTCATTGGGAGAATGAGGGGTTGTAACAGATGATGCTGGAGACCATTGTACAACCATGATGTCCTTAAAGAGGGGGAAGCAGTGAGTTTCCCATCCTGAGAGGCATGCAAGCAGAGGTAACGGATCAGCGCACTGAATTTGCAGTGGTTCAGCTCCTCACCCATTGGCATCCAAAGGCTCTTTTGGAAATGGGCAGAACAAGTCTGTCTTAGAAAGTTCCCCTTCACTGGGTGTGGAATAAAGGAGGTGGCTCCCTGCCTCGCTCCCTGTGGCTTCTGAAGATCCTGGGTCCTGGCCCTGACCTGTCAGTCCTGCTCACAGTCTTGCCCACATCAAAGCCTCACCCTTGCCTTGTGAGCTTTGTCCTCAGTCCAATTCCGCTTGGGAGGTGGAGCACCTTGGAACTGAGGGAGTCAACCTTCAGAATTCCAGAGCTCCTGGTTCTGCCAATGTTATGCCTTTTCTAGAAAGGAGTGGGAGGGAAACCTGGTCCCTAGAGTTGATCTGCAGGAAAATGGGCCCAGAATCTCTCAAGACTGGAGAAGAAGAGAAGACAGGAAACATTGAACCCTGAGCCCGAAGCAAGAATATTCAGGTCATGCCTGAACTCAGGTGTCAGACGAACTTGGGACATTTCTTGGCTTTGCCTCCACTGGCTGATGACCTAGGGCAGGTGACTTAACCTCTTGGTGAATAAGGATGACGTCCCTGGAACAGGGGATTGGGAGCACTGTGACAATGTGCAAAGTGCCTGCAACATGTCTTCATTTCATTCATATTGTTCCCACATTTTAAAGCACATTACAGGTAAACCCCTGCGACGTAGGGACTAATACGATCATCCCCGTTTTGCAGATGGGTGAACAGAGGCACAGCTAGCAGGACTGGGGTCTATGTGTCGTGGTGTGGATAAGCTCGTACCTAAAAAACCTCCTCCTGCTTCTCCTGAGCTGCTTGAGGGACAACCTCATACCTCATTCACCTTTGAGAGCCCTGGCGTAGTGTAGACTCCTGATAGACACTTTTAAAATAAATACCCCCGGGGTTTCCTCTGACTTGCCCGGGGCCTCATAACTCACAGGGGAGGGGTGGGGACTGGGACCTGGTACTTGGGCTCCTACTGCTCTGCCCTATGCTCTTGGGGACTTCTGGACAAGGGTGGGCTTCTCTGGTCTGACAGAGGAGACAGAGGCAGTGGTGTGTTAGTAAATGGTTAACAACTGGCTCTCTGGAAAAAAAATGCCCTGACTGTAGCATTTGCACATTTCTATGGTATAAATACTCTTGCAGTGGCCAATTTCAAGTCCAGTGTAACAACTGGCTCTGGGCTTGGTTGGCCACGACAGTCCCAGGACCACCTCCCTGACTCCCTCCCTCTCCCCGTCCACAAAGGGCAAGAGCCCTTCCAATGTCTAATCATCCTTCAGAACCAGCTTGATGTCACTTCTCTAGGAGGCCTTCCCAGGCGCTGTAGAGGGCGCCCCTAGCCCCAGTGCTCCTATCATGACTGTCAGCATACCTCATGGAAACAGCACACTAAACCTTCTGTCTTCTCCCGACTGTATCCCCACTGCTCAGCACCAGCCCTGGATCAATGACAGGGACTCAGGAAATATTTGTGGAAAGGACAAGTAATGATGCTGATGCTGATATTGACAACAAAGTAGTGTATCATCTGCAATGTGCCAGTTCTATTCTGTTTTTTGGGGGGTTTGGGTCTTGTTTTTTTGAGATAGAGTCTTGTTCTGTCACCCAGACTGGAGTGCAGTGGTGTGATCTTGGCTACTGCATCTTCTGCCTCCGGGTTCAAGTTATTCTCCTGCCTCAGCCTCCCGAGTAGCTAGGATCACAGGAGCATGCTGGCATGCCTTGCTGACATTTGTTTTTTTAGTGGAGATGGGGTCTTGCCATGTTGGCCAGGCTGGTCTTGAACTCCTGGCTCAAGTGATCTACCTGCCTTGGCCTCCTAAAGTGCTGCGATTATAGGCGTGAGCCACGTGCCTGGCCATGCCAGCTCTGTTCTAAGCACTTCACAGATATTAACTCATTTAATCCCCACAGCACTCTAGATGGGTTTTTTGTTTTGTTTTGTTTATTTTATTTTTTTTAGACGGAGTCCAGCTCTGTCACCAGGCTAGAGTACAGTGGTGAGATCTTGGCTCACTGTAACCTCCATCCCCTGGGTTCAAGCAATTCTCCTGCCTCAGCTTCCCTAGTAGCTGGGATTAAAGGCATGAGCTACCATGGCTGCTAACTTTTTGTATTTTTAGTAGAGATGGGGTTTCATCATGTTGGCCTGGCTGGTCTCGAACTCTTGTCCTCAAGTGATCCACCTGCCTCAGCTTCCCAAAGTGCTGGGATTACAGGCATGAGACACTGCGCCCAGCTCTAGATGGGTTTTCATGTCCTCAGTTTGCAGATGGGGAAACCCAGCCTCAGTGAGTCAGTGGCAGAGCAGGGATGGGGCTCAGAATTCTCTCATGTCCTTGGGCTTCCCGTGTCCTGTAAGATGGGTGGGGCCAGCAGGATTGCCCTCATTTTAAAAAGACAAAACAGGCTCAAATTCCAGTGAGGGACCTATGGACGTTTAGGTAAAGAGCCTTGGCTAAGGTCATCCCACTACTAAGTGGGTGGGGCTGTGGTAGAATTAGTACTTAGGGGTCTTAAGGGCAAAAGCACTTTGTAAACCATCAAGCAGCATAGACACGCTAGAGCCAATGAAGTTGCAAGAATCTCACCATTTAGAGATTTTTAGCCCAAACTTTACTTAACAGGAAAGGAAACTAAAGCTCTGAGAGGGAGTTGACCTGTCCAAAGTCATGCACGAGCATCTCGGCCCTGCCCCCTCCCCTTTCCGGTCCCACAGTGGCGCTCGTTTTCTAGTGGCGGTAGGCACTGCACTCAGAGCCCATGCCATGGTGGGTTTGCACGACAGTCCTTTCCCTGAGCCTCACGATTGTCCTGGAGGAACTTGTTATGCCCATTTTCAGATGAAGGGACAGAGACTCAGCCAAGAGAAGGGATTGTTCCCAGCTCACAGGCTCCTAGTGTGGGGACCTGGGAGACCTCACATACAAAACCACCAGAGAGATGAAAAGAAGTGAGAGAGAGCTGGGTTGATTGTGGTCAAGTGTGTAAGACAGACCTGGCTGGAGGAGCCGGAGACTGGGGCTCAGAAGGGGCTTAGGGATCTCTGCCCGATTTTTGGTCACTCAGCAGCTTCTTAGAGCCTTGGGGGCTTCCTGGATGCGTGGTCTGTCCCTGCCTTGGGGCTCCCAAGACAGGTGCCCTGGCTGGCCAAAGGTCAGCCTAGGGCTGGCACTACTGGGAGAGGGAGGTGGTGACAGCAAGCTCTGGGATAGACCCTCAGGTCCCACCTTCACCTCTCTGAACCTGGGCTTCCTCATCTGCAAAACGGGGACCCAGTTGTCATGATGGTGAAATGAGCTAGTGCCACCAGACATCTAGCCCAGGGGCTGGCATGGAGCCAGTGTCCATCCAGGGCAGCTGCTTTCAGTGTTGCTATTACTATTATTATTATTATTAGACTTGACAATGTGCCTTTGAGCAGGTGGCTTTTGCTCTTTGGGCCTCAGGTTCCCCATCTCTAGGGCAAAGGGGGGTGATAAGATAGGTTATTTTGTAAAATCTTCCAGCTGTGACAGTCTGCGATGACTGGCTTTCTGAAATCTGTTCATTCTGGTGCCAGGTGGGCCTCACCGTTGTGGTGACTTCCTATGAATACACACTGCAGTGCTGGTATTTGCACACGCACGCACATAGACACACACATGCTGTCCTTTTCCTTCATACCATCCCGATTGTCACACACCGTCAGACCCTTGAGCACAGAATAGGGTGTTTGCTTGTCTGAATCTCTGCTCCTGGGGAAGCGTGGGTGATCAGGGAATGTTTGCTGAGCTGAGCTGCCTTCGGCAGTGGTGAATTCCCTGTCACTAAAGGTATTCAAGCAAAGTCTAGGAAATGCTTCTGGTGAGTTTGGATCAAGATTTCTTAAATTCTAGAGATTTAAGCCCTAGGACTATGTATGGGTGCCCCACTCAATGCCACAGCCCCTCACTCCTTGGCCTTTCTGGTTCAAGATACACATTTTACATTTGTAGGATGTGAGGCTACTGGAGGTGCCAATACATGGGCTTGATTTTCCCTTCATCTTCTTACAGTGCTGTAGGATCTTCTTCTCCTTCTCCTTCTCCTTCTCCTCCTCCCCCTTCCTCCTTCTCCTTCTCCTCCTTTCTCTTCTTCCCCTTCCCTTTCCCCTCTTCATCCTCCTCTTCCTGCCCCTTCTTCTTCCTCCAGCTCCCCTTCTTCTTCTGGCTGCTGTTTCTTCTTATTATTCTCCTTCTTCTTCTTCTCCTTCTCCTCCTTCTTCTTCTCCTTCTCCTCCTTCTTTTTCTTCTTCGTCTTCGTCTTCGTCGTCTTCTTCTTCTTCTTCTTCTTCTTCTTCTTCTTCTTCTTCTTCTTCTTCTTCTTCCTCTTCCTCTTCCTCTCCTTCTCCTCCTCCTCCTCCCCCCTCCCCCCCTCCCCCTCCCCCTTCTTCTTCTTCTTCTTCTTCTTCTTCTTCTTCTTCTTCTCTTCTTCTTCCTCCTCCTCCTCCTTTTCTTTCTTCTTCCTCTTTTTTCTTCTTTTTCTTTTGTTGCCCTGTTGCTCAGGCTGCAGTGCAGTGGTGCAATTATTCCTCCTCCTTCTCCTTCCTCTTCCTCTTCTTTCTCCTTCCTCTTCTTTTTTTTCTTTTTCTTTTGTTGAAACAGGGTCTTGCTCTGTTGCCCAGGCTGGAGTGAGGTGGTGCAATTATAACTCGCTGCAGTCTCAGCCTTCTGGGTTCCAGTGATCCTCCCACCTCATTGTCCCAAGCAGCTGGGACCACAGGCTCATGCCACCACAGCTGGCTACTTTTTAAATTTTTTGTGGTTATGAGATCTCATCCAGGCTTGTCTCAAACTCCCGGCCTCAAGCAACCCTCCTACCTTGGTCTCCCAATAAGCCATATTTGCCGGCATGCGCTACCACACCTGGTCTACTTGCAGGGAGCTGGGAGGAACAGAAGAATTCTGTTCCCTGTTATGTAAATGCCCACGCTCCAGGAACTGTGATTTGTAGCTCTGTTGGTAGGAGGGTCTTGTACCCTGGCCCGAGGCAGTGAGGCCTTTGCAGGCCCTGACTGAGACACAGGCTATATTGAGGGCCCTGGGCTTTGTCATCTCTGCTGCTACCAAAGGTGGAAAATTCCCACTTCCTGAGTTGAGATCGAGGAGGATTCTGACATGCATGAGCTTGCCTACTTTCCTTGGTATTTCATTTTGGAGCCATACACAAAATCTTCCCAGATGCTCTGCTTGGCCCTGTGAATCTGATCCGCAGGCCTGTGCCTGGCAGAGGGCATGCCACAGTGACTCACCACCCCACTTGCTCTCCACAGGAGCCAACACAGGGAGAACGGGAGTCACAGCTCTGTGTCTGTGCATACTGCAGGGTCCTTAACCTCTCTGAGCCTCAGTTTCTTTATCTGTAAGATGTGATTGATTATTGGTACTCAGTTTCCTTATCAGTAAGATAGGATTGATTATTAGTAAGTGCTCAATTCATGTTAGAGATGACTATTAAGAGTTTGCATCTGATAAGATGCCAGCTCCTCTGTCTCCAAGGATCCACCTTTGCTACCTGCGCCTGCTTCCTTCAGAAACGCCTGCAGTTTGCAAGTATTAATGATCCGGTTACAGACTGAGGGAGGAAGGCAGATGGCAGCTTCCAGTATCTTCCCTGAATAGGATCAGGCAGGAGGAGAGGATTTAGTGGCTCCCAAACCTGTCTCTAGATAATTTAATTTTTGGGTAATTCAGCAGAGCAAATCCAGAACCTTCAATAATTATTTCCCCTCTTTTGTTTGGCATTTTTGAAAATAATCAAAAGGACAGGAAAAGCTTTATGCACAGAGATATTCTGCATCACGTGGAAGAGGGACATAGGAAACAACTTAATGTTTAGGACCAGGGAACTGGTACATACATGGTCTTCTATCCCTTCCATATGCATCGAGCAGACATGAGAAAAGGATGCTCCTTAGAGCTCACCAAAATTGAGAGAATGTTTCAAATAACATGTTACAGGAACAAAAAGCTGGGTAACCAAATTGTACATACAACAAGCTTTAAAAGTTGAGAAGACAAAATACCAAATTGTTACCAGCGATGGTTGTCTTTGAGCACGGGATCATAGATTGCTGCTGGGTTTTCTTTATTCTTTGTAGTGGTATTCAAGTTTTCTATGAAGAACATATATTGCTTTGGTAATAAGAATTTTTGTTTTCTTGAGACGGAGTCTTGCTCTGTCACCCAGGCTTGGAGTGCAGTTGTGTGATCTTGGCTCACTGCAACCTCCACTTCCCAGGTTCATGAGATTCTCCTGCCTCAGCCTCCCAAGTAGCTAGGATTATAGGCATGCACCACCATGCCTGGCTAATTTTCGTATTTTCAGTAGAGACAGGATTTCACCATGTTGCTCAGTCTAGTCTCAAACTCCTGACCTCGTGATCTGCCTGCTTCAGCCTCCCTAAAATGCTGGGATAAGAGGCGTGAGCCACCGCACCTGGCTGGTAATAAGAATATTTAAATAAGCCAAGTGTTTGGAATAAATTATGGGTTTATTTATGTAAGAAAGATAATCAGCCAATTTGTACTTAAAGAAAAGGCTTTGCTTACATACAAACTAGCAAAGAAATGTTCAATCATGTTTGAATTTAAAGTGAAATGCTTAAACTATTTATGAACTGTTCATTCAATGCCGTCCCATAGCACCCAACCACTGTTCCTCAGCAGGTAGAGTCAGCGGGCTTCTAATAACCTGAAAAAAGTCCAGCAGCTGGGAGCCAGTGGAGAGAAGCTCTGGAAGATGGGATTTCCTCCCGGGCTGCAAAATCCACTCATTCTCACAAAAGGCAGCCTGGTTCCATAATTTGGTGTCCCAGTGAAACAAAGGACAAGGACAGAGACAAACCCTTCCCCAGCCTCCAACCTTCACTTTGACTCACGTCTCTGCCCACTGGGTTACGTTTTGAGTGATTTTTCATGAAGCTGCAGGCATGGCATTTTCAGGGCACCCTCTCACATTTGAGCCTGTCTTTCTGCTGCCTTCTCTTGTGAAGAACCATTCAGCATCACACAAGCTTCTCTCCCGGGTCGACAGCAGCTCCCCTGGTGGCTCTGATGCATTTGCTGCTGCAGAGAAGCCTGAACCCAGCCTGATATTTTCTTGCTTTATGGATTGCCTGTCCCCGCCCCTGCCAACTCCCCAATCTCCAGTCAATCTGGATGCTTATAGTGTTTCCTTTTTCTCTTTTCCACTCAAAAGTGCTGTCAGAGGTATTTAGCGGACAGTGTCTCATCTCACCCCTTTTCATAGCCTGTGAGCCGGGCAAGGCTCCATTGCATAGGCGAGGGTTTGGAGGCCGGAGAGAGGAGGGACTAGAACTCAAACCACATCTGGGGATGTGGGGGCATCCCTGGCTCTCCCCTGAGGCCATCCTGACTCTGGCATGTGAGGGAAACCTGCTATGCAACGAAGGAGCCTGGATGAGGGAGTATCACCAGGGGTGTTCAATCCCAGCTCTGCTGGTTACTAAGGGCAGTACTGTAAGTGTGTGGCCTCTTGTCGGAGCCCAGTCCCCGCTTGCGGGATAAAGAGCATTGTCCCCAGCAGGAGGGCTGTTGCGAGGATCCAGTGTGATCATCCCTGGCACTCAGGACGCCTTCCTGCTGAGTCCCCTCTTAACTCAGGAATGACAGTCGCCTCTGCTTTTCCCCAAATCCACAGATTGTTCTGTCAAGTGATGGCCCCTGGGGCCCTCACCTCCTGTTTAGACTGTGGTGTCAGCCGCAGAAGCCACAGTCCAAACAGACTCCCAGAAGATACGGCCCAGGCCACTTGCAAGGGAATTCCCCTGGCTGCTACTCATCCTCATGGAAAACATGGGGGCTGGGGAGGACTGGAGGGCAGGGAGTGAGGGGACATGCAGGACGCCCCTGTCACAGGGCGGAGGGCTCTGGCTGGGGCTTTGGATCACTGCCCACCACGGGGAGGCCCAGGCCAGGGACTCAGGCTCCTACCCACCTCTCCACCCCAGCACCTCCTTCCCTTCCTGCCCCCTCCCTGCCCTGCAGCCCGGCTGGTCTCCCCGGCCCTGCCTGAGCAGCTGTAGGAGTTCCCGCCTCTAGGCCTTTGCTTATACGGGGAGGCAGGATGTGAGGGGAAGACCCAGGCCAGCCTCCAGGGCCATCATTTCTCCAACTAGCTCTGTCTCCCCTCTAGGGACCATTTTCCCAACTGTCAAGTGGAGACACAACACCTACTTGGCAAGTTTAGCAGGGGGGATACTTGTGATAGTTTGGGGGTGTCAAGGGTACCCTGGGGTTCAGACACATGTCCATGGCACTGGGCAGTCTCCCCTGCCCTTTCTCTCCACTGCACGCCCTCCCTCACTTAGGCAGACCCTCTACTTTACCTGGGTCTAAGTCCACCAACTTGAAACCTGCCTGCTCACAATGACACATCAGACATTATAGATGTGTCATAAGCTGGTGCAGGGACATGCAGGCAGCAGAGAGCCAGCTTGTATGTGTACGTGTGTGTGTGTGTGTGTGTGTGTGTGTGTGTGTGTGTGTGTGTTGGGGTGGTCCAGATGGAGGCCCAGGAAGGAGAAGAGTGGAGATCCTGCCACATGGCTCCTGATGCTGAAGGCTTAGGGACAAACCATCAGTGTGACTGTCCCAGGGTCCTCTGGGGATGGGACTTGGGGTTACAGATTCAGAGAGCTGTGTCAGAACCATTGCGTCCCTGCCTGTCTCTCCCATCAGGCTCTCAGCTCATTGTGGGGAAAGATCTCTGAGCTGAGGGGAGCCCTGAGCAGTCTCTAAGTGAATGGTTAAGGGAGAAAGGAATAAACCAGTTTCTTGAGTCTGGGCACAGTGTGGGCACTTTCATACACAGCCCTATTGTGTTGGCACAGCAGTAGTCTTTATCTCCTGATACAGATGAGAAAGGAGAGGCTCAGAGAGGTCAGTGCCCTCTGCAAGTAATTGGTGTAGTAACCTAACCCAGGGCTGTTGGACAATCGGGTCAGTTGGTGCCAGTTTCTAAATATTGACTATTAAAAAAAATACTGGTGGCAAAATGGCTAGCACATCTGTGGGCCTGCTTGGGGTGTGGGCACGGACTGAGCTCCTACAATGGGTATGAAGCAGAGATGGCAGAGTCTCAGGTAGGGACCGTGGAATGGGGGAGGGGGTGTTAGCTCCTGCTATCCTACCTTTCTATAGCTGAGGCATCTGCTGCAGAGACAGCATCATTAGCAAAACCCACTAAAGAACTGCGGCCAGGGTGGAAAGGAGATCTTTCCGGGGGTGCTGATGGAAACCCCTACTCAGGCAAATCTTGCTTTCCAGGCATTCGCCCAGTAAAGCCTGCACAGCTGTGCCCAACATTGGCTGCAGGCTGCTCTTCACTGCCCAAGTGAACAGCCACCCACGGATCTCTGTCCATCAACTTACTCTAATTCTCTGCCTAGCACATAGCACTTTCTGGGATTTCCCTTCTCCTGTCTGCTCTTCGAAGAGCCAGCTCTTGGTTTTTTCTTAGATGGCCTATGGATATTAAACTTGTCATTTTTTTTTTTTTTTGTAATTCTTTTGGTTCTTCTACTTTTTTTGGGTCATTAGTATCAAGTTTATTAAATTAAACATTTATTTATTTGCAGTCTTTTTGGTTTAATAATTTAAAATTTTAAAGTTACGAATCTTCCTCTGCCTATGGCTTTGGCTGCATCCTGTAAGTTTGGTAAGCCGTGTTCTTATAGCTAATCACTTCTCAAATATCTGCAATTTCAGTTTTGATTATCTGTCTCTTTGATGGCCTTCCTTCTGAGAAACAGTGCTTTCTAAAATTTTCAAGTAGTTTGTGCATTTTTAGTGTTTATATTCGGTGTTAATTTTTATGATATGGTCAGGTAATGAAGCCTGCAAGAGTTCTATATCTGGGACTATGCTGAGTTTTTCTTTAGGGCTTAGAACATGATCAATTTCTGTAAATACTCCTTGAAATAAATATTCCCAATAAATATTGGGTAAATTCTTTGCAGGGTGCACTGCAATATGTTGTTTCTATTCTTCTTATGGCTTAAATATTTTAAATTTTGACAATCATGTTAGAACCTGTATCCATTTATTAGCATCAAGAATAGAAAAATTGCAATTCTTTCTGATAATATAAAAACTTTAGCACACATTTATTCTCCCCTCCCTTTCCCTTCTCACTTTCAGATGTAGTTGAAATAACATGAAATTTTAGTTCCAGATTGTTACCAAATTGTCTTTTCTATTCCAACAGCCTTTCTAAACAGCTATGAAGTTTCATAATCACGTTACAATCAACTGATTAGTCATAACCTTAGACTTTAACTGGTTTTGTTAATCACAACAATTTTTTCTGTAACATCTCTTCCCTTTCTTGAATTATTAAATGTGATTAATTTCTCATTTGACTGAAATGTTTAATTAGGTAATTTTTTTTTTTTTTTGAGATAGAATCTTGGTCTGTCACCCAGGCCAGAGAGCAGTGGTGCAATCTTAGCTCACTGCAAACTCTGCCTCCCGGGTTCAAGCAATTCTCCTGCCTCAGCCTCCCAAGTAGGTGACACTACAAGCACCTGCCACCACGCCCTGCTAATTTTTGTATTTTCAGTAGTGACGGGGTTCACTATGTTGGCCAGGCTGGTCTTGAACGCCTGATCTTGTGATCCGCCCATCTAGGCCTTCCAAGTTCTGGGATTACAGGCATGAGCCACTGCGCCGGCCTAATCAGGCAATATTTTTTTCTGAAAATATCCCTCTCCCCAATCCAGGATCTGAGTTTGGGTTAGAAGAGACTGACGCTGGTCTCCCACATCAGGCCAAGTGCCCAGCACAGAGCCAGCCACACACAGGTAGCTGCTCAGTGAATGCACTTCCTCAAATAGTCACAGAATGACTAAGGATCCCCTCCTTGCTGCACTGGCTCCTGGGTGCAGGCACAAATGTGTCCATTGTTCCATTCTCTTCAGGCCCTCTTCTTCCTCCCGGAGAGAGAGCTATAGGACAGACCCAGGCCATGGAAAGGGAAATGTGGCAGGGTTTTTTCTCCTTTTTATTTGTATTCAAGTTTGTTTTGCTTTTTAGATTTAGCTTTTTTTCAAAGAGATCTGCATCCTCCTGGTAACATTTCAGAGTACGAAAGAGAGTCCAGTGAGGGGTAAGTCTCCCTCCAGGGCCTGTCCCTGCCTGTCGCCTCCAGAGACAGCCAGGCTCACTGGTGTCTCCTGTGGCTTTCCAGACATCTTCTGAGCTTTCAGGAGCAGATGCTCACATATCTGTGTGTGAGGACGCCTGCAGAAACATCCCAAGTGCACCGACTGCCATGTCCTCACCTCCTTGCATGTAGCAATCTGTCGGCCCACCTTGTTTTTCAGTGGCCTCACAGTGTTTCAGAGCAGGGCTGCCCTGTTTTGCATGGACCGCCACAGGGAGTTCCCAGTTTTCATAGTAGTTTCCAAATCTATTATTTACAGCTGAAGGAACAAAGGATCCCAGAGACCACATTGCTTGTCCTAGGTCACACAGCAGCAGAGGAGTGGGGTGGGATTCAATCCCTGTACCTGGCTTCCCAAAGAGGAGGAGCAGGAGAAGGACGGAGAAGGGAAGTGGGTGGAGAGAGAAATCATCCTTACGCAAGTCCGTCTCCCTAATGTGCCCAAGCTACAGCTCATTTGAGGAGTCCCCCGTATCTTTCACTATTTTTGGTTATCACCAATGATCAGCACCGACCCCTCATTTGCATGCAGACCCTAGCTGGTGGGTAAGCACACGTGTATCAGGTGTGCAGGCCTTTTCCTGCCTCCTCTGCTGTGTTCTTGTGTTCTAGCCATTGTTTTCTGGATCATTCTGTTCAAGGAAGATCCAAGAGGTCCCTTCTCTCACCCCTCACTTTGCGACTGGCCAGTGGGCTCCAGAGCGGGGTGATGCGTCCAGGCACAGCTGTGCATGTATGAGGTACAGTCGCCGAGGCTCCGGGAGAGCCTCCCTCTGTGGTTGGGGAGTGACCCCTGAACTCTTAGAGCACAGCAGGAGCCAAGCATGAGCCTGGGTGTTAGGGGCTGGGGGAGAGGCCCAGTCTTTTTCCTCAAGCGTCTTCCTGTTTAGTAGGGGAGGCAGGGCACAGCCTGACACTTCCTGAATTATTTGGGCCCAAAACTACCTTGAAGGGAGCTGGCTGTGAGCTGTGCCTATTTAACAATCTGTCAATTTAAATTTTTGTGGAGATGTGCAATTTGCTAATAGTTTGGAGCAAGGAGGGTTTCTGTCCTTTCCCAAGGCAACTAGCATATGAGCATAGGTGACAAAGAGTGAGGAACAGGTTTGGGAACCCCAAGTCTCTTGGCTGGTGGGACTAGGAGGAAGGGCCTTAGGAGAGTGGCTTTTGGGTCCAGGCCAGATCAGTTGCTACGATAGCTTGTTTCACAGTGTAGCCCACCCGTTTGGAAATCCCCAGAGATATTAGCAAGTCCTTGGGTACTGTAAAGGAAAATAGAAATCTCGAGATCCCCAAACTCTTTACGTCAAAGGGAAAGTTAAGCCTGGAGACTGCATCAGGCAACACTGTCACCCTTCTAAATGACAGCTGTTACCCCACAACCTTAGACCTTAACCAGACCCCCACAGAAAGGAAAAGGCCTCGGACATATCCCCATAACTGCCCCCACAAATTGTTCTTTCCTGGGCGAAACCTTTCAAGATGTGAACCTTAAAGTAAAACAAGGACTTGGCAATTGTAACTAGAGGTCCACAATCCAAGTCTAGCTCCTCACACTGACATCTGTCAGATTCACATTGATGGTGCTGATCTTCCCAGGCTCCGCACAGAACAAGGCAAGGACGAGATGAGATCAGTCCTCCCTCTGCCTCATCCGCTCCCTACATGCGTTCTCCACTTTGAGGACAGGGTCTAAATACGGTGAAAGAAAAATAAAATTGAAATCCCAGGACCCCAGACTCAGTAAGCCCTAGGGAAAAGTCCAGCGGGGAGCTGGGTCTTGCAACCTGCCTCCCGTTTTGTGTCTAAATGGATAAGACACATTTTGCTCCTAGTGAAATTCCTTGTGGGTCCCAAGATCTTTACCCACAAGCTGCTCTGTTGTATTTCACCCTCGTGATATAAATTAATGCTTATCTCCACAAGTATGGGACAAAGGATAGAACCAAATGTCATCCCTCTGCTCACCTGAGACAAGCACATATCTGACTGCTTCCTATACACTATGATGATGATGATTATTATTACATAATTTTTATTTTTTTGAGAGATGGAGTCTCTTTCTGTCGCCCAGGCTGGGGTGCAGTGGTGCGATCTTGGCTCCCTGCAAGCTCCTCCTCCTGGGTTCAAACCATTCTCCTGCCTCAGCTTCCCAAGTAGCTGGGACTACAGGCATGCACCACCATGCCTGGCTAATTTTTGTATTTTTGGTAGAGACAGGGTTTCACCATGTTGGACAGGCTGGTCTCGAACTCCTGACCTCAGGTGATCCACAGCCTTGGCCTCCCAAAGTGCTGTGATTACAGGCCTGAGCCAACGAGCCCAACCCTATGATTATTTTATCTCATATAAAAAGGCAGATTGACTGAGCCCCAGGTGAATGTGTAATTGATGATTCTTCTACCTGCTTCTTTCACATGAAAAATGTGCATTCATTGAAGTTGATCAAAAGGCTCAAAGGAGTGCAACTGCTTGCCTCTTTTAGCTTCCTTCCCCCTCTTTTTCTTCTCTCTTTCCCCTACTGCCTGCCCCTTTCCCTTTAAATAGCGAAGCTCCCTCTTTGGAATAAGCATGGGCCAGAGATGTTTCCTGTGGTTTTGTGTCCCTCTTTCCTGAGTATGCCCTTAACCTTGATAAAATAAACTTCAAAAATAATGGAGACCTGCCTCAGTCAGTTTCTCTTTGATTTACAACACTAAGCCCTGTGAAAAGCTCTTTGGAGAGCATAGGCCACACACAGTTTTTGTGGCTCATGTTTTTCCCAGGTGCACCCTCAAACTCTCGATAAATGTTGATTGAGGTTTATCAACTCAATAAACCTCAACTGATTGAGACTTGCCACAGTCTGTCATTTTGGTTAACAGTACCCAGACCTCAAATCGCAGTCTCCAGAGCAGGGCTGCAGCACCTGCGTGGGTGACCAGTCTGCCGGTGATTCTCATATACAACAAAGTTTGGTCTTTCTCCGGCAAACCGCCCCTGCCACTGGAGTGTGACCACTTAGGAAACCCTCAGGGAAGAGGAGAAGCGACCTCACGACCACGACAACAACCAAAGAAGCAGTGGGGCTGTGCTGGAGCCTGGCACTTCACAGTTCACAGCACCCCACGGACATCGCCGCAGGCACTGCTGATTTCCAGATGTTGCTCAGCTGGGCCAGTTCTCTGTGCCTCGCCACTGCTCTTCACCAGTAGCACAGATCAGAGAGGCTCAGAGCGTCGGCAGTAGATGGGATGGGACAGTCCAAAGTAAATCTAAAGTTTGAGCCCTGAAGAGAGGCATGAGAAGGACTTTTGCTGTCACTACCCACAGATGCATTGCCTGGACACAGGAGCGTGTGCATGTCAGAAGGGGCTTTTTTCTGGACACCCTCGAGTGGTTGTGGCCTCACTGCAAAGCAAATGCAACCTCTGTGACTGCCCCAGGCCCCCACTCCTGCCTCCGTAGACCGTCCCTC
Source organism: Saimiri boliviensis (assembly GCF_048565385.1). Classification (NCBI taxonomy): domain Eukaryota; kingdom Metazoa; phylum Chordata; class Mammalia; order Primates; family Cebidae; genus Saimiri; species Saimiri boliviensis. The sequence continues at coordinate 70,936,445 of NC_133450.1, read as the reverse complement.
TGGTACCTGAGCACCTGCAGTGTGCCTGACACCCCCTTTCACTACACCAGCACAGAGATAAGCCTCCCAGTGGTCCTCAAAAATAGAATGATGGTGCCCATTGTACAGGAGAAGAAACTGAGGCTCAGAGAATGTTCCTCATCAGTAAGTGACATGGTTGGAATTCAAACCCAAAGGTGTGTTTGTTCCAGCCTGCTTTATGCTGTGATGACCTTTTTGGAATGTGTGTGGGGAAGGGGAGGTACACATGTTTCTAGCCTCCAGAAGCCTCCAGAGCCCATTGTGATGAAAGAGTCAACGAAATACTTCACGCATTTGGTTTGTTCTAGAAAGCAACCCTGGTGTGGGTGTTTTGGGGAAGCAGAGCCTTAGGTCCCCATGAAAACCAGAGGGGCTCAGAGGAGAAATTGAGGATTTAACACTTTTCATGGAGGAGGATTTAGTAGCTGCAGTTATTCAGCTCAGAGAGAAGCAATAGGACTAGAATGGTACCAACCCCAAGGAACAGAAAGTGGACCCATTGCTCAGTGGGGGACAGCTGAAGGAAGAGCTTTTAAACAGTAGAACTCTCCTGAGATGGAATGGGCTGCCTTGCAAAGTAGTGAGCTCCCCATTCCTGGAGGCATGCCCGCTAAGATGGCTATTCATGGGGCAGGGGATCCCTGGACTGAGTGAATGTCAGAAGTGATGATCTGGGGCCTCAAGCCTTGGCAGGTCTGATTGTTTGACTCATGACCCTGAAGTACTGCAATTGTCCTAAGTGCCTTCTGAATCCTCAAAGCTCCATGAAGATCTGCTCTGTGTGCCTCTTTTTTTTTTTTTTTTTTTTTTTAAAGAGCAATTTTAGATTCACAGCAAAATTCAAGAGAAAGTGTGGAGACATACCATATATCCCCTGCGCCCACGCATGGGTAGCCCCCCCATTACTGACATCCCCCACAAAAGCAGTCCATTTGTTGTAACTGATGAACCTGCATTGACACGTCATCATCACCCAAAGTCCATAGTTTTCCTCAGGTTTCAGTCTTGGGGATGGACATTCTGTGGGGTTGGACAAATGCCTAATGATATGCATCTACCATTATAGTATCACACAGAAGTCTCACTGCCCCCAAAGCCCTCTGGGCTCCTCCTGTTCTCCCTGCCCCAACCCCACCCCTCACCAACTCCTGGCAACCACTGACTTTTTTTGTTGACTCTCCATAGTTTTGCCTTTTTCCAGCATGTCACATACAGTTGAAATCATACAGCACACGCCTTTTCAGAGTGACTTTGTTTACTTAGTAATAGGCTCTGTGTGCTTTCTTCTTGTCTGTTATGTGAGCAATATTTATTTATTCGTTTAACTATTCAGCATTTCAGCAAACACTGACCCTTGTTGGACGAGGCATCATTTTAGTGCAAAGGAGGCCACTGTGAGTGGATAAACGAGGCTCCTGCTTTCGTTCTGAAAACCAGAGTCCACTGGTACTGTGATCTGAATGCTTGTGTCTCTCCAAAATTCACCTGTTGAGACTTAATACCCAAGGTGGTGATATCAAGAGGTGAGGCTTTTGGGAGGTGATTAGATCATGAGGTCCCCCTCCTTGTGAATGGGATTGGTGCTCTTTAAAAAAGGCCTGGGAGAGCGTGTCGCCCCTTCCACCATATGAGGACGCACAGAAGGTGCCATCTATGAGGACTAGATCCTCACCAGACGTGGAATCTGCCAGTGCCTTCATTTTGGGTTTCCCAGCCTCCAACACTGTGAGCAATAAATGTCTGCTTTTCAATAAATCACGTAGTCTAAAGTGTTTCTTAAAGCAGCTCAAATGAACTACAACATCGGGCAAATCTGCAGAGTTCCCCCTGCCCTGCCCAGGTGGGCTCCTCCCTGACCACAAGCAGCACAGGTGAGGGGGCCACCCTCATGTTACCTCTAGGGTCCCCGAACTTGTTACGGAGTCAGTCACTATGTTAGCAGAGACCATGAGGCGCAGCTATTAGGTTGGTGCCAAAGTCTTTGGCATTACTTCTAATGGCAAGAACCATGATGACTTTTGCACCAAACTAATATTTTCATTGTTGGGTCCCACGGGCAGGCCATGACTGAATTCAAAGACCTCAGACCCTCTGTGCAGGCCCAGCCATGGGAACCTCCCCCTGTTTGCAAGGGAGGGAATCTCAAAGAGACTGAATCCCAAAGAGGCTGAGGCATTTCCTGGGACACTGAGCAAAGGGTTGGCTGAGACTGTGTCCCCACTCTGAGACTCAGTTTCCTCATCTGTGCAGTAAGAGTCTTGTAGTACAGGGTTGCAGGGAGAGCTGGAATGAGGCCTGGGGTCCTGCATGTATGTGGGGATAGTACGCATGCTTCCTCTTTTTCACCCAAAGACGCCTTCTCCTGGCTGTCCCGTGCTCCCACCCCAAGCAGCGAAGCAGCAAATGCTTCCTCTGAGCTCATGGAACTCACAGCTGTGGAATCTCTTGCCGCTCCCAGGGCCTGAAGGACACAGCACCCCAGGCAGTAACTGTTAGCAATGTCCTCTGAGGTTGCTCACCTGTCCCCCCACCACCTAAGCCCTTCTCCCACTCAGAAATGGAATAAGAGGTGGGGTTGGCCCAGGAGCCCCCCATCACCCCACACTTGGGCCAGGGTCGCCACTTCTTGCAGGCTGGGGAGCCTCAGGCCTGTGACTCAGTGAGGTACATTCTGACCTGCCCAGAACAGCAACATCCGCTGCCCACCCCCACCCAGGCTGCGGAAGTGACCTACTTGCAGCAACTCGAATCACGGCTGCCATTTATTTAGCGCCTATGACATGCGTGGCACTGCACCGGCAAGAGCCCACCTCTATCTTTGCATAAAGAGGAACGGCCAGGTCTTCTTTATGGCTCAGGAGACAGGGACAAAATGATTTGCCCAACAATGTCACCCACAGAGTGAGAGCGGAGCTGGAACTCTAACCCGGGCTGGATGCAGTGCTCATGCTCAGAACACCTGCACCATCCTACCCCTCTGCTCCGGTCAGCCAGGACCATGGGAAAAGGGTCACTAAAAACATCGGAGATAAACCACCATCACTTGCCTCCTGGAGGCACACCAGCCGGCATTCACAAATCCCTCCGGTCCGCTTCTCATTTCACCCTGCCCTCCCCAGAAAGCCAGCGAGCAGGCTGCTTTGCAGACACATAAACTGAGGCTCAGAGAGGTTGAATAGCTTGTCCAGGGTCACACAGGGCCAACGAGCGGCACGGTCGTGAGTGAAAAGCCAGGTTCTGGAGCCTCCAGCGGGCACCCGTTCCTGCTGCACCACGCCTCGCTGCTTTACTCCAGTGTCCACTCAAAGTACGTGAAAATCCAGTCACGGAATCCCTCACACACACTAGACACACACAAGCCTGTCTGTCACCTTGATTCAGAGAAGAGACGCCTACAACAGACAAACAGGGCAATTCCTCCTGCTGGGAACCCTTCCCCCATCGCCTGTCAGACCTGCCCTCCAGAAGGAAGGGAACTTTTCCCTACTCCCCTCCACCAGAGGGAAGCTTCTCCCTGCTGCCTGCCCTCCCTCTGTGCTGGGACAGCTTGTCCTCCCAGCAAAGGTGAGGCGGCTGGACCAACCCCTGCCCGGCACTCACCTTCTCTGGAGCAAGCGGCATGGACACTTCAGTCGCTCCCTGGGTACTGTGGGGCAGCCTGATGTCCCCACCGTCCCCACCCCTCCTCGGAGCCCAGAAGCCAGAGCTGGAGTGGCGGCGGGAACAGCTCATCTTTCAAGGGCTGGGTCGTGATGTCATCAGCCTCCTGGGCACGTCCCCCTCCGCCTCCAGCCCAGCTATGTGCCCTGCCCAGCCCGAGCCAGGCTGGCTGTGGGCCCAGGATGGCTGTGGGCACCTCCGTCTCCACTCCGCCACCTTCTGAGCCCTGGGGACAGGCGAGGCTCTTGGAAGATTTCCACGTTTGTGCAGCCCGGCTGCCCATTAGCGTCGTGGGGTGGCAAAAGCGTCCCTCCCGGCTGACTACAAAGTGGCCTGTGAAGCACCACGTGAATAAATTCGCCTCACATAACATTTATTTCTTATCATTATTTATTTTCCTGAGGTGGTTGTTTTGTGTCTGAGTTTTGGGTGTAAACAGTGGGCGTTTATGCGGAAGGTGTAAACAGAGGGTGGCCTGGTGGGCAAGGGGAGTCCTGGGATTTCTTTGTATGCCCTGTACGGCTCCCAAGGGCAACAGTGGCTGAAGTTGTCCTGTTTCCTGGGGAGGGATGTTTGCACTCCCCTGAGACATGAGGCCATTTCTCTGGAGATGTTTGGTGATGGCGTCCTCCCATGTCAACACTCAGACTGGCTTTCTAGGTTTTGCTCAAAGTCTTACTAACAATCTGCAGCACTTAACGCTCCCGGGGCTGAGACGGTAGGAGCTGGAAAGGGCAAGGACTTCCCCGTTCCCCTTCCCTTCCCCTGTCCTTCCTCGCCTTCGTCTTTGCCTTCCCTTTCCTTCCCTTCCCTACCTTTCCTTTTTTCCTTTCCTTTCCCCTCTTCTCTTCTCTCTTCTCTTCTCTTCCCTTCTTCCCTTCCCTTCCCTCCCCTCCCCTCTGCTCCTCTCTGCTCCCTTCCCCTCCTCTCCTCTTCTCTCCTCTTCTCTCTCTTCTCTTCTCTCCTTTTTTTCTTTTCTTTTCCTTCTTTTTTTTTGAGACGGAGTCCCGCTTTGTTGCCAAGCTAGAGTGCAGGGGCGCGATCTCGGCTCACTGCAACTTCTGCTTCCTGGGTTCAAGCGATTCTCCTGCCTCAGACTCCCAAGTAGCTGGGACTACAGGTATGCGCCCCCATGCCTGGCTAATTTTTTGTATTTTAGTAGAGACGGGGTTTCACCATGTTGGCCAAGATGGTCTCGATCTCTGGACCTCGTGATCTGCCAGCGTCAGCCTCCCAAAGTGCTGAGATTACAGGTGTGAGCTACCGTGCCCAGCCTGGGACTTTCAAAACATTTTGTTTTAAGTCTTAAAACTCTTCCTTCAAAAGAGAATGGATGAGTGGGTCCAGTGGCCTGGGGAAGAGAGAGGAGGGCCAGAAGACCTCCCTCCAGCCCATCACCTCCACTTCCCTGTGGCTTGATTCATAGCAAGTCTACAAACCAGTGAGCAAGTTTGATCTCATTATCATGGAGACAGGGAAACAGAGTCCCTGATAAGTTCATGGGACGCTGCATGGGGCCTTTCCTGACACCCCTGGTTCTGTCCACACCTCTTGCTGCCTGTTTCCTACCACACCTGGGAATTTTTCTTGGTGGCCTGAGAACACCAAGAGGCAGAGACCCCGCCTTACTTATTGCTATTCATCACCCGGCACGTAGGAGGCGCCCTCTGCACGGAGCACAAGCAGTCTCTGGGAAAAGTGCCCAGGTCGAACCGCACTGGGGTGAGGGGAAGACGGGGCCGAACAGAACTGCATAGACGTGGGCTGTAGACATATATGTACATGTTTGTTTATGAACGTCCACCCTCCACCCTGATGTTCCAGAACATTCTCTCCACCTGTCTGTGTGTAAGGCACGGGTGCTTCCGGGAAGGCCTCCAGGAGTGGGCGGTGCTTTTGTCCAGAACGCCACAGTACTGACCAGAAAGCCACTCCCTGGTCACACACGACAGACAGACCAGTGGGAAAACTGGAATGCAGGCTCAGAGGGTAAGCGCTGATTTGGGGTTCATGGCAAAGCTCATGCAGAGCCCGTAGTTCCGCCTGGTTGGCACTAGCGCCCACACCTAAGAACTTTGTAGAGCCTCTGAGTCCCCAAAGTGCCTCCCAGCCCATGTGCCCATGACTGCCGTCTCCTGCCTGCCTTCTCTGCCTCAGTCTCCCTCCCCAGAGACCTTCTGCACAGCCTTCGGGGTCACTGTCTTTGACATAGGTATGAGCCCCCCAGCCCTGGTCCCGCACGGCTGCTAGCTGCCAAGTGTTCTCTGTACCAGGCCTTACGTAAGCACATGACCCTTCACAATAGCTGGATGAGACGGTTACCGGTCAGTATCTCCGACAGATGGAGAATCAGAGGCTGAGAGAGGTTACTTAACTTGACCTAAATCCTGCAGATTGGAAACAGCAGAGCCAAGAGTTGCACCCAAGTCTGACTCCATAGCTGCATATCTTCCCTTTCTCCAAATGAAAATGCAGCTTTTTAAAAAAGGTGATCACGGCCAAGCATGGTGGCTCATGTCTGGAATCCCAGCACTTTGTGGGGCTGAGGCGCATGGATAATCTGAGGTCAGGAGTTCGAGACCAGCCTGGCCAACATTGCAAAACCCAGTTTCTACTACAAAATACAAAAATTAGCTGGGCGTGGTGGCATGCATCTGTAATCCCAGCTACTCAGGAGGCTGAGGCGGGAGAATCACTTGAACCTGGGAGGTGGAGGTTGCAGTGAGCTGAGACTGCACCACTGCACTCCAGACTAGGCAACAGAGTGATACTCTGTCTCAAAAAAAGAAAAAAGCTAATCATATACATAATATGGATGTGTTGTTTCTCTATTATTTGAACTTAATGTGTACGATAAAAAGTGAAAATCGCCTTGCACAGTGGCTCATGCCTGTAATCCTAGAACTTTGAGGATCACCTGAGGTTAGGAGTTCAAGACCAGCCTGACAAACATGGAGAAATCCCATCTCTACTAAAAATACAAAATTAGTCGGGCATAGTGGCACATGCCTGTAATTCCAGCTACGTGGGAGGTGGAGATTGCAGTGAGCTGAGATCGCTCCATTGCACTCCAGCCTGGGCAACAGGAGTGAAATTCTGTCTCAGGAAAAGAAAAAAAAAAAAAAAAAAAAGCAAAAATCAACTGAAAAGTGTACTGCTTACAGATAATTAAGAATCTGATGCCAGCTGGGCACGGCGGCTCACACCTGTAATCCTAGCATTTTGGGAGACTGAGGCAGGTGGGTCACTTGAGGTCAGGAGTTTGAGACCAGTTTGGCCAACAATGGCGAAAACCCCATCTCTACTAAAAATACAAAAAGTAGCCAGGCATGGTGACATGTGCCTGTAGTCCCAGCTCCGCAGAACCCTGGAGGCAAAGGTTGCAGTGAGCCGAGATCGCACCACTGCACTCTAACCTGGGCTACGGTGCAAGACACCATCTCAAAAAAAAAAAAAAAAAAAAAAAATAGAATTCGATGCCATGTTTCTGTGTGTTTACATATATTCATTATATAGTGTTATATATGTCTGTACTTCAATATATCCCTCTGTACATGCGCAGGATCATATTATATATGCTATTGTTGTAAATGGAATTTCTCCCTTTTCTATTGCTGTTTCTCCTTGCACTGCTCCGCCTCCAGCCATCATCACTTCCTGAGCATTCACCAAAACCTATGACAGCCAGGCCAGCTACAGAATTTATGGGACTCTGTACATGAAAATGGGGCCCATTTTTCAAAACGGAGGAAAGAAGTCTCGGTAAAGGCACTAAGCCGTGAGACTTTTTCCTTTCTTCTGTGGTCTCTCTTTTGACTTGTGTTCTCTTTTGTTGCTGTTTGTTTGGTTGTTTGTTATTTTGAGACCTGGTCTCACTCTGCTGCCCAGGCTGAATGCAGTGGTGTGGTATGATCTTGGCTCACTGTAACCTCCGATTATTTCCGGGTTCAGGCGATTCTCTTGCCTCAGCCTCCCGAGTAGCTGGGATATACAGGCACCTGCCACCATGCCCAACTAATTTTTGTATTTTTGGTAGAGATGAGGTTTCACCATGTTGGCCAGTCTGGTCTCAAACTCCTGACCTCAAGTGATCTCCCCCTCTCAGTCTCCCAAATTGCTGGGATTACAGGAGTGAGCCACTACTCCTGGCCTGTCATGGCATTTTAAAAAATTTGCGATTTAATGTTCTAAGTAAAGAAAAATTAAAATGTTAAATTATCAGCATGCCTTTTACCCTTCACCTTGATGTCGCTTCATGCCAGTTATAAACACAAAGACCAGTGCGTTTAGCTCTCATTTAAAACCACCAGGACTGTGCAATTTCTGTTTCATAGCCTGCAGATGCACGTGTATTTTGTTTTTACCAGGAGAGCAGACACACTGCAGAAAACCAGCTCATCTGTTTTCCTTTCACTTCTTGACATGTGCCTGTTTCACCAGCACTCTTTACCTTCCTCTCACAGGGAGTGGGGCGGGGGGAGGCTGAAAGGAGCAGGAACTCTGGGGCCCTGCCCTCCCCTTTCCTCCTAAGCACCGTTTTCGGAGGGTGTGGTTGGCCAATGCAGGGAAATGACATGAGTAAGGAAGGATGTGACTGGGTCTCTTGTCCTGGTGTCTGTTGGAATACCGCTGCCTTCTTTCACCGTTGCCTTCTTTCTGCCTTTGAAGCAAGTCCTGATTTGAATGGAAAGCGTGGCCTCCGGATGAAACACCTTGGACTCACTTTGAGCCTCTCTAAACCGGGCACCACCGCTTCCAGCAGAGAGACCGGAGGCGAGCTCTTGGAGAAATGAGCCCTACCCCCCAACTCCTGAGGTTGCCGGGCAAACAAGGGAGAGAGGGAATGCCCAGTTCCTTGCCCAGGGCTTGGCAGGGACTTTCCCAATTCAGAGACTTTTCTCTATTCTAACACTAAGAAACAGAAGTGTGTAGATTTAATCTGCTATGATTCTTTCCCCTAAAAGCTGGCATCTTATAAGCAGAGGTCCTTGGTGTTAAGGAAATATGTGAAGTCCTCTGCAAGGGTTTGTGAAATGGCTTTGGAAGATAAATGCTTAAAACAAGCAAAGTCCTGGCTCTTCCTGGTGCAAAACGTGCAGGAATGAGATGGAGAGGGACCTGAGGTGGGGCAAGATGAAGAAAAGAGGCCAGTCCTTCCTCCGTCCGCCCATCCCTCTGCTGCCCTGGGAGGTGATGGTAGCTCCTGGTCTGATGGGGATGGCAGATCGTTGAGCATCTTCAGGTTTGGCGGGAAGCAGCCCTCAGCCTGGCCGTCGGCCTGGCCACGCTTCCTAATTCTGTCCTTGGCAGTGGCGCTGTCGCCTGCAGGTCCGGAGAGGCAGTTATTCACTTCCTGTTGCTGGGGTGGCCGCCTGGGGGATTCTGAGGCAGCAGCAGTGGGGGCCGGTTCCTGGAATCCCTCAAGCCCCTCTTCTCCTGGGACCGACAGCTGAGCCGGAGTCCCAGGTGCCCACTCGGACTGCCCAGACATAGAACTGCCCTCCCCACCCCATCTGCTCCCCCATATCCCAACTTCAGATTCCATCCGCTTGGCCACCAGAGGGGGCACGAGGGGCCCATGCCTCCGGGGAGACACAGGAGTGGGGTTGGCACCTGGGAGGAGCCCTCCATGATCCAGCCATGCCCACCTGGTCCGCCTGTCTACCAGTCTGCTCTTTCACCTGCCCAGGTCTCCATTCCCCCAGGGCCCTGTTCTCGGCTCACACTGTGCCTGGTGGGTGCTGTTCCCTGCTGGACCCCTTCCTCGCAGTGCTGCAGACCCAGTCCTGTTGCTTTCTGAAGCCCGCGTTCCCTCAGGGTCGCTTTGTCACAGCGTCACGCTGTCTGTCTGTGCCTTCCCGAGTGTCCCATGACTTATCTTCCTTCAAGGCCCTGGGCCAGGGTCCTCCCGTCCTCTCATCGCTTGTCACCAGGGTGGCTCTAAGCTCCCTGTCCACCCATGCCCTTTTATAACACAGAGATAGCACGTGCTGTATGGGTTGTGAAAGTTAGATGAGATGATTGCTGAGGCAAGCAGCAGAGCGGCAGGCCTGCGGCAAGGACTGCAGGAGACGGCCGCAGGTCTCGCGTTCAAGCCCAGCGCGGCCACCCACAACCCACGCAAGCTTGGGCAGGAGCCCCAGGCTCCTCACCCGTAGAATGGAAGTGTTACCATGAATAGGTCCATCACAGGGCTACTGGGATGGCCACGTGGGAATCTGTGTAAAGCCCAGTCCTCCCTGGATTACTCCTCTCTTCTTGGCAGTGGCCACAACCACTCCTTTTACCCACTTTTGAAAAAATCCAGGTGAAATTTACATAACATATAATTACCCCTTCTAAAGTGGATAATTCAGTGGCATTTAGGACATTCACAATATTGTACAACCATCACTTCTATTTAGTTCCAAAACATCACCCCCAAAGAAGACCACATTACTCACTGAGCAGTTGCTCACGTAACCCCCTCCCCCACACCCCCTGGCCACCACCAGCTGACTTTCTGTGAATTTGCCTCTTCTGGACTTTTCATATGAACGAAACTTTACCATATGTGAACTTTTGTGTCTGACTTCTTTCACTTAGCAAAACACTTTTGAGGCTCCTCTGTGATACGGTTTGGATATTTGCCCCCTTCCCATCTCATGTTGACACATGACCTCCAGTGTTGGAGGTGGGCCCAGGGGGAGATGGCTGCATCATGGGGGTGGATCTCTCAGCAATGGCTTCGTGTTGTCCTCACAATAATGAGTTCTCATTCGCGCTCCCTCAAGAGCTGGTTGTTTAAAAGATCCTGGGACCGGGCGCTGTGGCTCACCCCTGTAATCCCAGCACTTTGGGAGGCCAAGGCGGGCGGATCACGAGGTCAAGAGATCGAGACCATCCCGGCCAACATGGTGAAACCCCGTCTCTACTAAAAATACAAAAATTAGTTAGGTGTGGTGGCGCATGCCTGTAGTCCCAGCTACTCGGGAGGCTGAGGCAGGAGAATTGCTTGAACCCAGGAGACGGAGACTGCAGTGAGCTGAGATTGCACCACTGTACTCCACTCCATCTCAAAAAAAAAAAAGATCCTGACACCTCCCCACCCCCACTTGCTTGCTCTCTCACCACATGACACACCACCTTCCAGTTGTCTTCTGCCATGATCATAAGTTTCCTGAGCCCTCATCAGGAGCAGATGCTGGCGCTGTGCTTCCTGTACAGTCTGCAGAACTATGAGCCAAACAAACCGCTTTTCTTTCTAACGTACCCCGTGTCGGGTATTTCCTTACATGCGAACAGACTAACACAATCCACATTGCACGCTGTGTCCTTTCTTTCTTCGTCTTTAAGGCTGTGTAAATATCCCATGTTTTGTTTATCCATTCACTAGCAGATGGACGTTCAGGCTATTCCCATCTTTTGACGCCGTGGATGCTGCTGCTAGCGACAATCATGCCCACATGTTTGCCTGAGTCTGTTTTCCGTTCTTTTGGGAAGACCCAGGGAATTGCTGGGTCACGTGGTTAACTCTACGTTTAACTTTTTGAGGAGTGGCCGGACTGTTTCCCCAGTGACTGCTGCACCAACGTTCCATTCCTACCAGCAATAGCCCTTTTGTCTTTTGACCTCCATTCTCAGGTTTAGTCACAGCTCACTGACTCTGGAAGGACACTGAATCAGGGGCACTGGAGTTTCTACCCACTCAAGGTGCCAACTCTTTGTCACCATGAGCATCAGCACCCTGTCCATCCCTGAGCTGGGGAGTATTTCATAGTGCACAAAGGGGTGTTCCCATGTTCTACTCATCTGACCTTATAAAGAGGCAGAGGCGAGTGATCTTTCCAGGGCTGCCCCGGTAATGCGTATCCATGTTGGAGCAGGAATCCAGTACCCCCGACCCCAGTGGCCTGGTCTGCAGCCTGGAGCTCCAGTCCTGAACCTGCACCTCTCTCTGGGAGCTGCCTCCCCTGTACCTTCCCCCTCCCAAGGCTGCTGCTTCAGCCAGATCCTGATTCAGCCCCCATGAAAATGCTCAGCCCTCCCTGGGAGAGAGAAATGCTCTAAGTACACAACATTCTGGGTCACATTCTTCGGCTTCGAGTGACGTCACTTGATCTGTAGGCCAGGGGCCTCCAGCCAAGTGTCCTTCACTGTTGAACGGTTCCCCTTCAGCTCCCCTTCAGGTCTGTTTTCTGAACGTGGTGCCCTCCCTGCTCCCTGGCTGGATGGCTCACCTCCAGGCACCCCAAGGCCAGCCACGGCCACCCTCTGGCAAAACCCAATCAATTATCTGGCTTCCAAGTGCTGAGCCCCTGCTCCAGCCAGCACCTGCCAGGCAGGTTATAGGTGCCATCCCAGACCACATGGACAGCTCCCTAGTGGAAATTGCTCCACAGTGTCGCTGATGAGGAAATTGAGGATCTTCAGAAGCTCCCAGAAGACCTGAGCTCATAGCACCATCCCCACAGCCATCACCTGCCTCACCCAGACACCCTGAGGAGGGGTCTCCTCCGGGACTCTGGCTGGTTTCTTACTTTCCCTTCTCACCTCCCACCCTTCTGCCACACCTTCACACAGCTGCTGAAAGGGTCTTTTTAAGTGAAAGAACTTAGCATTGTACAACAGTACAGTTCACTTTCCGTGGTGTCTATTTCCGTGGGTTTTGACAGGTGCAGAACCATGACTCCGCCCCCGAAGCCGTCACAGCAGTGTGTTACCCTGGTGGCCTCGTGTGTCCCATTGTGGTCAAAGTCCTCCAGCCCCTCACCCCCTGGAAACCACTGTCCACAGGGATTTTTAAGGAGGTACACCATCCTCTGGTTTTCATTGCACTCAAAATAAAACCCAAAAGCCCTCTCGCCTTGCCAGGTCTGAGTTCCACCCCTCTGACCATCTCTCAGCAATCCCCAGCCCCCATCACCATGCTCTGCAGGCCTCCTCACCTGCGTGCTCCACTGACTGTGTCCGGAAGGCTCCCCCATCGTGTACCATGGCCAGCACGTCTCCTCCCCAAGTCGCAGGCTCAGTGGCTCCTCCTCAGGGGCCTCCCCTGCCATCCTGGCTAAGAAGGTGCCCTCTGCCCTCCCTAACATTCTCTGTGTAGCACGCCTCCTGTGTGGAGTGTGGGCTTGTGGTCTGCTGTTCCCCGGTGTCACCATGAACATGCAGAGGGCAAGGGCTGTGTCTGTGCCATGCACTGATCTGCAGGCAGGCCCCCGCCACGTGCTCCATAAACACCCCGTGGCCAGAGAAAGGGAGGCTGAAGCCAGTGTGAAACCGGTTTCTGTCTGACTCCCTGGTCTACACCCTTCCTGTTCCACTTTGGGGTTCCCCCAGAATTCTCACTCACCGTTCTATCCACCTGTCCTTCAGGTGGCCATGGAGGCCCCCTCTGTCCCCATGTGCCAGCCTGGGACTCCCTGAGCTGGGAAGCTGGTCCTGCTTTCTCCTTGTCAAGATGAACACCCCACCCCTGCTCGCTATACTTCGGAGGTGGGAGAGGACTTTCCCATCCAGTTTTTTTTTTTTTTTTTTTTTTTTTTTTTCAGCTTCCTCCTAACAGTTTCACTGACTTGTCCAGTTGGATTGTCAACTCCAACTTACAGGAAGGGAGGCCACCAGCCCAGGGGGCATGGAGGTTGACCACAGCGCAGTGCACTGCAGCCCGGCAGAGCCGCACAGCCTCCTCTGAGAAAGGCCACTTCAGGGAGGCAAGAGATGGGGGGCAGAAGGCACTGTCCCTCACACTGGACCCTCAGGTGGGTGCAGTGGGAGGCCTGGAACCTGGGAAGGTCCATGAGAGAGGACAGGGTCAGGGAGGGGAATCTCCCAACTGTAGATGCCCTTGGTGCCACCTGGGGGGCCTGGGGTCCAGGGAGGACATTCCCCAGTCGCCCAGTCTAATCCTGGGACTGTGTTTTCTCCCCTCCTGCCCATGTCAAGGAAAAGGGGCCCCTGGTCTCCTGGTGACTCATGAAAGCAGCAGTCCTTGGAAATGTGGCAGTCCCAGTAGCCCTGGGGGAAGGGGCTCGGGGAGGGAGGAGCCAGCCCGGAGACATCAGGGTGGCTGTGAGCAACACATCCGGTCGCTCCTGCCCCATAAATAGCCACCACCTTCCTAAACATGGGCCTGCCACAAACACCAAGGGATGGAAGAGGGAGCAGGATCCAGACTCCCTGTTGCCAGAAATAGCCAGGGGCCCCCCACAGCAGAGCTCGTGTGGGTGGAGGCTATTAGACTGGCCTTCCTTCTGGGCACTGAGCTAGGCTCTCTTCCCAGACCAGATGATTCAGAAAGTGAGAAGGTGACCTTTGCCTTTCCTGAAGGCCACTCTTTTGATTGCAGGATTTATTTGGGGGCATTTTTAGCAATTAATGGAAGCAAACGTGAATTATGTCATTATGGAGGCTGGCACAAGGGAAGTGTGTCATGAACAATTGCTGATTGAATCACAAATGCCTTCTTCCCTTGCCTCTGCATACAGAGAACTTCAAGACAAACAGCAGAAGCCCAGGCGGTCTGTGCATTCCCCCACCAGAGAAGGACTCAGCATTCCCGGTCTGAGTAGGGGTTGGGGGAACTCCAGAGGGCAAGCAGCCAGGAATGGTGGTGGCCAAAAGCCACCTCAGAGCTGTTTCTGTGTAGACACTGACTGCCTCTGTGGGCACAGACCTCGAGGGACTGCTGGCCACGAGCCAGGGCAACCTGGACGGTCCCATGCAGCTGATGCATCTGGGAGCTGCTGTAGCTGCTGCCACCCTCCTTGGACAGGTTCCTAGTGCGCTCACCTCTCCCCATCACTAGCTCCTGGTTCAAAGGCCCATGTGGGAGCATCCTATAAGGGAGTCCTGGTCACCCACCTGCACCGCAGGTGCAGAAAAGGGTGGGAGAGCATTTGCCACCCTCATCAGGTGGGGAATCCCCCACACCCAGAAAGGGTGTTTGGAGAGGCAGGAAAGGCCCTCAAGAACCAACACACTCACGACACCCCCTCCAGACCTGCCATACTTGGGCCCCACGCGCTTGGCGTTCTCCGTCTCAGCCTTTGCCTGTACAGCCCTTGGCACTTTGCAGAAAGATCCCCTCTGTGTATTTCCCCACCTTTCCGAGTTACAAGTCCCACCTCCTAGAACATCTCAGTGCCAATGTGCCCTCCTCCCGGTGTCCCTCGGCTGGAAGGAATCTTTCGTTCTCTGAACTGGCCCGTCTTTCATCAATCTCTCCACAGGCTGTCCACAGCTGACCCGGGGAGAGGTCTCCGCCCAGCTCCAGGTGTCAGATGAGCAAACCTCTGTCACACTGCAGCTGCTGCTTGCTGCGGTGGCTGCTTCAGAGTTGGTCCCCTGAACTGCTCACTCACACCGGTGCCACGGGGCTTTGGGCAAGAGGAACATTCCTCCCCCTCCCCCCGTCTGAGCCCCTCCTCACAGGCTTCATCCAGCGAGGTCCTGTGACTCTCAGTTCCATCCAGCAGGCCCCATCCCTACTTCGTGTCACTGCCCACAATGGCAGCCCCGCCAGGCCCTGAGCTTAGGGCCACTCTCCCTGTCCTTGCTGCCCTTCTGTTGTGCCCTTTGGAGCCCGTGAGGACAGTAAGAGTCCTTCTGGCATCCCTGCTGCTCTTCCTGCTTGGGAAAACGTGGATGTCCCCAAGGATGGTGCTTTGCACACTTCATCTCCTGCAGCCTCACTCCAGCCACCTGTCCCATGACACAGCCTTGGATTTATCACCCCTGGATCTAGACCCATGACAAGATGATGGATTCAGACTGCCTAGTTCCTTTACTCTAAATGAATTTTGTTTTTCTCAGAATCATACATAGCTTCATGCAGTGAAAAGCTGAATAAGGATCACAGGTTTAAAATGAAAACAGAAACATCCCCTGCTTCACTCTTCATAGGGACCCCATGCTGGAGTCCTCCCTCTCCAGCCCTGCATCCATGGACACCTGCTGCAACTCTTTCTCCTTCTACAGAAACTACTGCTGCTCCTCACTCATTCATCAGCCTCAGACCCTCCATCCACTTCCCCTAGGAAGGAGTTACTCCTCTTAATGCATATGTATGTTCTTGCTTTCCCTCTCCCATCATCCTCCCAATACGATTCTACTAAAAAGTTGGCTGCATCGGTTCTCAGTGTTTCTGTTATTATGACTACGTAACCTGGAGTGTAACATGTCTGTGTGGTCCCTGGGGAGCCAAGTGCTGTCTGTGATTTGATGTCTCTGTTGGTTTCCTAGGTCTGCTGTAACAAATGAGTGCAACCCTGGTGACTTAAAACACCACTAATGTGGCTGGGCGCGGTGGCTCATGCCTGTGATCCCAGCACTTTGGGAGGCTGAGGGGGGCGGATCACGAGGTCAGGAGTTTGAGACCAGCCCAGGCTGGTCTCAAACTCCTAGCCTCAAGTGATCCTCCTGAGTTGGAGGAATTGCAGGCATGAGCCGCTGCACCTGGCCAGATCATTCTTTTTAATTTTAGCCACTTGACAGGTGCGTGGAGGTATCTCATTGTGGTTTTAATTTGCAATTCTCTTGTAAACCAAAAATAAAGCTCCAGGACTCCCACTGATTGATGAGCCCCCTTTTTTGTAATCCCAAAGTGCTGGGATTACAAGCTTGAGTCACCGAGCCCAGCCTGCCCTGCTCTTATTTAATGGGTGTGATGTTTTAAACTTGTGAGGTTTGAATAATAATTTAATTTTTTTGATGGCCTGCCCTGCTTATTCTTTTTTTTTTTTTTTTTTTTTTTTTTTTTTTTTTTTTTTTGAGATGGAGTTTCGCTCTTGTTACCCAGGCTGGAGTGCAATGGCGCAATCTCGGCTCACCACAACCTCCGCCTCCTGGGTTCAGGCAATTCTCCTGCCTCAGCCTCCTGAGTAGCTGGGATTACAGGCACGCACCACCATGCCCAGCTAATTTTTTGTATTTTTAGTAGAGACGGGGTTTCACCATGTTGACCAGGATGGTCTCGATCTCTTGACCTCGTGATCCACCCGCCTCGGCCTCCCAAAGTGCTGGGATTACAAGCTTGAGTCACCGCGCCCGGCCTGCCCTGCTCTTATTTAATGGGTGTGATGTTTTAAACTTGTGAGGTTTGAATAATAATTTAATTTTTTTGATGGCCTGCCCTGCTTATTCTTTTTTTTTTTTTTTTTTTTTTTGAGATGGAGTTTCGCTCTTGTTACCCAGGCTGGAGTGCAATGGCGCAATCTCGGCTCACCACAACCTCCGCCTCCTGGGTTCAGGCAATTCTCCTGCCTCAACCTCCAGAGTAGCTGGGATTAAAGGCACGCGCCACCATGCCCAGCTAATTTTTTGTATTTTTAGTAGAGAAGGGGTTTCACCATGTTGACCAGGATGGTCTCGATCTCTTGACCTTGTGATTCACCCCCCTTGGCCTCCCAAAGTGCTGGGATTACAGGCTTGAGCCACCGCGCCCGGCTTGCCCTGCTTATTCTTGGTCTCTTTCCTCTTTGCTTGCTTTAGTGGGTTTCTTCAAATGACCAGTGCTCCTGGCCACCTGCCTACACTGCATAGTGAGCTGGCCCCAGGGCCCACAGCTGGTCTGGCCTCAGGGCCAAGTGTGGGTCATGGAGGAGACATCCAGGGCAAGCTAGGAATGCTGATGGGGGCCCTTCTGAGGACTAAGCTCTGATTTTTCAATCTTGTTCAAATTCCTACCTAAGGGTTCTTGGGAGTCACGCCCTACAAACCATAAATTCTCATCGGATGGGTTTTATTTAACACTATATATAGTGACTAACTTTCCAACCTGATTCTTGCATAATATTATGAGACAAGGAGGAAAATCAAAATATTTTACCCCCAAACATTTTTCTTAGCCATATCTTGAAATGGCCCTGCAAAGCTGTCCTTTGTGAGGGAAAATTTGCATAGCTGTCTATTAACATAGCTAGGTCTTTTTTTTCCAGGCCCTCCCAAACCTAAAGAGGTTAATTAAAAGTCTAGCACCTTTTAAAGATCTGAATAGGAAACATTTGTCATCTATTGTCTCTAAGGGCAGCCAACATAAGACTTCAAAAGAACCTTGGTCTCTACAATCTTTTATCTTAACCTGAACATTTTCCTTTCTATGATATCAGGTCTTTAGACCATTTGACCCATCAATCCCATTACTGGGTATATACCCAAAGGATTATAAGTCATTCTACTATCAAGACACATGCACACATATGTTTATTGCAGCACTATTTACGATAACAAAAACTTGGAACCAACCCAAATACCGATCAATGACAGACTGGATAAAGAAAATGTGGCATGTATACACCATGGAATACTATGCAGCCATAAAAATGGATGAGTTCAGGTCCTTTACATGGATGAAGCTGGAAACCATCATTCTCAGCAAACTAACACAGGAACAGAAAACCAAATACCACATGTTCTCACTCATGTGTGAGAGTTGAACAATGAGAACATACGGACAGAGGGAGGGGAACATCACACACTGGGGCCTGTCATGGGGTGGAAGGCTATGGGAGGGAGAAATACCTAATGCACATGGGGCTTAAAATCTAGATCAGGCATCCCCAAACTTTTTACACAGGGGGTCAGTTCACTGTCCCTCAGACCGTTGGAGGGCCACCACATAGTGTGCTCCTTTCACTGACCACCAATGAAAGAGGTGCCCCTTCCTGAAGTGCGGCGGGCGGCCAGATAAATGGCCTCAGCGGGCCGCATGCAGCCCGAGGGCTGTAGTTTGGGGACGCCTGGTCTAGAGGATGGGTTGATTGATGCAACAAACCACTATGGAACATGTATATCTATGTAAGAAGCCTGCACGTTCTGCACATATATCCCAGAACTTAAAGCAAAATAAAAAAATAAAAATTAAAAAAGGAAGAACACCAGAGAGAGAGAGAGAGAGAGAGAGAGAGAGAAAGAGAGAGAGAGAGAGAGAGAGACAAACTCGACCAATTGTCAACCAGAAAATGTTTAAATTTACCTGTAGCATGAAACACTCCTCCCCCGACACACTTTGAGTTCCCACCTTTTTGAACCAAACCAACGTATTTCTTAAATGCATTTGATTGAAGGCTCATGTCTCCCTAACATGTATAAAACCAAGCTGCACCTTGACCACCCTGGGCACATGTTCTCAGGACCTCCTGAGGGCTGTGTCATGAGCCATGTCACTCATGTTTGGCTCAGAATAAATCTCTTCAAATATTTTACAGAGTTTAACTCTTTTCATCGACACTTCTGATGTCAGCACTGCAGGCGTTTCCCCTGGAGCCCTGCAGTCCCTGCCTGGACAGGCATATTCCTGGCATTGGCCTTCTGAAAACTGGACCCAGAGGGGCCTGCGGTGCCAGAGCTCTGCTTACAGATTTCCATGGAACCCTAACCTGTTCAGCTTCAGGCCTCACCTCTACTCGCTGCCATTTAATTTTCCCAGAGAGTAAAGCTAGTACAGGGGCTGGAGGTAGTGGGAGAAGGGAGAAGAAGCTATTGCTGGAGTTAGACCTCCTGGTCTGCTCTTTAACGTTTGGGTCATAGGGAGTGCATTAGAGGCTAGAAGGAGGGGACTGAAAACCAAACCATTTTGCAGACAAATTTTTATCCAGTCTGCTTTTTCTTGAGTCTCAAATCATACACCCTCCTTTCATGACACCTGCTCCTTCAAAACACTGAGCTCCTGGATTCTGTGGCCAAGCGGCTTGACGGTACCCTCTCTATATGCCCTGAGGTGGACACTGAGCCCGCTCTGCTAGATGCCTCGCCTGCTCTCAATCAACTAAGTTTATTGACTCTCTCAGCAGCGACTGCAGCACCTTCTTTTCTTTTTTTTTTTTTTGAGACGGAGCCTTGCTCTGTTGCCCAGACTGGAGTGTGGGCCACAATCCATTGGCTCACTGCAACCTCTGCTTCCCGGATTCAAGTGATTCTCCTGCTTTAGCCTCCTAAGTAGCTGGGACTATAGCCACATGCTACCATGCCCAGCTAACTTATAATTTTTTGGGGGGAGGTAGAGACGGGGTTTCACTGTGTTAGCCAGTATGGTCTCGATCTCCTGACCTTGTGCTCCACCCACCTCAGCCTTCCAAAGTGCTGGGATTACAGGCGTGAGCCACTGCCAGGCCATGCTGTATTCTTAAACAGCAACACCTTTTTAAAAATCGCAGCACGTTTACTAATATTTTTGAAGGGGTTTTGGGAGAGAGAGCACGCCTCTGTGTGATGAATCTTCCACTTTTAGCCCAAGTTGTCATTTTATTTTCTGCCTGTAGTCCTCCTGCTTTCCAGATAAGTTACTCAACTGCTCCCACTGTGTCTGCCTTCCCCTCACTGGCACGATGGCCATCGGCCCCTCCCTGTGCTCACGTCCCTCCAGCACTTCCACCTCTACTCTGGGTACTGCCTCCCCCAGCTTGGTGCCCCGATGACAATACTGCCAACTCAGAATCGCCAGCCTTGGCAGCACCGCACGCTGCCCAGAGCCTCCCAGGGCTTCCCATCTGTTTGCCCTGCCTTCTTTCCTTCACATCCCCACACCTTCTAGTTCCCCATCATCCCGCACAAATAACCTTTCCTGCTATTTCACAGAGAAAACAGAAGTGAAGACTCCCCCAGCTGTTCCCGCCCCCAGCCCAGAGCTGCCATCTACCTCTCCAGCCTGGGTAAGGCTTTGCCTCCAAGGAAGTGTCTTCATGGCCACATTTGCCCTATACCCTCCCAGCAGCCCCAGGGCCCCTCCAAAATCATGGTTCAGCATGTGTCACTGAAAACCCTGCAGTGCCTCTTGCTCTTAGAGGAAGGACCCAGCCCCCGTGGCGCCTGGCTCCGCTGTCTCTCCTTCCCACTTTCCCCTCTGTCTACTGTTGCCCTGAGTGTTCTTTCCTTTTCAGAGAGATCTTGGACTCAGGAATTTTACGTCTGCTTTCTCCAGGAGTGATGTTTAAAATCTTTATCAATGGCAATTCAATGAAACAGCCTCTTAGAGACCTGCTGGTCTACCAGGAGTTTCCTCTGTAACATTTGGATCATAGGGAGTGTATCAGTTACCCAGGGCTGCCATAACAAAGTACTGTAAACAGAGTAGCTTAAACAAGAGGAATTGATTGTCTCACAGTGTGGGAGACTAAAAGTCTGACATTAAGGTGTGGGCAGGGCCGGGCACCCTGGGAAGGCTCTAGGGAGAATCTGTTCCAGGCCTCTCTGTAGCTTGGTAACTCCTTAGCTGTGGCAGCAGAACTCCTGTGGGTGCCAGTCCATGTCCAAGTTTCTCTCTTGTATATAAGAACATAGACATATTAGATTAAGGACACCCTCATGACTTCCTTTTAACTTGATCTTCTGCCAAGACTCTATTTCCAAATAAGATCACATCTCCAGTTCCTGGGGATTAGGATTTCAACGCCTTATTGGGTGATACAATACACCCCATAAGAGTGAGTTCCAGGACCGGGGCTTGGGTGAGCCGAGTGTTGGGATGGGATATAGGAAGGTGTCCATTCGTTCATAAGGAAGTGTGTTGACATTTTAATATCCAGTGCCTACTGCTACATCTTTCCTCTGCCAGCCCTAGAGCTCCCCTCTGCCTCTCTCTCTCTCTCTCTCTCTCTCTCTTCTTTTTCTTTTTTTTTTGAGATGGACTCTTGGTCTATCACCCAGGCTGGAGTGCAGTGGTGCAGTCTCTGCTCACTGCAACCTCCGCCTCCCAGGTTCAAGTGATTCTCTTGCCTCAGCCTCCCAAGCAGCTGGGATTATAGGTGCCCACCACCATGCCTAGCTAATTTTTGTATTATGAGTAGAGATGGGGTTTCACCATGTTGGCCAGGCTGGTCTTAAACTCCTGACTCAGGTGATCCACCCACTTCATCACTCTTCCCTGTATCCAGCAACACCCATTTATCATTCAGGCCCCAGCTTAACTCTCAGTGCCGCACAGAGCCTTCTCCAGAAGCCCAGCCTGCAGAAGCCTGTTGCTCTGCCTTGTGCATCCACTGGACCCATGCCTCCCTGCCTTAATTTGTATCTGCCAAGAGATTACTCCCTTTCCCTAAGCACCTGGAGACACGCAGGTGCTCAGTGATTATTTGCATGGATGTCTTTGCTCCCTCCCATAGACTCCTGGAGGCAGCGATTTCATCTATACATCACCGTCTCAAATGCTGTGGGCACTTGAGAAATAGGGATGAGTGAGAAAATGGTATTAGGTGTGCATGATTACTCAGTCAGCCAGTGTCAGGCATGGGAAAACCTTGCTTATTTTTTCACGATGATAGATGGAATGGAACTCATAGATGAGCAGGTACAGGACTTACGTGGTTTTGTTTTTGGAGTTTTGCTGTGCAAAAAAAGCCTGGCCTCTTGCACTCCAGAGTGAGAAGAAATGAATAAGTTCCATGAAGATGAGTGGCCCTGAACGGGCCACAGAGGCCTAGAAGGTCCCCCGGAGAATCCGGGCACCCTAAGACAGCGAGTGGATGCCTGAGGGCAGTGCCTGTTGGGCAGGGTCCCTGCAAGAGGCAGTTAAGAGCAATGACTTGTTTGGAGAAAGGCCCCACTGGGGGCCGTGTTCTCTGGGTGTTTGGGAGGCTCTGCCAGCACAGCTGTGATCTCGCCTGAGATTCAAAACAATTGGGAGGCTCAGGCCTGGGTTTGCATTCTGCCCTCTGTGGACCCTGGAAGGGAGGGCATCCTTCATGTTCTTTTACCGGGAGTGACCCCACATCACAGGAGGGCTGATGGGGCACCACATGCCACAGTTGGGAGCCTCCCGACCCTGGGGGCAGCCAGTTTCAACAGTTACCCTGATGGTTTCATCTTCCACAGCCAGCTCCTCTGGCCACTTTGGCTCCAGCGTCACCTCTCTCAGAGAAGCCTGCCTGACCACCCAGTCTGAAGCAGCCACAACACATACAACACATACACACATGCACACACACAGAAACACGCGTCACACATACCAGCACACACACATACCCCAACACAGACCACACACGACACACACACACATCACACAGATAAACCATACACAATGTACACACCAATGCAAACTCCACCAACATGCACAGCACGCAAACACACGCATACACTCCCCTGGATGCTACGCACACAGACACACACAGGCACCGGGCCTTTGACCTCTGTCTCCTGACCATTGTCTGACTTCCTCGTAGCCCAATCACTGTCCTGCATTTGAGTGCCATGGGTTTATTTGCTCACTGGAGGTGCTCCTTTCCTAGAATGTAAGCTCCCAGCCATCAGGGACCTTGCCTGTCTTGTTCGCCAATAGACTCTGCGCCCCTGGTGCATAGTAGATGCAGTGGGCTCTCTCCTAGAACGAGTGTGGAACGTTGGTGGCCTCCGGCCCGCCACACATCACCACTATGCTCACTGCTGCCCTAAGCTCTCTTACAGCAGACAAAGTGGTCCATTCCCAGCTCAGAAATAAAAGCCTTAAATTGCAGGTGAAGCTTCTGAGAGGTTAAGAAATAGCCTCTTGGGTGCCTGTGGAGTTCTCAAATCCACTTGAGACATAGTGGTGCTAAGATCAGATGTGTGGAGTCTCAGAGGTTCTGTGTGTCCAATCTCATCTAGTCCAGAGGATGCCAACCCAGGGCGTGGCCCACGGGACCCTAAGGAGGGGCTGACTGGACTTGGAAGAGCTCTCTCTGTCCTGGAAGCTTTCTGGGGTTCACATCAGCAACACCCCCAGAACTCAGGCTTGCTGACACCCAAGCCCTCTGAAGCACAGTGAAGAGAGGCCCCTGTGGTCCCCGAATGGCAGGCAGGGAGGAGGACGGCCTGGTCCAAAATCTGCCTCTGCCTCCGCTGCAAATCTGAAACACGGTCCTTGGCTTGCTTCTTCATCAGCCCAGGGCAGCTGCAGCAGAACCTATGGATAGGCTTGTGCCAGGATTCAGCAAGCTAATGCATGCACAGTGCCTGCACGCGTCTCTCAGGAGCTATTATTCTGGGTCCTAGGCAATTGGTCTGTGACCATGGGTAGCGGGAAGCTTCCAGAACTGCCTTCCTGCGTCCTTGGAGGAGAATGTGGTATACTCGAGTCAGGCTGGTAAAGGCTGCAAATGGAGGCGGCTGCGTGCCCTGTGTAACGTCCAGATCCTGGCACTGCAGGGATGTGTGCTCCCTTCCCTGCCCCCGCCTCCCCAGGGCCACTCTGTGACTCTGCCACATTTCCTTAATATTATGCTCATTTATTACATCCTCATTACTCATGAGGGCAACAGCATCAGGACAGCTCAAGGCTTTTCATTCTCTATGGCTCCAGATCATGGGAGTTCATGCCTGGTTCTGGGGCTTGGCTACTGACTGGGGAGGCTTTCACCTGGACCAGGACCCACACAAAGATGTAGTCTAGGGGTGCGTTCTGAAAAGCCACGGAGCGAGCCAGGAAGCTTTTACCTCCTCACCTGCTACCAATAATAATACATGATTATCAGCTATGATTCAGCCTCCCCTATCCCATAGAACTTGGTTTAAGGCTTCCTATAATAGTTATTGAATCCTTAAACATGCCTGTGAAGTAGGTATTGCTAGTCCCATTTTATATATGAGGAATCTGAGGCTCAGAGAGGAGCAGCGACTTGCCTCGGGTAATGCAACTGAGAGACAGGGGTCAGCTCTTGCGGGCAGGTCCCCTGACTCAGCGCCCACCCAGACTCTTCACACTCCCTCCCAACCTGACCTGGGACAACACCTGTGTCTCTGGTTATTCTCTGGGCAGATGGCACTGTGAGAAACCAGCCGAGTGAGGGGCTCTGAGGGAGGCTGGCTCAGCGAATGTGTGTGGGGCCAACCCACTGGGCAACGGCTTTCACTGGCAATGAGAGACCAGTGGGTGAGAGGATTGAGGCCAGGCTGACACGGTGCCTCCGACACAGGCACGAAATTCCCCATGAGGTCAGGGAGCTGGAAAAACTCCAGTGTTGTGGGAGGGCCGCGTGCATAGAGACAGATGGTTTCCATCTTGGTGATGACGGAACTCAGGCACCAGGGAGCAGACGGAAATCCAAGGCTTTGATGTGAATAAATGCCACGGCCAGCTCCCCTGGCCACTTGGATAACACCAGCCTCCTTATTCTCTTTCTCTCTCTTTCTCTCTCTCTCTCTCTAGCTCTGTCTCTCTCTAGCTGTCTCTTTCCTTCTCTGTTTTGGTCTCTTATCTTTCTTGCCCTCTCTCCTTGTTGGTGAGAGTTCTCCCTCTCAGTCTAAGGTTTCCTTTGCAAGCAGATTTTACATTTTTTTTCTAGGCTTCTCACTGTGGCTTTCAGTGCCCTTCTCTTCAGCTTCTCATTTTCCCCTCAGGGTTCTTACTTTTTTTTTTTTTTTTTTAATGAGACAGAGTTTCACTCTTGTTGCTCAGGCTGGAGTACAGTGGAACAATCTCGGCTCACTCAACCTCTGCCTCCCAAGTAGCTGGGACTACAGGTGCCCACCACCACACCCAGCTAGTTTTTGGATTTTTAGTAGAGATGTGGTTTCGTCATGTTGGCCAGGCTGGTCTCAAACTCCTGACCTCAGGTGATCTGCCTGCCTCAGCCACCCAAAATGCTGGGATTACAGGCATGAGCCACTGCTCCTGGCAGTTCTTGCAAATTAATCTCTGGTATCCCCAGTGCCCTATCTCCTCAGTCTTCATCAGATTATAATTTAGTCTCAGCATTCTTTTTTTATTATCATCCCTTCAAAATTCTGTCAGTCCTGTTTATCATGCGTTCAGATCCCCTAATCCTGGCTAATGAAATATACAGAAATGCATTATTCTATTCAGGATTCACGTGCACCTTCTTGGTCAGTGTCATGGGGTGACAGGGTTTTTACCGAAAGGCCAAGGTCCTACAGCAAATGATTAGAAGTTGGGTTGATAGCTGTTGACCAGAAGACTTTTCCTGGTTCCACGTCATGGGATGCCTCCTCTTAGTACTGAGGTAAAGGCCTTTCTGATTGTAGGTGTATTCATTTAAGTGAGTACTGGCTTGCAATCTCTTGCTCTCACATAACGGTCCCAGGGGGAGCCATCCCGCTTGTCAGGGTGGTGGCACTCCACACAGTCACTCAGGGACGCAGGCTACTGCTATGTGTTTTTCCATCATTCTCTAGGTCATCTTGGTCATTTCTGTGATTAGAGTTGGGTCATTGCCATGTCCAGGTTCCAGCTTATGGGAAAAGGAAAAAGAGAGTGAGAAGGAAACGTGCTCTGAGGCTTGAGTTCTAGACCCCCAGTAGCACATACCTCATCCAAGACAGCCTGGGGAGTATTATCTAACTGTGCAACCCGTCACTGGCTACACGCCTGTTATTAAGAAATCAGAGGAATGGGTTTTGGTGGACAGCTAGTAATCCTGATCACACTGCATAGCAGGAGAAACCATTACTTTGGCTTCAACTCATCTCTGCCTTCTTTATTGAGATGTGGTTACTGAGTATGCCTTGGGATTCAAGCCACAGGCCAGTCCCATCAGTAGCCTCTTTGTATAAAGAAACCAGGAATTTCTTCGGAAATAACTCTCTGTAAAGGAAGAATCCAGTTTTGCTAAGTTCAAGACAAAATTGACCAAGGTAGGAGAGGAGAGGTTCTGGGCACAGCCTGCTGCCTGTCACTTAAGCGTTGTCCTGGCACAGTCCCATGACACACCTTTAGGTCAAAGAGGAGTGTAAGGAAAAGCAAATCAAAACTAAAAAATCCTCAAGCACAGGTGAAGGAAGCATCTTTTGGGGCAAGTCTTCCAAGCAGTAGCCTGCCGGGCACACTGGCTGTGCTACTCAGTACTCAGGTCCACATTTCTGATAGTAGCCCACGAGTTGCCTTTTGGTGGCCTTCTGGCTCCCCAATGCACGAAGTTTCATTGACATTTAAAATCAAGTGATCTGCATGCGACTGAGTTGGGCCAATCAAGTTCCTGGAAGAGCAGCTTGACCCTTGAGTGCGTGGGTGTGAGGACGGACAAAAGTCAAGGCTTTGCAGGCTAAACAGGCTCCTGGGGGCTTCAGACCTGTTGGTTAAGTTCTCTTTCTTGATCTGGCTGTTGGATCTATGGAGGCCAGTTTATTTGTATATTTTTGAAATGATACTGATATGTTCTGAATATAATCTCTTATATGTATGACATAATTTGATAACAAAAACAAGGATGCTGTGGTGGCTGGTGATCCTGCTTGTCCAGCTGTGACGAGACCCCTGGCTGGGTCCTGTTCCTGGATCTCTGACCCAGGTGCTCCTTGTCCTTCCCAAGACTTCTCTGTTCAGGCACCTGTGATTCTGGGAGACTTTCCAATTTCTCTTCCTCCTCCTTCTCATTCTCTTCTTCATGATTCTTCTCCGCTTCCTCTCTCTCTCCTCCTTACATATGCCAGAAGTGGTTTCTGTTGCTTATAATCAAAACACTCTGCCTGAAACAAAGAAGAGGTGACATAAACGTGCATGTGTGAGCGTGTGTGTATGTGTGAGTGTGCATATATGTGAGTGTGTGGGAGAGACCCATTGAGGACAGCTGAGTCCACTTCTGCAATTGCAGTTAAGAAAAGAGGGAGAGGCCAGGCGCGGTGGCTCACGCCTGTAATCCCAACACTTTGGGAGGGCGAGGCGGGTGGATCATGAGGTCAAGAGATCGAGACCATCCTGGTCAACATGGTGAAACCCCGTCTCTACTAAAAATACAGAACATTAGCTGGGCATGGTGGTGCATGCCTGTAATTCCAGCTACTCAGGAGGCTGAGGCAGGAGAATTGCTTGAACCCAGGAGGCAGAGGTTGCAATGAGCCGAGATCGTGCCATTGCACTCCAGCCTGGGTAACAAGAGCAAAACTCTGTCTCAAAAAAAAAAAAAAAAAAAAAAAAAAAAAAAAAAAAAAAAGAGAGAGAAAAATCCTGCTTTATATTTGTGATCCTGATGTTATCTCCTGGCTGGCGTGGCATGTTGCAGTGGCTTAAGAATAACTTGGGTTGTAACAGTTGAGTATTGGATTTTGGCTCTGAGGCACAGGAAGTCCTGGCAGTGAGAAGGGGCAGTCAGGCCAAGGTGTAGAAGGACATAGATGATTGTGGATGACGTAGTCAGGGCCAGGGGGCTTCCGACAACCCTCTGATCCAGCCTCTCACTTTACAGAGGAGAATCCAGAGCCAAAGAGGTTAAGTAATATGACCCAGGCTGCATAAAGAATTAGCCGCAGAGCAGAGTTTCCTCTTATTAGAAAAGAAGGAGGGAAGCTGGGGAGAGACCTGGGAGCCTTGGCATCTGAGACCAGGATGTTCAGCTTAGTGGTGGGGGCTGGGAGAGGCAACAGGACCCTTGGCTATGTGGATGAGTGTCCTGGGTGGGGTTGCTCCCACAGTTAGCCTACTTTAGTCACTTTCCCATCAAGGTTTGTGCAACGATGGAGACAGTTTTGAGTATGAGCATTTGTCATGCGGCCAAACAATATGTGATCGGAAATGAGAAGGAATGATCATTGTTGTGCCCAGCTGGAAATACATATTTGGATTAAAATAGATATTCATCTAGTTAATCTTTTAAATTGTATGCTGGCCTATTGTGTGCTCCAACTGCAGGCACTGGGGACTCCATGTGAACAAAGCAGGTTCTGTTGGCTCCTTGATGGAGGACATAGACTTTTGGGGAAGACGAATATTAAGCAGGAGGCCAGTCTTTTGATCCTATTCTGGCCTTCAACTGATTGGCTAAGAGAGGGCACTCTACACTGGGGAGGGCAGTCTGCTTTACTCAAAGTCCCCCTCTTTAAATGTTAATCTCTAGAAACATACTCACAGCAACATCCAGAATAATGTTTGACCACATATCTAGACACCATGGCTCAGCTGAGTTGACACATTGCATTAGCCATCATGGTGTGTATTTATGGGGTGTGGTACATGAGCAAATGTGTGTTTCCCAGGGCACTCTGCTATTGTGGGGAGATGGACTGGCATGCATGTATGTGGTTGGTGTGCATGTGTGTGGTTGGCATGCATGTGTATGGTTGGAGTGCATGTGTATGGATGGTGTGCATGTGTGTGGTTGGTGTGCATGTATGTGGTTGGCGTGTATGTGTGTGGTTGATGCACATGTGTGCAGTTGGTGTGCATGTATGCAGTTGGCATGCCTGTATGTGGTTGGCTTGCATGTGTGTGCGGTTGGTGTGCATGTATGCAGTTGTCGTGAGTGTGTGTGGTTGGCACACATGTGTGGTTGTTGTGCATGTGTGTGGTTAGTGCGCCGTTGGCACACGTGTAGTTGGCACACGTGTGTGGTTGGCATGCGTGTGTGTTTTTGGCACACATGTGTGGTCAGCGTACGTGTGTGGTTGACGTGCATGCATGTGTGTGGTTGGCGCACATGTGTGTGGTTGGTGTGCTGTGTGTGAAGAGGTACAGATTGGAGCAGCCCAGGGGAGAGATGAAGGTGAGTGTTTGAAGACGGTGGGAGGGAGGTGATGACGCTGATTCTGTTTGGAGAGGTGTCTACTAGGTGGAACTGCAGGACTTCATGGAGGACTGGGTGTGGCTGAGGGAGCTGGAATGTCAGGGGGCCGTTAGGTTTTGTGTTGAAGCTGAACAGAGAGACAAATTGGAGAGAGGAGCCTAGGTTCTGTGTGAGGCGGGATCAGCTCCTGGTGGGCAGGCCCTGGGAGCTGGGCATGAGTCTTCAGTCGGGTGTTTTCCCACCTTCCTGTAATTGTACAGCCCTCCCAACCCCCTCACTGTTCTTCCTGCCTCCTGGCAGTCAGCAAACTCACACTGGTTGAATGAAACATCTCCAAATCTTCTCCCTGACCCACAGCCACATGTACCCTAGAAAGTCCCCTCAACACCCATTTACTGCTCACCGCTGTCCACAGTGATTGCTCTCTTCCCTGCAGTCCTGCAAACCTTATGGTTTGTATTATCTGATTTTCTAAATGGCTTTTTAATCCTTTATTGTTCTTCAATTTTTAATGACTTAGATTAGAAGCGCTTTTTATAGGCTACTGACGTCACATATTTTATTTAAATGGCACA
The DNA here is from genome assembly GCF_048565385.1 of Saimiri boliviensis. Classification (NCBI taxonomy): domain Eukaryota; kingdom Metazoa; phylum Chordata; class Mammalia; order Primates; family Cebidae; genus Saimiri; species Saimiri boliviensis. Next base: position 70,906,786 of record NC_133450.1, on the reverse strand, counting down.
GCATGCCTTATGAGGTAAGTAGCTGTAAGATCAAGCTGGGCCACAGAAACAAATAAATCCTAAAGACTTTAAGCAGCATGGATTCATTTCCTGTTCACATCACAGGCCACTTGGCTCCTTCTCCAAGCTCTGACTTGGGGACCCAGATCTGTTCCATCCTGGGGCCCAGTGGCTCTTCCATCTCATGATTTCCTGAATGCTTTGGTGCAACTCAATAGCATGGGGGCCCTGAGTGTAAAGAGGGAGATTGGAAGACCATTGGTGGGAGATTTTATGAGCCAGGTACAAAAGTGGTGTACATCACTTCCTCCTACATCTCATTGGCCAGAATAGAGCCACGTGGCCTCATCTAGCTGCAAAGGAGGCTGGGAAATAGAGTTTAACAATGTACTTGCAAAGAGGAGAAAATTGATATTGGTGAACCCCAGAAGTATTGGCTCCGGTAAGAGTGTGGTTATTTTCAAGATGAGAAAAAGGGGCTCAGCAAGGTGAAATGAATGGCCCAAGTTCACAGAGCCAGAAAGTGGGGATGCTGGAACCTGACCTCAGGGGTCAAAACATAGTAAAGTGCAAACAAAAAATACTACCTGAAAATAACAGGATATAAAGCAGTATGCAATTTCATTCCACTTACATTACTTTTTACATTCACACACTTGCCTAGTAGACTGGAAGAAAATACACTCAGTGTCATTGGGTTATATCTGGTTGCTTAGACTATATATGACCAATCTTTCATTGTGTTTTCAATGTTTTCTACAATGAGAAAATAGTTGTTATTACTTCTAAAATTGGTTGACTGATTATCTTAAAGCTAAATTATTTATTTCCATAAAGCCCTGGCACAGGGCCAAAAAAGTTGCCCAGTGGGGCATGTGATAATCACATTGTTCCTAATAGTAATAATTTCTTATGTTTATGATTTCAATTCTTTACAATGTTCAACAAACTCTTGCATATTTCATTGGTTCTTTTATTTATTGAATTTTCCCTCAGCTCTGATCTGATCTCCTTTCTGCCAGGTGCTGGCAAGACTCTGGATGGCACAGAGGGGAGACAGATCCTGGATCAGGCATTTGTGTATCCTGGATTCAGGAATAAAGTCATGAGTGAATTGAGGCAGTGCCTGCCAGGCGGGCCCAGGCTATGAAGGGCTTTGCACACCATGCCATGGGGTCCGGGTGGCTTCCTGTTGGCCTGCAGGTGAGCTGGAGCAGAGTCAGAAGCTCACTGACGTGAGTGATAGTTGTAGCTGGGTGAATGAGGAAGTGAGGGCTCCAGAAAACATCTGGGGAAGGCTGCGGAGGTCCAGGACATGCCAGAGGTTTGGAGATCAAGGTCTGATCTGAGACCAGACTTGTGTCCAACCCAGGACTCTGTCTCGAACTTCATTTCTTAGCTGCCAGGTGGCCTGGTTGCTGGGACGTTCCCACTGTGCCGACTTCAAGCACGCAGAAGGGCTCCACTTGCACAACTGGGCTGGAGCCCTGTGGGTTTTCCCCAGCTGCAACTTTGGAGCAGGCCAGGAATTCTGCAGGCAAACAGCTTGCTAGGATTTATCATTTTTGTCTCTCCACGTGTGGGAGCATAAACAAGGCCATGAATGCCAGCTGTGGTTGCCTCTTAGTAGGGAGTCAGGATGTCTGTGCAAAACCTGTCACCCTGAATCGTGAGCGGGTGTGAGGCACACACACGCACACCCGTGCACACACATATCACACACAAACACACTCACATCCCTACAGCACAATTGAATTCCTGGCTCCAAATGCAGAGTGCCTTGTACTTCTCTCTTTTCTGCATTCCTGATGTCAGGGAGCTTCCATTCTTTTGCTGAAATCAGTTTGGGAGCAAGAAAAAAAAAAATGAATGTGGAAAGTATAGCTGTATTTCCCAACTGCTTTCGTGGGGGTGACAGGGTCTGACTGTCACCTAGACTGGAGTGCAGTGGAGTGATCATACCTCACTGCCATCTCGACCTCTTTCCTCAACCTCCTGAGTAGCTGGCAGTCCAGGCAAGAGATACCATGCCTGGATAATTTTTTAAAAAAATTATTTGCAGAAATAAGGTCTGGCCAGGCTGCCCAGGCTGGAACATTTCTAAACTTTAAAAAAATTGTAAGCAACAGCAGCCTTTTTCCAACAAAATCTTAGGTTGGTAAAAACAAAGTTGCTGAGGTTGAAGCCAGGTGGGGCCCAGAGTCCTGGTCACTGGGCAGCCCTCCTTGTGGAAAAACACAGATGAGAAAGGACAGGCACTGGCACAGAAACTCTCAGAAGGAACGCCCTGGGCTCAAAGATCCACACAGGGCCCTGGCTCTGACACGACTCTCACGTAGGTGGAGTGGGGTAAGCCCCACCCTCTCAGGACCTGAGCTTCCCCTCTGTGTACTTGTGATGAAGCCTGGCACGTGAGGGGCCTCGGGAAGCCCCCCTCCCCTGCCTGTTCCTCTGTTCAGCCCAAGTGCTCTCTGAATTGATTTCTAGTATTGTGATTTCATGGGCGGAAGCCTTGTCATGGATAAAATATGAGACTTTAAAAAGTTAAGCAGTATTTAGGAATAACGTTGGGGCCTCCCAGGAGAACTGCGGTGGCTGCACACTCACCTCCTCCTGAACTCTGCCTTCAAGCTTGAGCTGTTACGTGCTTTTGGTCTTCAAAGCTAATTTTGAAAACTTGGGACAAAGCAGAGCAAGAAGAGAATTTTGAACTCACACGCATCTTTGTTAACTCTTTCAAGTCCAAGACTGACATTTTCAAAAATTCAATTGGGATAGAGCTGGAAGGAGCCTTCCATTTTACAAGTTGAGCAACTGAGGCCCAAGGGGAGGAGGGTCAGGTTAGTGGAGAGTCAGCAGGTGCTCTGAGGGCTCCTGACTTTGTATCCGTGCAGGGAGTTTAAGAGCAAAGACTTCAAAGTGAAAAAGAGCTGCCGTGGAATCCTAGCTCAGCCAACTAAAAATCAGGAGATGGTGGGCAAGTTATTGAAAATCACTGAACCTCATTTTTATCCTTGTATCAGTGAGAGTAATTCCCAGTTCATAAGGCTAATGTTGGAATTAACTAAGAGGATGGTTATAAAGTGCTTAGCTTAGTGCCAAGCTCAAGGAAAGTGCTGGAAAAATGTTAACTGCGGTGTTATCACCCCCATTGTCTAGATTAGGAAATCAAGGCTCAGAAAGGTTCAGTTCCTTGCTGGGGTGTGATCCCAGAGTTTGTACCTCTGATCATGACACCACATTGCTTTCAGAGGGAGAACACTTTCAATAAGAGCATTATCTGTCTTAGAAATAAATTCCTGGGCAGGCACTTGGAATGGAAGCTGAGCCCCCAGGGGCCTGCGTGTGGGCAGAAACATCCTGCTTGAGATCAGGAGAGATGCAGTCTTCTTTGATGTGTGCACGCACGTGCGTGTGCGCGTGTGTGTGTGTGTGCACGTGACTCACGCTGAGGGCAGTGGAGAAAAAGAGAGGAATGGTGAGCCCCAGCTTGGCAGAGGGTGATATACACACACTATCCCTCTCCACCTTCCTCCTCTGTGCCTTAAATTGCTCAACTCACAAAATTTGGCAGCTGAAGCAAAGCCTGAGCTTCACGTTCAGAGAGCAGAGGCCAGAAAACAGTCAGTCACTCCAGGATACAGGAGCGCAGCACTGGAGAATCGAGCTGTCAAACAACCACAAAAGTCATTCTGAGAGTGGAAGGGTGGGGTGGGGAGGAATCCTTTGGAGGTTCAGAGCCCATACATTGGGCATTTGGGTGAAATTTCTCTAAATCCCCAAGAGCCAGGGAGGCCCCAGCTAGACCCTTGGTTTTGTGTATACAAACCAGTTAAGTTAGTTTTTCAGGAACCTGGAGAAATGGCCCTGAGAAAGTTGCTCTTCCCATCCACACTGGCAGCCATCCTTTTGCTGAGCCCCAGGACCAAATCCGCCAAGAATTAAATGTCCCTTCCCCTCAGCTTCCAGTGGAACCATAGACTCCTGTATCATCTGGAACCTTCCACTCCCTGCATATGCTCTGCACATTTTCTAATCTGACCCCATCACCCATCCTTCCTCTGAGCCATCCAAAACTCTTGGTTTATCATGAGTTCTGATCATCTCACCTTCTTATATTGTCTCAGACTTGGCTGTCTGTTGAGGGTCCTGCTTCCTCCCAAATCTTCTAAAGTGGCTAATTCTATCCCGCTCCATAATTGTAGGATCTGGAAGTGGTAGGGCCAATATCTTCCTTGCTCTCCAGCCTGCCCCCTACCTGTCTCCTTCCTTTCCAAAGCCAACATGCCTGGTCCTTCTTCATGACCCTGACTCCTGCCAGCTGTCATTTCCTGACTGCCTGTCACCCTCCTTACTCATCAATATTGTTAGTACTGGATTCACGGGCTCTTTCTCCTCCACCACACCCATCACTGTTCTTGACACATGAAAATTCTCTCTTAAAGGAGAGCCTGAGGCTGGATTCTTGCTCAGATGATTTACTGGGGAGTACTCCCAGGAAAAGGGGGGCATGGGAGGCAGGATAGGACAGGTGGTCTTGGTTGGAGCCCAGCTTCTGCCTCATCCGATGGGGAGCTCTGGAGCACCAGTGACGTAGGGACCTCTGTCTTGCGGGCAGTCTTTTTGGCAGCCATGAGTCTGGCATTGGCCAAGGTCTTCAGAGTGCACGGAGCACAGCCTCCTGGGGTATGGACAGGGCTTGGACAGGGCACCAGCAGCAGCCACTCCACTGTCTAATCCCACCACTCCCAGCTGCCTGATCTCAAGGGACAGCCAGTGATCATCTCTGCCACCCAGCCTAGCCACCCACTCAGTCTTTTTCTTTTTTTTGAGATGGAGTCTCACTCTGACACCCAGGCTGGAGTGCAGTGGCACGATCTTGGCTCACTGCGACCTCCGCCTGCTGGGTTCAAGTGATTCTCCTACCTCAGCCTCCTGACTAGCTGGGATTACAGGCATGCACCACCATGCCTGGCTAATTTTTCTTTTCTTTTCTTTCTTTCTTTTTTTTTTTTTAGTGGAGACGGGGTTTCACCATGTTGGTCAGGCTGGTCTTGAATGTCTTGAACTCCTGACCTCAGGTGATCCGTTTGCCTTGGCCCCACAAAGTGCTGGAATTATAGGCATGAGCCACTGCAACCGACCCCCTTTCAGTCTTGATTCCAAGAATCCCTCTTGCTGACTATCATCTCCTGTTTTTCTACCTCATGACCTTCCAGCATATCTCTGCCCTAACTCTCTGGCCACTCCCAGCCCTCACCTGGAAGCTGATTATGGCTGGGAAACATCATACAACGATGCCAGTTTGGCTCTCACTTTAAATTTAGGAGCACAGATCTCTCGAGGGCAATGAACGCCTTCACTAAATCCATCACACTTCCCGAGAAGTGTACTCTTTCACTTTCCTAGTTCCTCACTCCTTCTTTCTCTACATCTTCCACGGAGCTTTCTTCCCTCCCTCTTGGCCGATGGCCTCATGTCTTGTTTGATAGAGTCCACGTGCTCAAGTGAGAGTTTCTCACCAGTTTCCAGCTGCCAGCATGTTCCAGCTCCACATGTTCCACATGTGGAAGAGGGGTCTCAGTTTCTATGCGTGTGGCTCAGGATCCTTTTCCCTCTCCCACTCTCCAGGACTTTGTTTCTTTACTTATTTCCACCCCTTTCTCCTGTCACCAATTACACCTCCCTGCCAGACATCCCTAAGTAGCCCGCACGGCCCCTTTTGAAACCTTCTAGACTGCACACCTTCTGTTCACCACCTCCTTTTCTGCCTCCTTCACAGCACCTCGAAGTGTCATGTTGGCTGCTGGCTCATGTTCCCACCCTCTCCTCCAGCCTCTCCACCTGGGTTCTTGTCCCCATCACACCCCATGAGATGGTTCTCCTGGTAACTGATGCCTTACGTGGTGCCACAGTGAATGCTCAGTTTTCTGTCCTCATCTGCCTCCATCTCCTATATCATCTGATGTGACTGGCTTTGTCCTTCTGGAAGCTCTTCCCTCTCCAGGCTTCCTGCCTCACAGGCCACTGCCTCTCTGTCTCCTCTGCTGGGTCCTCCTCCTCCCACACAAGACCCTTGGAAGGTACAGTGCCCTGGGGCCAGCCTCAGCCTTCCTCCCTCTGTCCACAGCCTCTAGGGGAGCTCATGCAGCCCCACAGCTCAAATGCCATCTGCCATCTGCTGACTCTAAAATTCCCTTCTCAATTCCAGACTCCCCTGAGCCCCAGACCCTCCTCTCTACCCCACACCCGGCCCGCTCCTCCTAGATGAATAACACACACCTCCCACTAACGTGGCAAGGTAGAACCACTGACTCTCACCGCACTTCCCAGGCTGTGGCTTCTCCAATCTTCCCTGAGACAGGAATCACATCACCACGCACCAAGGGTAACTCAGATGTTACCCTTGATCCCTCTCTTCCCGAGACCCTACTTCCAACCCCCCAGTTATTCCTGGTGGCTTTACCTCTAAAGCCAATCCTGAGGTGACTGACCCTCAGCACCCACCTTTCCCCTGAGCCCAGGCTGCCACCAGCTTCCCCTGGCTGATTCAGCTGCCCTGGGTCAGCAGCCGCTGACCCACGTCCCACCTGCCCTCTCCTCACAGATCTGGGTGGTCTCACTGAGGTGTAAGTCAGAGCACGATAAACCATGGCTAATGCCCTCCAGTGGCTCCCACCACACCTTCAAAGGGATCCCAATTCCTTGATGGGGCCAGCGCCCCTGCCCTGCCTGCCCCTGCACCCTCATGTAGCTGAGCTGCAGCTACACAGACCTTCTCCTGGCTCCTCACCCTGCAAGCCCTCCGTGCCTCTACGCATCTCATCCTTCGGTTTGGATGGCTCTTCCTGAGATCTTGACGTTCAGGACTCAGACAGACACCACCTCCTCGCAGAGCTGCCCCGTCCCTTTCTCCACCAGCCCTGCTTTCTTCTTCACAGAATAAGAAAGGTCTTACTCATGTATGTCTTACGTCTTTGCTCTCTGCCTCTGGACGCTGGCTCCTTGAAGGCAGAGGTCTGTCCATACAGCTGCGTCCCCAGTGCCTAGAAGTTGCCTGCAATGGCACAGGCTCAGAAACTGTATCTTGCCTGCCAGATTCAGGCCTCCAGGCTCTCAGAGGCAGCTACCAGCCCACGGGATGAGCAGAATAAGTCAGGACTGAAGGGCTTGTTGCAGCATGTCCAGGCATGTCCACAGACTGTAGCTGTGTGGGAGGGCGGTGTGGGGAAGACCTCATGCAGCTTCAGCGGGGCTGGCACAGGACAGGAAAGAACAGCCAGGGACGCAGGGTCTGGCAATGCCCGGGGCTGCCAGAGGTCTCTTGGCTTTGCCATGGTTATGTTTCTCATAACCAGAGAGAAAAGAAGGCAGCCATCTGGTGCAGGAGGGAAAGCCTTCTGTGAGATCCAGTCTCCTGGGGCTGTAGGACACTGAAGTCCCTGAGAGATGCTAACCCACCTTTACACTTAAGGCTCTACCTACCAGCATCCCAGATCAGCAGCGGGGGGGCCCCGTGCAGAAAATGTGCTTCTCTTGAGAACAGCAGCAAACAGACCCAAAGAATTCAACACGCATCCCTGACTACGGTGTGTCTGCTGCCAAGAGGTGAACAAAATTGGAGTGGGTGATTTAAGAGCCGGGCCCGATTCCAGCAGGCACACCTGACCGATGTGGCACCTGGAGTTAGAGTTCAGTTTTCTTGGGCGGGGCATCAGCCCTGGCAGGGCCCTCTCAAGAGCAGGGTCAGGAATGAAACCGGAACTGGCACGTTGGCATGTCATAGGAGATGCTACATCTGGGGTTGGATGGTTAGTGGGGGGCTCTAGGATTTGGTGGGCCTGAATTAAACCATGGAGCAAGATTTTGAACTTTTTTGTGGCTCAGTTTTGACATCTGTAAAGTGGAGTTAGTTCCTGTTGGGTTGTCTAACAGGCAATGGAGCTGGAGGCCTGAGGCACCAATATAGCAGGGGCACCCAAGCAGATGAAGTGGACGGGGAGAGAATGTGATACTTTAAATAATGGGCCACTGTGGTCAGCATGGGTGGGTGCTATGGTCTGAATGTTTGTGCCCCCTGCCTCCCCAAATTCATATGTTGAAATCCAAACCCCCGAAATGATGGTGTTAGGAAGCAGAGCCTTTGGGAGGTGATTAGGTCATGAGGGTGGAACCACATGAGTGGGATTAGTGCCCTCATAATGGGGTTAGTGCTTCTTTGTCCCTTCTGCTGTGTGAGGACTCAGCAAGAAGCAGGAAGGGCCCTCACCAGACACTGACCATGCTGGGACTTTGATCTTGGGCTTCCCAAGCTCCAGAAAGGTTAGAAATCCACTTCCATTGTTGATAAGCCACCCAGTCTAAGGTACTTTGTTTTAGCAGCCCACAGGGGTAAAGACAGTGGATGAAGACTTCTGTTTTCGCCTCCATGTGTTCATTGAAGGCAAACTCCTAGCACTTTGCCTGACACGTAACATGCCCAGTAAATGCCGCCGCTTTTCTATCTGTCCTTTTTTCCCAGATGGGAGTGCAAAGTGGCCCCAGAAGGCCTCCACCACCTTTACCCATTTGGTGAGGGGTTCTGCTGCACTTTTTTGGAGGATGAAAGCCCTTTCTGTGTGCTGCGCACAGCTGGTCTGGAGCTGCAGCTGTGAACAGACATACTGCTTGCCCTGGACACAGATGCTGAATCAGGGAGCATGTAGCTAAGCCCAGTGTCAGGCAGTGAGCATGGTGTGCTGGAAAGCCTGACAGCATGAGGGGGAATGGGGAGCACAGGGATGGGGGGACATGCCATTTCAGATGATCTGACATTTGGAAGGGGCCCAAATGGCAGAAGAGGGGACAAGGTGTGCCGTTCTCTGTGGTAGCAGCTTTGCAGAAGCAAGCACAAGTGGAAAGGCCATAGGATGGGAGGGAGCCTGGAGTGCCCTAAGCACGCAAGAAAAGGCTGTGTAGCCCCGGGTCACAGTGAGCCTGGAGAGAGGAGAGGGATCCTGGGCCAGATCTGGAGGGCCTGGGGGCCAGCAAAGTGATTCACGTTGCCTTACTCAAATAATTGGACAATAAAAACAACGAACATGCATTAAATGCCTGGCAATAAAGTGTTAAATGGCTGGACAGTGTTAAATGCCTGCTACGAGCCAGGCCTTGCCAGCTGAAACAGAGCAAGGCTTGGAACCAGAGATGCTGGCAGGGAGACTTCATTTTGCACACATTACTGAGTGTGACTTTGCTAAACAAATGACAGAGGTCAGAGAAAGGACTTAGAACACACACGGCTCATGCGGTTTAGCAGAACTGAGGCATCAGGAAACAGGTGATGACCCAAAGGGCTCCAGGATGAAGCCGCACAGGTGTCCGGGTGAGGGCATTGATCTCACATCTCATCAGCATCTCAGTTCATTTTCCCCATCCCTGCTCTTCCGCAGAGAAGGTGCCCTGTGCCAGGCAAGGGGAACCCAGTGCAATGAGCTATAGACCGCATCCATGGAGGAGTTTCCAACCCAGCTAGGAAGAGATGCACAGTGCACTTTGGGAAGTCTTTTGACCACATCTAACAGAAAATTCAACAGAAATGGATTCAGGTGAAAAGGAATTGTAGAGTCTAATGTAACTGAAGAGCCCAGAGATATTGCTAGGTCAGGAGGCGCTTGAGCAGGTTAACATATCATATGATGTTGCCAGACCAAGGATGGGGAAGGGGTGAATCCCCAAGAGGCTATTACTGGAAGAAGATTGGCCCTGGACAGCCACAGCTATCAGAGACTCTGCAACAACCAGCTGGACTCCATGTCAAACTGTACATCCAAGGGGAGGAAAGGGAGGTGGATTTTGATTGGGGTACTTAGTAAATGGTTATAGGAAAGGTGGCGTTTGAGCTGAGACTTAAAGGATAATTTCCAGTGAATACAACAGGCAGGAAGAAAGCCATGCCAAGCACAGGAGGCATGGCTGAGAACCCACTGCCCATGAATTGAGAGGTAGTGGAGGAGATAGCCTGTACCCCAGGAGTTCTAGGAGGCAAGGGAAGAAGTAGGTTAGGGCTGGATTGTAAAGGGACGTCAGTGTCAGCTTGAGGAATCTGGACGTCATCTATAAGCAACGGAGAAGAACCGCAGGTTTGAGAGCAGGGAAGCCACATGCTCTGTGCGTTGGAAAGATTGTTAATGGCGGGGTGGGGGTGGACAGCAGCTAGTCACCCCACTGTGCCTCACAGACAGCACGGTTAGAGGTGGTTGCATTGAGGTAGAAATCTTGGCAAGAAAAAGAAAAGTGAATTTCAAGAAACTGAGTAATTAGACCGCAGGAGACTCAGAGGCTGGGTAAATGCAGGAAGTGGGTGTGGCAGGCACAGGCAGCTGATTGCCGATCCAATATCCATTCTCCTCTTTCTCCCCAGTGGAAACTCAACTTTGTTCAGGGAAGCAATGGGATTAGTTACTGCTCACCTTCCCAGGTGCCTTGGAGATAAAGGTGGTCAAGTAGCCCAGTTGTAATGATGCAATGTAAACAGAAATCTACCTGGCAAAGCTGCCGTTTTCTATACAAAAGGGAAAAAAATTCAGGTGACATAAACCTTTCTTCCTGCTTGGAAAGTTGTTGCAATGCCTGGAGGTAGAGCAGCTCTCTTGTGATCATGAGGATGGCAGCTTTGAGGTAAGGATGGTGGGACAGGAGATCACGAGGGAGCTGAGTTCTTAGTGGCTTTCTCATACAGGTGCAAAGCTCCAGACTGTCTGCCTGCAGATATTTTGCCACATAACACAGAGATGCCTCCTTGGTAAAGCCACTGGAGCTGGATTTCTGACAAATGCAGTTCAAGGGAATTCTACCACCTACAATGGGGATGAAGATCATGTGGAGTTGATGCTGTCAGCTAAAATTCAGAACCCTGGAAGGGGAGCAGGTTTGGAAGGATCAGAGTGGCAGGAAAAGAGCCTATCATCTAGAGCCAGGACGGCCTGTGGCCAACTGGGGCTCTTAGGAGAATCCTTTACCCTACCGGGTCTCTGCTTCCTGATCTGTGAAATGGGATTTTAAAGCCCAAGTTTTGAGAAAACCAGAAACAGCAAGTTCATCTAATACATGCTGTGGGTCCCCAGTAATGTATGGATTTGGTTTTCTTTTTGAGACGGAGTTTCACTCTTGTTGCCCAGGCTGGAGTGCAATGGTGCAATCTCGGCTCACTGCAACCTCCGCCTCCCGGGTTCAAGTGATTCTCCTGCCTCAACCTTTCAAGATATCTGGGATTATGGGCATGCACCACCACTCCTAACCAATTTTGTATTTTTAGTAGGGATAGGATTTCTCCATGTTAGTCAGGCTGGATTTTAACTCCTGACCTCAGGTGATCCACCTGCCTTGGCCTCCCAAAGTGCTGGGATTACAGGTGTGAGCCACTGTGCCTGGCCATGGATTTGTTTTTGTAGTGCCGGGAGAGAGGAACCCAGCTTTGCTGAGGGATTGATGGCAGTCAAAGATCGGAGAAACCAGCATGAGACAGGCACTGAGAACTGTGGCTCCCGGGATTCATTCTGAAGGGTCCTTCAGCTTCCTATGGGATGAGGAGACTATTTAGTTGATGGTGAGACCCGTGAGGGCTCCCTGGTGGGGCTGGCAGCAGCACCCCCTCCTCCTCTTCTTGGCCCACATAAGGATGTTGAGTGTGGAATGACAGATCAGATACAAAAACAATGGCTAAATATGGGGTGGTCAGATGTGTGTGGCTCATCCTCCATATTACATTTCGTGCAGCTACATAAACTCCAAAGAGCAAATAAACAGAGCTGCTGGTAATGTGTTTATCATGGTTATTAAGAAGGGAGGTGACTCCTGCTCGGGGATTCCACAGGGTGACTCAGCTCTTGTTTACCTCCCTCTGCTCATGGACTACTCACTAGAAACTGGGAGACTGTGGAGGGGCAGCTGAGTGTTTTGGAGCCAGTATCTTACAGGACCAAGATCTCAGAAGTCAGGAAATCCAAGGGCCAGAGGGACATTGAAACCATCTAGACCCTCACCCATGAGAGCTGGATCACCCTTCTCAGTCTCCTGCCAGGCTAGGACCCAGCCCACCTCCACACTTCCAGGGATGAGGACCTCACTGGTCCTCAGTAGCTCATGCTACTGAGCCCATCAGCATTCTGCGAACAGGTTGCAGGTCTTAGTCCACTTGTGCCCTCAGAGCCTGGCACAATGTCAGACTCTGTAAGTGTCCATCCAGTTCTCTTCCACCCACCATCAATTGCTGAGGCTTGAGCGAGGTCGTGGGGTGTCTGAGGTGATTTGTATACAGTTCCTGGCCTTGAAGATTCCAGAGTCTGGATAGGGAGGCAGGGAAGTGAACTGGTCATGATGACAGGGTGTGGTGGGCAGCACAATGGCAGTCACAGGCACAATGCAAGTGAGCACTCACCGAGGGGTTCTGACCTGGCACTGAGGGATGGCCAGGTGTGTGGGCATGCGTGACGGAGAGACCTTCATGATGTGGACCTGCAGTCAAAAGAGATTTCCCTGCCTCTTGCAACCTAAATGAGATTGGCTTTTTCCAAGATGTCTTGGGGGTTCAAGTTCCCATGGATGCCTGTGGCCCCAAGCGTTTGCTTTCGATTTAGGGCTTATCTCGCCACCCCATATCTCACCTGTGTTGTATCAAGCTCAACATGAAACTAGACTCCCCCATTTCCATAAACGAAAGAAATGGGCCAACCCTGCATGTTGAGGGTGTGTAGCCTGCTCCCTTGAAGGTCTGGGGAGAAGGTGGTGGGGGTGTGCCTTGCAGCAATGCCACCAGCCGCGCCAGCCTGGAAAACCCCCTGGCCACTCTTGACTGGGTCTCTCCCTGGATGCTTGGCCCAGAGTCCCAGCTTTCATGACTCTGTCTTTCCCCTTCTCTTCCTCCTTCCCCACCCTCCCTGGAGGGTCTTAGGGCAATCTACTCCTCCCTGCCCCACATTTACCCATCCAAACGCATCCCATACTCCGCAGGACAGAAGGACCTCTCAGAACATGATCTTTCTCCTTTGGTAGAGAGACATGTTTGCAAATGACAGCTGCCCCGCCCTGGGGTTCCTATATTCCTATAGTGAACCCACATTGGTCTCCTGTTGGGCTGCACAGAATCGCATGTCCCCTGGCTTCCTGGACAGAGAACTATTCCAGCCTGGGAGGGAAGTGACAGCCTAGCATTTCCATATTCATGCTTAAGGATTCCTCTGCTCCAGGCAGGTGATCCAGGCTGCAAAGGTACTTGGTGGTGATACCACTGTGGTCAGGGTTTGGAGCTCCCTGTGTCTTGATGTGGTGTTACAGGAACCGTGTGTTTGGCCAGACAGTAGTGCCTGTGAAGTCCTGTGGTTTGGGCTTCATCTTCTCTGGCTTCCTTATGACAGGCAGTCGGTTACAGTTGGGAAGGGAGCTTCGGAACACCAGAGATGAGGTTCCTGCCACCCTGGAATTTTACCCTTGAGTTCTTGAAGGCAAAGAAATCAATCTGTCCCCTGACTCTGTCATTCTTGTCACTGCCTCTCCCACTCTCCCCACCCCTACTCATCCCCCATTGTCCTGGCATGGCGGGGGGAGAAGGGGAGGCGGAGGAAGCAGATGGTGGCACCTCTGTCCCCACCTTCACTTTCCCTCCCAGCCTTGGCATGCATGCCAGTGTATTCTGCTTTTCCAGAGGAGGTGTGGGGTTGGAAGCGCTGGAAGCAGCCACGTGGCAGCTGGTCCTCACTGCTTCCTTGTTTTCCAAGGGATGAAAGAGCCCGCCATCGCCCCTTAACAGACAGAGCAAACACAGGGATCGGAAGTGGGTTCTAGGCCTGGATTTTTCCCCTAGACTACCCTTTCTAGTCTTAAAATGATGTTGGATTAGATAGAGAGCAGGCTTAGGTCTCTGTTTCTAACTAACTGTGAAAGCTGTGATTGAGTTCTGTTCTGTGATTCTCTCTGGTCATTTCCTCCTCCCTTCTTCCCATCTCATTGGTAATCCTCTGTCACTAAACAGTAAACTCCTCAAGGGCAAAGACTTTGTCAGGTTCATCGCTGAGTCTGCAGCCCCAGCCCTGGGCCTGCACACCACGAATGCTCCGAAGATGGGGGAGGCAAGTCAGGGAGTTAGAGAGGTCAGGTTCCAGGCTGGGGTGCCCTGGGCGACATTGTTGGGCTAGACCTCTCTGAGCCTCACCTGTAAGATGAAAATATCTTTACCCAGAAGGATTGGTGGATTAAAGACTGAGGATTATAGGAGTGCATTTGTTTATTATTGCTACATAACAAATTATCCCAAATTTAGCAGCAGCTTAAGAGAAAACTCATTTGTCATCTCAAGTTCTGTAGGTCAAAAGTCCAGCAGCCAGGCCATCTGGGTTCTCAGTTTTTTTTTTTTTTTTTCTCTTTTTCAGAGTTGCAGTCTTGCTCTGTTGTCCAGGCTGGAGTGCAGTGGCTTGAGCTTGACTCACTGCAACCTCTGCCTCCCAGGTTCAAGTGATTCTCCTGCCTCAGCCCCTCTAGTAACTAGGACTACAGGTGCACGCCATCCCAGCAGGCTAATATTTTTGTATTTTTAGTAGAGATGGGGTTGCACCATGTTGGCCAGGCTGGTCTTGAGCTCCTGACCTCAAGTGATCTGCCTACTTCAGCCTCCCAAAGTGCTGGGATTACAGGCATGAGCCACGACACCCAGCATTCGGGTTAGGTTTTAATAAGGCCAAAATCAAGGTGATGGCCAGGGCTCTTATCTGGAGACTCTGGAAGAAGAATCTGCTTCCAAACTCACTCACGCTGTGGGCTCAACTTAGTTCCTTGCAGTTGTAGGACCAAGGCCCCCATTTCCTTGCTGGCTGTGAACCGGGCCACTGTCAACGTTCAGAGGCCAGTGCATTTCTTGGCACGTTCCCTCCTCCATCCTCAAGACAACAATGCTGTAAAGACCTCGTTCTGTGCCTCTGGTAACTCTGACTTCTTCTGCCTCCAACTGGAGAAACTCTGTTTTTTATTACTGATGTATAATATTTGCACACCTTATGGAGTACACGTGGTATTTGGATGCATGCATACAATGTGTAGTGATCAACTAGGTATTTAGGATATGTGTCACCTTGAACATTTAGCATTTCTTTGTGTGTGTAGTACTTCAAATCTTCTCTCCTAGTTATTTTGAAATATACATTATGTTGTTAACTGAAGTCACTCTACTGTACTATTGAACACTAGAATGCATTCCTTCTATCAAACTCTATGTTTGTACTCATCAACCAACCTCTCTGCATCTCCCCTGGCCCCGCAATATGTTCCTTCCCAGCCTCTGGCAACTGTCACTCTACTCTCCACCCCCATGAGATCCACATTTTAGCTTCTACATATGAGTGAGAACATGTGATCTTTGTCTTTCTGCACCTGGCTTATTTTATTGAACATAATGACCTCCAGTTCCATTCATGTTGCTGCAAAAGACAGGATTTCATTCTGTTTTACAGCTGAATAGTGTTCCACTGTGTATATATACAACGTTTTCTTGATTCATTCATCCATCGATGGACACTTAGGCAGTTCTCATGTCTTTGCTGATGTGAATGATGATGCAATGAGCATGTGAGTGCAGGTATTCCTTTGATATACTGATTTCCTTTCATTTGGATAAATACCCAGTATTGAGATTGCTGGGTCATATGGTAGTTCTATGATTAGCTTTTTGAGAAACATCCATACTGTTTTCCATAATGGCTGTATCAATGTACATTCCAACCAGCCGTGTATAAACGTTTCCTTCTCTCTGTCTCCTCACCAGCATTTATGTTTTGTCTTTTTGCTGATAGCCATTCTAACTAAAGTGAGATGATATCTCATTGTGGTTTCGATTTGCATTTCCCTGATGTGGAACATTTTTTTCATATGCCTGCAGGTATACAAACAGCCATTTGCGTGTCTTCTTTTGAGGAATGCCTATTCAGATCTTTTGCCCACTTTTTAATGAGATCATTTCTTTTTTGTCTGTTGAGTTGTTTGAGTTCCTTGTGTATTCTGGATATCAGTCCCTTGTTGCACGAATGGTAAGTTTTTTCTCCCATTCTGTAGGTGGTATCCTCACTCTGCTGGTTGTTTCCTCTGGTGTGCAGAAGCTAAACATGCTCTGTTTCTAAAGATCTCACCTGATCAGGCCAGGCCCACCCACTTGGCAAGGTCCCTTCACAGCAGTACCTAGGTTAGCGTTTGCTCGAATAACTAGTGAATGGGAATTTATGGCATCTTTAGGATTCTGCCCACCACAACGAGCTGGTGTCAAGTGCCTGGCAGAGCAACTGACACGTAGAAGGGGCTCAGCTGCAGGGGCCAGCAGAGTTGTCTCAGTACTCACTGGGTCCATGCAAGTCATGAAAGTGCTCTTGGGCATGGCTCAGGCATGCGATCACTGGAAACCGGAAAGCCACAGATCTCAATCATTTCCTGCCTGGATGAGGCTGCCTTCTTGTGACCAGGAGGAAAATGCCAAGAACTTCATAGAAATGAAGACTCTGATATCTCCCAGGGCCTGGGCCTGTACCAGCTTCACTGGGAAATCACTGAGGGTAGGAGGAGGTAAGCAGTGGGGTCGTGAGCTGCTAGTTCCTCTAAAAAGGACCATTGTGGCTGCTGTGCAAAGGACGGATTTTAGGAGACGAGAGGAGAAGCTGAGAGACAAGTATGTGTTTGTGGCTCTCGTCCTGGTCACCTTCACCAGAGTGGGTAGCAGGGGAGGCGAGGGAAGTGGTGGACTGCAGATACAGAGTAGGAAGAGCGGTGTAGTTTGCTGACTAATGGATGTGGAGTGTGCAGGAAAGAGGGGAACCAAGGCAGACTTGAGGAGGCCTGTGGGAGGTGGGGCTGGATGGGACTAGAGGGTGGCCTGCGAGGCTTGGAGTTTCCGATTCGAATACGTCTAGCTGGAGACATCTAAGGAAATGAGAGCCGAGGAGTCAAGCGGAGACTGGTGTGCAGCTCAGGAGGCTGGAGGAGTTCAGACCGCAGACTACGATTTTTTATGAATCACCTTTTTTTGAGAATCACCTGGGCAGAGTGTTTAAAATGGACAGTGTGGAGAGAGTGAGGGGCTGCACGTTTTTAACAAGTGCCAGAGATGACTCCTTCCACCCTCCCCATGTCTGAAAGCCTTGGCTCTGATTCAACCCTAGTCCTTAAGGCCCAAAGAGGACCAGGATTTGTCCAGCATCACGTAAAGGCATCTCTCTGTGGCCCGTGGATGGCTTGTCTGCCATACCTGGCTACCTCCCCTGGGTATTTGTTCCCCATGTCATTGCCACATCATTTGCCTTTTCTTAGAAGGGTTAAATGTTGCCTTGCTAACAAATCAGAAGATTGCCTCTAGCCCATAGGAAAGTAGAAGCAGAGTTCTGGAATCTTTGTGCCATGCCTGGGAGACAGCATCCCGGGAATCATGAGCCTGGCGTCAGCTCTGCTGTGACATTCTCCAGTTGTGTTGACACACTCTTTCCCTCCCCAGAAGACAGGTGCTCTGTGGAGGAGCAATTAAGAGTGAAAATGACTCAGGTCCAGCTTGCTTGGATAGGTGATGCTCATACCAGCTCTGATACTAAAATGCTTGGCAAGGGAGTCCAGATGAACACTCAATTATGGAGTGAAGAAAGCCCAATAAGTCTATAAATCCAGTCCCTGTCCTTGAGGTAATGTGGACTGGTGGGAAAAGCCCACACCTAGAAGGCAGGATGCCTGGTTCTAGTCCTGAGCTCCACCATTTACTAGCTGTGTGGCTTCAGGCGAGCTATCTGCCCTCTCTGAGCCATCGTTTTCTAGCTCCGAAGCAAAGACAATCGTACCTGCCTCACCAAGTTAGGATTAAGTGAGGTAGTATGTATGAAAGCAATTAGCAAAGTGCCAGAAAGTGTGGTTCTTCTCTTTCCTACATGTGGTATGTGCTCAAAGATGTTTATTTCCTTCCTTCTCTCCTTCCCATCTTGGACAATGGTTGAGGCAACTACACTGATGGTCTCAGGGTCTCCCCGGAATCAGGCTCTCCCAAAACAGTGACAGTGGAACTCATCTCGGTGGATATTCGGGTGTATTGGGAGGACAGGTATCTTGCTTTGGGCTTAGACCACCCTACCCCACCGCTGGGATGCAAGGATACAGTTGAATTGACCAATGCTAGAGCCTCTATCCTTGAGCCGGGGTGACCCAAAGATGACTCCAGCCTCAAGTGGACAACTGACACACACCCCAGTGAGAGAGACTCATACAACCTGACTCACCCTCAGCAGCAGCCAAGACAGACAATCTGAGGAGTTTGAGGCCCACCCATGAGGTCTTGTGTTCCTTATTCCCTAGGCAAGCTGGTTCCCTGCACAGGCCAGGCTGGTCCTGCCTCTGTGCCTTTGCACTGTGAGGATCTTCTCCTAGGACCCCTTTGCCCTTCATTCAGCCAGAGGGCTCTTAGAAGCCCTCCAACCCAGCTAGGGTGTTGTCTCCTCATCTCTCATCTAACGATCAGGTCAGCATTCGATCTCCGGGCCCCAGGTGGCGTTCTGAGCTGTTTATCTTCTCACCACCTGGTTTTAAAGTGACCTGGTTTGTGTAACTGGTCTGTAGGCCCCTCCAGGACAGAGACTGGGTCTGCCTCGGCTCCACACTCCATGCCTGGACTAGAGTATGGCATGAAACTGCTGGATAGGAAAAGTTTGCAGACCTGAAGCCAGCTGAACTTGGCCTGCTGAGGGTGATGTGATGAAGAGAGGGCTCAGGGAAGTCATCACCTAGTGCCTTAGAAAGCTGAAAACCAAGCTTATTCTTTCATGATTATAAAATTATAGACAATTTGCATAGTTCAGAAAAGCATAAGGAAAAGAAGATTGAACAATATTTTCCCCACCCTGAGACAGTTCCTGTGACTATCTGCTTTGTTTACTTTCAGAGTTAATTTTTAATGCATTGCTCTATTTGTATTCTTTGCCAAAGCTGTAATCAAGTTAGATACGCAGCTCTTCAGACTCTTTCTGCTGGGTTGACATTGTATCATAAGCATTTCTCTCATTACTCTGTAAATATCTTCTTTAAACAGTTGCATAATCGTCCGTTCCGCTAAATTGATTTGCCATAGTTTACTTAATCTCTGTTACAGAAATTAAGGTTGTTTCCACATTGCCAGTGTTATAAATAACAGTGTTGATGACACACATTTTACCTAGCTGGCCATATATGTGGAGATGCTGGGGCCGTTCTGTGCAGCTGCCGTGCCGAGCCTGGGCCAAGCATAAGCAAGTTCAGATTCATGATGTTTGGCTCACACAGTGTTGATCTACTTAAAAAAAAAAAGTCCGGATAATTTACATACAAATTTGATTTTACAGCATCCGTTGAAGAATCAGAAGACCAGGTGACCTAGGCCCACAGTCCTGCATGTCACCAGCTGCTGAAGCCCTTTAGACGGGCCATGAGCTTTCCCTTTTGCCCCAGTCCCCACCACTCTCTATTGCCTCCACACAGAGGCCATGTGGCTCTAACAATTTACCATTGCGCCTATGCTAAGTTTTTTTTTAGAGACAAATGTGAGATATTTCTATTTCTCCTACCTATACTTTAAAAAAAAAATAGAAAATGAACACTGAGAGAGCTTTAGGTTTTATAAAACATGGGTGAGAACATTTTTCTTGGTGGAATGGAAGGAGATTCCTAATACTTAGTATGCAAACCAAGTGTGTCTTTGCAGAAAAAACACCATCACAACTGACATTTTGTAAAAGTTTGAAACAAACGTGATAGGTTCCTAAGCACTGGCCTGCTTCACTCATTAGGATTCTCCAGGAGGTGCCTGTCCACATTTCTGCATGCAACCTCTTCTGCAGGATGCTGGGCCAGTCAGGAGGCTTTTGCAGAAAAGAAAAGACATCTGATTGAAAAGGGACTAAATAATAAGGAAATGCATACCTCACATAGCTTGCAGTGCAGAGGCAGGGGACCTTCAGGTACAGGACATTTTGTGGCTTGATGCTGGCATCAGGGACCACGTCCTTTCCAGCCTCTTGCTCTTCCCTTCTCAGCACTGATGTCACCCTGAGTCTGTCCATCTCATGGTTGTGGGATGGCAGTCAGTGACAACAAGGTCAGTATGCTTCCTTATCCACCTCCCCCATTCAAGCGATCCTCTCACCTCAGCCTCCTGAGTAGTTGGATGTACAGGCCTGTGTTACCACGCCCGGCTAATTTTTGTATTTTTAGTAGAGACAGGGTTTCGCATGTTGGCCAGGGCGATCTTGAACTTGAGGTCTCAAGCGATCCGCTTGCCTCAGCCTCCCAAAGGCCTTATTCACCCTACAAGGAGAAGACGGAGAAATCTCTTTTCCAAGTCTTGTGAAGTTTTTCTTGAACGGATTGGACCAATTTAGAGGACGTGCACACCCCTCGACAGATCATCATCACTAGATGAATGCCATGTGCCGATGGTCAGGTTCATCACTGGGGTGAAATGGTGGGCTACCAACCTCAGGGTCCACCAGAGGCCTTCCAGAGCCCTCCTACCTCTGTTCATCCTCATCCTTGGCTGTGTTTTATGTTCGCAAAGATTCCAGCTCCATTCTTCTTGAGCCAAATTCAATGTCAAAGCCCAGCAGAAACCAATTCTCCCCAAACCAGGCCATTGGTCTCTGTCTCTGTCAACTGCGGCCCTCCTGATGGACAGGCTGCTCCCATGTCACAACCAGGCTTCATCGACGTCTTCAATGTGGGACTTCAGATAGTTTTCTCAAAAATGCCATATTTCAAAACGTAGTTTTTGAAAGCCTCCCTGTGACCCTAGGAGACTGGATGATGAGGGCAGCACCGAGACTGTGTGTGGAGCCGTAAATATTTAAGTGAACAGGAATAGAGTTATTTTTTTTCCATCCAACTCCTAGTTTCTTCCTGGCCTCCAGTCTTTGTGTTAATACAACTTGTTTCTGCACGTACCAGCTGGTGTCTACCCGGGAAAGGGGTTAGCCTATGCTGCAGGTAGCCAGCTTCCCTGATTCCCACGTTTCAGGCCTTGCATAATTGATTAGTTGGGATGGGGAGGTTTTTCAGATAATGAACCTGCCACATAATTCTCAGCTATCTGACCCGAATCCTGGGCCACAGCCCATTGCAATCCATGAAGTTTAAGTCCCAAAAGCGATTAGCCTTGCAAAGGATAGGATTCCGCAGCTGCCTTTCGGAGGCTGATGTAATTATGCCTCTGCTATCATTGCCTCCACATAGGCAGCCGGTCTCTGGGGATCGCTCTGTACACATTAGACCCACTGCCAGGGCTGATGTCTCATCTCTGTGGACTCCTCCAGATAAGGCTCTCTTACACTTAGCAGAAGGTAAAATCGCAGAATTGTTGTGGAGAGAGGGATGTTAAAGCTTCTTTAGAGGACAGCCAGAGTTCTCTTCCTGAAAAACATACTTTGGATCATTATACCCTTCTCTTTAAAAACTGGCAATAGCCGCCCATCGTCTGCAAGGCAAGGCCAAACTCCACAGTGTGGCTTCCCAGGCCCGCCAGGACCCACTCCTGCCTACTTCGCACGTTCACCTTCACCAAGCTGTGTGATCTAAGTGTCCATGAAGGCTCTCCTGACAAGGGACAGCGGTGGGCAGCAGGGAGACCAGTGAGCAGGGCGTTTTCTCTCAGCCTGCCCCAGAGCATAGCAAGTCACATCCTAGTATTCCCAAGAATTTCATCTTTGCTGGCACTTCAAAAGTGCCCCATTTTGAGTCTGTCGTCTGGCAGCTTTCACCAGGCAAAAGCACCCTCCTGATGTGTGAAGCTCTGGTGACTGGTAATGTTTCAAATAAAAATAGGCACTGAAAGAGAAGCAATGTGACACCATCAAGGCCATCACATACGATACGGTCCTCTTCAGTTTCTAAAGAGGAGTTTGAGATTATGTTATGATGAGTTGTAGGAGTTGCATAACAAGTGAGAATATGCAGGAGAAGCCTCCTTTGAAGACCAATAATCAAGTAGTCATTGACTGTTAAATAAAGTTGATTTATTGTGGCACTGGCCAAGCTTTGGGGTTACTCTTGCAGGGTGACCAGGCTTCAGCCCCCACAGCTTCTACTGTGTAAGATGTCATTACCTTTCTTCTTCACCTTTTGGAATAGAACTCATCATTCAAAGCTCTGCCTCAGTGCCTCCTCCTCCATAAAACCTTCCTTGATTTCCTTCTCCGAATTGCTCTTCCCGTCACCACCCCATGGGAGTCTGCTCATATCCTGCTGTAATGTAAAATAGTGGAAATAAGTAGAAGCTCTGAAGGCAGACTCAAGTTTTATACTGGGTCTTCCACATGTTGGCTTTAAGATGTTGGGGCAATTGCTTAGCCTCTTTAATTCTCTGTTTTCTCATCTGTAAACTGGAATCAATAATGGGAACTTCCTCATAAGTCTTTGTGAGAATTAAATGAGGTGATAAATGTAAAGTACTCTAGCACCAGGGAAATAGGCTCTTGATTAGTGATAGCAGATGTGATGATGATGGTTGTGATTACTTGATTAACTTTGTTTGAAATTCAGTGGTTATTCTTACCTATCTCTCTTTCTGAACTAAAACTTCCCAGAGGAAGGAAATTGCCTCTGATTTTTGTGTCTGAAACATCTGTATTGTACTATGTACCGGACATACAGTAACACTCAGTTAATGATGATTAAGGATAGAAATGGTGGATAGAAGACAGGGCTAACATACAGTTCCCACATGGATGAACAGAACAGCATGTAGAGACTCACATCATGATCTTTTGCTCCAAGAACCATTGTAGGAATGTACCAGGAAAGCCAAAAGAATTCACAGATCCATTGAAAGGAGTGGCACCCTGATACAAATTCTATGAAACAGGTGAAAAATTGTGAGTTCCCAAAGTGTGAGAGGGGGAGAATCTACCTCTGAACACACATCTCCACCAGGGAATCTGAAAGTCCAGATCATGGGAGGAGGATTTAACCTTTCCTACAGATGAAACAGGTTTTGCGGGGTGCAAGAAATATAAAAGCACAATTAGCTTCAAGGGAAGAGCCTTAATGCACTCCCAGTCTCCAGCTGGAGCCCTGGAAAGGGATCCCTGACCGCGCCTCCCAGGGGCCCCTGGGGAAGGCAGCCAGTGGAACTCGGGAGAGGTCGTAGGACAAAAGAAAATCCCAGCTGAAATGGGTCGTGATTTTGACTGGGCACAGATTTTCTTGAGTGAAGTCCAGGGGATGAGCAGGAGCTGGGCATGAGTGAGTGAGGAAGCACAGGAGCATCGGGGCTGCTGCTGACACAGCAGGCAGATGGAAGGGGAGAGAGGCAAGGTCCGAAAGCTTCCCATGCTTTCTCAGTGGGGTAACTCATGGCCTGGGGCAAGGTCTGAGTGGGGCACTGCAAAAGTAAGACTAGCCTTGCCAACGATGTAAGAGCTGGTGAGACCTCTCACTACTGACTCTCCTCCACTTCCCTGGCAAACTACATGACACGGCAGAGGCAGCCATAATCCCCCCTGGAACATAACCCCATTGGCCTGAGAGTCACTCCCCTATTCCCCACGGTGGCCATAGCGAGCCCTGCCCAAGAAAAGTGTGAGCCCAGACCTGCCTAACCCTGTCCTGACCTGATGGTGTTTCCCTGCTTGCCCCGGTAGCCAAACACAAAACATAGGAACTCTTGGGAGCTTTAAGGCCTTACCCATTGCCTGATGTTAGATATAGTGAACTCACAGGGTCTATAAAACAAAATGGAAAAAAAACACAAGGAATTAAGGCAATAACTAACATAATGGATAGAACAGTACCTCACATCTCAATACTAACGTTGAATGTAAATGGCCTAAATGGTCCACTTAAAAGATACAGAGGGGAGAGAGATCCAAGACGGCTGATCACTAGCAGCTCGGGTTTGTAGCTCCCAGTGAAAGCACAGAGAACGAGAGGACGCCACACCTTCACATGAATTCTTGTTGCTCACGCACCAGGAGATTCCCAGCGGAGGAGCCCCATGGGTCATCAGCGCGACTCTTGTGACCGGTGAGGTGGTTTTGCCGGTGCCTCGGAGCGTCGGTTCTTAGTACAGAGTCAGAAAAGCACCATCAATCTTAACACCGCTGTTTTAGTCGGAGCAGTGGGTTGCTCAGATTTCGTCGCTGAGAATCAATAAGTTGGACGTCCACTCAGAAACCCAATTACAAAGACGGTAATTATAAAGACCACAGATGGATAAATCTACAACGAAGGGAAGAAAACAGCCAAAAAAGGCTGAGAATACCCAAGATCAGAACGCCGCTCCCTCAGCAGGGGATCACAGTTCCTCATCAGCAACGAAACAAGGCTTGATGGAGAACGAGTGTGTTCCAATTACAGAAGCAGGATTCAAAAGGTGGATAAGAAACTTCTGTGAATTAAAAGAACTTGTTCTAACCCAATCCAAAGAAGCTAAGAACTTTGAAAAAAGGTTTGATGAAATGTTAACAAGAATACACAATCTAGAGAGGAATATAAGTGAATTAATGGAGCTGAAAAACACAACACGAGAACTTCGTGAAGTATGCACAAGTTTTAACAGCTGAATTGATCAAGCAAAAGAAAGGATATCAGAGGTCGAAGACCAACTCAATGAAATAAAACGAGAAGACAAGATTAGAGAAAAAAGGATAAAAAGGAACGAGCAAAGTCTCCAAGAAATATGGGACTATGTGAAAAGACCTAATCTACGCTTGATAGGTGTACCTGAATGTGACGAAGAGAATGAATCCAAGCTGGAAAATACTCTTCAGGTTATTATTCAGGAAAATTTTCCCAACCTAGCAAGGCAGGACAATATTCAACTCCAGGTAATACAGAGAACACCACAAAGATATTCCTCAAGAAAAGCAACCCCAAGGCACATAATCGTCAGATTCACCAGGGTTGAAATGAAGGAGAAAATACTAAGGGCAGCCAGCGAGAAAGATTGGGTTACCCACAAAGGGAAGCCTATCAGACTTACAGCAGATCTCTCAGCAAAAACCCTACAAGCCAGAAAAGAGTGGGGGCCAATATTCAATATCCTTAAAGAAAAGAACTTTCAACCAAGAATTTTACATCCAGCCAAACTAAGCTTCATAAGCGAAAGAAAAATAAATTTTTTTGTGAACAAACAAGAACTCAGAGATTTCATCACCACCAGGCCTGCTTTACAAGAGCTTCTGAAAGAACCACTACACATAGAAAGGAACAAACAGTATCAGCCTTTCTAAAAAATACCAAAAAGTAAAAAGCATCAATATAATGAAGAATTTACATCAACTAATGGGCTAAAACCCATCGGTATGCTGCATCCAGACCCATCTCACATGCAAGGATACACAAAGACTCAAAACAAAGGGTTGGAGAAAGATTGACCAACAAAACGGAGAGCAAAAATAAATAAATAAAAAGAAGAAGTTACAAATTTTGCCTCTGATAAAATAGTTTTTAAAGCAACAAAAATCAAAAGAAGCAGAGAAGGACATTATATAATGATAAAAGGATCAATGCAACAACAAGAAGAGCTAAAGATCCTAAATATATACGCACCCGATACGTGAATACCCAGATATACAAGACTTATAAAGAGACTTAGACTCCCACATAATAATAGTGGGAGACTTCAACATTAATATTAGACAGATCAATGAGACAGAAAATTAACACGATATCCAGGACTTGAACTCAGATTTGGAACAAGCAAACTTAATTAACATTTATAGAACTCTCCACTTTAAATACACAAAATATACACTCTTATCAATACCATATCATACCAACTTACAAGTTTAAATGAAATATTGGTTGGCTCCTTGTTTGTTATTTTCTTCCCTCATTTTTTTTTCATGTCTCCACTATTAAGCACAATTATAGGCATACCCATATTTAGACTGCATTCTAGCCCGGGCAATAAAGCAACACCCCCATTCTCTCTCCCTCTTCCTCTTTCTCTTTCTTTCTCTTCTTTATTCTTTTATTATTACTATTATTATTATTATTCTTTTTCTTTTCTTTCTCTCTTTCTTTAAAAAAAAAAAAAAAAAAAGAGAGTTCACCAAGGTCCCAGCCCAGGACCCCACTTCCCTAGCTGGGGACAAAGAAGAGCTGATGTTTTTGTGAGGTTGGTAATGGTGCTTTGCCAACAGGGTGAAGACAGGTTGGTGGAAGGAGAGGAGGGTCCTAGTGTCGGAAACTGCAAGGACCACAGGGTGTGAGGATGTGGGTGGGGGGCTGTGGCAGGTGAACAACAACAACAAAAAGAACATATTCCATGATCTGGGACATGTCTATGGACTGTGCAATGTAAATTCTACCCAGAAACTCAGGGATCTGCCTGTAACCTGAAGAACAATCCACTTAACCAGTCTTCCTTTAGATAAGCTCGTCAAAAAAAAAAAAAAAAAAAGATACAGAATGCCCGGAGGGACAAAAATTCACCAACCAAGTATCTGCTGTCTTCAAAAATCTCACGCAACACCTAAGGACTCACACAAACTTAAGGTAAAGGGATGGAAAAAGATATTCCACACAAATGGAAACCAAAAAAGAGTAGAAGTAGAAGTGGCTATTCTTTTTTATTTATTTATTAATTTATTTATTTTGAGATCGAATCTTGCTCTGTCACCAGGCTGGAGTGCAGTGGCATGATATAGGCTCACTGCAAGCTCCATCTCCCAGGTTCAAGTGATTCCCCTGCCTCAGTCTCCAGAGTAGCGGGGACTACAGGCATGTGTCACCATGCCCGGTTAATTTTTTTTTTTTTTTTTGTATTTTAATAGAGACAGGGTTTTACCATGTTGGCCAGGATGGTCTGGATCTCCTGACCTCATGATCCACCCACCTTGGCCTCCCAAAGTGCTGGGATTAAAGGCGTGAGCCATCATGCCCTGCCACAAGTAGTTATTCTTATTTCAGACAAAGCAAACTTTAAAGCAACAACAGTGAAAAAAGACAAAGAAGGACATCATACAATGATAAAAGGAATAGTCCAGTAGGAAAACATCACAGATAGATAGACAGACAGACAGACAGACAGACAGACAGATAGATAGATGAGGTATCTAACGCCAGAACTCCCAAATTTATAAAACAATTACTGCTAGACCTAAGAAACAAGATAGATGGCAACATGATAATATGGGGGACTTCAGTACTCCACTGACAGCATTAGACAGGCCATTAGGACAGAAAGTCAATAAAATAAATGTTGTTTAAAATGCAAAATGAAATGAACCAGAGTGTAAAACTGGAATGAAGGCACATTTCTTTCTCAGCTTTGTAAAGGGCTCACATTTTCTGCAGTCACCAGGAAGGGTCAGCACTCTATCCAAAGCTATTTTTTCAGATTTAGTGGACGTGCTTGCTTGAGCCGCTGCATGCCAGGGGACATGTGAGGTCAGACTTAACTCTCACTTGCATCTTTGAGTTCTTGGTGCTGTTTTGCCCTTGTTGAGTTCCTGTAGTTGTACACCACAGGATGCAGAGTGGGGGTGGCCTGGAAGTTCTCACCCCTGTTTTGGAAGTTAACTTTACCCTGTTTGTTAAACATTCTCCATTTCCACACACTGAATGACTGGGCGGGGAAGGTCCCGAGGAACGGGCTAAGACCAATTTCATACACCGCCAATTCGTGTCCTGCTCCAGAGGGAACTGGCTGGCTGTGTTTTCTCATTCTTGGCACAGGCTCGCAGTCGTGTTTGTCCTCCAATGCCAGGGAGCCCCAGGCCTAGAACAATGGTGAGCGGTTTATTTGGTAAAGTGTATTTAAAGAGTTCCAGAGTGTTGCTAAGCATGTTAAATAGCTGTTCTCTTTGCTCAGTCCCAGCCAGTAGTTTCTGGATGCATCCAGGAGGAATTCCACATCGTTTACATGACTTTTCAAGGAGCTCTTTTAGCTTTCCTTTCAATCTTTCTTCCTTTTTTTTTTTTTTTTTTTTTTTTTTTTTTGTATTTTTTGAGACGGAGTTTCGCTCTTGTTACCCAGGCTGGAGTGCAATGGTGCGATCTCGGCTCACCGCAACCTCCGCCTCCTGGGTTCAAGCAATTCTCCCGCCTCAGCCTCCTGAGAAGCTGGGATTACAGGCACGCACCACCATGCCCAGCTAATTTTTTGTATTTTTAGTAGAGATGGAGTTTCACCATGTTAACAAGGATGGTCTCGATCTCTTGACCTCGTGATCCACCCGCCTTGGCCTCCCAAAGTGCTGGGATTATAGGCGTGAGCCACCGCGCCCGGCCTCCTTTCAATCTTTCTAACCATAGAATGATGGTCACTGTGCTTCCCAACCTTTTAGCTGTGGGCAATCAATGTTATGTAAACTAAAAGATTACATCTGACAATTCAAAACATCAAAAATTTAAAAGATTAATCATGAATGAGTCCTAATCCACTCAATATCAGAATCATATTTCTGTATGTTCTGATACAAAATGTGGATGTCATGTCTAAACATCTAAGTTGGTGAGATGTACTATCTGAAAGTGCCACAGGGCATGGAGCAGCCTTAGGGAGAACTCTTTTACTCCATGTGGCAAAACATTACTCCAAATCCCAGCACCCACTTTCTAGTCCATACTATGGCTATGAAAATCATCATGAACTCAACAAATTCTTCCCTTGGAGAATGAGTTTTCAGTAAAAGTCCAAAGATTCAGGAAGCACTTGTTGCCTCAAAATGAATCATACACAGACCAGAAGTTGATTGTATGTCCTGTCAGGCTTGGGAATAAATTTTGTGTGTGTTTTTTTTTTTTTTTTGTAAAACAAAACTGTGTTCATATTTTATATGTTATTTTGTAGCTCTCTGTTTGCAATGACAGTATGTTATGAGCATTTTCTTATGTCACGAAATATTATTTTTAATGGTTTCATATTACTTCTTTGAATTTTATTCCATAATTGATTTTCCGAAGTATTATTATTGGATAATAATATAGTTTGGAATAACTATATCTTAATACAACTTATTAATTCATTTGGCAAACATCCAAGAAGCATCTACCATGTGCCACGTCTTTGGGGATAAATAAAACAGCCCTGTCCCTTAAGGAGCTCTCAGTCCAGGAGGAAGTTCTTGTGATCCACTGTATTAGAGTGTGAAGAACTCACAGGCCAGACTTATTTAATTGGGGGCTACACTCCCTAAAACCTGCCACCCTCTCTCTAACCCCAAAGTGCTCAGACTCAGAGCTGCACTCTTTGGAACAGAGAAGCTCATGTCTGGCCAGATGCTAGTAGCTTTCTCTTCTTCTCTACCTCCTTTAGGGTAGTGATTCTCAACTCCTCTGCATGCTAGTAGCCGCTGATAGATTTAAAAAATAACAATGACATGGCTGATCAATTAACAAGAATAGAGTCTGATCAGTGATGTGGTAGTAAATATCTAACAATCAGCAATCCACAAAAAGTATGCGTAATTATACGTGTACGTAAATATCCTTACATAGAATTCTGCCGTGTTAATGCAATAATGTCACAGGTGACTCAGGCTGGCCGAGCAGGGCAGGCCAGAGCCCCTGAGCAGCGAGGGCACCTAGCCTATCGCCAGATGCTGCTCCCACCAGCGGGACCCACCAACCTGGGTGGCCAATGGAGACCTAAGTCCCTGTGGCACCATGTGGCAGTCTCTATCCACTTTGGCAAATCTTTCTCTTTGACCAAGGACTCCGATAGGGGCTGGCTGAAAGAGGGGATCTTTCAAACAACTTGACTTTTATTCTCTCAAATGAGGATTTTTTATTATTTTATGTAAACTGCATATATATATATATATATATTTGTAAAATTAAAATAGAACTAATAAAGGGAAAGTCTTCTGCTCCTCAGTCATTTCCCACTCCTCACAGAGAATCACCCTAATTATTTGTTATATATTCTTCCAGGCAGCATTCCTTGTGTGCGTGTGTGTATACATTTAAACAGGATGGTATGACATTTTACATTCTGTAGCCTGTCCTTTTTACTCAATAACAAAGCATATATCGCATTTGTGATTGCATTTCCTAAACTATTTATACTGCCTAACCTTCCACGTATGAATGGTTTTATAATTTAGTTGAATAAATCCCTGTTGACAAACATCTCTTTCTGGTGTTTTGCCATGGCAAAAAATATGTGATTTTTACTGTGGTCATTCACACCAACTGATGAGAGAAGAGCCAGGATTCGAACCCCAGTCTGCCTGAGTCCAGAACCCCAGAAGCCTCAGATCAGCCTGGCTTCAGCACGCCTTTGATATACAAACAATCAATCCAGAGCCCACACCCCAAACACCTCTTTTATCAGACCCTCACATACCAGGCCAATATTCCCGGTACCCTAAATCATCTCTGGGTTAGATACTAGACAACTGGGGATCACACCCATAGTCCAGAGCCAACTGAAATTATTCCAACTTCCAGTCCTCAGCTTACTTAGAATATTTACCATGTTTGGACCATTCCTTTCCACAAAAGCCACAATTCAGGGCTTGGCCATGCTTTCCCCTCATTCCTTCTGCCTACTGACCAGCACGCATGCTTTCCTGCATGGTGTGGCGGGTCCCTTCCTCTTAGGAAATAGAAATAGAAATATTGAACTTTGCTTACAAGGCTGTCATCTCCACATCTGTCAACCGATCATCAGCATGACAAGATCCCGGGCACATTTTAAAGCAGCAAGGAGTCCATCTGGGCATGGACTTCCCACCTTGGTTAATCCCCCTCTGCCCTCTGTCTGTCTCACCGTCCCCATGGCATCCACCTTTCTCCACTAGTCTGTTCTCTAGTCTTTGCTCAGGCTTGGTCAGTTTCCCCAAGCCTGCAGAAGTTTAGAAGACGATGTTCTAATTTGTTTAGACTGTTGTTTCCAAAACCCTGCTTGCGGGTGTCCTGGGATGCTCACCCTGTGGACACTCACTTCCACCCCTGAGAGTTTTACGCAAAACTGCAGATAAGGATAATAATGACAATCCTTTCCAAAATGACGAGGGCATGAGTGGATGGCATTGTCTGAAAAGAGACTGCGGGGGAAGCAACCATTCTTAGGGAAGCTGACTTATTCCAATGTCCAAGTCTTCCCACATCAGAGTTTTCAGATGTCTAGAATATGAGACAGTGAAGAGTTTCCTAAATGAAACATAAAAGGGCTCCCAGGAAGCCTTATCTTGAAGTCAATATCTTCTTCATTTCTTTACAAGAATTTCTCTAAGAGAAATTCTTTTCATAAAGCTTAGAGGGAAAATAAAAAGTGGCAGAAAAAATACAGAACATGAAAACTTAAGATACAAAATGATACGGGATTTTTCCTCAAGTATAAAACTGGACTGAGTCCTGAAGGTGAGCTTCGTCATTCTTCTGTTGGGTCTCGGAAGAAGATGAGCATTCTTGGGAGCTGCTGGGAAGCAGAAGAATCTGCCAAGGTTGTAAGTGGCAGGGTGGGTACAGGCTGGTTTCCCCCAACTCCACCCACTTGTTGAGGTCTGCTGCACAGCTAAGATGGGACATTCAGGAACATGACCCAGAAAAGGGGCTCACAGATTCTTGCAGTCGAAGAGCACATGACACTCATAGGAGGCCCATGCAGACATCTCAAGTCTGTGTTTCTTTCAATGTTCCACCTTCAGGAACATTGAGCCTGAAACCAGATGGCACTGAGAGTGACCAGAGGTTCAGAGGAAGGACCTGGGGCAATGGGCAGAGAGGATAAAGAGAAGGGATATGGGGCTCATTCATTGTCTGTAGGGTGGTTTGGTGGAGTAATCTCCAAAAGCAACGCAAGGAGGCTTGTGTAAATTAAGGAGCTAGAGGGAGGTGTGTTGAATAGCGTGAAAGAGCTACCCCTAAATCCCAACCCTCATGCTCCTGTGGGGTTGGGGAATTTTATGGGTCAGATGACATGACTCAAAGACAGTGGTGAAGCATAGTCAGCTTTGTACATTCTTCTGGAGTGCATCTGTGTGTGATGTGTGTGCTCTTGACTGCCCTGATATTAGGATGCCTAATAATGCATGTTCCCTCAACCTCCCACAAACAAAGACCTGGTGATGGTGATGGGAGTCTAGGTAGAGCCCTAGCCACCCCCACTGAGCCTTAGGCAGCTGGCAAAATAAAAGGAATTAGGTGGGGGTCGCTGGGACATGGGAGGTTTCATCTAGGGTATAATACTATGAGAGGGGTTGAGGAATAGGTCTGTATTTCTAAGCCCCATATGCACAAGCCCTGGGCCAGAGCAGTAGAGATGAACTAGGCTTGGTTGTGGTAGGGGACAGGTTGATGATATGCTCCAAATGCTGTGTGCACATCATGGACCATCCTGTGGCTAACACAGGACGAGGCAGAGCAGCAACAACTAGAGAGGCAAAAACACGTTAACAGTTGAGAATGGGATTGGGGATCCTTCTGTGTCTTTTTCTGGAAGTTTAATATGCTTCCGGAGTGGACAGTGGTGGGCTGGAGATGGCTCGTATGGGCTTACAATGGCAGATCACATCTCTCTTTCCAACTCTCTGATCAAGGACATCAGGTTGGTAGTTTGCAAGTGGCCATGGTGGGAGTATTTACACTATGGCAATCAGCAAGTGGTACAGACCAGGACTTCTTTTTCCCCAGATTGCTGGTTGTGAAACATTTACCAGCACATAATGGGCAGTAGGCAGAGTGGTAGGCAGGCAAGCAGGAATCAGTGAGAGCTAACAGATAGCTCCTAACTCCTGCCTGAAAGAGAGGTGGTTTTATTCGGAAACCAGTCCTGTATAGTGGAAATAGCATGGTCTTAAGAGTCAAGCAAATTTACCTGAGTTTGAATCTAAGCTGTCCCATGGATCAGCTCATAATCTTGGGTACATTGAGCTTCAAGGTCTTCATGTATAAGAAGCGGGGACAGCAGTGTATCTGCCTTTTCATGGGGTGAGTCTGGTGAGCCAGGCTCGTTATAGACTTGGTCTCTAATACTCACATGACTTGAATACATGCAGAAAAACTACACTTAATCAATAAGAATTTCTTGGGCACCTACTTAGTACAGTGTGCTGGATAATGTGATGTCCAATAGGCCGCCTGTCTAACAGAAGAGTAGAGGAACAAGCTGTCATTTATACAGAAGTATGACTTTGTGGTGTGATGTGGCAGCCCACACATGGCCTCCAGTGACTCTCACCTCCTGGCACTCACAGCTGTGTAATTCCCTTTCTGTATAGTTTCAAGAGTGTTCTCTATGACCAACAGCACATGGTAGAAGTGTGGTTGTGTTTTCCTCTGTTAGGTCTTGGGGTCCCTCTCATGAGAGTGGCTGTAAACTCTACCCCTGCTGTGATGTGGCTCCAGGGATCTGGTCATGGATATTTATAGAGTGTCTTCCAGGGGATATGTCTTTATTCTGGCAGACGACCTAATGCCTAAGTGCCAGACACATGACCAGGTGTCCCTCCCACAGAAAATTTGTTTACACTGGCAGTCACCCTTGTGGCTCTTGTCTGACCTCCATCCAGTTTAGTCCTATCAAGATATCCATTCTCTGGGAGAGTCCTGAGGGAAAGAAGCTGGGTTTGGGTGTGTTAGTTGGGTGAGACTCAGAGGAGACGACTCAGCAAAACACATGAAATAACAGAAACAGTTTATTACTCACAGATCCCAGAGAAAAGAAGGCAGCATGTCTCCCAGGGGCAATGGGACGCAGAAAGCCATCCAGGATAATGTGTTCAAACAGTGGGTGGGGAGCAAGACAGAGCTGTAAGGCTACCCACCCACTGACCCACCCACTTGGGTTTGTGGGCCCAAGCTATTATTGGGGTCCAGGGAGTCACCCAAGCAGATTTCCTCCTGGGAAGTTCTAAATGGTGGGTTTAGAGAAAACAGGCACAGATTTCATGGAGTCATACTGTGACTGAGAGGGTGGTCACTGCAGCATATTTGTGCCCTCTATGTGGGGTATGGGAATCAATGGGGTGTGTCACGTAGGTTGTATCCAGCTGTCCATGGGGAGGTGGTCATCAGGAGGTGGTTGTTTAAGGCAGGTTTCTGGAATTGAGGGACTAGAGGGCAGAGAACTGAAAAGTACATCAAGGGTGACCAAACCCAGCTTCTGGTATAAGAAAGTCCAGCTTACATTCAAAACAGATGCTGATGTAACATAGCAGTAACAGTAACTCACTAATCTTGGGATGTCACTGCCAA
The DNA here is from genome assembly GCF_048565385.1 of Saimiri boliviensis. NCBI lineage: Eukaryota > Metazoa > Chordata > Mammalia > Primates > Cebidae > Saimiri > Saimiri boliviensis. The sequence goes on along the minus strand of NC_133450.1, from coordinate 70,872,628 downwards.
GATTAGGTTGTAGAAGACTTCAGCTTTGGTCTTGGGCTCTCTCTCTTGAACCATTCACTTTGAGGGAAGCCAGCTGCCAGGCCGTGAGCAGCTCTAAGGAGACACCCCATGACAAGGAACTGAAGGCTTTTGCCAGTATGTAGTGAGCTTGAAAATGGACTCTCCAACCCCAGTTGAGCCTTCAAATGACTGCAGTCCTGGCCAACGACTTGACAGCACCCTCATGGAAGATCCTAAGCAGAACCACCCAGCTCAGCCTCCCCTCAATTCCCAGCGCTTGAGACTGAAACAACAGATGCTTCTTTCAAGCTGCTAAATTTTGGGGTAATTTGTTATGTTGCTCTAGATAACAAATCTAAGGATTGTGGCTAGAAAACTACTAGGCAATTTTACAGATGAGGAAGCAAATTTTACTTTGAAATAAAGAGAAGCAAATTACCTACAGAGTGCTAGAGAAGGATGAAGTCTTGGAAATCATCTAGTTCATGCCATCAAAAGAGATAAATAAGAAGGGTATTTATTATTAAAGAGTTTTATCATGCCAGAAATATTGTACCCATAGTGCTATTCCCCCAGTGCATCAACTGTTTACTTTTCTCCTCAGCCCCTTGCACTTTTTAGCTATAAGCTGGATAGTTAATATTCTAGTGTGCATGCAGTTTTGTGGCCAACTTTTAAAAACTTAACATTTACCTGCTTTCATCTTTCTACAGAGTTATCACATTGATCATTGTAAATGTATATTAGGTAGGTGCAAAAGTAATTGTGGGTTTTGCCATTATTTTCAATGACAAAACCCGCAATTACTTTTACACTGACCTAATAGTATTTCATGGCATCAACAAGGCATATTCCCTAAGCTTCTTAGCAGACATTTCTGCTGTGTACGATAAATAGCCTTTTAGAAACAGCTGCAGATTCTCCTCTAATTATGATGGGGTTATGTCCTGATGACCCATCATAAAGTCAAAACATCATAAGTCAAACCATCCTATGTCAGGCAGTATCTGTAGATACGTGATTTTTTCATTTCTTCCCCAGTAATTTCCTTTGGATACATTCCCAGAATTGAAGTGAACAAGAATGCTATGCGATTTTTTTTTCTCTTGGTGTGTATAGAAAGGATGCTAGGGAAGGTGTCTAAATGTTGTCCGTCCTACATTTCTGATATGTCTAAGGGTGTCGCCCCTCCAGGGGTCTGACTCATGATGGTCTGATTGGCCTGTAGGACAAATTCACCTTGAGAGAAGGTGAAGGGCTCAGCCAGGAAAATAACAGGCATTATTCTATTTAAAATCTACACATTCATTATTCTCATATCCACACCCTAATAAGTGTGTGTGTGTGTGTGTGTGTGTGTGTGTGTGTATGTGTGTGTGATATGTACCTATATGTTCCATTCTGCAGATGGAGAAAGTAAGGTAGTAAAAGGCATGTGAATGTTTTATCCTTAAGGGATAAAACTAGTGGTTCAAACCCAGACCTGTCAGTCTCTCACACTTGCACGCCTTTCACTACACGATATTATCTTGAAATGTAGCTTTCACTGCTCATCGCTGTTATGTGGCTACACTGATCCTTGGCCCCCTTCAGCTCTTAGGACCTGCTGGCCCCTTTATAAGGTCTGAAGCAGTTTCAGCACCAAAGGATCGCATGACTGCTTCTGTTTAACCACAAACCCATCTGCACTGGCATTTAAAATTTTCTTCATTTTCCCTAGTTTAATCCATCCAGCTCAACTTCGATTTGACGTGGAGGGACTCGTCCGAGGTCACCCACTGAATTAGCCACACCGTTTCTGCTTTGCCCTCTCCCCCATTTCCAGCTTATTCTTTTTTATTCCCCCACTGCTTTCCCTGCCTTCCAGCCTGGCGTACTCCAAAAGAAAACTGAAAATCGTGCCTCTGGTCATGAATCAATTTGCTCAAGGGTCCTCTCTTTTGGATAAAAAGCAAGGATGTGACCGATTCCCATATCTTTGTCCGTGCAGCCACACAAAGCTGGGACATCAACTTCCCTGCCACTTCTCAGGCCACAGGAAACCCGGTCGGCTGCCTCCGCCAACCTTTGGAGTGTCCATTTCCTCAAAGCTCTGCGGTCTCACCTCCCACCTCTGGCCATGGAATGCCCTGGCCCAAGAATGTCTCCCTATATGGTGGTTGTTTGTCTACACTCTGGGCTAATTCCCAAAATAGGTGCTCAGGAAGTGTCTCCATTTTACTCACTTAGGGAAGGGCGTCTTCCAAAACGGGTCAAAGATATCCTGGGATGGGAATGGGGAAAGGGAAGACAGAGAGACCTTTGGACTTGGTCATTAAGGAAGGGATGTGATGTCTGGAGTTGTAAACTCCAAGCCCATTAATCAGATGTGAGAGACGGAGAGGCAGCCTGGAGTGAGTGGCCAGGACTACTCCCAAACAGGTACTTGACAGAATTGCTTAGGTTTTGTTTTGTCACGAAGAGATTCTAGATTTGCTTCGTTTTCTTAAAAAAAAAAAAAAAAAAAAAAAAAAAAATTGGCCTGGCACAATGGCTCATGCCTGTAATCCCAGCACTTTGAGAGGCTGAGGTAGGTGGATCACCTGAGGTCAGGAGTTCTAGACCAACCTGGCCAACGAACTGAGACCAGACTTTATCAAAAACAATTTAGCCAGGCGTGGAGTATGCTCTATACTTGGAGACATGTGCCTGTAGTTCAGCTACTTGGGAGGCTGAAGGGGAGGATCCTTGAGTCCAGGAGTTTGAGGCTGCAGTGAGCTATGATTGCTCCCCTGCACTCCAGCCTGGGTGACACAGCAAGAACCTGCCTCAAAAAATAAAAGAAACCAGTGGAGTGATCGCACTGCCGCTTACGGAAGGTCTGAGATCCCCTTTCCCTCACTCCTTTCCCTGCGCTTTGACATCCTCTCAGGTAAGAGTCCTGCCATCCTCCCAGTTGCTCAAGCCTGAATGCTGGGTCCCTTCTGGCCCTCCCAGTTTACACCCCTTAGCCAATCTGCCAACTCTACTCCTACAGTGCCTTGAGATTTAGTTGCTGGAATGAGACTGCCAGAGTGTGAAACCTGGCACTGCCTCTTTGCCACTGCTTTTTGGCAAATGGTGCTGTTTCTCAACTTTTCTGTGCCTCAGTTTCCTCATCTGTAAAATGAGAACAGTAGCACAGAAACTGTTGTGCTGATGTAATTATCAATGATGTTCCCTTGAAAGTGTCCTAGTTTGGTTAACGAATCATGTGGTCAACCTAACTGATATGAGCATTATAAAGCCTAACCAAGATTCCCTCTTCAGGGAATACACCCACCCCCCTGCTGGGAATATCACTTTTATCTCACTCATTAATGCAAATAAAAATCTCAGTCATCATTCATGTCAGAGCCGCTTTCTTTGTCTACTGTAACTGCACAGGGACTGTGGCCCCGCCTCCCCCTGGGGCCCCCAGCCCTGCCCTGCGTCCTTCACTGGAAACTGTCCTGTGTCTCACCCACTGTTATACTCTCCCCTGGTGGCAGCCTGTGGCTGATGACTAGCCGATTAAGAACGTGAAGATGCAGCCCATTTACCGTGATTTGGAGCAATTCTGAAGGCCTTCCCAGCTCCAGAGCTCCATGTGGGATGTCCGAGGTCTCAGCTGTACCGCAGCGTGGGTCACTTCTCTCTTCCCAATTCTATCTTCCTCTCTTCCTTACTGGTGTATCTCTTGAGAGCAATACTCAGTAACCCTTCTGAATGTGGTTCCCCTTATCAGAGTTCCTTTCCGGGGAACTGAGCCTTAGACACTAATGACAATCCTTGTCATCATTTCTTTTCCTGGTGGCCATGAGCAACTTGAGGTCAGGGCCCATGTTGTCTTTGCCCTCCTCGTCTTGCCAAATGGCACATAGACTGTGCTCATCTTAGGTTGGCTGAAGTGCCTGAAATGCAACTGGAAGGGCAAGATGGTTGCTACGCTGGGAACATAGCAGGTGGATAAGTTAGAGACCCGGCTTAGGGACTTACCTCCGTTTCCCTCTCCACTAGGAAGGTGGTCTAAGTCAGGCTGCTGGACACACACCTCCCAGAATAGGGGATGCAGCATCAAGGCTGACACAGCTCCTGCAAGTGTGGGGGTGTGTCTGTGCTATGGGATTTGGTGCTATTGCCTGCACTAACAGTAGACCCAACCAAAAGTAGATTAAACTGTAAGGGGACTTATCATCTCATGTAGCAAGAACTCTGGAGGCAAGGCAGCTAAAGGATTGTTTAGTCCTGTGGTTCAATAATGAGGATCCAGCTCCTTCCTGCTCTGTCTTTTTTGACATGTTAGCTTTGGTCCTTAGGCTTGTCGCCTCATGGTCATAAAATGGCAGCCATAATTCCAGACTTTGCATTCTCATCTGTTAAGGCCAGCAAAGAAAGCTATTTCACACTGACAACTGGACACGTGAACTTCTCCCACTTAGAATCCTTAGGTGACTTAGCTATGAGCTTCCTAAATTTGGGTAGTCCAAATGTAGACAAAACAGGAACAACCCACCCCTGTGGAACCCACAGGTCCAGCTTCCCGGGCGGGTGGCCTGGGCAGCCCCATAGGACCCCTTGCTCAGTAAGGCCCAGTGCTTGGATTGAGGCTGTGCTTTTGCTGTCTTAAAATTCTTAACACTTTTATCTTTGAATCTGTTTCATAAGTGAAGTCTGATGGGACACTGGAGCATGACTGTGACCAGAGGAGGGTGGGGCAGCATGTGTGTCTCTGTCCTTTGCTGCCCATTTGCACAGAGTGTTCAAGGTGCTGTAGGAACCCACGACACATCAGTGATCCATGAGACTCAACGTGAGTACAAGGTAAGTGTGTCACAGCTACGACTGAATGGGAGCTCTGCCACCCCCAAGGGGTGTCATTTCATTTTTTTTTTTTTTCATACCAGAACTTGCTTTGAAGGCACAAAGCAGGCAGTGGTGTCTAAGAAACAGGAGCAATCAAGGCATCTTGTCATAGCCATTCTCATTCATGTTGCTTCCCTGTATTGACCAACTACACAGGGTGACGATGACGGCAGGGAAAGAAAAGGAAAGATGGCTCCCTTTCCTTTCAATCTTCCTTTACTCCTCAGAAAGAGGAAGGTAGAGTTTGGGTAGAATGTGCTCATATCAAGACATGAAGGGGCTGAGCATGGAGGTTCACTTCTCTAATTCCAGCACTTTGGGAGGCTGAGGTGGGAGGAACACTTGAGGTCGGGAGTTTGAGACCAGCCTGGGCAACATAGCAATAAAGACCCTGTCTAAACACACACACATACACACACACACACACACACACACACACACACACACACACACACACACACAATGAAATTAAAATAGTTCAACTAATTTTGTGCTCTGTCTTAGCTATACTGGTAAGAACAAATACACATGCATGTATGAGCTACAAAATACAAGTTGTATAATATCAGCAATTCCACGTGTAAGTTAAATGTCTCTATTTGCACTTAAAACTGGAAATCCACAATGTCAAAATGAACAGAATTTATGTTAATCATTTAACATTTTAATTTTTCTTACAAAGTTAAATAGCAAGTAAATAAAAACCATGACAGAGAGAGAGACTGCAGAAAAGGCTTTATATTTTAGTAATTTTAATGGCATTTTTCTCTATGTTTTTATTTTGCACTGGTGCAGATACCGGAAGTCCTTTGAAGAAGTGATCCACACTGGAATGAGTGTCTGGGACTTAAGCAGTAAGGTCCCTGGTTCTGGAAGATTTCAAACAGGAATTAGAAGATGTCTATAAGAAACATGGTAGAAGATTCCCGACATAAGTATAGTCATCCTCAAGACTCCCTTTAAGGTTAACAATTCCATAACTTTTAGTGGGGGAGTGAGAGGTCCACAGTCTCTTCTCTGATACCAAGGGGACCAGATTATTCCAGAATTCAGGACTTTCCTTATCTTATAATGTATGCGTATGGGTGACATTATGTAACATCCCTGGGGGAGTGTGTGAAGCACCCCAAAGTTAAACACATCTCTGGAGCAAACCATAAGCGGGTGATAAATACAAACCACGAAAAGCTTCATGTTAGGTTAACAAACTCGGGGCAGGCCAGATTATCCCGCCAAATATGGGAAGTCTGTTGGAATGTGAAGTTTTGGACTCTCAGATAAGGGATTATGGATCTGTATGTGAACTCTTAAAGCATTTCACAGACTTGGAAAAAACAAAAGAAAAATCCCAAGCAATGTATACACGGAGGCACCTGAGATGTCTTTAAATTTCATAATGGGGCCGGGCGTGGTGGCTCATGCCTGTAATCCCAGCACTTTAGGAGGCCGAGGCGGGAGGATCACAAGGTCAAGAGATATAGATGATCCCGGCCAACATGGTGAAACCCTGTCTCTACTAAAAATACAAAAATTAGCTGGGCATAGTGGTGCATGCTTGCAGTCCCAGCTACCCAGGAGGCTGAGGCAGGAGAATCATTGAACCCAGTGGAGGAGGTTGCAGTGAGCCGAGATGGCACCACCGCACTCCAGCCTCGCAACAGAGCGAGATCCGGTCTTAAAAAAAAAAAAAAAGAAATTCATGATGGGAAGAAAGAAACACTTATACACTGGTTTAGACCTGATGAAAATGCTTGGGGCTCCACTGTCTATTGGACACTCATCATGACCTTATGAAAGAAGGCACATCATTGCCCTCCTTTGCCAGCAGGGAAACCGAAGCTTACACACAGTATATGTAGCATCACACAGTACATGCTAGTGCCTGTGTGGGAACACACAGATTTGGGACTCCAAGTGCCAGACTTTTTTCTATAACCTCAAAAACCTCCTAAATGGTACCAGTGAATGTATTTTAGGCAGTGCTGCTATACAGGGGGACGCCCCTGCCTAGCTGTGTTGAAGGTTGGAGATCTTCCTTATAAGGTGATATATAACCAAGGCCCTAAGCCTGTGGAGGTCTCCAGCCTTATCCTGCTGCCCCAGAGTGCCCCAGACTCTCCCACAGTGTAGTAACTGTGCAAAGGGCAGAGACCTGGCAGAACAGGGACCCCCGGGACCAGAGACTATACCCTATGGTAGCTACGTATTTGGAATATCACAGTGACTAGAGGTGTGCTGAGATACTGACTGTCCTTGAGTACATTATCTTCCACTAAGAAGCGTGCCCTCCCCTCCCCACAAGTATGTTCTATGTGTGTTTAGCTGAGAAAAAAGCTGGGAAGCTCCGCATAACTGCACGCTGGGTTATTCCATGCTCGCCTGAGAATCACAGCTGCCTGGAGCTCTTGGAAACACGGGCTCTTGGGCGCCATCCTGACCTATTGCAGAATCAGAATCTCCTGACCCAGGCCCGGGTGTTTTGTGCACAAATGTTCCAGCTGAGAGCCACAGTTGGGCAAGTTTGGAGATCACCGTGACACTCCATTTACTTCGGTAAGAAGGATCTGATCAATCCATGCAAATTTCCAGAGACAACAGTAAGCAGCTCTCTCTAGTTCTCACACATAAGCAAAGGTAGAGACAAAAGTTCCAGCTCTAATGGTTTCCACATTTCTTTCCTGTCACTTTCCTCCTTTTGTCAGTGTGTATGTGTATATTTCCAAGGATGCCATGCCTTGCCCCACATCCTGTAGCAACCGGGCTATGCCCACTCCACCCAGGCTGGCCGGGTGCTCAGTGAGCACATTCTCCACTATGCTTCACGCCACCCCATTGTAGAGATCTCAGAAACAGTGGGTTCCCCAGGTGACATTCAACCCCAAATGTCCATTTGTCACGCTCAGTCTTAAACTGGCTTGTTTTGGCAACCATCTGATGTTTCTAAACATGAGGAAGTTCTTGCCATGTCCTCTTGTCTGAGTCTTGAGAAATCTACACAGGAACTGGTAGCCTAGCTACAGAGAGAAGGTTTCTTCCCCTTCCTTTTCCCTCTGAAGCTGCCTGTGGCTGCACCCAAATGCTGCAGATGCAGCCGTGTATATGTGTGCTCTGGATCTTCAGCCAGTTCTGGGTCAAGAGCCGGCTTGGCTTTTTAAGGTTTCTCTTCTTTTGAAGGATAAGGAAGTGTGGGGGCATATGGAATCTTTGCTGGGGACATTTTCAGCCCCTGATGCCACCAAAAGGAAGTGAGTTTCTTTTCTGTTTGTATCTCAGGAAATAATCTGTCACATTTGGAATCACTTCAGAAATATCTACTGCTCGTAAACTTTCTGCTCCTTCATCCCCTGATCTGTTGATTCTACATTATAGAGGGATGGAAGAATGGATTAAGTAGCAGAAAATACTGTAAGTTCCTTAAAATGAGGATCCACATTTTGTTGTAGAAATGGGTTGGACTCAAAGCCCAGCATCTCATTGCAACTTATTGGCTGTGTGGCCTTATAAAAGTTATTTAACTTCTCTGAATCTTGGTTTTTCTCTACATAAAATGGAGACAATTGTAGCCACTTGTAAAAATGGTCATAATCCTCCACTCCTCCTTGAATGCTCACCATTGGCAGCGGGCTTTGCGTTCCACCCATTGAGAAGTGATGTCTACTTCCCATTCTCTGAATCCGGCCTTTCAACTTGCTTCGGCCAGTGGAATAATAGATGCTGGTTCCGAGTCCAGGTTCTAGGAGACACATTGCACACATCTCTCTTGCAACTCTGCCTAGCTGCCATTTGAGAAATTTGGGCTGGCTTGCTGGAGGCTGAGAGACACACGGCGCTGAAAGGAACCATTCCAAGGAAGGCCATTCTAAATCAGCCAGCCTCCAGTCGACCCCGCACTGAGTACAAAAGCTAAGGTGAACCCAGCTAAGGCTAGAAGTATCTCCCAGTTGAACCCCATCCGAACTGTCTACATGCAGAATGGTAAGCTATATAAGTGGTTGTTTTTTAAAGTCGCTAGTGTTGGACTGGTTTATTATTCAGGAAAAGCTAACTAATATAATTTGCTCGTCAGTGCTCCTGTGTAAATAAAATTAGGTATCACACATGAAACACCTGAATCCATACATAGTGACGAGCAGAATTGGTTTGAATGGATTGCTAACCCAGCTGCATATCCATAAATTGCGTACTTCCCGGGTAGAACATGTAAGCATCAGTGTCCATAACCTACATTGAAAAATAAATGCATTTCCTTATAAAGATATAATGACAGTGTAAATAGAATGTTTTAAAAAGAATCCATAAAATGTGCCTATCATCCTACTGCCTTTACCCTAACGTCCACGTATCTTAGCAGGACTGCAAAATCCTTCATATTCCAGTGTCATCTGTCTTTCTAAATTGCATTTACTCCTTGTTACCTCCATTCATCTAGATGACATCTAAGACATTCATTATGTAAAACTTCCTTTTAATTTTGGTCTTTGATATGGTTTGGCTGTGTCCCCACCCAAATCTCATCTTGAATTGTAGCTCCCATAATCCCCGTGTGTTATGGGAGGGACCCTGTGGGAAGTAACTGAATCATGGGGGCAGATTTTTCCCATGCTGTTCTTGTGTTAATGAGTAAGTCTCATGAGATCTGATGGTTTTATAAAGGGCAATTCTCTTGCACATACTCTCCTGCCTGCCGCCATGTAAGACGTGCCTTTGTTTCTCCTTCTCCTTCTGCCATGCTTGTGAGTCCTCCCTAGCCATGTGGAATGGTGAATCCATTAAACCTCTTTTTCTTGGCCAGGTGTGGTGGCTCCCACATGTAATACCAGCATTTTGGGAGGCCGAGCCAGGCAAATTACCTGAGGTCAGGAGTTCAAGACCAGCATTCCAGACATGGTGCAACCCCATCTCTACTAAAAATATACATCTATAGGCACACACATATAATACCAGCTGCTCAGGGGGCTGAAGCCCAAGACTCGCTGGAACCTGGGTGACAGATGCTGCAGTGAACAGAGATGGTACCACTCAACTCCAGCCTGAGTGACAAGAGTAAGACTCCATCTCAAAAACAAAACAAAACAAAACCTCTTTTTCTTTATAAATTACCCAGTCTCAGGTATTTCTTCATAGCAGTATGAGAATGGACTAATAAAGTCCCTAAGGCAACAAAAAACTCAGAGGTAAAATGTGTTTTTAATCAACTTTATTGAGGTATGATTTACATGTATATAAATTATAGTGTACAGATCGATGAGCTTAGATAAATGAGTTTACCACATAACCACCACCTCAATGAAGATAAAAGCATTTCAAGGCACCCCAAATGCTTCCCTTGCACCCTTCCCCATTCAATTCCACTCCTATTAATAACTCCAGGCTACCATTGACCTGATTTCTGTCACTATAGGTGGATCATGCCTGTTTCAGGACTTCTTAGGACTGCAGCCACATATCCTTTCCTGATTGGCTTTTTTTTCACTAAGGATAACGTGTTTTTGAAATTGATCTATGTTGTGTGTATCAGTAATTTGTTCCTTTTTGTTGCTGAGTAGTCCATTGGCTGGCTATACTACAATTTGTTTATCTGTTCATCTGTTGATGGACTTGGGGTTGTTTTCAGTTTTGGTCTTTTATGAATAAGGCTGGTAGAAACATTTTTGTATAAGCATTTTCTTGGCATGTGTGTGTGCATGTTTTCATTTTGTGAGGGACTAAATACTGAGAAATATAATGGCTGGGTCATAGGGTAAGTACATATTTAACTTTGTTAGAACTGTCCAATTGTTTTCCAAACATCTATACCATGTTACACTCTTGCCATTAGGGCATGAATGTTCTATTAGCTTGGTGCAAACATAGTTGTGGCTTTTGCCATTAAAAGCAGTTTTTGCATCAAGGATAGTAATAGCCTGTTTGTCAGACATATATACTGTGACTATTTTCTTCTTGTTTTCTTACTTTCTTAATAGCATCTTTTGAATAAATTTTGAATTTTTATGAATCCTAATTTATCATTTTTTTCTTTTATGTTCAGTGCTTTTTATGTCTTAAATCTTTGCTTATTACAAGGTGATAAATTCTTCTGTTATCTTCTGGAAGTTTTATAGATTTAGCTTTTAGGTCTATCGTTTATTTCACATAGATGTTGTGTGTGCTGTGGGGGTAGAAGCTGAGGTTGGTTTTCTTCCATTTGGCCAGCTAGTTATTCCAGTGACATGCTCGAAAATATTATTATTTTCTCATTGAATTACATTACACTTTTGTTGAAAATCAATTGTCTATATATGTGTGGTTCTAATTTGGTTCTCTGTCGAATTACTGCAACAGATTACTGCAAACTTCGGTGGCTGTAAACAACAGAAACTTATTCTCTTACTGTTCTGAAGGCTAGAAACCCAAATCCAAGTGCTGGCAGTGCCATGCTACCTCCAAAGGCTCCGTGGAGAATCCTCCCTTGCTGCTCTAGCGTTTTCCCGGCCCCTTCTGTGAATCATGTGCTGCATCTCATCCTGACCTCGGTCAAAACCCAGGCCTCCTCCCCTGAGGCAGTTTGCACAACATGGCCAGTGCTAATTCAGCCTTGCAGTGCCCTTTTGCTCTGATGTGGAATGACTTAAGTCAATTGAACTCAACAGTTGTTTATTGCGGTCTGCAATGTTTGGTTGGAGGGATTCAGGATTGAAATACAACAACAAAACATTCTTAAGGCATGGTGATTGCTCCTAATAAGGGAAGAGAACAGTCCCTTGATTAATCTTTCCAAAATGCAACTTCGAAATCGTTGGTGGTCTTCAGAAAACCTGCTGCTTCTTAGTGCTTTGCTATCCCAACACAACCTGCCTGTTCAGACTTCTTTCCCTTTGCAGAGTCCACTCCCGCCCCCCCCCCCCGCCCCCCCGCATATCTGAGGTTCTGCCTTCCCTGGTTTTAGTTACTTGTGGCCAACAGTAATCCAAAAATATTTAATGGAAAATTCCAGAAATAAACAATTCATAAGTTTTAAATTGCATACTCTTCGGAGTAGTGTAATAAAATCTCTTGCCATCCCACTCTGTACTGCCCAGGAAGTGAATCATCCCCTTGTCCAGCATTTCCACATTGTATACTCTACCCATGCGTTAGTCACTCATCAGCCATCCCCCTTATCAGATTGACTGTCACAGTGAGGCAGTGCTGTGTTCTAGTCGACCTTATTTTACTGAATAATGCCCTCAAAGTGCAAGAGTAGTGGTACTGGCATTTTGTTATAAGCATTCTATTGTATTATTCCTAGTTATTGTTGGTAATCTCTTATAGTGACTAATTTATAAATTATACTCTATCATATGAAAAAACATTGTATACATAGGGTTCCATACCAGCCTCAGTTTCAGGCATCCACTGGGAGGTCTAGAAACATATCCCTCCTGGATAAGGGGCACTACTGTCCTCTCTCATCTAGCCACACCTATATCCTCCCACCATAGTCAATTCCTCCCTCTGCAGCTCTGCTTATCCCTGTGAAATTTTTGCTTGCAGCTGTAATGCAGGCTGCTGGGTATTCAGGTCTAGGGTTGAGCATAGCAATGTGGGCTGGGGACTTGGATCTGCGATTTTCAGCATAGAGATGTATATTAGTTTGCTAGGGCTGCCATAACAAAGTACCACAGACTGGGTGGCTCAGAGGCATTTATTTGCTTGCAGTTCTGGAGGCTGTAAGTCTGTAATCAAGGCGTCAGCAGGGTTGGTTTCCTCTGAGGCCTCTTCCATTGGCTTGCAGACGGCCACCCTCTTGCTGCCTTTACACATAGTCGTTCCTCTGTGCATGCGTGCCCTGGTGTCTCTGTGCATTCTAATCTCTGCTTCTTATAATGGTATCAGTCAAGCCTGGGCAACATAGAGAGACACCTTCTCTACCAAAAAGAAAAATAAAAACAAAATTAGCCATACCTTTAGTCCTAGCTACTCAGGAGTCCAAAGCAGGAGGATCACTTGAGCCCAGGAGTTCAATCCATTTATGCCTAGTGTTCCATTATTGGAACGCTAAGCTTGTGGGAGTTATTTATATCCTACTGCTTAAGTTCATCACCAAGGTCTGATTTTTCACAAAAATTTTGCAACTTCCAGCATAAATAATAAGCCTGCAGTGAGCTGTGATCTCTCCACTGCACTTTAGCCTGGGGGACAGAACAAGACCTTGTCTCTAAAGCTGAAAAGACTGGATTAGATTAGAGCCTACCTTAAAGGCTTCATTTTAACTTAATTATCAGTTTAAAGGTCGTATTTCTAAATACAGACAGATCATGAGGTACTGGGGATTAGAGTTTCTATATACATTTGGGAGGAACATGATTCAGTTTATACCCAAGAAGGTGCCTAAGTTATGGAAATGGACGATTTTACCAAGGGAGGATAAAAGAGGGGTTGCAAACTCCATGTTAGAGAGATTAATGAACAAAGTGGGTGGGTACCAACATAATGGCATCGTAAGTCATATTCTTTTGGCACAGATACACTATTTGACTATTACTTTCATTTTTTAAAAATGTCAAAACAAAGAAATATTCTTTCTAATTTTTTTAAGACAAGCTTCCCTTCCAGGATATCTCTTTGTCTCAGACTTTTTTTTTTGACAGGTTGTTGAATGTTTTTATCAGGCAACCTCGGCATTTAGAACTAGTTCTCCAACAAAAGAAAAACAACACTGCAGATCCCTGGGGGATGCGCGTGCTGCTCAGCCTCAGCTTGGGGGGCTACAGGAGTGCGTGGCAGTGATGACTGATAACCAGGAGTGCACACTGCTATAGGGTGTCAGCCACTACTGCATGCTGCTGGATTTCTGCTGTTTCAAAGGAAGCTGAAAGTGCATATTTAAAAATGTACATTATCATCAGTTTAGAAAATTATCTCAGCTCTTAAAAAAAACACATGAAATTGAAGCAAACACATCGTCAGGCTGTATTTGGAGTGTGAGCCATCCATTTCTAACCTTAGATGTAAAGTGAGACAATATGAGGAACTGGAGGTCTGAGCACTAGACAGCTCAGAGGAATTCTGTCTTTTTTTTTTTTTTGAGATGGAATTCTTGTTCTGTTGCCCAAGCTGGAGTGCACTGGTGCTATCTCGGCTCACTGCAACCTCCTCCTCCTGGGTTTCAGCGATTCTCCTGTCTCAGCCTCCTGAGTAGCTGGGAATATAGGCGTATGCCACCATGCCTGGCTAATTTTTGTATTTTGACTACAAAATGGGCCACTTCATTAATGGCCCCTCCAATGGGCTACTGTTTGTAGAGAAGGGGTTTCACCATGTTCTTCAAGCTGGTCTCGAACTCTTGACCTTGTGATCCACCCACTTCAGCCTCCCAAAGGGCTGGGATTACAGACGTGAGCCACCATGCCTGGCCAGGAATCCTGTCTTAAATGAAAGCTGAAATTTTTCTATCTATCACGAATGAGCTAACAAACATAACTGGATGCTAAAAGCATCAGATGAAGGGTTAAAGAGGGACCTTCTATGGAGGGACCATATCTCACAAACTATGGAACAACAGACGTTATATACTCCTGGTCTGATGCAATGGGAAGTACCCAGTACCACCTATAAGTTTTTTTGCCCAGATAATTCAACCCAAATCTAATCAAGCCTCTAGATCTAATTTCCAGCCTACAGGGAATTCAAAGGTCAGAGGAGTCCAGTGAAGGACAGGGCAAGAATGAGCTCAATCACATCCACCATGTGGTGAATTTTACAGTTTTCTTTAAATTCTGCAAATGACCAGGTTTTCTTCCAGAGGTAAAAAGGGGAGAGGGACTGTTATAGATTTTAAAAAGATTTAAGACACCTATTAGCCAAAGGCAAAGCATAGGTCACATGGGGATCGCCATTTGAACAGTTGTTTGCAAAAAACACTTTGAGATAGTTGGAGAAGTGTGGCCTTTGGCTGTGCATTAGCAGACATCAGTGAATCACTTGTAATTTTATTATACGTGATAACTATTTTGGAGCTATGCACTTTCAAAAGCTCTCTCTGTCAGAGATTCAAACTGAAGTATTTGTGGGTGAAATGACAGGACATCTGGGATTGGCTTTAAAAAGCTTCAAGAAAAATTAAACAGGGAAGAGGCAGTATGGATAAAATAAGATCAGCAAAATGTCAATAATGATCGATAAACATGATGGATACATGGGAGGTGTTACCGTACTTTTCTTTCTACTTTTATGTATATTTTTAGAATCCTAAATAAAAGGAAAAAAATAGCACCAAGCTCAGCTAGAGCAGGGAACCCTTGCAGAGAGATGGGAAAAGCCCCAGGCATCGTCCTTTCCTGGCTGCCACGTCTCAGAACTGTGCCTGGAGACTCTCCTTTGACCTGCACCCATGAACTGCCTTGTTCTATCTTTTTATTTTTTCTTTTGGCAAACACTGAAAGCACCTGCTATGTGGTTAGGGCTGGGCAAAGGGCTGAGTTTAAAAAAAAAATCATTTTCATGAAGAAATGTTCTTTTCCCTAATTTTCTCGATATAAACTTCTCTTGTTTCTCTGAATTCATGGGGCCTATGAGCTGGATCCTCCCAACTAGTGAGGAAGCTCCCTGATGGCAGGAGACTTGCCTTATTCCTGTGAACTCTGTTGCTTCAAAACACCACTGCCATTTACTAGCTTGCTGTGTGCCAGGCATGGTGCTAAATACTTACTATGGAATTTAACATTTTGATGTTTTGCATGGTTTATTTTGCATTAATTTGGAATTTTTAAAACATTGCATTAGAAAAATATTTACTTTCATTACCACAGCTGTGTTTTGGCACCGTTTAAATTGTGTGAGGAGGTTAGTACCTAACTTGGCTCACCTAATCTTGGCCCCGCATGGAAGTCACAATACTTACTCCCAAACTATAGGCATATTTGTTATTCTACTGGTGAATGTTCTGGAACCCTCTTCGGCATCTTGCAGGCATCAGTAGTCAAAGCAGGACAGACGGAATTAATTACAGAACACTGGGTGGCATTTGGGAACTATAGGTCTCACCAAAGCCTGATTCTCAGCATCTTACTTAAAATACAAATCAACAGCTAGGAAGATGGGGAAGAAGGAGGACAGTAGGTTCTCTTTCTTGAAGTCAAGGGCTTTCTACTGCCCTGAATGAGTCATTTCATTAATGGCTCCTTCAGTTGGCTAGTGTTTGTTTTCAAGGAACCAGGATTTTTCTGGGCTTGTGCCTTCTGGAGCTGTCTTCTTGTCAGAGTAGGTAGTTAGGCAGACATGAGCAGGGCAGGAGAGGCCCCACCACCACAACTGACACTCAGGAAACTCAGGTGACCATCAGGTAAGGGTCAGGTGGTTGTTAAACTGTCTCTCTAAAATGATAATTGATTGCAGCTGGCACTGGGGAAAGGCAGTCTCCCACTAGATAGAAAACAACTGAAGCTGGTGATCAGCAGCTTCCTGGTAAGATCTCGGGAGCGGGCTGAAGCATGCACACTAAGAGGCAAAATGGCAGAGTTTAACTGGTATATAATCTCCCTCCAGGAACACTTGACTCGTAAGGGAACACACCTCAAATGAGCATACATATAAGTTCAGTAAACACACTGTGCATGCAGTCCCTCCCAAGTGCTGGTGCATGAGGATAGCCCACCCCAAAGGAAGAATCGGAGGAGGAGAGATGCTGGAATCATGTTAATGTGTGAAACCGCAGGTCGAGGACTAAATGACACTTAAATCTCTCAAGTCACCTCCTTGGCCTTCTTTCAAGTGTCCTTTACTTCCTTTCATTCCTGCGCTAAAACTTTCTAATAAACTTTCACTGCTCTAAAACTTGCTTTGGTTTCTCACTCTGCCTTATATCCTTCAGATGAATTTTTTCCCCCTGAGGAGGCAAGAATCAAGTTGCTGCAGACCCATATGGATTTGCTGCTGCTAACATACTTTGGTGTCATTACTCGGATATATGCCCCAATGGTAAGATACCGCTAGGACTCACCTCTTGGCTGGGGTTGTTTAACCCTCATGCTTGGTTTTCTTCTCCCCTTTTGCATTTCTCCTTACTAACCAACCCCTGAAATAATTCCTCTCAGCCACAGTGGCTCTGCTCTGTTCCTCCAGGCTGATCTCTCAGGAGACCTATTGCCATTATTAATTCAAGAACATCTTGGAGAAATCACTTGCAGTCTGAGATGTCAGTTGGTGCAGAAAAATCTCTCCCTCTAATATGCCGTGTGATCATTTGCTTGTCTTTAAAGCTTTTAGATAAATAAGCCCCAAACCAACTTGGCCTCCATTTCTGTAGCCATGGAAGTGGATTCTGGCTTGAATCACATAGACATGGGTTTCCCTTTGCCACAAGTCACATGGTAGACCTGTAGCCTCAGTATACAGATGAGAACTAGAGTTGGCAATATAAATTATTGAGAAGTACCATGAATGATTCTTTTGTCAAAATTTAAAAAGAAAAGAAAGGCAGGGGGTAGAAATGCCAGTCAGCTCAGAGTTTGTAGGTGGCTCCCAGGAAGAGCTCCATTAGGGACCTGCCAGGGAGCGCCAGAAGTGTAAGTTGCTGGGAGGAGCTGAGGACACAAGCTCAGGGTAATGTGTATAGTGTGTGCCTCCTCCTGCTGCTCCCACAGAAATACCCAGCCAAAAGTTGAGGTCCTGATGTGTTGACACATGAAGGAGGAAGGGAGTTCCCTGTAACAGAGGAGAGAATGCTAGCAGTGGCACATCCGCAGGGATCTGCAGCAACCCAATTCCTGCCTCCTCCGAGGAAAATATTCATCTGAGGGGCATAAGGCAGAGCCTTCCCAAGCCCCTGCTCTGACACCCAGGAATGGGTGTCAGGCAACCATTAGGTGATGGTCAGGCAGCTGTTAAACTGTCTCTCTAAAATAATAATTGGTTACAGCTGGCACCAGGGAACTGCAAAAAACAACGGAAAAGACCAAGGCAAGTTTTAGAACAGGAGAGAGTTTACTAAAAAGTTCTAGAAGCCAGGTGCAGTGGCTCACGCCTGTAATCCCAGCACTTTGGGAGGACGAGGTGGGTAGATCACCTGAGGTCAGGAGTTTGAGACCAGCCTGGCCAACATGGTGAAACCCTGTCTCTGCTGAAAGTACAAAGATTAGCCGAGCGTGGTGGTGGGCACCCGTAACTGAAGCTACTGGGGAGGCTGAAGCAGGATGTTGCAGTCAGCTGAGATTGGCATTGCACCATTGCACTCTAGCCTGGGCAACAAGAGAGAAACTCCTCCTCCTCAAAAAAAAAAAGTTTTAGAGCAGGAACAAAATAAAGTACTTTTGGAAGAGGGTCAAGCAGGTGACTTGAGAGATTCAAGTGCTGTTTAATCCTTGACTTGGGGTTTTTATACTTTGGCATTTTTCCTAGATCCTCATTTCTCCTCCTGATTCTTCCTTTGGGGCAGGCTGTCCTCATGAGCAGTGGCCTGCCAGCACTTGGGAGGCGTGGCATGAACAATGCTTTTACTGAAGTTGCATGCGTCCTCACTTGAGGAGTTTTCCCTAAGCAGTCCAGTGTGCCTAGAGGAAGGTCATCTACCAGTTAAACTTTACCATTTTGCCTCCGAGTGTACACGCTAGAGCCCACTCACCCAACTCCCGAGATCTTATCGGGAAGCTGCTGATCACCAGCTTCCGTTGTTTTTGCCTGTTGTTCCCTGCTGCCATCTGTAACCAATTATTATCTTAGAGAGACAGTTTAACAACTGTTTACCTAATGGTTGCCTGACATTCCTGGGTGTCAGAGCAGGGGGTTGGGAAGGCAGTGCTCTCCTGCCCTGCCCTCACATTTTCCCACTCAAGAGTCCAAGATCCAATTCTTTGGGAAAGGGATGCAGGTCAATGTTTTCTAACTGCTTCCTGCTGACAAAGGGGTGGTGGTGGTTGTTCTGTGGGTCTTGGCCACTTGCTAGCTGTCAGGGCAGGGTGGCTCCATGGGTTGGTGAAAGTAGTATTCAGCCAGGTCCAAGGGCAGCAGGGGCAGGGTTTTACCTCTGTCATGTCCCTCTACTGTGCAGTCTAGGGGTCCTCTGTAGAAGGGTGTCTTGAATATTGAGAGGATGGCATCCCTCACTGAGAATCATCTGGAATTTGATGACCCAAGGGTAAGAGGAGATAAATGGGGTCATTACATTTAGCAGACATGGACCAAAAAGGAGCAAATATAGAAGACTAATAAGTGGATTTAAAAAGAGAAGAACCCAGGATAATTATTTCCAGGTTTCCTCCCAATTTTGCCAACTCTGAGAGCCTTGTTCCTCCTGTAAATGGGAGGCTTGATTTAGGAGTGGTCTGATGTTGTCTCATACTTTTCCTGGTTAATTTACACAAAAGAAACATTTTTCATCTAAGGCTAAACAAATTGTACTAGCCATTATCATCTCTAGTCCTTGGCTATTTTGGGGATTACAGCTGCTAGAGAGTTGATTTGTTCTTGCAAGTTTGTTAAGGTTTTGGCCATGGCCTCAATGTTGTTGATTTCCTTGAGAGTTGGCTGTAGGTTAAGGAGGCTTTTGTGATTCCAGCAATTCCGGTTCCTGTTCTGGCTATGATGCCAAATTCAGTGAGAAAGGGAATTAATTGGATAGCCCTCTTCACCCTGGGCAAGATGGAATGCCAGTGTATTGGTACAGGAAGAGAGAGATTGTGAAGGGCTTTGAAAATATTCAGGGGTACGTATCCTATGACACAAGTTCCAGTCTAGTTAGTGGAAAGGCATTGGTGAACTGACTGGCCACAAATGTAGAAGACTCCTTGAGTTTTAAGACAAGTAAAGATGTTAAAAAGAAATAAAAGTCTGACTTTTTAGCTAGGGGTCCTGGCTAATTCTGTATTTTTCTAAGCTTTACTTCAAATGTAATGGTTTTAAAGCAGGCAAGTTGTATAGTTATTAAGAGTCATAGCACCAGTTTATGACCTTAAAGCATGTAGTAGACCTAATGACCTTTGAAACTGTACATTTTTAATGATTTCCCTTTCACAAATGCATGGACCAGCTACGACAGCTTGGACTTTACTGACTTGTCCTAAATATCCCTCTTTTAAACCAACCAGTCATTTTGCTTTATGACAAGAATTTACCATACAGGATCCTTTCTCAAATAAAATCTCTTTTCTTTATAATGTTCCTTATCAAAAATACCTCTTTACCTTTACAACCTTTGAATTTGGCAAAAGTCACTTCCCTCCTATTAGGAAGTAGTGGCTTGTGCTACACATTGCTGTGCAAGTCCCATGAAGGCGAGCAGATAAGGAGGTTATCAACATACTGTAGACATTATCCCCCCTCAAGAGATTTCTCAGTTAGATTTCTTGCTAGGGCTTGTCTGAATAAGTGTGGGCTATTTTTAAACTCCTGAAGGGAATTTATTAAAGTTATTGGTTAAAGATTTAGGTAGCTCTCTCAGAAGAAATAGGGCCATTAGAAGGAAGGATGGATTTACAGGTTGGGTAAATATTAAGGAGGCACCCATCTTGGAAAGTATATTTTTGCCCCAAAGGGGAGTGAATCTTTTCTTTCAGGGAGAGGGGGGTGCCATTTTCCCCCAGTAGCCAATAGGAGAAGAGTTGCTCCGAGAAGGAGATTAGCACAGAGTAGGCAGCTCTTGAACCAAAAAGGAAAATTTTACTTGACACCTCCAAGAGTTGCCCTTGATGATGATGTCTTAATCAATGGTGATGTCTGATTTGGAAGACAGTTGAGCAGAGAGCTCCTTCAGCTCACATCATTTAGAGAATGGGATTCTGTCCCAGGGGCCATTTGTCCCTCAGGGCAGTCCCATTTCCAGTGGCTGAGCTTGTGGCAGAGGGGGCAAACTGTGCAGAGCTTTTTCCCATTGATCCCATTGGGCCAATTTGCCTTCCAGCAGCCCGGCTTCCCACAACAATGGCAGTTCCCTGGAGGAGAGCCCTTAGCGCAGTCTAGAGGGGCCTGGGGGATTGTAACGCAGCCCGTATGGGAGCTGCCTCTTGTCCTTGAATTTCTCCTTTTTCTTAACCCTGTCCTCCTTGTCCTGATCTAGATTACAAAAGACTGAGGAGGCTAATTTGAGGATTTCCTGCATCGGGGCACTGGATTCTAAGGCTGACTTTTGTAATTTTTTTCCCCAGTTTATTTCTAGGCCAAACAGTATTACAAAGGAAAACTCGTTTTTGTTTTGTTTTGTTTTGTTTTGTTTTAAGGTTTGGGGGATCAAACTTTTCCCCGTTCTTCAGGATGCATCCAAAGGGAATGTCCTGTGGTATGGAGACACAATTCCTCATCTGCAAAGGGAGAACAGAGGAGAAAAAGAAAAAAGAAGGTGTCCCTCTGTTATCCTTTTCCGAATAGGGCATCTTCCATTCATCCTTTGGGTTCCAGAATGAGCCAGTCTTACCGGGCACCCTTAACCTTGGTTCCATCTCACCATGATTTTTCTGCACCAACTGACATCTCAGACTGCAAGTGACTTCTCCAAGATGTTCTTGAATTGATCATGGCAATAGGTCCCCTGAGAGGAAAGTGGTTGCTTTCTTAAAAGGGTCTCCAATATGCTTCTTGGGTGCCCGCAGAAGGAGCCAAAGCCCATCACGCAGGGGATGTGCCTGTAGATTTCCAGAACTGTAGCCTCTGCTCTGTCTGAGATGAAGTGAAAACAAGTAAGACTTGTACATTAAGCTCTTGATCCTGTGCCCAGCACATAGTAGGCACTCCATGAATGTTTGTTGAATGGATGGATGAATTGGCTCTTAGCTATCGTGTATGTGGTCTGATGTTCAGAGATTTTTGTTGAGGGATTTACTCCTCCACGCCTCATATTTTCCATGGCGTCTCCTGGGATGTCTGGAATTGCCCTATGATGGCTTATGGCTGAATGCTTTGCTCCTTCCTAAATGTCATCAGCATTCAACATGAAATAAGGCTCTGGAGAACCAGTGGGCGACAGGAGTGACTTTTCCATGCTTGCTGTGTTTCTTGCTGTCTGCACTTGGAACAGTAGCGTCCTTCAGGGCAGGACTGGCGTCTCATCTGTGTGTCCTCTGGAACTTGCACTGTGCTTAGTGCGTGCCAGACACTCAGGACTGGGCTCTGAACAAATGCCTGAGAGAGGACACTTTTGTCTCTTTAGTGATGAGCGCTGGGCTTGGCACACAGTAGGTGCTCAATAAAGGCTTATTCCATGGAAGGCCAAACATGACTCCTCGGGAACACTGGGAAGTGAGAAGCATTTTGATCCCTGGAAAAGGCCACATCCAGGCTAGATAAAGAGGCTTTCAAATATCTTTCAATAAATAAGACCCATAGCTGACGTACTTTCTTCCAAAATGTTCATTTCCCCTCTACTGACTCAGCCCCTGGCCATTGCCAGAGCAGATTAAGTTGCTTCCCTGTGAGTTTCTGGAGGACTTCCTACACAGGGATGCCAGGGCCTGCACCCAGGTTCTTGAAAGAGAATCGAAGCACTGAAATGCTGGGCCTGGGCAGCAGGAGGCAGTGGAACGTCCGGCCTCTTCCCCCACCTTCTGAGTCCAGCCAGAAAGAAGGCCAGTGTCCTCTGTCCAACATTTTCTCAGTGCCAAGCATTTACCAGCAGACTCCAACTGCATTCACAAATGATCCTGGAGGGCAGGTGTCATCCCCACTTTACAGATGGGAAACTAATTCTCAGGAGTGTTAACTAACTGGCCCAAGTTCCTGGAGGGGAAGTAGCAGAGCTGTGTTCACACTCTGTCGCTGCCTCCCGCAAGATGGGAGGAGGGTGTCAGCACACAATGATGCCAGTACTCACTCGGGTGCCCGCCAGTCCTGGCTGCACCACGTGCACACAGATGGGGACCTGTAGTACCTCCATTTACGGAGGAAGAAAGATGCCCAAGCCACCCAGCTCAGGGGGAGACCTGAGTCTGGAAACAGGCCCCGAGGCCCAAGGCCCGGCTCTCCTGGCCTCTTCCACACCTGCCTCACAGTGGCCATGATATTCCTGGTGTAGACCACCCAGCGGTCTCCCTGCCTCACCCCAAGTCCTGTCTCTCTTCAGTTTTTCCCACCCCAGCCCCACCACACCTCAACTGTCTGCGTTTCTTTTTACATCTCAGATCTGGTCATGCCAGTGCCCATGCAAGGCCCTCCCATACACCCCTTCTGGGACATGTGCTGTTTTCCAAGAATAGACACAATCACAAATGCCATTTATCTTGGAAACACCTCACACAAATACTTTCTTAATCAAATTCCATCTCTATCTTAGCATCTACGAATGTAAGCCCTACTAATAAAACTCCATCTCTATTTCACTAGGTGTATGAAGCACCTACCATGTGCCAGAACCTGTGGGAAGTGCAGGTGGGTACAGTGAGAGCACTCAGGAGAGCCGCTGACCTCATAGGTGTGGTGTTTAAGAAGCTGGGGAAGAGGGACCCGCATTCACCCTTGAATGTTCAACTTACCCTGTGCATCAGTACAAGGCCAGGGCAGCACCTTTAATCAACCCATTTACCCTTGAGAGACGGAGGCTCAAAGGGCTGAGCGGCTTACCTCGGTGTTAGGTAGAGGAGCCTGAATCAGCCCATGTCTCTGTTTTTCCCGCAGTGAACACCACGACGAGACATACATGCAGGCGGTGCACAGGCAGCGCTGAATTCAGGCTGAGACTGGCGCTCAGTGGCAGCATGGTGGCAGTTGACTCTGAACAACCTCCAGGATTCATCTCTCCTCATTCACAGTGTGCCTACAAGATCCCAGGAGACCAGAAACACGAGTAGGAGACTGAGTCTCAGTTCACCAGCTGTGTCACCTGGGACAAGGTACTTGATGTTCTTAGCCTCATTGTCCCACCTAGGAATGTGGACAGTGTAGCTGTGAAGAGGAAGGAGTGGACTGGATGAAGCCCACACACGTGCCCTGTTCCCACGCACAGGGGCTTCCCTGTAAGCCCCTTGGGGAGGAGAAGGGAAGGGGGTGAGCTCTGGGCTAGACTCTGCATGTGGGCAGCACTGAGGTCCCCACCCCCAGCCCTTTCCTCCAGGGAACACTGTGGGTACCATGGCAGATGGGGACATGCGTTAATTCTTCCTGGGGCTCAGAGGCTGCCCTAAGAACTTGATGGGTGGTAGCTTCTTTAATGCTGACAGCAACCCTAGGAAAAAGTGCCATTGCTGTCTCTCTTTGACAGGTGGGGAAACTGAGGGCTGGAGAGGTTGAGAGATGTCCCCACCCAGGTGACATGGTTGAAGATGAGAGAAGAGGTCTGAGCACAGGTGGTGTAGCGTCAGTGCCTCTGTCCTTGACTGCATGTGAGGAGCCGGGGGCTCAGGCCGTGGTGGCGGGTGGGGAACTTCCATTATGTGAGTACTTCCATTATGCTCGAAGTACTCACAGCTGACATCCAGTGACAGCCAAGGTGTATGAGAACTATTTCTCCTCCAGTTCCCCTTAGATCTAAGAAACACCGTGGCCAGGCATGGTGGCTCATGCCTGTAATCCCAGCACTCAGTGAGGCCGAGGTGGGCAGATCACCTGAGATTGGGAGTTTGAGAGCAGCCTGACCAACATGGACAAATCTCCTGTCTCTACTAAAAATACAAAATCAGCTGGGAGTGGTGGCGCAGGCCTGTAATCCAGCTATTTGGGAGGCTGAGGCAGGAGAGTTGCTGGAACCTGGGAGGGGGAGGTTGCGGTGAGCTGAGATCACGACATTGCACTCCAGCCTGGGCAACAAGAGTGAAACCCCATCAGAAAGGAAAGCAAGAGAGAAAGAAAGAACGAAAACCTTTGGATACTAGCAGTCATTGCTAAGCCTGTGTATTCCAAGCAGAGAAGTAAAAAGGAGAGAGGGCAGAGAAAAATGGGGGCGGAGATGGATTTTAAACAGAAATCTGCTGTCCTGGGAACTTCTTGGTGTCTGTCTTCATGGGAAGCGGAGTGGTGAAGTGAATAATCTGGGGAACTGGGGAGTGTGTGACTGTGATTCAAGGGGTGCTGCATTTTAAAAGAGGACAGAGAGGAAGGGAGGAGGCCGAGTCTGCTCTGGCTGCCATGGCAAAATACCATAGGCCGGGCAGCTTATGCAGCAGAAATGCATTCCTTGCAGTCCTGGAGCTGGAAGTCTGAGATCAAAGTGCAGGCCAGTTTGGTTTTTGATAAGGGCTCACTTTTTGGCTTGCAAACAGCTGCCTCTCTGTCCTCAAATGATGGAGAGCAGAAAGGAGAAGGAGGGAGTGGGGAGAGAAAGAGAGAGATAGCGCTCCACCTTAGGTGTCTCTTCCTACAGGGACACTAATCTTTTTGGATCAGGGCTCCACCTTCACATCCTGATTTAACCTGAATTATCTCCTCACTCCACATACAGCGACTCTCGGGGTTAGGGCTTCAACGTACGAATTTGGGGGAACACAATCTAGTTTGTAGCATGAAGGAGTTGGGAAGGTGACGTTTTAGGCATCCACAGGGGAGAGTTTGTAAGTGGGGAGAAGGCTTCCCGGAGTCCGTGGGAGAAATTCCCTCCTCTGACATCCCCAGCGTGCCTCAGTTTCTTCATCTATAAAGTGAAACTATACAACTTCCTCATAGGATTCCTATGAGATGATAATGAGAAAATCTATCTCAAATGCTCAGCACAGGGCCTTGCATACAGGAGGTGTCTCTCTTCTCAGCGAGGAGGGTGGAGTGGGTCTATTGCCCACCACTTGGCAACGGCCGGGCCTGGGACTTGCTTCAAGCAATGGAATGTGTGGAAGGGACACTGAATGTCAGAGCCGGGGCCCCCAGGTGCCTTGCAGCCTCCCCCGTCACCTCTCTTGGTATCCCATGAATAAGCCCGAGCTAGCCTATTGGGTCATGAGAGTGCGGTAGAGGAGAATGAGGAGACATACGAGTTGGAATATTCTAGATGACCATGCAGGTGCCAGCTGGTCAATGACTTTTGGGGGAGCCCAGCAAATATCAACCCGGCTGACCCAGACCAGGAGCATTACCCAGTTGACTGAAGGAATTATGAGCTAAAAAAAAAAAAAAAAAAAATGGTTGTGGCTATAAGCCACTACATTCTGGAGTGCTTTGTTTTGTTTTTACGCCCAGTCAAAGCTAAGTGGTATCTGTATTATCTGCCCATATGGCTGGTGTGTGAACATTGTAATTGGCAAAGATCATGGCAGGTATGAGGGTTTTGTCTTTCTCATTAAACTGGAAGAGGACCTCTGTGCTGCTATTGAGGGTCACAACATCAGACTGTTCTATGGCCTTACCTTTTCTTTTCCTTTGAATATTTAATTATACGAATATAAAAATTAGGTAACCTGTGTACATGTTTTCTGTGCAAAAACCTGGAACATCTGAGTCAAGGCTCTTTTGACCACATGGGTCTTGCGGTCCTCTCCCCGGAGTAATCCTGATTCCCACTTTCTTCCTGAGCATATACCTTTCTCTCTGTGGACCCGTAGACACTGCAAAGCAGAGTTTTCCATCTTCTGAATGGCATTACGTCAATGCTTTTTAAGCATTTGCACTTTCACCCAGTGATTACATTTTGGAGAACCTTTATCCAGGCGAGGGCGGCCTCTCCGCTGATGGGTGCCAGCTCTTCTGCCCTAGGCCAGGCACAGGCGCACTCTGTGTGGGTTGTTGCCAAGGGAACACCTGAAAGAATGCACGTGGGCAGTGACATTGTCATCCCGCCTGGCTTGCAGCCTGCTCAGGCACAGCCGATTCACGGGCTGCACATCCAAGACTCCGAGGTGAGTCCTGGGGGCCCCGCCTAGAGCTCCAGGGAGGACCACCCGGCACACGGCCCTGGCATCTGGTGGGAGGATGGAAAGAGAAACTTTAAGGGCCACGGTCATTGCCTTGGGCACCAGGCTTACTGTGCTTGCATAGATTGGAGCGGGGGATAGGCTTCAGCAACTTGGGGAGGGGTGTCTGAGGTGGGGGCAGCGCCCCTTCAGAGGATCAAAGCGCATGCGCTGTGGCCTGCCCCGCTGCACTCCGAAGCCCTGCCCAGGCCGGGGAGGGGAGGGCGGGGTTCTCAGCTGCTCTGGTTTATATCCACACACAGGTGGGGCCTGGTGTGAAGTCTCAGTACAGACCGTTTCTAGGGCAAGGTCTAGGGCAGGTGTCTAAGAGACCTGAAAAACGGGAGCCTGAAGTCCCAGGAGCGCCCGGTGGGTCCTGCTGCTCAATGCTCTCCAGCCCATCAGACTCACAGGCCAAATCAGGCCATTCCCCGCCGCACAGCTAAACGCCAAGCAGCCTGTCTTCTGCCTGGAGTGCGTTTTCTGTGACATCAGTCACGCTATGGGCTGGGAGTCCGAAGGACACAGGTATCTTGGGGATTCTCCTGCCTTTCTTTCTTCCTCCCGGCCATCCTCCAGACATGACCTATTGAAGGGCAGCGATATGCTAGGCAGTGTGGCAGGCACTGAGGATTTCGGGGGCCCGAGTCAAGCAGAAGGGTCCCTGCCCTCCTGGAGCTTACGATCTAGTTAAGGACAAATACGTAGCTGGAAGGCAGTGAAGGCCTTTGAGAAAATCATAGGAGCAGCGACTCCAACAAAGTGTCTGGGCCCCAGGGCAGAACCAGCCATGGCAAACCAGAGGAAGAGATGCTGGGTTGGGGGTCAGGGTGGGGTGAACCCTGAGACTGGGCAGAAACTAAAGGTAAGGAGGCCATCCTATACCAGGGGGAGGGATCAAGCCCCCATGGGGCAGGCTCTCTCAATGCCGACAGCTGAATAGGATGACCAATTGTCTCAGATTGCCTGGGACTTAAGGGCTTCCCTGGACATGGGCTTTTAGTGCTAAAACCAGAAAGTCCTGCGCAAACAGGGATGAGTTGGTCACCCTGAGGCTGGGTCACTGGACAAAGTGTCCCAGAGGTGAGCCCAGCTGTAGCTGCACCCGGAGTGCCGTGCGGTCTGAAGCAGCTCAGGAGAAGCCTGTGGGCGGGTGACTGTGTCCCTGCCTGCTTTACCAGTGCAGGGAATGGTCTAGCTGGCTGGCCACCCACTACCAACCTGAGATAACTTTTGCTTTTGCCACTTGCTGCACTTGAAACCAGTGACGCAAGCCGAGGCATGTAAATAATGACTTCACAGCACCCTGGCCTGCTTCCTGTGGTTGGGCAAGTCTGGAAGGGCCCCGCCCGGGGATGCAATTACTGTAATCTCCGCCATATGGCCTCCTTCCCTTCCTCGCGTGGTCGGAGGTCACTCCTCATTTCCTCCAGGAGCATCCTGCGGTTGCCAGGCCTCCCTGGGGCCAGAAAGAGGTGGGAGGTGGATAAGGGCGGAGGTTCGGAAGCCCCGGTATTGACCGAGTGGCAGCGGCTCCCACTTGCTGAGCTCCAAGCTGTGCCCCAGGGACCAGATGCTTAGAGGCCTCATCTCAGCTCATCCCTACAGCGATCCTCTAGGGGAGGTGCTTGTGGTAAGATTTCCTACATCTGCTGTAACCAATGACTGCAAATTTAGTGCTAAAACAGCATCAATTTAGTATCTTACAGTTCTGGAACTGGAAGTCCAAAATTAGTCTCACTGGGCTAAAGTCAAGGTGTTGGTGGGGCTGGGTCTTTCTGGAGGCTCCAGGAAATGTTCATTTCCTTGCCTTTCCCGGCTTGGAGAGGCAGCCCACACTCCCGGGCTGGTGGCCCCTTCCTTGTGTTACTCCAACCTCTGGCTTCCTTTGTTCCATTCTGACAGGTCACGCTGGCCCTGGCTTCCTCTCATGGGGTCCCTTGTGATGAAAGCAAGCCCACCTGGATAATGCAGGATGGTCTTTCATCTCAAGATACTGACTCAGTCACATCATCAGAGTCCCTTTTGCCATCTAAGGTAACATATTTGTGGGTTCAAGGGGTATCTTTGAGGGCCTTTATCAGCCTATCACAGAGCTACTCTTTTTTTTTTTTTGAGACGGAGTTTCACTCTTGTTGCCCAGACTGTAGTGCAATGGCACGATCTTGGCTCACTGCAACCTCTGCCCCCAGGGTTCAAGTGATTCTCCTGCCTCAGTCTCCTGAGTAGCTGGGATTATAGGCACCCACCACCATTCCCAGCTATTTTTTTTTTTTTTTTTTTTAAGTAGAGATGGAGTTTCACTATGTTTGCCAGGCTAGTCTTGAACTCCTGACCACAGGTGATCTGCCCGCCTCAACCTCCCGAAATGCTGGGATTACATATGTGA